>NC_135325.1:46690329-47394496 GCF_048772815.1 Callospermophilus lateralis
GTTTAAGCTGAAAACCTTCATAATTATAAGCTGAGTTACCAAAGAGTCAGTAGTACTTGGGAAATATAAAAAGACAAATGGAGAACCAAAATGATGTTTTAATCAAGAGAGAAAATAATTGTACATGGAAGCAGGAAAGCTAGTTTGCCTAGTCAGAAATGAGGGTACAGATGGGATTAGAGCAGGAAAGAAATAACAATAACATATCCTCACATTCATACAGCACATTTCTGTTTACAAAGGAGTCTTTCATAAATTATTTCATTTGAGACAGAAGACATATTCATTGGACAATAAATTCATTCAATATACAATAAAAATAATACATTTGGCATCAAATAGTCTTGGATTTAAATCTAAATTCTGCCACTTTTTAGATGGCAATCATCAGTTTGATTTCTCTGACACTCAGTATTCTCATCTGAAAAATATAGAAAACTTTTACTCAAGGAATTGTTGAAAAGATGAAATGAAATTACATGTGTGAAGTGCTTGCAAATAATTTCATCTTGGGCTGGGGCTGTAGCTCAGTGGCAGAGCGCTTACCTAGCATGCATGAGTCACTGGGTTTGATCCTCAGCACTACATAAAAATAAAATAAACAAAATAAAGGCATTCTGTCCATATACAATTTCAAAATTAATTTTTTAAATAATCATTTCATCTCCTTTTCATGTTACTACTACTGCTACTGATTAATATCTTTGCTAAGCCCAGCAATGAATACAAAGGAGTAAGACTATAGGCCTCAAGGAGCTCAAGGAAGCATGGTACACTGGTGGCCTAAAGACTAAAAGGGGGGAGTTCAGGAAGATTTCACAAATGAAATGCATTGTGTCTTTTTTTCCTTAAAATATAAAGAATAAATGTCAACTGGAGAAAAAACAAAAGTAAAAAAAGCAAATGTAAAAATAAAAAACAAATTCATTCACCTCATATGAGAAATAATTAATGCTACTGAGTTGTCTGTGTGTGTATGTATGAGTGTGTGCGTACATGCATGTGCATGTGTGTGTGTAAGTCAGGAGGCTATTATACTTTTACATGTATTTAAACACATTTTTTAATAAATCTTTTTTTTAGAGAGAGAGAGAGAGGGAGAGAGAGAGAGGGGGAGAGAGAGAGAGAGAGAGAGAATTTCAATATTTATTTTTCATTTTTTAGTGTACACAACATCTTTGTTTGTATGTGGTGGGGTGCTGAGGATGGAACCTGGGCCGCATGCATGCCAGGCGAGTGCGCTACCGCTTGAGCCACATCCCCAGCCCCTTTAAACACATTTTTAATAATATGACACACTACTCTGTTTTATGTTTCTTTTCATTCAATGCTATAAAGTGACCATTTTTCTATCAGTAAATATTATTTGATCTATTTTGGTCCTTGGGATTGAACCCTGGGCTTCACACACAGTGACTTTTAATATATAACAATATATATTTTACCTAATTGAATCTTCATAACAACTTGATCAGAGAAGTCCTATTATTATCCCCATTTTATAGATGATAACTTTGAGAGACAGAGAGGGTAAAATCTTTCCCAATGACACACAGCTAAAAAGTGACAAAACTGAAATTTGAATCCTGTCAGCCTGACCCAGATCTGTGGGGTTTTTTTTGTTATTGTTGATATTTTTCTGTTTCTGGTGATTGAACCCAGCCAGAGCCCTACACATGCTAGACAAGGACTCCATCAACTGAGCCACATCTCCATAACCCAAATTCTTTGAATGGAGGGCCTTACACATGCTAGACAAATGCTCTATCATTGAGCTTTTCCTCCAGCCCTACATGCCTTAATTTTAAAAGGATGGCTACAAGCCCATTATATGAATGTACCATAATTAAGTCAATCAATTATTGTTAGGTGATGTGAGTTTTAAAGATTGAGCAGGTTGTGTATACTTATAATCCTAGCTACTAGGGTAGATGAAGGAGGATTGCTTGAACCCAGGAGTTCAGAGCCATCCTGGGCAACATAGAGATATCTTATCTCTTAACAATGTACGAGCAAATGAAAAGAAATTCCAAACAAAAGGGCTATGAACAAAGTTACAAAGTTGTCAAACATTGTGGCACACTTAATGATATGGCTGATATGGCCAGAGCATATGGTATGAGTGGGAAAAGAGGTTGGAAAGGTAAGTAAAGTCAGATCATGAATGATAAATTTGAAAGGTACAAGTCAGGAGTCAGTAAAAGGCCTGACAATGGAATATTCAGTCATAAAAAGGAATGAAACTCAAACACATACTGACATGTGGATGAAAGTTAAGACATTAAGTTAAACAAAATAAACAGATACAAAAGGGTAAATATTGTAAACAGTATTTACAAATAGTGCCTACCTCATAAACATGTGCACTTATTACATATCAACAAAAAAGCCTAGAATAGTCAGGTATGGTAATGCACACCTGTAATCCCAGCTTCTCGGGAGGTTGAGGCAGGAGAGGCAGGAAGAGCACAAGTTCAAGATCAGAACTCAGTGAGACACTGTATTAAAATAAAAGATAAAAATGGCTAGGCCCCATAGCACACACCTGTAATCCCAGCAGCTTGGGAGGCTGAGACAGGAGGATCACGAGTTCAAAGCTAGCCTCAGCAACAGTGAGGCTCTAAGCAACTCAGTGAGACCCTATCTCTAAATAAAATACAAAAAAGGTCTGGGGATGTGGCTCAGTGGTTGAGTGTCCCTGAGTTCAATCCCCAGTACCCCTAAAAATTTTAAAATAAAAATAAATAAAATAAAATAAAAATGGCTGGAAATGTAGCTCAGTGGAAGAGTGTTACCTAGCATGTGTAAGACCCTGGGTTCAATCCCCAGCACCCTCCCTCCACCACATACAAAAAGCTTAGAACAGGTAGATTCATAGAGATAGAAAGTAGAAGTAACCAGGGAGTGGGGAAAGAGAAAATGAAAATTTATTGTTTGATGGATACTGATTTTTAGTTCAGAACAACAAAAAAGTTATGGAAATGGATAGCACTGCTATTTGTACAACATTGTAAATACAGCAGCACTGCAAAACTGTACACTTAAAATGGTTAAAATGGGTGAGCTGTGGTGGCACATGACTGTAATTCCAACAACTCAGGAGACTGAGGCAGGAAGAGCACAAGTTCAAGAGTAGCCTGGGCAACTTAGCAAGCCCCTAAGCAACTTAGCAAGACCCTGTCTCAAAAAAAAAAAAAAGAAGGTTGTGATGAGTCCCAGTGTCCCAGTGGTTAAGTGCCACTGTGTTCAATCCTTGGTACCAAAACACACACACACGATTAAGATGGCAAACTTTATATTACATATATATGTATATATATAAGTATGTATGTATATATGTGCACACACACACACAAATGCACACATATATAACCACAATTTTTAAAAAGGCTAATGACCAGAAAAAAAAGATGAGGGACTTAATTAATAGGGAGGAAGAAACAAGCCAGGCCAGGTAGTGCACACCTGTATTCCCAGCAAATCAGGAGGCCAAGGCAGAAGGATGGCAAGTTTGAGGCCAGCCTCAGCAACTTAGCAAGAACCTGTCTTAAAATTTAAAAAAAAATAAAAAGGGCCAGGGATGGAGCTCGGTGTAAAAGAGCCCTTGGGTTCAATCTCCAGTACCAAAAAAGAGAAAAGAAAAAAAAAAAAAAGAAAAGAAAAAGGAGAAAGCAAATCTGGGAAACATTAATAGACAACAGACTGGGTGATTGACTGAATGTGGTGGGGTGAGGGAAAAAAAAAAACAGCTCTTCAGTTTCCAGATAGACAGGAATGGCATTATCAGTTTTCTATTATAGATAAGGAAACAAAAGTCCAAAAATAACAAAGTAACTTGTCCTAGGTCATGGTTTATTAATAGCAAAATTGGAAGTGAAACACCAGAACATGGACTGACATTCAGTACTTTCCACTACAACATAACTCATCCAAAAAAGAGCCTTGTCTCACGTTTGAATAGCACTCTGATATACAAAGCACTTTCACATACATTATTTTATAAAGTGCTTTCACATACATTATTTCACTCCCCAACAAAATTTCACAACAACCTGTGAGTTAGACAAGGCAAGTATTGTCATTCTACTGGCAAGTATACACTTAAATAGAGTAAGGAAATTGACACAACTCCTTGAAATACTCAAATATCTAAGCTTTATCTGTTGGATGAAAGGAGAGCTTAAGGGCTGGAACTGGGGCTCAGTGGTAGAGCGCTCAATGTATAAGACACTGGGTTCGATCCTCAGCACCACATAAAAATAAAATAAAGGTATTGTGTCCACCTACAAACATATTGCTACTTAGTTTTTGACTGAAGGGAGAAAATAGGCTAGAAATACAAGTGGTTTGGTAGGTTTCAGGGCTGCCATATTTCACAACTCCATGTCATAATTTTTACAGACTATGACTGGCGTCCCCTGGATTTGTGTAACACAACAGCCCTAGATAATATAAAGTAAGGTGTCTTTGACTTGCAGATCAGGATCTACTGGTAAATCAAGAAACTTCACATCCTGGAGCACTCAACCGGCTCCCAAAAAAATGTTTTCTCCTTTCTGCTACATCCCCTTTCTGTTCCATGTTCCCACTGATATTCTCAGTGTGAGGGGAGAACACAGTCAGAAATTATTTCTCAGGGACTACATTGTCAGTATCTGTCCTGATCTTAAGACTGTAAAGTTAAAAGACGTTCTTCCCAAGCTAGGGGTGTAGCTCAGTTGAAGAGCACTTGCCTAGTGTGCAGGAGGCTGGGAGTTCAATTTCCAGCAAAGCATAAAATAAAAAAGAATCTCCTGCTTATAAAAAGAGAGAGATCATATAACTAAAGATTGGGAGGAGACAAAGGTGGTCTTGTGTGATCATCTCTGTTTAGAGGGAAAAATAGTTCTAATAAGTACCAGGATAGTACTGTCAAACCTTCTTCCAATATGATTATACTCATATTAAGTCCAAAGGTAACAAGAGAAAATGTAGGTCATAACAGGCATTCATTTGGCAATCCACTCACACCTTAAGACCAAGTTAAGAGAATACTAATAGAGGTTACAGATAATATTGATAAGCTTGTGACCGAGTTGTGTTTAGGTGCAACACAAAACTGTGAACAACTGGTCTGGTCAGATGTTTCATTTATAGAAGATAATCTAAAATTAACCAGATGCTTCAAATGTAGAATATAACCTAAAACCATCACTGAAGGGAGGGCTAGGGGATATAGCTCAGTGAAAGAGCACTTGCCTAGCATGTGTAAGACCCTGGGCTCCATCTCCAGCACCACAAAACAATAAAAAACAACTACTAGAAGTTCTAAGGCCCTAAGCAACTTAGTGAGACACTATCTCTAAATAAAATACAAAATAGGGCTGGGGATGTATCTCTGTGTGCCCCTGAATTCAATCCCCAGAACTCCCCCCATCAAAAAAGATGAATGAATAAAGAAAATGTGGTATATATGCATAATAGGGTTATATTCAGCCATAAAGAAGAATGACATTATGTCATTTGCATGTAAATGGATGGAACTAGTATTAAGCCAAATAAGTCAAACTCAGAAGGTCAAGGGACACAAGTTTTCTCTATATGACAAAGCTAGAGAGGAAAAAGGAAAAGAAAGATGGAGGTGGATCACATGAAAATCAAAGGAAAATCACTAGAGGAAAGGTACCAAAGAGTGAGAGGTGGGGAGAGAAGGGGGAAGTACTGGAGAGTGATACTGGCCAAATTATATTATTATATTTTGTACAAATGTGTAACAACAAATCCCAACAATGTGTGCAACTAAAATGCACCAATAAAAAGGCAGTAAAAAGAAAGAAAGAAGGAAAGGCTAGACAAATGTACACTGTTTTGCCTGAAGATATTTCTGATGACACCATACCAAGCATCACAGAAAGTGTTTCTTTCTTATCCTGCCTAATCTCTGTCTGCTTTTCCTGACCTCTTCTTATACTGTTCACTGGCATTGCTTAACCTCTGTAATGTCACTTGGTGATCTGAGGCTTACTGACCACAGCCACTTGGCATAAATATCATTTTACTGCCTATAGAGCTATTCACTGAGGAAACTTACTATGAAATTGTAAAAACAGGAAACAAATTAAAATGGAGACGATATGGAAACCAAACCTGTCACTCCAAAGCCCATGCTCCTAACCCTCTCCAAAACAGTATAGCCAAAGGACTTCACCACAGACAGTTCTTCAAAGCATTCAAAAGATGATCCACATCTATCATCTTCAATACCCTTCCCCAACATAAAATTTGTACTACAATCAGGCAACCAGGCAAGCCCCTTCACTGATTGCCATACAGTATATGCTCTTACACTTTCTTTCCTTTATTTTTTTTTTGGGGGGGGGGTGGGTACCAGGAATTGAACCTTAACCACTGAGCCACATCCTCAGTCCTTTATTTATTATTATTATTTTTTTTAATTTTGTGACGGGGTCTCACTAAGCTGCTTAGAGCCTTGCCAAATTGCTGAGGCTGGCCTCAAACTTGCAATCCTGCCTCAGCCCCGCCAAGCCACTGGGATTACAGGCATGCATAATCACCTCCAGCTTTACCCTTTCTTTCCAAGACTTTGTTTAGACTGGTCCCCTCATCTAGAATTCTCTCTTATACATAATTAAATCCTAAAACCTAACTAGTCTATAATATCCACAAAAGCAGGAAAGCATTCACTGTGTTTACCATCATATCCCTGGTGAACATGGTAACTACTTAATGAATCATTATTGAGTAAGTAAATGAACCAAAGTCACACCTCCCCACTGACAGAACATGTTAAATCTGTGAATTCCAAATACCCTAGAATCAGCATCATAGTTTAAGTAGCTAATTTCTCTCTAATTGTTTGATATTAGATTTCTTTCCCTGGCTACATATTGGAGAATATGCCTTATGTTTCTCTGCATATCTGACAGGGTCTAAGTAAACACTGGATACATAAGCATACAGCAAACAATAATTAGAGTGCTGATGTGCTTCACAAAAATTCCATTTATAGCAAGGTGCAATGCTGCACACCTGTAATCCCAGTGATTTAGGAGGCTGAGGCAGGAGGATCCCAACTTCAAATCCAGCCTCAGCAACTTAGCAAGGTCCTTAGGCAACTTAGCAAGACCCTGTCTCAAAAAACATATATGTGTGTGTGTGTGTGTGTGTGTGTGTGTGTATATATATATATGTGTGTGTGTGTGTGTGTGTGTGTATGTATGTGTGTATGTATATGTATATGATTGTGTGTGTATATATGTGTGTGTGTGTCTGTGTGTATACACACAGACACACACAGACACACACACACACACACACCAGGAATTGGGAATGTGCCTCTGTGGTTAAATACCTCTAGGTTCAATCCCTGGTACCAAAAAAAAAAAAAAAAAATCCATGTGAGAAAGTAGACATTTGGGTAGAGTAAGATAGACATGTATAAAGCCTTTTCCTTTGCTGACATTTTGGGAAATAATCTGAAAAATCTCAATGGCTCAGAGTCTATGGCTTGCTAATAATTACACAAGTAGATTGTTATGAGTTTTCTTGGTAGGGAAGTAGAATGACTACATCACAGTGACATGATATGCTAAATGTCATGAGTTTTGAGATGCCATGTTAACATTCTGTAAGTGAATTGTAGGATACTGAACCCTCCCAATATGAGTTTTCCACTTTCTGTGGTATAATTTGGAAATTAAATATTGCTTGTAGATATTGATTAGTATATTGCTCCAATAGTCTAGTAAATTTATAGTACAGCAGAACTATAATTTACAATTTTATTATATATGTTGTTAAAATTACTTTTATCATAAATATTTAAAAATCATATTACAAACTAACTTTATTATATTTTTACCACCTGCCAGGCACTCTTCTTATAGCTTGACATGTATCAACTCACTGAAAATCTCAGGAGGTAGGTATTGTTATTGCTTCCATTTTACAAAATTAAAGGAGGGTTTGGGATATAGCCAGTAAGAGAACCTGCCTTACCTTGAGAGGGAAGGAGGGGGACAGATAGGAAGGAAAGAAAAGGAAGGAAAGGAGGGGAAAAGTCTTCATAATGTCATACAAGTTGTAAGGAGAACAGCTAGGATTCCAAATCAGGCAGTTTGGTACCAGAGGCTCCAACACTTTTTTGGTAGAGGGATACTGGTGATTAAACCTAGGGGTTCTTTACCACTGAGCTACATCCCCAATAGTTTTTATTTTTTATTTTCAGAGAGGGTCTGGCTAAGTTGCTGAGCCTGCCCTGAACTTGCCATTCTCCTGAAGCCTCCTGAGTCACGAGGAATACAGGCACATGCCAGTGTACCCATCTTCAGCAAATCTTTAAATAATACACTTAAAAATAAAACTGGAGGGTGCATAGGGGCAGGAAATATGGTGGAATGAGATGGACATAATTACCCTAGGTACATGTATGACTGCACATATGGTGTGACGCTATATCGTGTACAACCAGAGAAATGTAAACTTGTACGGCAATTGTGTACAATGAAACAAATGTATTCTGCTATCATATATGCCTAATTAAAATGAATAAATTAAAAATAAATAAATAAAACTATGCCAAGTACAGTGCCTTACATCTACAATCCCAGCATCTCAGGAGGCTGAGACAGGAGGATCACAAATTCAAAGCCAGCCTCAGCAACTTAGCAAGGCCCAGAACTTAGTGAAGCCTTATCTCTAAATAAAATACAAAATAGGGCTGGAGATATGGCTCAGTGGCTGAGTGTCCCTGAGTTCAACCACTGGTACCAGGAAAAAAAAAGTTTAAAATAAAAAGGAATGGGAATATATTCAGTAGAGTGCTTGCCTGGATTTCACAAGCCTCTGGGTTCAATCTCCAATGCCACCAAAAAAAAAAAAAAGTATAAGAACGAAGATCCTATGACTTACCACTTGCCCTAAAATGTTAAGAAACAGAAATTTGTGGGTTATTTTTGAAATAAACACAATGGACAAACTATTTCATCACATACCTGGCACTCAAAGTTAAAAAACAAACTGTACTAAATAAATTTTTTACTCACCATCATTCAATGAATTTAAGTCTTTAAAAGTATCTAAACATTACAAAGGTTTTTTATGACCCAATTAATATTATCACACAGCTAGAAACAGGTGTGATTTAGATGGGTAATATTTGAAGATATGACACCAATTTGATGGCTAATATACAAAAATGCACTTATAACTGTAATTAGAAATTAGTATCAAGATAGTAGAGCTATAAATATGAACTAACAACTACTATTTGGAACTAACAGTAAAAGAGAAGAAGAAATTTATTGGTCAGTATGAAATTCACTATATGCAAATAATGGCAATATGATTTTTCCATAATACAATCAGTTGCACAAACCTGTAATCCCAGGAACTCAGGAAGCTATGACAGGAGGATTCCAAATTGGAGGCCAGCCTCAGCAATTTAGCAAGATCCTGTCTCTGTCTCTGTCTCTGTCTCTCTCTCTCTCATACACACACACACACACACACACACACACACACACACACACAAAAGGACCAGGGATGTAGTTCTGTAGTAAAATGCCCCCAGGTTCAATCCCCACTACTTTAAAAAAATTAGTGGTAAAAATACAATCAATATATTTATTAACAACTAATGTCATATTCTTGGTATTATTGGTTTAATATCACATTAACAATAATTAATGCAGTAATGAATTTATTATTTATTAAAAAAATAATTCTATTGGAGTTGTAGCTCCTCCATGGTAGAATGCTTGCCTAGTATGTGTGATGATGACCTGGCTTTGGTCAACAGCATAGTAAAAAGAATAATTCTTAACACAAATAATTTTATCATCATCAAAAAAGTTAGGATATCCCTCTTTTGGGACCCCTCCCTCTTTGGAAGTCCTGCTTCTTTCTATTACTCTAATAAATCTTGTTACTTTGCTCTCAAAAAAAAAAGATACCTTCCTTTATTCTTACCACAACAGATAAAATTACACGTGGAACTCTTTCTTTAGTTTGTTTTTTCTGGTACTGGAGATTGAACCCAGGACCTTGCATGCTGAGTTCCATCACCAGCCCTTAATTTTTAAATCTGAGAAAGAGTCTCACTAAGTTGCCCAGGCTGGCTTCAAATTTGCAATCCTCCTGCATCAGCCTACCAAGTAGCTGGGCTTACAAGCATATGCCACCATGCTCTACAAAAATACATTACTTTTTAATGAACAAATGAAACAATGTCAATGGCCAGGTTAAAACAACATAACTAGGTGCTGGGATTGTGGCTCAGTGGTAGAGCGCTTGCCTAGCATGGACGGGACCCAGGTTTGATCCTCAGCACCACATAAAAATAAAGTCATTGTGTTGTGTCCATCTATACCTAAAAAAATAAATATTAAAAAAACAATATAACTTACATGTGAAAAAAAAACATTTATTTCAATCAGCATAACATTAAAATGCACTCCTGATTATAGGTCTGAAAAAAGCAAAGTTCTAGAGACTTATGATAAAAATAAGCAAAAACAACTTTTTTTTCAAATCCTCAAGAGCAGCCAGCCACAGAGGTGGATGCCTGTAATCCCAGTGACTCAGGAGGCTGAGGAAGGAGGATTGCAAGTTTAAGGCAAGCCTCAGCAACTTAGTGAGGACCTCAGCAACACAGTGACACTCTGTCTCAAAATAAAAAATTAAAAAGGGGACTGGAGTTGTGGCTCAGTGGTAGAGTGCTCAGCTAGCATGTGTGAGGCCCTGGGTTCAATCCTCAGCACCACATAAAAATAAATAAATAAAATAAAAGTATTGTGTCCAACTACAACTAAAAAATATTTTAAAACATTAAAAAGGGCTGGAGATGTGACGCAGTGTTAAAGCACCCCTGGGTTCAATCCCTAATACCAATATAAAAATCCTCAACACATAGCTATACAATTCTAAATGTAGACAAAAAATATAGTACAAAATGCACATAACTCGCTCAAAATTAGGTTTTCCTCATTTCCATTAAAGAAAGAAGGGTTTGTGACTGCTGATGTTATATTTATATCCCATAAACCTGAGCACACAAAATTAGAAAAGAATTTTAATTTGCTAACTATGCTGGACAACCTAGGAACATATACTTTGAAACCAGGAATATCATGCCTTTCACTTTTTTTGTGTTCTGGGAATTGAACCCAGAGATGCTTTACCACTAAGCCACATCCCCAGTCCTTTCTATTTGTTTTATTTTGAGACAGAATCTCACTGAGTTGCTTAGAGCCTCACTAAACTGCTGAGGCTGCCCTTGAACTTGAAATCCTTCTGCCTCAGCCTCCCAAATTGCTGAGATTACAGGCAACACTAGCAGCACCCAGATGTCTTTTCACTTTAAAGAACCATGTTATAAAGAAATGTTGAATTCCCTAAAGACCTAAAAAGAGCACACTATAGGGACACTGCTACATCCATGTTCATAGCAGCACAATTCACAATAGCAAGACTGTGGAACCAGCCTAGATGCCCTTCAATACACGAATGGATAAAAAAAATGTGGCATTTATACACAATGGAGTATTACTCTGCATTAAGAAATGACAAAATCATAGAATTTGGAGGGAAATGGATGGCATTAGAGCAGATTATGCTAAGTGAAGCTAGCCAATCCCTTAAAAACAAATGCCAAATGTCTTCTTTGATATAAGGAGAGTAACTAAGAACAGAGTAGGGACGAAGAGCATGAGAAGAAGATTAACATTAAACAGGGATGAGAGGTGGGAGGGAAAGGGAGAGAGAAGGGAAATTGCATGTAAATGGAAGGAGACCCTCAGGGGTATACAAAATTACATACAAGAGGAAGTGAGGGGAAAGGAGGAAAAATATAAGGGGGAGAAATGAATTACAGTAGAGGGGGTAGAGAGAGAAGAGGGGAGGGGAGGGGGGAGGGGGGATAGTAGAGGATAGGAAAGGCAGCAGAATACAACAGACACCAGAATGGCAATATGTAAATCAATGGTTCTGCAACTGATGTGATTCTGCAATCTGTATATGGGGTAAAAATGGGAGCTCATATCCCACTTGAATCAAAGTGTGAAATATGATATATCAAGAACTATGTAATGTTTTGAACAAATAAAAATTAATTAAAAAAAAAAGAAATGTTGATAGTTTTCCTGCCATCCTATCTCATCAAGTTAAGTAAGCAAGTTATATAACATTCAATTAATCTGAACACTGAGACTTAGAAGTGAAAAATATAATTACAGGGATATTGGTTATATCTGGACTGACCACTGCTGATCAACTATCTACCCCCACCAATTCTGATGTATGTTCTACAAAATACTACTGTTTAAACATAGATGTTGTAAAATGTGGTCTGCCTTTTAATAAAAACAGGTAGTTAATCTCATATATGTTATTCTCATCTTTGCCAGTGACTATAAACTCAAATGTTTCCTCACAAGTTTCTTTCCAAACTAGCAAATGAAGATTATTTTCACTCATTGGAATGACAAGTCTCAATTAATAAAGTTTGACAAGCACTTTTAAATACAGTGTATAAAGCTGAGGTAGGGGCACACATCTCTAATCCCAACAACTTGGGAAGCTGAGGCGGAAGGATTACAAGTTCAAGACCAGCCTCAGCAATTTAGTGAGGCCCTAAGCAACTCAGTGAGACCTTGTCTCAAAATGCAATATAAAAACCGGCTGGAGATATGGCTCAGTGGCTAAGCACCCTTCAGTTCAATCTCTGATACCTCAATAAATGAATAAATAAATACAGTGTATAGATTAAGGCAGTTTTAACAGGGAAAAAAAATGTATTGAGCCAGGTGTAGTGGTACACGTTTGTAATCCCAGCAACTCAGGATGCTAAGGCAGGAGGATTGCAAGTTGGAGGCCATCCTGGGCAACTTAGTGAGACCCTGATTCAAAATAAAAATAAATAAATAAAAAGGGCTAGGGATATAGCTCAGTGGTAATGTGACCCTGGGTTCAACCCCTGTACCAAAAAAAAAAAAAAAAAGAAGAAAGAAAGGTATTGCTTTTAGAGCTCTCACAGAAATAAAGGTTGCAGTATGTTAGCTGGGGAAACCCAGGATTCTTTACCACTTAGCTATATCCTCAGTTCTTTTTTTAAAAAAAAAAAAAAACTGCAGTTAGTGGGCTGGGGTTGTGGTTCAGCTGTAGAATCCTCACCTAGCACATGTGAGACCCTGGGTTCGATTGTCAGCACCACATAAAAATAAGTAAAATAAAGGCATTGTATCTACACCTAAAAAATAAATATTAAAAAAACTGCAGTTAGTTTTTTTTAAATCTTTTTTAGTTATACATGGACATGATAACTCTATATTATTTATTTATTTTTATATGGTGCTGAGGATTGAAACCAGTGCCTCACATGTGCTAGGCAAGTGCTCTATTGCTGAGCCACAACCCCAGACCCTCACCTATACTTTTTTTGAGATGGGGTCTCACTAAGTTGCTGAGGGCTGGTCTTGAACTTGCCACTCTCCTGCCTCAGAATATTGAGTATCCAGGATTACAGGTGTGTACCAGCACTCCCAGCAGCAAGGGTTATTTCTGCTGCCTCCTCTTTTTTTTTTCTCCTCCTCCTCCTCCTCCTCCTCCTCCTCCTCCTCTCTCTATTTCTCTCTCTCAATAAATTTTACTGTTTCTGCATGCTTGGTTTCAAGAAAAATAACCCTCTATATTAAAGAATAGAAATATTAACCTATCACTTGGAAGGATTAATATTTAACCCTACTTAGAGGCCACAAATCAAGATCTCAACGGTGATTGGAAAAGTATAGTTACTATCAGGTTAAGAAGACTAAGAGAGAAGTCACCTTGAAGGAGAAAAGGAAAAGCAAAGACTTCCTTAAGAAAAAAACAGAACATCTTTTGGTTTTAAAAATGGTATTCATTGTATTCATTGGTTGAGGATATAGCTCAGTGACAGAGCACTTGCCTGGCAAGTGTAAGGCCTTGGGTTTGATCACCAGCACCCCCATACACACACACACACACACACACACACACACACACATGCACACACTGGCCATGTGTGAGGTCCTGGGTTTGATCCCCAGAAAAACACACACACACACACACACACATACACATTATTCATTCCCAGCAATTTTTTAAAATGATATAAAGTTAAACTTAAGGCAAAAACTCAATCAGAATTTTAAAAAATTATGGATTGTGTGAGATTCAGCACATCCCAAGGAATAAAAGGATAGCAAGTCTCTTCCCTGAGACAGGGTATCTCTATGTTGTTCAGGTTTTCCTTGAACTGCTGGGCTCAAGTGATCCTCCCGCTTCAGCCTCCCCAGCAGCTGGGATTATAGGCTGACCCTGGAGATCAGTCCCCAGTACCATGATAAAAAAATAGAGACACTGACAGACAGTGAGTGATAAAATGTCCTTCATCTTTCCAGCCCCAGAAGCATTACTCACATAATTTCTTCTACCTGGACTGTCCTGCTCCCCTTCCATTCCTGCAAAGCTAAATCCTATCCAATATTCAATGCCAAGTCCAAATGTTCCATTCCCTGCTCTCTCATAAACACATCCTGTTTCAAATATGTAATGTTACTGTGCTTAGTGATCATGTACCTATCTTTCCTACTACATTGTGAGACTGTTTTTAAAAAACCTTCATATCATTACTATAAACAAAAAATTTTGAAATTTTAAAAAATACTAAAATCTTAGTTCAAAATAACCTTTAAAAAGGATGAGATTTGGGACTGGTGTCATAGCTCAGTAGTAGAGCTCTTGCCTAGCATGTGTGAAGCACAAGGTTTGATTCTCAGCACTGCATATAAATAAATAAATAAATATACACTGAAAAAAACAAGAACTGAAGGGAAAAAAAGGATGGAGATTTTTAAAACCTAGTAATTTAATTAGTGGAACTGCTAGAACCCAATGTCTTCATAGCTGAAGCCGACTGACTTGATTGCAGACTCTTTTGAAGGCAAGAACTCTTAGTCTTGTGCAACCCCCCACCTCCCACACCTCAATATCACTTAATTCAATGTTATGCACACATTGTCTCAAAACAAAGCAGTATTGCTAGGGATGAAAAGGCTATGATTAAAAGTTCAGATTATGGAAAAATATTGCCTTGTAAAACGTTAGGAGTGTTGTCAGTGCTTAAGATAACCTCAGCGTCTACAAACTAAAAGTGTTAAAAATAACACGCTGTGCACAGCCCTGGATTCGATATCTAACATTAGAGAGAGACAGAGATAGAGAGACAGAGATAGAGGTGCCACAGCAAGGATGCAGAGTAACTTTACTAGAAAAGGGGCACAATGAAGAAAATGTAGTGGAAACAAGAGGGCTCTCTTAATTCAGCTTATGCTCCCTTCCAGAGCAAGTCAGGCATCCAAATACTTATTTATTTTTAAATTACTTCATTAGTAATGGTGATCTTAATACCTTAGTTTCCAAAGTATAGAGAGATGTCATTTCCAACACCGGACACAGACCTTCTCCTACACTCAATTAATTAACATAGGCCATGGATGATCAAGAGACTCTTCCCCCGGACGGTATAAGAAAGTGACACGGGTTAGGATGTAATCCCTCCTCTATCCCGTTTGGGGAAGTAAAACGTAAATGTGATAAATATCTGAATTGTGAAGGTAAGAGAGTTTGGAGATTGCCCCAGATTAACATGACCTTCTCACCACGCTGGGTGGTACAGACTGACAGCACAGAACACCCTCTCCAGTAGAAGGGGATGACGGGAAGCCAATGTAGGACTTACCTGTTTTTTGGTGGTTTTTTTTTTTTTTTTTTTTTTTTTCCTGTCTTGTGGATAAACCTCCAGAGCTACTCGGACCGAGGCAGCGATAAATCCACGCAAGCAACCTCCACGCTCACACGCTCCGGGAAGGGAAGTCACAGTAGCCGCGGCGGCTGTGGCGGAGGCAGTGGTGGCGGCAGCAACTCCTCCCTCTACTTCTTCTTTTTCCACCCCAGCCGCCGCGGCCGGCAGTTCTTACCCCTCCCTCTCTCGATTACCCCCACTTCCGGGTGATGCCCCGGCCGGAAACAGGGCCCACACGGGAATGAAAGCGACGCGTCACGTGAAAGGGAGCGCGGGGCCTAGAGTCAAGCTTCTCCCGCCCCCTGCTGCCCCCAGGCTGACACGCAGCCCCAAGCCAGGCTTGGTTTCAGCGTTTGCAGAGTCCTCTTTCCCCCAGCGCCCGAGCCCCCAAATCAAACTAAGCCAAAAAAAAAAAAAAAAAAAGAAAGAAAGAAAAAGAAAACAGAGAGAGAGAGAAATGAAATCTACCATCTACCAAAACAATATCTTGGTCATTTGTTGTTTCCAAACCTCAGGCCAAGATATACCATAAGAAATGCTTGTAAATCATCTTTTACATAGTTCATGCCCAGCATGAAATTACCATTGATCTGTCAGTTTGTTAACTTACTTCTCTGTGTAACCTAACTGCAGACGTTAACACCAGAACCATAATCTTATCCTCAACCCATTTATACATTCATAATCTTTGTGTTAGGATGTCACAGTAACTTACATATGGCCATTCCAAGCTCTGAACCATTTCCTCATGTATTTGTTCATTGAACCAACATTTTAAACTCCTGGAGGATTCCAGGGATGCAAAAAATATTAGAGCATCTATCATTGTAAGTTTGTATGGAAATGAGCTATATAAAATCTAAAAACAAAATAAACGGTATAGAAAGTTTCTGAGAAAAATATATATTGTTCTTAGGTTCAATTTGACATTTTAAAAAGCACCAAAATTCTAAGATTTGTCTTAATATTATGGACAGTAAAAGAGGAAGAGTCTCCATTTCACTTATTTCCAAACAAGATGTAGCTTTTTCCTAATTCCTCTCATGAAATAGCTGTCATAAGATTAAGGGGAAACTAGGGGCTGGGGATGTGGCTCAAGTGGTAGCGTGCTCCTCTGGCATGCGTGCGGCCCAGGTTCAATCCTCAGCACCACATACAAAGATGATGTGTCTGCCGAACACTAAAAAATAAATATTAAAAAATTCTCTCTCTCTCAAAAAAAAAAAAAAAAAAAAAAAAAAGATTAAGGGGAAACTAATCACATGATTAGTTCCCACAGAAAATTTAAAAGTCTAATAATGCTGCAGAATTCAAAATAGTACACAAAGTGCAAATATTTGTAAAAATATTCAAGTAAATAATATTTGTAAATATGTGTAAAAAGAAAAGTGTATGGCACAAACTAAGCATATTAGTTAATATTATTTAAATGTTAAATAATTTCCATACTACCAGTTGTCAAATTCCTGTTAACCCTTGATAGGCACTATTTAAAGTTATCCACAGATCTAAATTTTTTGCCTACATTTAAGTATTTCAAAATTATTCTCTTCCCCCTACACCTATCCACATAAATAAAAACTTTACTTCAGGACTCCATATCTTCCCAGGTATTAAGTTATAGTTGTCAATAAATATGTCAATAAATGTGTGCAGATTTATTGATAAAAATTCAGCACATAATTTAAAATCTTAAAAATTACATCGTATGAGAAGGCTAGGAGTGTAGCTCAGTGGTTGTTTGCCTAGCACGTACAAGGCCCTGGGTTCCACTCCCAGCATCACATAAAAAAATCACAAAAATTAAGATACCTTTTAAGTGGGTTGCCAAATATTAACAACTTGATTTTTAGCTATGATATTAAATTCACTGAAATTCACTGAAAGGCAAAAGCCAGGAATATAGCTATATTAGAAGCAGAATATCAGATCCAATGTCTCTGTAATCTATATAAATATTGAAGTTTATCACTCTGTGCTGCATGATCCTAGATGAGGGCTGGGGGTGTGGCTCAGTGGTAGAGAACCTACTTAGCATGCTTGAGGCTGTGGGTTCAAGCCCCAGCACCATAAAAAAATCCTCTCTCAACCACACTTCACTCAGCCTTTCCCTCACTCTAAAATACCTTCTACCTTTAAATGTGTCATCCCTAATCCTTCTTATCAGTGCACAAACATACTAACATATTCATAATTACTATATTGAATGAGCTTTCAAATAGAGGAATATGCCTTTCAGTAAGTCTTCTGGTTTGCTGGGAATTGAATACATAGCAAGTGCCCCAAAATGCTTACAAGGTAGTATTAATATCTCCAATAAAGTGAATAATCACCAAGGTAAAAACATCTGGGCCTCTACAACTACCACAGTATCTCTCATTCTAGATAAATTGAACAAAATTAAAAGTACTAGAGTATACATGCAAAATAATTGTATTGGAGTAAAAATTAAGAATGAGATTTGGCTGGGGATGTGGCTCAAGCGGTAGCATGCTCGCCTGGCATGTGTGAGGCCCAGGTTCGATCCTCAGCACCACATACAAACAAAAATGTTGTGTCCACCAAAAACTAATAAATAAATATTAAAAAAAAAAAAAGGAATGAGATTTACGCTGGGTGCAGTGGCACAAACATATAATCCCAGGATGGGGAGGCAGGATGATTACAAGTTCCAGGCCAGGCTCAGCAATATAGCAAGATCCTGTCTCAAAAAGGGCTGGGGATGTTACTCAGTGATAAAGCAGCCCTGAATGCAACCCCCAATAACACAAACAAAACAAATCCAAGAAATTGGATTGACAACATTCACCTCAATTTTATTTATTTATTTTTTTTTAGAGAGAGAGAGAGAGAGAGAGAGAGAGAATTTTTTAATATTTATTTTTTTTTAGTTTCCGGCGGACACAACATCTTTGTTTGTATGTGGTGCTGAGGATCGAACCCGGGCCGCACGCATGCCAGGCGAGCACGCTACCGCTTGAGCCACATCCCCAGCCCCACCTCAATTTTAAAATGCTTGTCTTTCCAATAAAATGTTTAATGAATTGGCAATGCTTTTAATGTGAGTCCTTTATCCAAATTTCTAGACATATTAAATAATTGAAGATAGGAAGACTAATTTGACAACCCTTCAACTCTAGGCATTAAAATGTTATGGGATAAACAGTGCATTTGTATGAAAAGATAGAACTTTTTTTGGCTGAGTGCACTAAGAAAGCTGCGAGGTCAGACTATTATGATAGGACAAAAATTTATTTAATGTTTCCTTACTAGCAGTGGTCAAGTTAGTCTTAGAATTATCCATTAGAACAAGATTAACTACAAGTTTGCTTTGCAGTTCTAGGGATCAAACGCAGGGCCTCACACATGCTAGGCAAGTGCTCTACCACTGAGCTATATCCCCAGCCAAAAAATAGTTTTAGAATCCTGTTCAGGGCTAAGGGTGTAGAGTGCCTTTCTGGAATGTGAGGTCCCGAGTTTCAATGCCCAGCACAACACAACACACACACACACACACAGCTTGTTCATAGATGCTGACTACCACCACCAGGTCTCATCACACAAATAAACATACTTTTGCTAGCAAACAGAGACATTGACAACTACTTACCTTACAGAAGTGATACAAATCATACTGATCATTAATTACCTCCAGTCATTAGAAATGAGTGATAATTCTTAAATGAGAAGACATAGAAGTTAATAGAAGGTTTAGACTTCCACAAGACATTTTGTTTAATCATAACTCAGATTTGTACACATTTGAAAGTGTCAGTCGTATTATGGTACATTTCTACAGAGATTTCATAACATGTTCAAATTTTATCAATAAAGATGGGCACAGTACGCAGGGGGGGGGGCAGTGACGTGCATGTCTGTGATCTTAGTGACTTCAGGCAGGATTGCAAGTTTGAGGCCACCCTTAGCAACTTAGCAAGACCCTGTCTCAAAATAAAAGCTGGGTATGTAGCACAGCCCTAAATTCAATCCCTGTTACCTGCCTTCCCCTAAAATGGGATGGTTTTAGGGCAAACAGACCCCTTCTTCTGTGTACAGTGGTGCACATCTGTAATCCCAGTTACCAGGAAGACTGAGGCAGGAGGATCACAAGCTCAAGGCCAGCCTCAGCAATTTAGCAAAAACATTTCAAAAATAAAATTAAAAATGGCTGGGAATGTAGCTCAGTGGTATACCACTGGGTTCAATCTCCACTAACACAAAAAGTATATACACACACACACACACAGAGTAATGCCTGCTAATGCCTGCTACTCAGGAAGCTGAGGCAAGAGGATCTCAAGTTTGAAGCCATCCTCAAGAACTTAGCAAGACCTAGTCTCAAAATAAAAATATAAAAAGGGCTGGGGATTGGGCTGGGGTTGTGGTTCAGTGGTAGAGCAGTGGCCTGGCATGTGTGAGGCCCTGGGTTCCATCCTCAGAACTGCATATAAATAAATAAATAAATATCCATTGACGAATAAAAAATATTTTAAAAGGTTGGGGGAGGCCTGGGGATGTAGCTCAGTTGTACAGTATCCTTAAATTCAATCCCCAGTTCTGCAAAATAGTAATATAAAAGCATGTAATCACTGACTTTGGCATTTGTTGAGATGCTAGGACATACTGCCATGAAAGCATACTTCTTGTGTTCCACATAAGTAAAATATTTTCAAATGTTTGATTAAGTATAAATCATTATCTACATCAGGTAAACTTGGAGATTGCTAAAGACGACATACAACTTTTATAGATCAGGTAAGCAGATTTTAGAAATCTTTACATTTACAAGGCATGGTGGTAAATGTAACTCAGGAGACTGAGGCAAGAGGAGTACAAGTTCAAGGCCAGCCTTAGCAACTTAGCAAGACTCTGTATCAAAAAAAAAAAAAAAGGACTGGAAATGGAACTCAGTATCAAAGCACCCCTAGGTTCAATCCCCAGTACCAACCAAAAAAAAAAAAAAATGTTTACATTTACCTAATATAGATTACTTGATTAAAATTCCATTTTCTGCTTACTAGAGTACTATTAAAAAAACACAGAAGACTATAGCTCTTAGCCAAGGAAGTAAAGAAATATGGTATGAGTATATTTCTTCACCTTTTTTTTCTTCACCTAACACTTTACACATCAAGGCCAATGTCATATATTAAACTCAGGACAATCCACAAGTTGAAATGTTATAACACTGCCATTATAGAAAACAAAGAGTCACTCACTGATATCAAATATCACTCTGAAAGGGAGGGAGAAGGGGAATAGCATGGATGGTGGAAGGAGTCCCTCATCATTATACAAAACACATCTATGAAGATGTGAGTTTGGTGTCAACACACCTTATATTCAGATATGATAAATTATGGTGTAAAGGTGTATTAAGAATTGTAATGCTGGGCTGGGGATGTGGCTCAAGCGTTAACGCGCTCACCTGGCATGAGTGGGGCGCTGGGTTCATCCTCAACACCACATACAAATAAAAAAATAAAGATGTTGTGTCCACCAAAAACTGAAAAATAATTATAAAATTTTATCTTTAAAAAAATTGTAATGCAAAAAAATAATTTGAAGTGAACATATCTTATATAGTTACGAAAAATAGTGTTGTGAATAATTATGATTGCAATGCATACCACTATTGTCATGTAAAAAAGATAAAAACAAATATCACTTTGAACTTAGATAATTCTAATATATCTACAGCTATAACTAAAAATAGACTATATTTGACAGATCCTTTAATAACATTATAAATATCCCTAATATGCTAAAATTCAAAACCTCTAATTAAGGTGAATATTCCAGAGAATCCAAATAACTAGCTATGCTTGACACAACCTAGTAGTTCATTTTATGGGACCATTATTCCTTGGCTGTGATGACATCCTAAATTCACTAAACAAGAGTGAAAAGGAGTTAATAATGCTGAATCAAAATATAAACATGAAAGCTAGAAAGCAGTGGACATAATCAATACATGGGCCAAACTTGGCTCAAAGATGATCTAAATAGCTCTGCTATTGGTTATTCGTTAACTATAATTCTAGCTTACTATAAAGTTGACTTCCAGATAACTAAATTTCCCTTTCATACTAGAAGTTATTTTCATAGAAGTTATTTTAAAAAGTGTTATAGTATTTTAACTTTAATATGAACACAAAGGGTAAATAAATGAAAAGTGAACAGCTTAGTTCATTTACAAAGGAAAGAAAATCTAGAATGATTGTTTCAAGCATACTTTATTTCTTCAATAAATGCCATATTTAGTAGGTACACAGTGCTTTTACTTGGCATCAATTTTGAGTTGGTTTTGAAATTCAGTATTACATCAGCTGGCATGATTACTGATTTCTCCACTCCTTTGGGGTGACTCTGCCAACAGGGGACAGGTTCCATTCTATTCCAATTTGTGTTGCTGTCTGTAAGAATTAAAATACTGTCAGTTATACATGTTTAAACACAAATCCATGTTCTCTTGGAGCCTACATCTTGGAAGTGACAAAGATATTTTACTCTAAAGGTTATAAATATACAGAAACTCACCTGGGATATAGTGCCCTCATGTAGGTCAAACCTAATTGTTGTCCTAATTCTCCAGAGCAGTGCTATTCATTAGAACTTCTAAAGATGAAGGAAATGTTCTATATCTGTGCTACCCAGTATTGTAGTCACTAGCCAAAGATGGCTACTAAGCCTTAAAATATGGCTAGTATGAGTAAGGAAACAAATTTTCAAATTCTACTTAATTTAAATTTACAATTCATGGTGCCATAGTACCTCCTCAAAATATTGCTTCCCTCAACCACAACTGATAAACAACTGCCAAAGACACTTTGTAATTAAGAAGTATTTAGCTGGGGTTATGGCCCAGTGGTAGAGCATTTGCCTCCCATGTATGAGGAACTGGGTTTGATTATCAGCACCACACGTAAACAAATAAAAGGTACATCAATAACTAATAAAATATTTAAAAACAAAAATATTTAAATTCCAGGGGCTGGGGCTGTAGCTCTGTGGTAAAGAGCAGGCCTCACACGTGTAAGGCGCTGGGTTCGATTCTCAGCACCACATAAAAAATAAAGACATTGTGTCCATGTATAACTTTATTTAACTTTCAAAATCTCCTCTAATCACACATTTGTTAAATTTGTTTACCATAATTGAGTACACATTGATTTTAATACTTTATCTTATTTCAGGGTTGGGGGTAGATATCAGTGGTAGAGCATGTGCTTAGAATGCACAAATCCCGGATTCAATTCTCAGCACCAAAAACAATCAAAAAACAAACATTATGTCTGATTTCAGAAAAATCAAAACAAGAAGTCTAAATACAGCTTCTATGTTTATCAAGGCAACAGCTGATTTCTTGTAAACCCTACTTACATATTTATTTAAAATTTCAGGACTCCTACTTTATCAATTAATAGTGACTGGTAAATAGATTGTTAACTGTAAGCTGTAGCCAGGTGCTGTATTGCACACTGTAATCCCAGCAGCTTAAGAGGCTGAGGCAAGAGGATCTTGAGGTCAAGGCCAGCCTCAGCAATTTTGTGAGGCCCTAAGCAACTCAGGAAGATGCTATCTCTAAATAAAATACAAAAAAGGTCTGGGGATGTGGCTCAATGGTTAAGTGCCCCTGGTTTCAATCCTCAGTACAAAAAAAAAAGTAAGCTATAAACAATATATATAAAATATGTAAAGATATGTAAAGAAAGTTACTTTACATCTTATCCAGCAGGAATATTGTACTCAAATTCTAAAATTGTTACAGAAAATTCTAAAATTTTACAAGAAAATCCGATCACCTAAGTTTTATCTAGAGAGTGGCCTAAGTTAGTGAAAATCCTGGAAACTATAGAACAAAAAAATGACCCACAGGTCAGGCATGGTAGCACATGACTATTTTTCAGCAACTCCAGAGGCCATGACAGGAGGATGGCAAGTTCATGGCCAGCCCCAGCAATTTAGCAAGTCACAGTCTCAAAATTAAAAATAAATAGATAGATAGATAGATAGATAAATAGATAGTTAATTGAGGGGAACTAGAGAAGTAGTTCTTCCCAACCATTTAAATAGTGGTAGAGTGCCTGCCTAGCATGCAAGAAGCCCTGGGTTTGATTCCCAGCCCAAGAAAAATGACCAACAGAACTAAAGATGTTTAATCTTAAAAGAGAAAATTAAGGAAACATGATAGTAATTTTCTTTTCCTCATCTTCTTCTTCTTTTTTTTCTCTTGTGCTAGACATTGAATCTATGGCCTTGTGTATGCCAGGCAAGTGCTCTACCACTGAACTATACCTCCAGCTCATGATATCAATTTTCTAATATTTAATGTCTGTCATATGGAAACATGATAGATCAAAATTTCTATATTGCAAATGAACGACAGATATGCAAGAAACATTTTAACACAATGATAAGATCTTTTTACAGATGCACAATTTGCAAAAAACCACTCTGTGATCTAATAAGCAATTTGTGACTGGAAATATTAAGAACAGAAGATAGGTGAATGTTGAATACTAAGGAGGAAATACTTGTACTGAGTAGATCAGATAATCTTTCAAGTCCCTCCTAACTAGATGTTTGTTTGTTTGGGGGTGGTTTTTTTTTTTTGTTTTTTTTTTTTGGTGCTGGGGATCAAACCCAGGGCCTTGTGCATTCAAGGCAAGCACTCTACAAAGTGAGCTAAATCCCCAGCCCCTCCTAACTACATATGTGTAGTACTTTGTTAAAACATTTTTTAATACATGGAGCAAATGAGAATAAGAAATATCTAACAAAATTATTGGAACTGGGGGTACAGCTTGGTGAAAAGTGCTTGCCTATCATGGGTAGGCCCTGTGTTCAATCCCCAGAACCACAAAAAAATTATCAATCAACAATACTTACATATGTCCATACAGAAATACAGAAAATGGCTCCACTAGCTAATATGGCATTACCATATTTGTCATGGAAATCAGGTACACGTTTCTGGTGACTCTGCCTTGCCATTGTTTGTTGAATGCTTCGAACTTACAGGAAAGAAAAAAAAATTACATAAGTATATCTATCAATTATCAGGGAAAGATAACAAATGTAACTGATACTGCCAATTAAAAAGTCAAGGAAATTATAATATAACACAGTTGAATAAAATGTTAAAAACACATTGCAGCTAAAAACATGGTAGTATACTTTGAAATGCATCAAAAATAAGATCAATTGACAAATGGACAGATATGTGAATAAACAAATACAGCAATATAACAATCACAGACTCTACATGGTAAGTATGTGGATGTTCACCATGTAATTCTTCCAAATCTTTTCTGTTTGAAACTATTCATAATAAAACGTAGGGGGCAAAAGCAAGTAACAAATGATACCAATAGGGCTGGGGATGTGGCTCAAGTGTTAACGCGCTCACTTGGCATGCGCAGGGCGCTGGGTTTGATTCTCGGCACCACATAAAAAATAAAAAATAAAGATGTTGTGTCCACTGAAAACTGAAAAATAAATATTTAAAAAAAATTCTCTCTTTAAAAAAAAAGTGATGCCAATAACATCACTAAGTGGATGGAACTTGGCTTCTACTCATTAATTTGAATATGTATAACTTTAATTTTCACTCAAGTTAACAACACTCAACAAACTTAAAACATACAAGGGCAAATAAACTCAAAATGAAATTTATAGCACACTAAATGTTAGTGATCTTAAATTATTACTACAACAAAACCCTCCAAAACTAAAGTAATCTGGATATTTAAGATATTAATATTCAGTAAGGCACGGTAGTACACTCCTGTAATCTCAGCAACTGGGGAGGCTAAGACAGAAGGATCACAAGTTCAAGGCCAGCATCATCAACTTCAAAATAAAAAAATATAAAGGTTTGGAGATGTAGCTTGGTGTTAAAGTATACCTGGGTTCAATCTCCAGTACCCCCCCACCTCAACAAACTATTAATGGATAGGGCACCACACTGTAATAGAATATATAAAAACATGAAAGAAACAGATATCTGTCACCAGATAACTTCCAGTTTGAAAAAGGATACTACACATGAAGACACAAATCACTACAATATAAGCAAGTAGAATTAACCAAGCACTCTGAATGGCAGATAGGTTTTGGTTATTAATGTGGAAAAGAGGCAGAGACAGAAAAGCTCTATGTACTGGAAAATCAATTACATTTAATTGAAGGTCAAGGTGCATTTTTTTCCTAGGCTGGGGAAGATAGTAAAGATTTTTAACCAGAATGATAAAATTAAAACTTAGCTTTTACTATATTCTCATAGAAAGGGTACAACAACCTTTCAAACTGTCCCTGGAGGAACTGAGAAGGACAACTTGGGAAAGAAACAAGAGATTCTGGAAGTTTTTTTTTCCCTTCCTCTCCAAGTTAAGTAGCAAGTCCTTATTGTTTTAAAAAGCCTCAAAATGTGTGTATGTATATGTATATATACACACACATCAAGATATGTGTGCATGCAAAGTATGCTGCATACTAAAGAAATAGCAACATTTCACATTCACTAACATTTAAGAATATAGTGGTTTCTATGTGGTACAACAGGTTATTTCATGATAGTCATTTAACCTTTATTTTTTGTTCTTCTAACTATCTTGGCTTTCATTTTCATCTTTAAGAACTCACATCCAGGATGTGCAAATTTACAAACATTTCACAATGTATTCTGTTCCAGAACAGTTAAAAAAAAATGTGTGTGTGAATTCCACACTGAAAGAAACAGAAAAGCATTCCTAAGGTACAAGATTTCCCCACTTGCTTAAAGGGCAAAGAAATTATGATTACAAAAATTCTGACTTAAACAGATTACCCAAGTGGATTTCTTTAGACCTGTCCTCTGCGACAAAATATGATTTAGTTAACATACATTGGTAATTTCATATAATCGTCAACAATCCTATGAGGCAAGTTTTATCTACTAATCTTTTATAAAGCAGAAAACAGGTTCAGAGATTAAATCATTTACCCCAAGTTAAACAAATAATGAACACGGCTTTTGGCATATGAAACCTAGTAGGGCTACTATTTTTTCATTTATTTTAAAAACTGCTTGAGTGTTTAGAACACAGTCAAGTAATGCTCCTAATGTAAAGTTAAAATTAGTATGGCTACATTAGTAAATGACGATTGTATAAGGTCACCTTCACCCACATTATTCAAGGTCACCTTCAGTGCAAATCAAATATGGAAATAAATTTTTTCTCTCCAATCTAGTGCATTCTCAGTTCATGATGCTGATCTCAGATTTCCCTGTATTTGGCTAAATTCTAGATAAAAAAGATACCACGGTTGCTCTCACGGCAACTAATATTCAGTTAACAACCCGCAAATAACTTTTTAAGTCTACAAGGCTATCATTTAGGTCGTCTCCCGGCCATGAAAACAGGTGAAGAGGTGGGTTTACAGTTTCCTACAGTTACAGCTGTAGGGACGTGAGAGAAGGTTCTTCTATGTGTGGTTAGAAATAAGTGTGGATCCAAAGCTAAAATGTAGGACATCACTTTAGAAGTGAGAGATAATCAAAGAGTAGATAGGTTACAAGACTAAAAATGCAGTACGAGGATATGACTCCAATAGCAGAGCCAGAGCTAGGAAATGAAACAAAAAACACCGGACGATAAAGCCAATGCTACGGATATCTCCCCAGTGACTTTGGACGAAGTAAGAGACAGCATGTAGAATTAGAGGGCCAGGATGTTGGAGCAAGAAAAACGAAAAGACCACGAGGACACACGGATATAAGGCTGTTGTAAATGGCTTGCTCACGATTTTGCTCACCTTGGAGACGACTCAAAGCATTTTTGGCCAAGGGAAACATGGTGGAAGTGCAGAGTGATCTACCGCAACTGCAGCTGCTGCTTTGATGTAAATTCGCTCCAGGTACCCTTGCGGAGAGCCCTGAAAAACAAAATGGCTTTGGGAAGGAATCCTTAATGAGATTTGGTAAAGTCTCGTGAGATTTGTAAGGACCTATAGAAATTGTAATCCTTATTACCGCGAGGAAAGATAAAAGCCTTTTGGGAAATGTAGTCCGAAGCTTTATAAGTGACACGTGATGATATTTAATTTAAAAAAATGAGAGAACATCTTGAAGCTAGATTTAGAACTCTATAATGGAAAGCCTAGGCACTGATCTTAAGCTGAATCACCTAAGGCACCAGCTTCAAGACGGTGTTAATATTCCAGAAGCTTGGGTTTGGTATCTCGCTCCACACGACTTTGTTCCTCTTTTCCTCCAAAGCTAACTTGTGCGGGGGAAGGGGTGCATGCCTGTAATCCCACCTGCTTGGGAGGCGGAGACAGGAAGATCACGTTCAAATACAACCTCAGTAATTTAGCGAAACCCTAAGTAACTTAGTAAAACCATATCTTAAAAATGAGATTTTTAAAAAGGGGGGGATGGCTGGGGATATAGCTCAGTTTGTAGAGTGTTTACCTTGCATGCACAAGGCCCTGGGTTCAATCCCCAGCATAAAAAAATAAATGAAAAGTTAAAAAGGAAGGTGGATGTGGAGATAGTTCAGCTTTGGTAAAGCACCCTTGGGTTAAACCCCAGTACAAAAATAAAGACTAGCTTGTTTGCTTGCTTTCTTTCGCTTTAGTTCTCATAATACTACATATTAACTGATTAAATTTTAATTTTCAAATAACTCCAAATTTAGAGAAAAGTTGCCAAAAAAACCCACATTCTTGGTGGTGGCAGTATAGATCAGAGGAAGAGTATATACTTAGCATATGTGAGGCCTTGGATTTTAGCCCCAGTATCAAACAAAACGAAATTTCTGTACTGTATGGATAAATATTTGGTAAAACAAATTTTGTAAGCTGTTGATTTAGAATATTGGCCAGTGTTCACAGTGCAATTCTTTAAATTTTTATGCGTGTTTGGATATTTTCATAATAAAATGTTAGGAAGGGGGCAATACCTTGTTTTTTGTCCTGGGGGTTTAACCCAGGGGTGCTTTACCACTGAGTCACATCCTCAGTCCTTTTTACTTTTTTTTATTTTGAGGCAGGTTATCACTAAGTTGCACAGGGCCTCACCAAGTTGCTGAAGCTGGCATTGAATTTGGAATCCCTCTGTCTCAGCCTCCTGACTCACCAGGATTAAGGTGTGTGTCACCGCACCTGGCCCAGCCCTGATTTTTAAATTTAAATTTCCATTTTTAAATTTTTTGGTTAAATATATGTAACATAAAATTTACCTTCAGTGTACAGTTAAATTACATTAGGTACATTCTTATTGTTGTTCAACAATCATCCCATCTATCTACAGGATTTTTTCATCTTGTACAACTAACCTGATTTTACATTTGGATTGTTTATTTATCTATTTTTGAGGTAATGGGAATTGAACTCAGGGGTGCTTTACTACTGAGATACATCTCCAGATAGTTTTTTTTTTTTTAAATTTTTAGATGGTCTCCCTAAATTGATGAGTCAGTCCTGGAACTTGTGATCCTACTACCTCAGCCTAAACTGCTGGGATTACAGGTATGTACCACCATACCAAGCTATGTTTTATAAATTTAAAACATTAACATTATTTCAAAAGTCAAACTGAACAAACTGGTGTACTTAAAGAAATGCATTCCCTTTCCAACTGTTCCACTCCACTTCCTCTATCTCCTGCAATTAACTAATTTCATTAGTTCCTATGTTTTCTTTTGCAAAAATGAGCAAATACACATATATTTTGTTTTCCCCTTTTTTGTACAAAAATAAAGCATAAAATCCATTATGAATTTATATGGGTCTTACTTATTCCTTTTTTATAGATGTAAAATACTCTGTGGTGTATATGTGTTATAGTAGATTCAATCTGTACCAACTGTTTGAATATTTAGGTTGTTTCAAGAATATTTCAAGAACTGGGCTCAGTGGCAGAGCGCCTCCCTCTCACATGTGAGGCACTGGGCTCGATCCTCAGCACCACATAAAAATAAGTAAATAAATATTTGAAAAAGAATATCTCTATTATAAATAATGTTGAAATAAAAAGGCTAGATTCCAAGAAGTGAGATTGCTGGATCAAAAGTTAAATTCATATGCAGTTTTGTTCAATATTGTCAAATAATACTCCATAGATGTTGCACCACTTTACATTCCCACCAGCAGTGTATAGGGTTTATGTTTTCCACATCCCCATGCTTTGCTAACAGCACACATTGTCAAACTTTTGAATATTGTCAATATGATAAATAGACACCCTTTAAAACTTTAAAAATTTACTCTTCATTATTATTTTATATTTTAGCATTGAGAATTGATTCCCTGGACTTGCACATGCTAAGTACTTACTCTATCTCTGAGCTATTTCCAAGTCCATAATTTTTATTTTTTTAAATTTACATGGCTGGAGGTGTAGCTGAATAGCTAAGCATATATTTAGCACACACAAGGCAGGCCCTGATTTTTATTTTTTTTATTTTATTCTTTTATCTTCTTTCTTTTTCTTTTTCTTTCTTTCTTTTTTTTTTTCTTTTCTTTTTTTGGTACTGGGGATTGAACTCAGGGTCACACAACCACTGAGCCACACCCTCAGCCCTGTTTTGTATTTTTATTTAGAGACAGGGTCTCACTGACTTGCTTAGCAGATCACTTTTGCTGAGACTGGCTTTGAACTCGCAATCCTCCTGACTCAGCCTCCCCAGCTGCTGGGATTACAGGCGTGCACCACCACGCCTGGCCAGGCCCTAGTTTTGATCCCCAACACCCCAAAAAGAAAAAAAAAACCTGAATGACATTGATATTTTTTTGCTACTGTTTTTCCTTCTCTAGTGAAATCATCCTAGTTTTACAAACCAATGTAATAAAGCAGAACTGCACCAAATAAATGGAAAATTCTTCAGTAGCATAGGATTTTCATTATTTTAATTTTTTTTAGTATTTTGATTTAGTTGTAGTTGGACACAATACCTTCATTTTATTTTTATGTGGTGCTGAGGATTGAACCCAGCACCCCACACATGCTAGGCAAGTGCTCTACCACTGCGCCACAACTCCAACCCCAGGATTTCTGTTATTTTTTTATATTTATTTTTCAGTTTTCAGTGGACACAACATCTTTATTTTATTTTATGTGGTTCTGAGGATTGAACCCAGCGCCCCACGCATGCCAGGCGAGCGTGTTACCGCTTTGTTTAATGAAATTTATAATCACAAAAGATTTAAAAAGAAGAAAAGGGTTGTGGTACATATACACAATGAAATATTACTCAGCCATATGGAAGAATGAAATTATGGAATTTGCTGGAAAATGGATAGAACTGGAGAATATCATGCTAAGTGAAATAAACCAATCCCCCAAACCAAAGGCCAAATGTTCTTTCTGTCTGATATGTGGATGGTGACTCACAATAGTGTGTGTGTGTGTGTGTGTGTGTGTGTGTGTGTGTGTAGGCTCACCTGATTGAACAGAGGGGAATAGGAGGAAAGGAGGGGTGTTGGGAATGGGAAAGACAATAGAATGAATCAGACATAATTTTCCTGTGTTCATGAATGAATATACAACCACTATAACTCCACATCATGTACAACCACAGAGTGGGAAGTTATACTCCATGTATGTATGATATATCAAAATATAATCTTTTGTCATGTATAACTAAAAAGAACAAAATTTTCAAAAGACAGCAGGACCCTACGTATCTGAATAACTTCTTTTTTCCTAATATTCTTTAATTTTAAAAATTGACATATTTATGAGAAACAGTGTGATAACTTGATTCACATATACAATGTGTAAGGATCAAATCAGGGTGATTAGTGTTTCCATTTCTTTAAATGTTTATCATGAACCTCTTTGAAGAAAGCTACGTATTTTGGGAGCTGCATAAGAAATAAATTTCTGTCGCATTTAGGCCAAAGGAAAAAAAATAGAAAAGGTTTATCTGCAAACACATTCACATCCATCCCCCAAACAAGATAATAAATAAAAAATAAGGCATTTGCTGTCTATTAAGTCCATGTTATTGTTTTAAGTAGTAAATCAAGGAGTTCAACTAGAAAAAAAAGCAATGAATACACAAAAACTTTAAAAAATAATTTTAACAATTTTTAAATATTTATTTTTTAGTTATAGGTGGACACAATATATTTTATTTTTATGTGGTGCTGAGGATCGAACCCAGTGCCTCATGCATGCTAGGCCAGTGGTCTACCTCTGAGCCACAACCCCAGCCCCTAAAAAATAATTTTTTAATATTCTATTTTCACTGGTCCTGGCAGTTTCTGGGACACAAAAGGTATTCAAACTTTTTTCAATTAAAATTAATAACAATATTGAATTTTAGTAATTTTTTTAACATTTTAAAATTTCAATCTTTGCACACAAATCACCACTCTACTTTGTAGAACAGAGGAAGACTGGACTTGAAGATCGTCATTCCCCTCCTTGTGTCATACAACCCAGCAATTCGACGTCCTGACCCTTCCCACCCTCTGACCATTAGTGTGGTCCCTATGACCCAGCAGAGAAAGAGGACCAGGTGCAGTATCCACCCGCACATCATGCCCAGAGAGGAAGGTCCTTCTGCAATCTTGCCAACATGCTCTGGGTCGCATTTCACGGTCTGGACCACAGGGTGGCTTGTCTTTGTGTTTTTGTTTGGTTCACAGCAAAACTGCTGAAATTAATTTTGTAGTCCCTGAGGGAGCTCAGACGTTTGGTAAATGTCAGAATGAGACCCTGAGAAGCGGGGCGGGGAGCGCCGTGACCCAGCAGTGGACGTGAGGAATTATCATCCCAAGGGATGGTGAAGACAACACCTAGCAGGGTCGCAATGGCAGCAGCTCTTAGCCCTAGGGGTGTTGAGAGTTCCTGGGAATTCAGAGCTAAACTGGGAATTTAAACACAGTACCTTGAGGATTGGGAATAAAACCTAGGGCATGACTGTTCAATAATCTATCGTTTGCTTTCTGCCCTTGAGTCTTAAATTCTTGGGTACCAAGGAAGTAAAGCAAATGCGGCAGCGAGGAGAAAGGACGTGTGCTTCATGTCTCAAACCCCTCACATCAGTCTGGGTTTGGGGCTGAGAATACCACCTTAACATTAAAATAAGGATCCCCTCCCAATTTTTAGAGTTGGGCATTTTACCTACCTACCACCCAAACAGAAACACCTCCGAACCTATGAAACCTGTTTTGAGTGTGGAGGCGGCCAGTTTGGGCACTGAGCTCATGGAGGGAAAATCTAGAATCCTCCTGAACAGTGCGTACACTGCCACGCAGAAAATGCTCCAGGACGACAACGCGTCACGTCTGCTTGGTTAAACAAACTCCTATTTACATTTACTTTAGTTAAAAAAAAAAAAAAAAACTCAGCTCTACTGTTTTTGCTTTCCTACTTTTACTTATTTTCTTCACTTTAAAGTATTTTGGAGGGAGGATAAGTGCCTATTATTCACATGTCCCGTTCTTTTAGAATATTAAACGAAAGAAGTGAATTTCGAGGACTTCTAAACAAGTTTTCAGAAGAAAGAATCCGTTTAGCTGCTTCATGCCATTTTAGACTCTTCATCTGCAATGATTCCCAACTGCGCAAGCGTGCAGCGTGCTTCAGGCTTCAGGCGCTGGGAAGTGCGACACCTTCATGCATAATGAAAAGGCAGGCCATCATTTTTAGCGGACCAATGAAAAGCTTCCAGATGAGCCTTTTTCTATTGGCTAACGAGGACCAATTAGAAGCGAACTATTTTTTAGCGGGCGTCTAGCAGCTGCCCACTGTGACGTAATGTGAGGGGTCGCCCCGCAGGGCTGAGCTAAACCAATGAGGAAAGGCAAGGGGACGGCTTGCCTTTTCTCACGCCCCACCCTCAGATCCTGCCAGAGGAAAGTTTCGCTTACAGTGGGGAGACAAGCGAACATGGCAGCCTGTAGATGGTTTTGGTGTGTCTCTGTGACCGTGGCGGTGGCGCTGCTGCTCATTTACAAGGTTCCCGCGGCCTCTGCTCAAAGAAAGAAGGAGGTGAGAACGCGGCTTCCAGCAATCGGGTTCCCCCCCCCCAAAAAATGTGTAGGGCATAAAAGGATCTGTTCACTCCTTCCTGTCCCTCTTTCCCCGCCAGTTTCGTGCATTTTAGTGTCTTCAATTCCGCGGTTTTCAGAAACTGTAACGCTTTGTTTTCTGGGGGTGTAATCTAACAGTGGGATGGAGTAGGTGACAACCTGGCTTCTCTACGCCTATGTATGTATATAACTACAACTTTAGACACTTCTTTTGAGTTTGGGCCCTATCGAGTGTTGGGGTTAGGGAGTTCGATTTTAGAACCAGAGGGTAGAATATAAGCCTTTCCGTTGTAGGCAAATGTAACTTCCTTTATTTTTTTAAATTTTTTTTTTTTTTTTTTTTTGGTACCGGGGCTTGAACCCAGAGGTGCTTAACCACTGAGCTACATTCCCAACCCTTTTGAGACATGGTTTCGCTAAGTTGCTGAGGATGGCGTCAAACTTGTGATCCTCCTACTTCTGCCTACCGAGTCTCTGGAATTACAGATGGGTGCCAGCCTAAATGTAATTCCCTTGTACATGTATAACAACTCTTTTGTGTCATTTTCATTTCAGGAATGTGAAAATTAGCCAGAGTGAAATTAGGCTCGGTTTATTACACTATCCAAATACTCAATCATGCAAAAAATAATAAGCATACTATGTATGCACTGTTCTAAGCACGTGGTATATGTAAATGAACAGAATTAAGACCCCACTTAGTGGAATTTAAAAGCTTTAGGAAGTGGAGAAGATACAGTACTTTACTCACAATATATGAATTTTAACGTTATGTTTTGAAATATTTGTGATTTAGAGCCGTGTGTGTATGTGTGTGTGTATATGTGTATATATAATACACACACACACACACACACACACACACATATACACACACACACATATCAGAGATCGAACACAGGGGTGCTTAACCACTGAGCCACATATCCCCAGCCATATATATATATATATATATATATATATATATATATATATATATTTTTACATGTAGATGGACACAGTACTTTTGTTTTTATTTATTTATTTATATGTGGTGCTGGGATTGAACCCAGTACCTCACACATGTTAGGCAAGCGCTCTACCTCTGAGCTACAACCTCAGCCCCTCCCCAGCCCTTTTTATGTTTTATTTTGAGACACAGTGTCGCTAAGTTTCTTAGGGTTTGGCTAAATTGCTAGGCTGGCTTGGAACTCTCGGTCCTCCTCCTTCAGCCTCACAAGCCTCAGGGATTACAGGTGTGTGCCACCAATGCCTGGCAATTTTTTACTTTGAAACAAGGTCTCACTAAATTGCTAAGGGCCTCGATGGCTAATTTTCTGAGGTTGCCCTGGTACTTATAATCTTCCTGCCTCATCCTCCCGAGTCACTGGGCTTACAGGTGTGTGTCACCGCACCCAACTGATGTGCTTCTTAGCCATTCTTATGTGGAAAACAAGATGGAGAGCAGTTCATAATATTATATGCTAGAATCCTTGTTTTATTTTTTAATATATGTAAGTATGTATATATGCCTATGTAAGAATGACCTCTGTAATGGTACTCAATCATTCCTAACTCTGGGCAGTTGCTAGTGTTGATGAGGGAAATATTTCAGTATTTACCTTATATACTGGAATTGTCTAAATTTCTGCAATGGCCTCTTATTTTTTTGTTGTTGTTGTTACTGGGGATTGAACCCAGGAGCACTTAACCACTAAGCCACATCCCTAGCTTATATTTTTATAATATTTTTTTAGTTGTAGTTGGACACAATACCTTTATTTTATTTATTTATTTTTATGTGGTGCTGAGGATCGAACCAAGGGCCCTGCACATGCTAGGCAAGTGCTCTACCACTGAGCAACAACCCCAGCCCATATTTGTATTTATTTTTATGTGGTGCTGAGGATCAAACCCAGCACCTCACACGTGCTAGGCAAGCACTCTACTGCTGAGCCACAACCCCAGCACCCCAACCCATTTTTTAAAATATTTTTTAGTTATACATGGATACAATATCTTTATTTTGTTTATTCATTTTTATGTGGTGCTGAGTATTAAACCCAGTGCCTCACATGTGTGAGGCAAGCGCTCTGCCACTGAGCCACAATCTCAGCTCCTCCAACCCATTTTTTAAATTTTATTTAGAGATAGAGTCTTGCTAAGATGCTTAGCACCTCACTAAGTTGCTAAGGCTTTCTTTGAACCTGATATCCTGCTGCTTCAACCTCCAAAGTTGCTGGGATTACAGGCGTGTGCCACAGCACCCATTTTACTCACTTTAAATAAATAGGTGAAGGGTTTTTTTCTTTGTTTGTTTGGTAGTACTGGGGTTGAACTCAGGGCCTTAGTGCATGTTGGGCAAATGCTCTACAATTGAGCAACATCTCCAGCCCCAAGGTGGGGATTTCTACCAGGGAAATTGTGTTTATTCATTTACTGTCTCACTGAACTAGAAGCAGAAGTGTCCAGCAGGAAATAAATTATTATTAAAAAGGAAGCAACATGGGGCTGGGGATGTGGCTCAAGTGGTAGCGCGCCCGTCTGGCATGCGTGCGGCCCGGGTTCGATCCTCAGCACCACATACAAAGATGTTGTGTCTGCCAAAAACTAAGAAATAAAATATTAAAATTCTCTCTCTCTCTCTCTCTCTCTCTCTCTCTCTCTCTCTCCTCAATCTCTCTTAAAAAAAAAAAAAGAAAAAAAAGGAAGCAACATTGAGTTTTAAAATTTTTAAATAGTTAATGTGATTTATTTATTTTTGGGGGGTACCAGGGATAGAACTTAGGCACTCAACCATTGACTCACATCCCCAGCCCTATTTTGTATTTTATTAGAGACAGAGACTCACTGAGTTGCTTAGCACCTTATTTTTTGCTGAGGCTGGCTTTGATCGGTGATCCTCCTGCCTCAGCTTCCTAAACTGCTGGGATTACAGGTATACGCCACCACACCCAGCTTTTAATGTGAATTTTATGTTATGTGAATTTTATCTTAGTGTAATTTTTTAAGATGTTTATTTTTTATTTATAGTTGGACACAATACCTTTATTTTATTTATTTGTTTATTTTTATGTGATGATGTTGATCGAACCCAGGGCCTTGCACATGCTAGGCGAGTGCTCTATCACTGAGCCACAAACCCAGCCCTCAATATAATTTTTTTAGAAAATGAATCAGATTCTGACTTCCTTCCCTTTATGCCAATTATTCAGACTCTTAGTGCTCTTGCAAATATATTGCAGTAACTGCTTAACTGGTTGCCCACTCTCTAACCCATTCTTTACAGTGCTGCCAGAGGTGGTAAGATGAAAAATGTGAAAACCATTAACCTATTTTGCAGATATTAAAAAGACCTCTATAGCCTGTTTCTGGTCTGCTTCTTCCTGGACTAGTCCTACTGAATTACCTGCCTTGCATGTGCAGATCTTCTGCTGGAGTCTCCTACCTTACCCCTATCATTTAATTGAGGGTTTGTACTCTTCAAGACTTAGCTTAAATACATTCTTCCTCAGCTATACTTTTCTTGGTTCCCATCAAGTGAATTGATATGAATTCAGCATATCATGTTGTCAATGTTTTTATACCAGTTTTCCCCATAAACAGTGAGCATCTTTCTTGGCTTGGTTGCACATGCCTGTCCCACCTAGTTAGGAGGCTGACGCAGGAGGATTGCAATTTTGAAGACAGTCTGGGTAACTTAGACCCTACCTCAAAACAAAAAATAAAAAGTATATCTGAGTTCAATCCCCAGTAACAGAAAAAAAAAAATCACTCAGGTCCCTCATGCTTATCTATTATTAAAGGGAATGCTACCGTATGTAACTCATTATACTTTTAACAGTGTTCTCCCTGGAACATGGACTTCTTTATTTGATCTGCATGATAGGCACCATGGTTTACATGCATTTTCTATAATCTTCACATTAATACTGAAAAATATTATCCTCTTTTGAAACTTAAACTAAGCAAGAAAGATTAGGGGTTTGCTCAAAGAAGCACAACCATCAGAAGTTAAATTAGGATTCCATCCTTGTTTTGCCTCCAAAGCATTTTAATGCTCTGTGCTCTCTTCAGCCATAAAAAAGTTTTCTTTTTCAATAACTGGTTTTATTTTTATTTTGAGTTATTTTTCCCTAGTTGTAGAAGGAAAGTTGTTTGTCCTCAAATCTGGTGTTGTCTTAGGGAGGCAGCATGATACAAATGAAAAAAGCATGTTTTGTTTTTGGTACTGAGGATTGAACCCTGAGGCACTTAATCACAGAGCCACATCCCCAGCCCTTTTTATATTTTCTTTAGAGACAGGGTCACTCTAAGTTGCTGAGGCTGTTTGTGAAATAGCAATCCTCCTCCCTCAGCCTCTTGAGCCACTGAGATTACAGGCATGTACCACTGTTCCTAGCAAAGCATGGTATTTGATAAAATTGTTCATATTTCTTTACCTACTTTTGTGAACCTATAATAATAATGAAGTAATGTGAAACACAGAAAAGGGTGAATTCACAAAGCATAATAAAAATGGTCATAATAATGCTAAGATTGCAGTGTCCCCCCTTCTCAGTTTTTTAAAAAATATGTAAAGTTTTAGCGAGTGTACTTTAATTCAACCCTAGTGATCCTTAGCAAGTTTGGTTTTTTTTTTTGGTTTGGTTTGGTTTTTTGGTACCAAGGATTGAACTCAGGGGCACTGGATCACTGAGCCACATCCCCAGCCCTATTTTGTAATTTATTTAGAGACAGGGTCTCACTGAATTGTAACGTCATGGGTAAGGCTGGCTTTGAACTGGTGATCCACCTGCCTCAGACTTCCAGTCCACTGGGATTACAGGCATGCACCACGGTGCCTGGCTTGAGCAAGTTATTGAGTCTCATTTTTTTCATCAGTAGAATGGGGAAAGTGCCTATTTCTTTAGCTGTTGTGAAAATTAAATGAGATGAGCTCAGTTCATAAAGCCTCTGATGCAGTTCCTAGCATATAGGAGAGATTGGATGAATATTAGAAAATAAGATCATGTTCCTCTAGGTAGGTGGAGCTGGGGATTTTTGATACTGGGGATTAAACCCCAGGGTGTTCACTTTACCACTGAGTCACAGCCCCAGCCCTTTGGTTTATTTTTTATTATGTGACAAGGTCTCATTATGTTGCTTATGGCCTCACTAAATTGCTGAGGCAGGCCTGAAACTTGCAATCATCCTGCCTCAGCCTCCCAAGTCACCTGGGATTACAGGCATGTACTGCCACACCCAGCAGTTAAATATTTTTCAATTGCTCTTTTGTGATATTTTTAGGAGGAGTATACAGAAAATAAAATCACCTTCATCTTTTAAGAAGATAGGCTGTCATTAGAAAAACTACATTCTCCAGCAGTTGCTTTAATTGACACATGAAAGTATCACAGATGCAAAACCCTGCAGTCTTTAGAAGATATATTATTATAGAGAACTAGACTCCATAGCAGTTACAAAACAAACAAGTTGAGACACCCTCTAGGAAAAAATCTAGGAAAGGAGACAGTGATATATTTTAGCTGAATCTGAGAAGTAGGTGAACAGAGAATGGAACAGATGGCATCTAAAGATTAAAAATGCTCTCTTTGCTCACTGTCTCCTTCAGTAATTATCTGCCAATTATGTTTCTAGATCTGTTCTGTCACACCCTTAATTTAAGGATGGAGTTGGAAATATATTGTTTAGCCAGGAATATTATTTTCTAACATGTGAAGACTGGTAGATGATTAAGGAAGCTAAAAATATGAATTTTTGTGCATAAACCTTAGAATAAAGATACAATCAAAGAAGTTTTGGAGGGAAGGGAGGTACGTTTTAGAACAATTCAGGTTGGTGGTGCTTAGCTTTATTTTTATTTATTTTTGTGTGTGGGCCTTGTGCATATGAGGCAAGCACTCTACCAACTAAGCTATATCTCCAGCCCAGTGCTTAGCTTTATTACTTCTGAAATTCAAAAGGAATGTGAATGACAATCAGTTTTAGCTTTAAATGATAATATATTCCTTTACTCTATTTTTTGTGGTGAGGAGGATTGAATTAATAACCTTCACATGCTTGGCAAACACTGAACTACATCTCTGGCCCTTGTATATTTATTTATTTTTATTTGTATATGTATCTATTAGTTGAGGGACCCAGGAAAGCTCTGCCACTTAAATATATCCCCAGCCTTTTGTACTTTTTGTTTTGAGACTGTCTAAATTGCTGAGACTGGGCTCGAATTTGCAATCCTTCTGCCTCAGCTTGCTGAGTTGCTGAGATTACAGGCATGCATCACCACACCTGACAAATTTAAAACTTTGGAGTAAGCCTGACCTGGTGACACACTTCTGTAACTCCAGTGACTTAGGAGGCTGATGCAGGTGGATCACAAGGTCCAAGCTAGCCTCAGCAATTTAACAAGACCCTCAGCAACTTAGCAAGACCAAATCTCAAAAATAGAAAGGACTGGGGATGTAGCTCAGTGGTAAAGTGTCCCTGGGTTCATTCCAGAGTGCTGCAAGAAAAAAATTAGATTTTTTTGAATAAGAAATACAACTTTTCACTAGGCATGTTGGTGCACACCTGTAATCCCAGCAGTTTGGGAGGCTGAGGCAGGAGTATCTTGAGTTCAAAGCCAGCCTCAGCCACTGTGAAGGCCTAAGCAGCTCAATGAGACCTTGTCTCTAAATAAAATACAAAATAGGGCTGGGGATGTGGCTGCTCAGTGGTTAGGTGCCCCTGAGTTCAATCCCTGGTACAAAAAAAAAAAAAAAAAAGAAAGAAAGAAAGAAAGAAATACAACTTTTCTTTCTTTCTTTCCTTTTTTTTTTTTTTTGGTTGATGGACCTTTATTTTATTTATTTATATGTGGTGCTGAGAATCGAACTCAGGGCCTCACACATGCCAGGCAAGTGCGCTACCACTGAGCCACAGCTGCAGCCCACAACTTTTCTTTTTTGAGAGGTTCCTGCTATGTTTGTCAAGGTTGGCCTCAAGCTCCTAAACTCAAGCAACTATCCTGTCTCAGCCTCCCAAGTAGCTGGGATTATAAGCTTATGTGCCACCACATCAGCTCTTATAATTACCATGTTCTAGATTTTGTTCATGTAATTTTTTAAGAGAGAGAGAGGAGAGAGAGAATTTTTTTTAATATTTATTTTTTAGTTTTCGGTGGACACAACATCTTTTTTTTATTTGTATGTGGTGTTAAGAATCGAACCCAGTGCCCCGCACATGCCAGGCGAGCACATTACTGCTTGAGCCACATCCCCAGCCCTGTTCATGTAATTTTTATTGTAAAAGTTGAAAATTAGTCCTTTGTTGTGATCTGCTTTCAGTTGGTTTTCAAAAATTTACCTAGTGGTCACTGCTGTAAGCAGCCTTTTGAAGATTATCCCTCTTTATCAACTTTCGAAAGAATATGTAATTCGTTTGAATTAATTATCAAATCTTCTACTTGATAAGTCATTTGGGAATTGAATAGCCAAAAATATTATCTTTCTACTTTATTAATACATAGGATGAGGAATACTATAGATTTTTATATTTTCCTGGATTAAAAAAAGTCTTAAGAATTTTTGTGTATGAAAACTCTACATAGTGCAGTAGCACATACCTGTAATCCTAAATATAAAAAGGTCTGGGGATGTGGCTCAGTGGTTAAGTGCTCTGGTTCAATGCCTGGAACCAAAAAGAAGAAGAAGAAAGAAAGGAAAGGAAAGAAAACTGTATGTATTTATAACTTATTCAAAGCACATTTGTTTTATTGGTATGATCATATATTTGTGTGGTTACATATAGATAGAATATACAAATCTGTAGAAAATACTTGTTAAAGCTTTACACATTTTTTTCTCAAATAGGCCCAAATAGGATCTCTCATTTCAGTGAGTAAGATAGCCAAATCGTTTGAATTTGCTAGCAACTGTCAAATTTAATTTGAAAATACAGCAAAAATAATGATGGCTTTAAAATATAGAATGCATATTTTAAAATGTTAACTATACTGTCTGAGCTGGGAAGAACTAGCAGATTCTTGAAGTTATCTTGATCACCACTTGTTCCCCTTAGCCTCTCTACCTCCTGGTTCACTCTTTCCCATAGCCTTTACCAGCTACTTGTTTCATTGTTCCACGAGTTTTAATTATTTGTTGTACCAATCTTTCCAGTGTATATCTATTTTTATCTTTGAGTTTAGAATCTATATGTCTCTATAAGTTTATAGTCTATTTGGTTTTCCATATGTGGAATATTGATTTTGTGACTTTTACTAGAACTTATTTTGTATATGCTTCAAAATTATTTGTTTGTTTTTTGAGATGGGGGTCTCACTGTATTGCCCAGGCTGGTCTCGAACTCCTGTGCTCAAGTGTTCCTCCCACCCTACCCTCCTTAGTATCTGGGACTATAAATGTACACCACCACACCTGGCTAAAACTAATTTTATGCAGTTTTTCACATCATTCATAGAGTTGTACTAAGGAAATAAAATTAGTTTCAGAATTAGTTGGATTCAGACATGCTTTAAAGGCAAATCATGTTATTATGAGAATCTATTTTACTACTCTGTTCCTAAAACAAAACAAAACAAAAACCTTCTGATCCATGTAGGTATTTATATGTACAATCATTTTTCTTCCTTTTATGTTAACGTATGCAAGTAAGTCCATTCCCAGCTGTGTTCCATTAAATAGAAATTCGGTACATATTTAACTTAATGATGGCTATGTGGTAAGATACTGTGTGTTTCTATTGTCTAATAGCTAGTAGACTAGAAGAAGGAATCAGATGTCAAAGTATCTTAGAATGTAAAGCAGTAGACTTAGATAACGGAAAATGTAACTGGTCAAATGCTTTGAATGACAAGCCACTCCGTGATTTCCCAGACCTTTATAGACATTCCCCTGTAAAGAAGAGCAAAATCATAACTTAGCATTAATCTACATTTGAGATTCAATATTCTTGCCTTCCATCCTTTGTTATCCTTTCCTTACCTTTTTTTTTTTTTTTTTTTTTGGTAGTGGAGATTGAACCCTAGGGGCACTTTACCGCTGAGTTACATTAACTGCCCTTTTCCTTTTTTATTTTTGAGACAGTCTTGCTAGGTTGCTGAGACTGGCCTTGAACTTGCAATTCTCCTGCCTCAGCCTCTGGAGTTGCTAGGATTACAGGCATGCACCTGGCTTCTATATTCTTGAATATCAAGAGTGGAGATGAAAAAAAGGATAAATGAATATGTTGGTGTTTAATATAGAACTGAAATTTCCCTTGTCTAAATGTGCCACTTTTCCACTGCCTCATGATGACTGACTATTTAAAAAGGAAGAAACAAAATGTAGCTCCATTTGTGTGTAGGCATAAATTTTCATTTCTCTGGTATCAGTTTCCCAGGAATGCAATGCAATTGCTAGGTTTGTATGGGAAGAGTATCTTTAGTTGCTTGATTTTTTTTTTTTTTTTTAAGAAACAGCCAAATTGTTTTCCAGAGTGGCTGTACCATAGTACATTCCCCACCAGCAATGTATGAGATTCAGTTTCTCCAGTGTTTGGTTTGTCACTATATATTATTTATTAACATTTATATAGTGGTGTCTCTTTAAGTTCTTAATTTGCATTTATGTAATGCTGATGATGTTGAACTGTTATTTTTTCCCCAGCGTTAGATTTTGAACCCAGGGCCTCTCATTGTGTATCTTTTCACATGTTTATTTGCCATCTGTAGTTCCTCCTCAATTAAATATCTTATGTATTTTGCCCATTTTCTAATTGAATTATTTGTTTTTTATGTTTGAGTTTTGGGGGGTTTTCTTTTTGTTTTTGCACCCTGGGTATTGAACCAAGACATGCTGGGCTACATCCCCAGCCCTTTAATTTCATTTTGAGGCAAGGTCTCACTAAGTTGCTGAAGCTGACCTTGAATTGGGAATCCTCCTTCCTCGGCCTCCTGAGTAGCTGGGATTATAGGCACATGCTACCATACCTGGCTAGTGTTGAATTTTATAGGTTTTTTTAAAATATAGCCAGGAGCTGCATCACACACCTGTAATTCCAGTGACTCAAGATTTAAGGCAGGATTGCTAGTTCAAGACCAGCCTTGGTAACTTAGAACCCGTTTCAAAATAAAAAGGACTGGGAATGTCGCTCAGTGGTAGAATGCCCAAGTCCCAAGTTCAATCCCCAGTATTATTAAAAAAAATACACAAACACATATTCTAGCTACTAATCCTTTGTCAGATATGTTCTGAAAATATTTTCTCCTGCTCTGTAGGTGGTCTTGTTTTAAAATTTACACTTAAGTATGTTGTCCATACAACATTTAAATATGTTTTCATATATACCTTATATAAAATTAAGTATATTATCCATTTTAGGTTTTATACAAGGTATATGTGATTTTATGTTCATTAGAATTTCATATCTTTGTCTATGGATTTTCATTTGCTCCTGCATGACTTATTGTACAGGATCTTCTTATACTGTGTTGCTTTTGCACCTCTGTACAAATCAGAAATCAGTTGGATATATTTGTGGTAGGTCATTTCTGGGTTTTGTTTTTGTTTTTATTGTTTGTTTGTTTTGCAGGGCTGGGGATCAAACATTGGGGCCTTGTTCGTGCTATGCAAATGATCTGCTGCTGAGCTAAGTCCCTAACCTTTATTATAATATTTTATTTTGAGACAGGTTTCCCCAGCTGGTGGCTAGCCTCAAACAGGATCCTCCTACCTCAGATTCCCAAGTTCCTGGGATTACAGGCATGAGCCACCACACCAGACTTCTGGGGTTCTTTATTCTGTTTTATTAACCTTTGTGTTTATACCTTCAACAGTGCCATATTGTCTTCATTATTGTAGCTTTATAATAAAAATAAATTATGTAGAATAATTCCTCTCACTTTATTCTTCATTTTCAAGTTTGTATTCTTTGTAGTTTTTTCCAAAATAAATAAAATTTTATATGAAATGAGCCAGTTAGTTTAATTTAACATTCTTTGCAATCTTTGGCAAATGAAAGGCTTTATGGTTTTGTATTATTTCTCTTGTTGGTAAGTAATAAGTAACTCATTAAAGTTGTAATATCTGATTAAGTCTTATGAAATTCTAAATTTTAAAATAATTATCGTTAGACTCAACTACCCAATTTTGTTTTTAGTTCTCTCACATTTTCTGTGTACTTCTGCTTGATAGATAGTCTTGGTTTTAAGTAAGTTGCCTAGCTAAAGTAACTTTTTGTTTTGTTTTGATTTGTTTTGTTTTGACATGGGGACTCATTGTGTGGCTCAGGCTGGTCTCAAACTCCTGTGCTCAATTGACCCTCTCATTTCAGTCTCCTAAATAGCTGAGACTTCAGGCATGTGCCACCATTTTGAACTTTAAATGCCAAGTTGAGAATATTAACAGTATGCTCACTTTTTTTTAGATGGTGTTATCTGAAAAGGTTAGCCAGCTGATGGAGTGGACCAATAAAAGACCTGTAATAAGAATGAATGGAGACAAGTTCCGTCGCCTTGTTAAAGCCCCACCAAGAAATTACTCCGTTATTGTCATGTTCACTGCTCTCCAACTTCATAGACAGTGTGTCGTTTGCAAGTATGAACTTTCAACTACACATTAAAATAAATAACTCATAAGATTTTAACCATTTCTCAATCCCAGAAGAACCAAATTAGTATAAACAACATGCCTTGTTAGGATATCTGTAGTAACATAATACTACTGCTCTTTTATATAAATTTTTGGTTGTATGTATTGGAGGGGGAGTAAGAATAAAGTATTGTAGCCATCATATGTATTACTATGTGCCAGTAGCATCAATGTAGTATTTTATTATTTATATATACTTTTAATTTCATACTCCTATTTTAATATAATAATCCCCAAAAGTAGGTAAATCAAATATTCTTCCATTTTTGGAAGACACTAGCACCCCAAATTTTAAGTGGTCTACCCCGAATTTGAGATATTTATTAATGCAATAATGATGGCTTCATACTAATTTGGAATATGAATAAATGGGGGACTTTTTATGAAACAAAGATTTCTGTGGTCTCACATATAGAGCCTAAAAAGTCTAACAGCTGGGTGTAGTAGTGCATGCCTGTAGTCCCAGTGATTCAGGAGGCTGAGGCAGGAGGATTGCAAATTTGAGGCCAACATCAGCAACTTAGTGAGGCTGTAACCCTGTCTTGAAAATTAAAAAAGCACTACCTGGGTTTAATTTCTGCTACCCCCACCCAAAAAAAAGCAGTCCAACTTAGAGAAGCAAAACTAGAGTGATGGTTATCAAAGGAATGCAGGTGAGATGGGGAAGGGGGAGATGTTGATCAAAGGGTCATTGGTTTCTTTTTTTTATAGTTAAATATTTAATAGATATTAAAATAATCATTACATTTCCTCATTGCTGAAGCCAAAGAATATGCCTTTTGTAATCAAAGTAATTTTTATCATGCAAAAAGATGTTTCTGTTATAATCATAAGCATAGACTATATTTCAAGACAAGTTTAGATAGATTTCAAAAGGCCTAGGCTCAAAGAGAAAGTGAAATTTATTTAAGTAATACAGTTTACATTGTATGCTGCTGGCATACTCATATTCACAGTTTTATAAAGTAAAAAAAACTAAACTTTTAAAGTCAACTCTTAAATAGATGAATTTTCTTTAATACATTCACTAGTTAGGTCTGTTCTTCTAAGATGGGAGAAAAGACAGAAATAAGAAATATTTTTTAAAGAACAAACTCAACATGTCAGCAGCAAATTTCAGTTAATCTAAGTTGGAAACCAATGTTCCCAGTAATTGAAGTACAAAGTCAGTTCTTTAGCTGAGCCTGAACATTAAGAATATAAATTGCAAGACTTAAGAACTTGAGAGAGCATACTGTATAGTGATTTATTAACAAATAAATATTAAAAATAGAATTCTCAAATTTTGATTTAAGAACACAATTTTGATCTAGTCAATAAAATATATTCAGAGGCATCAAAGGTAAGTAACACCAACATTGAGGGTTATTCACCAGAACTGTGAAGACACAGCACTGATCTACAAGTTGTCTTTCTAAAATCCCATGGGATGGAATGTTGAGGGCACAACACTCAAACACTAGAAGCACCAGTTTCAGGTTTAGATTCGATTCTAAGTAATGCAGTTGTTATTCTGAGAAGTTCTTATTTGGGGAGATGGAGAGAATTCTCAAAACAGATTCATGACTTGCAAGTAGTGGTACCATAACAAGAACCTAGAGATATATCACCAAATCAACCCCTGCTAAAGTGGTGGTCCCATGTATTCATAGTCAGTGTTACATCAGCCAGTAAACCAGCGCTTTCGACAACATAACAAGTGTTGAGATAATATACTTTGGAGGAAAAAAAAAAAAAAAGAACAGTTAATCTTTAAGCAAACAACTAAATTGCAATTTAACTTAACCTCATAATTAACTGAAGAAAATTTACTTCACAATCCTTTAACAAACAAAAATCAATAATAAAGCATTTTCCTTCATATTCTAATCGCCAAATTTTCTCAGCAACTTATTAATAACAACTTATCTACAAGTCTGATCTTGCAAAAAACAGTCTTGAAACATTATTTTAAGAGCTTATATTCCAGTTGGTATGGTACCAAAATTTAGTTTAGCTTCAAAATTCACAGAAATGGGCAGGTCCTGAGATTTCAGAGAGGGGAGTGACTTCATCCTTTGTTTTCATTCGGGAGTCATGCAAAGCAGATTACAGAAACTGCACTGTCTGTGGTGTTGAGCTACAAGGCTGTGGACTGGTGTCAACACTTCAAGTTCTACTTTTACTCCAAGCTGAGACTCTTTATATACATCTGTTATATTTATGTACAGATATCATTAGTTTCATTTAGATAGGACAAATTAGTTTTAGTGATCTATAGTTATAGCATGGTGACCACAATTAATAATAATGCATTGTATATTTTGAAATTACTAAACGTATATTTTAATTGTTCTCATTCCAAAAGAATAAGTAAGTGAGGTGATGTGTTAGCTTGATTTAATAATTCCACAATGTATATGTATATCAAAATGTCACACTATACATAAATATATAGTTATTTTTTGTCAATTAAAATAATTTTTTATAACTTAATTTTATTTATTTATTTATTTATTCATTTATTATGAGGTGCTGAGGATCAAACCCAGTGCCTCACATGTGCTATACAAGTGCTCTACCACTGAGCTACAACCCCAACCCAATTAAAATAATTTTAAAAGCCAAAGATGTATGATTTAGGGTTGTTTCTTTGTTCTCTGCTATTTTGTGGTGATTATCAACCTTGGTGATGGAAACTCATCTCACTTAAATTTTTATCAAATAATGGTTTACTGATTTTATTGTACTGTTTATGAATGATCTTAGGGATAAAGATTGCTAGTCTCTTAAACAAAAACACCATTGACAATTAAAAATGATAGATACTGTAAAATAAATTAGCTTTTAATTTTTTAGTGTCTTTTTTACATACAGATGCATATTTTCTCTCTCTTGGGATTGAACTCAGGGGCACTCAACCACTGAGCCACATCTCCAGCCCTATTTTGTACTTTATTTAGAGACAGGGTCTCACTGAGTTGCTTAGTGCCTTTTTTTGCTGAAGCTGGCTTTGAACTGGCAATCCTCCTGCCTCAGCCTCCAGTGCTGCTGGTATTACAGGTGTGCCACTGCACCTGGCATATTTTCTCATTATTTTAAGGGACTGTGATGCCCAGGCTGTCCTTGAACTCCTGGGCTCAATCAGCTTCTTGAGTAACTGGAACTATAGGCATATGTCACCCAGTGTTTACTCATATTTTTATTTTTTTATTTTTTTTAGAGAGAGAGAGATAATTTTTTAATATTTATTTTTTAGTTTTTGGTGGACACAACATCTTTATTTGTATGTGATGCTGAGGATCCAACCCGGGCCGCACACATGCCAGGCGAGCGCGCTACCGCTTGAGCCACATCCCCAGCCCTACTCATATTTTTAGATCAGTATATCTAACCTGGGAATTTACTTTAAATAAAATGGCAAAGCTCCTCTATGTAAAACTAGTTCAGTAAAAACTTGAAATCTTTCCAAGTACTGGCAGCCTATATACCTTGTTAACTGAAAGCATTTTCTCACTGGAGATAGGGGCTAGTCAAGGTATTTGGCTCCATAGTGCTTATTTTGGGGGATGAATGCTGGGTATAAATTAAAAGTAAATAGAAGAAGGAAAAGGAGTAGGTATTAACTCTAAATAAACTTTAGAAATACTTCTAATTGGGCTAATTGAGCACTTGCCTAGCATGTGTGAAGCACTAGGTTTGATTCTCAGCACTGCATACAAATAAATGATTAAAGTAAAGGTTCATCAACATCAAAAATATTAAAAAGAAAAGAAATAGGGAGGCTGGGGTTGTGTCTCAGCAGTAGAGCACTTGCCTAGCACATGCGAGGCACTGGGTTAGATCCTCAGCACCATATAAAAATAAATAAAATAAAGGTATTGTGTCCAACTACAACTAAAAAAATATTTTAAAAAAGAAATACTTCTAATTCAGTTTACTTAGTAGCAATCAGAAGTATACAAAAATGTCAGAGTATAAATACAAACTCTTTCATCATTCCATATTAAATGCAAATTAATGGAATCCTTACTAACCACTGTTTTACTGGTATCTTTCTATAAGATAAAATTTAAAATTAACTCATATTTGCCAGATGCAGTGGTATACACTTATAATTCCAGCCACTAAGGAGGATGATGCAGGGAGATCGCAAATTTAGGCTACCCTTAGCAACTTAGTGAGACTCTTAGTAAATTAGCGAGACCCTGTCTCAAAATTAAAAAATAAAAAGAACTAGGGATATAGCTCAGTGGTAAAGTGCCCCTGGGTTCAACCCCTGGAAATTAATTAATTAATAAAATTAACTCACAATTTCTTAAACTCATTCAACAAATAAAATTTAAGGCCGCGTGCAGTGGCAAACCTGTAATCCCAGCAACTCAGGAGGCTGAGGCAGGAGGATCATGAGTTCACAGCCAGCCTCAGCAATGACAAGGCACTAAGCAACCCAGTGAGACCCTGTCTCTGAATAAAATACAAAATAGAGTGGGGATGTGGCTCAGTGATTGCGTGCTCCTCAGTTCAATCCCTGGTACCAAAAAAAAAAAAAAAAAAAAAAAATTAAGCAACTGCAATATGAATAATACTGTAGTTTTTATGCTGTCAGGAAAGACTTCTTACTGTTATCATTGGGTTAGGGAATTGAGATACACACATGAAAATTTAGCTGGCATTATAAGGCAATCTATGATTAAGTACCAGAGGAACATTTTTGCTTTCTTCAAGTACTGGAAATTGAATTCAGGGATGTTCTACCACTGAGCTATATTTCCAGCCCTTTTTATATTTTTGAGACAGGGTCTCAATAAATTGCCCAGATTAGCCTCAAACTTGCATTAATACTCCTGCCTCAGCTTCCTAAGTAGCAGGGATTACAGGCATGCACCACCACACCTAGCAAGGTGAACCTTATGTATCATGAATACTATAAAATTTCAGGAAACACACATAACAGGAGTGGTTAGGTTAGGATTGTTGTAATGGAGGACGTAGGACTTGTTCTAGGATTATAGAAACAGATCAGATTTAGATAGAGGCAGGATATTATGGTTGGAAGCACTGATGTGCTCATGAATACAGAGATAGGTGCTGGAATCAAGGAATCCTGTTTGATATTGGTTAATAATATGACCAAATAAAAGCTAGATGCACTATTCAGAGTTAGGTGATAACCTTAAATAGAAAGAGTTTGGAGACTATTTGAAAGGCAATATAGCAGTAATAATGGTTTCTGAGAAGAGGAAGAGTTTCAGGATATTAGTAATTTAAGAAGAACACTGTATATTACAGTGTAAGAATGATTACAGAAAGAGAAAATAGAGTTAGTATTTTAATATCCTATTAGATATTAAGGTTCTGACCCTAGATGATAGCAATAAACACGAGTAGCTGGGGATGTTTGTAATTCAGTGGTAGAATTTGTGGTTAGCAAGCACAAGGCCCTGGGTTCACCAGCACTAAAAGAAACAAATAGGAAAGTTAATCACAAATAAATGATTGACACATCTTACAAACTGAAAGTGTATGGGAGATACGGGAAAAGTCAAAGATGACTTAAGGTTTTAATTAATCTTAATTCCATAGGCTTATCTTTGGTCCTAATAATTCATCTGATTGTATTTTTTATCAAGTAGCATCTTTATATTTTTTAAGTGGATTAGTACTGTATTTCCTCATTCTCTGGGGAAAATACTTTTACCTTATCTTTGAATTCTTAGAAATAACTTAGGGTATTAAAAATTATTGATAGGGCTGGGGATGTAGCTTGGTGATTGAGCACTTGGGCACTGGGTTGGATCCCCAGCACTACCAACAGGAAAGTATAGAAACTGGGTGTAGCAGTGTAAGCCTGAAGTCCTAACACTGGGGATACTGAGGCAGGAGGATAGCTGGAGCCCAGGAGTTTGAGGCTGGGATGGACAATGTAGCAAGACCCCATCTCAAAATTGGTGTAGAGACAAATACCTAGATTTTTCCAGTGATTACTGAAAGAGTATTAGAATAAAAAACAGGTTCAAAGTATGAAATGTAGTGTGGTAATTACTAATTTCTCGGAAATCTCCAACACTTGGGATAAGGCTTCTCTTAGGCCAAACAAGGTTTATCCTAACTTTGTCAGCAGAGCTTGATGTAAGTCAATGATTTTTAATATTTCTCCCATTGAAAAAAATGCTTAGTTGAACTGTGCTTTTTTACTGCTAATGAACTAGATTGATTTTGGAAATTGTTTTAAATGTTGTCTTCACAAATCTGATTGCATCCAGGCAAGCTGATGAAGAATTCCAGATCCTAGCAAACTCTTGGCGATATTCCAGTGCATTTACCAACAGAATATTTTTTGCCATGGTGGATTTTGATGAAGGCTCTGATGTATTTCAGATGGTAAGATCTTTATTCTCTTATAGGAATAATTAAAATATGAATAAAGTAGAATGCATTATCACTTGACTACAAGAACTTAAATAGGACTGCTCTTAGGTTAAGATTTAGAATAGTTGGTGAACTAAAAGCTAAACTTGAGCTAAGCATAAAAGGTAATAATTAGTGCTAATCTGTTAGAATGTGGAAATTGGGTAGTAATCAAGTAATATACATATATTTAACTTATACATTTTAAAAAAAAAAATTTTAAAGAGAGAGAGAGAGAGAGAGAAGTTTTTAATATTTATTTTTTAGTTGTCGGCGGACACAGCATCTTTGTTTGTTTGTGGTGCTGAGAATCGAACCCGGGCCGCACGCATGCCAGGCGAGCGCGCTACCACTTGAGCCACATCCCCAGCCCTTAAAAAATTTTTAGTTATAGATGGACACAATACCTTTATTTATCTGGGTTTTTTTGTTTGTTTGTTTGTTTTTTAATGTGGTGCTGACGATTAAACCCAGTGCCTCACACGTGCTAGGCAAGCGTTCTGCCACTGAGCCACAATCCCAGCCCTAACTTTCACATATTTTATTGTGGTAAAATATACATAATAAAAAACTTACCATTTTAACCATTTCAAGTGAATAATTTATAAAGTAATCTTTAAATGAAAGCATGAATGCTACCATTATGTCACCATTATATACTACTGAAGTCCTTAGTTCAACCTGCCTTTATCCTCTTGCCTCTTGTGTTAGTGGAAAAGATCCTTCCTGTTATTCAAAGATGAGCCTTTTTCCTGTGGACTGGATACCATACCCTTCTGCTTTGCAGTCATGAGGTTTCACATCTGTATCCTCAACTTAGCCTCTATTAGTTCTTTCCTTTTATATATAAACACTCAGGGACATAGATTCAATTTTGTCTTTGTTTATAAGTTTGTCTAACTCATAGTTGAACATGTTCTACTTAGTATAATTGAATTTTTAAAAATCTGCATGTAACTCCTTGCTATATACATCTTCACATGAATGTCTGCTGAATCCAAAATTTCATTTTGTACCAAATTAAATTCCCATCTCTCCCACTTCTACCTAACTCCGGTCTCCCTGTGTTCCACATCATTAGAAACACTTTTGTCTTCTTCATTTTCTTGTACAGCATCTGTCATAGATATCGCCCCTTTATATTCCAATGCCCTCATCATCTCTTGTTTGAATTAATGCAGTTGCTTTTTTGTTTGGGGGTGGGGTTGGTACCAGGAATTGAACCCAGAGGCACTTAACCACTGAGCCACATCCCCAGGTTTTTTTTTTTTTTTTTTGAGACAGTTTTTTATTAAATTGCCTAGGGCCTTGCTAAGTTGCTGAGGCTAGCTTTGAACTTGTGATCCTCCCGCCTTATCCTCCCAAGCAGCTGGGATTACAGGCATGCACCATTGAATCCAGCTAATGCAGTTGCCTTATTTTTTGAGCAGTTGCCTTATTTTTTGAACATTTATTTTTTAGTTGTAGGTGGACACCTTTATTTTACTTTCTTTTTTTTATGTGGTGCTGAGGATCGAACCCAGTGCCTCACGCATGCTAGGCAAGCACTCTACCTCTGAGCCACAACTGCAGCCCAAGTTGCCTTTTTAAAAAAAATATATATTTTAGTTGTAGTTGGACACAATACCTTTATTTTATTTTATTTATTTATTTTTATGTGGTGCTGAGGATCTAACCCAGGGCCTTGCCTGTGCTAGGCAAGTGCTCTACTGCTGAGCCACAACCCCAGCCCTGCAGTTGCCTTTTAACCAGTCCTCTTAACCTTCCATGAAGCACTCTCTCTATATTTCCTGCTAGAAAATACTGGAATCTTTTCTACAAGTTATTAATAGAATTCTTAGGGAAATCTTTAAATTTAGAAAACACTAGTTTAAACATTAAACTATTTTTTTTTACTTCAGGATTCAAGAACTGTGAGGGGTCTGAGGTTTTACCCTACTTTCAAGCTAACAAGTTAACCTGCCACAGTTTCATGGATGCTGGCAAAAGATATAATACTCCTGGGTCAGAGATAAAGGACTTTAATACTCATAACAACAGCAAGTATTCAGAAAATCAGCACATTTATTGCACAGGTTCCCCAAGCCCCAAATGGCATATGCAGAGAGGGCCAATGAGATGCATTATGGAAGAGGCCCACCAATCCCTGGGAACCCAAATGTTTCTAAGGATATTAAACATACCTACCCTTTGCTTCGAAGGGGGGCTCCATCTCTCTCTTCCAAGGTTATGCAAATATCCTTGAAAAGATTGTCCAGAACAAAAAGGCAATCAATGACTTTGCCCCCAAAAAATGTGCAAAAACTGGAGGAAACTCATGGATAATTGTCTACCAACACAGAAATTCTCAGAGACTTTAACATGCTATATGTGTTATATTTTCCTTTCCAACAAGGGGCTCTAATACACAGAATTTCCCAAATTATTTACTTAATGAAGCAGTTTGGTTAGATTCCATGTAATTTAATTTTTTTTGAGTGGTGTAGGGAATACAACTTAGAATTGGGTTCCTCACACCTCATTTGTGGTAGGCAAGTGTTCGACTACTGAGCTGTACACCCTGAGTGTGGTGCTTAGCATGTGTAATGCCCTGGGCTCAGTTCCCAGCACAAGAAAAGATGTATAGACAAAGGTCAGAATTCCTTATCTTTCTTTCTTTTCCTTCATTTTATTTTATACCTGGGAATGAACCCAGGGATGCTCAACCACTGAGCCACATCCCCAACCTTTTTTTTTTTAATTTTTTAATTTTGAGACAGGGTCTTGCTAGGTTGCTTAGGGCCTCTCTAAATCATGAGGCATAATCATTGTATAACACACTATCTTTCTTGAGGGATGAGTCCTGGGGATTGAACTCAAGGATACTCAACCACTGAGCCACATCCCCAGCCCTATTTCGTATTTTATTTAGAGACAGGGTCTCACTGAGTTGCTTAGTGCTTCAGCATTTGCTGAGGCTGGCTTTGAACTCAGGATCCTCCTGCCTCAGCCTCCTAAGCTGCTGGGATTACAGGTGTGCGCCACCACATCCAGCTCACACACTATCTTATATCAGCACCGTTGGTTGTTAATTTCTAACAACATGAGGTATCCTTTCTTTCCTTTGCCCTTTCCTCTCTCAAAATTCTCCTTACATTTTAAGCTTGATTTCAGATATTTCCTTTAGACCTTTTCAAATCCTCCAGATGAAAAGTGAGTCACCTCTTTTTTTTGTATTGTCACACTACTTTTATTTCTGTTATATACTTACATACATTATCTTATAGAAATAGAACTATATTTGTTTTGACAGTCTTTTTCAGAATACAGTAACTTACTTAATGGCAATCAATATCCAGTACCTAGCCATGCACAGTGGCTCACACCTTTAATCCCTGTGGCTCAGGAGGCTGAGGCAGGAGGATCACGAGTTCAAGGCCAGTCTCAGGAACTTTGTGAGGTCCTAAGCAACTCAGTGAGATCCTGTCTCTAAATAAAATATAAAAAAGGGCTGAGGGTTTAGGGTTATAAGAGCACTTGCCTAGCACATGTGAAGTACTGGGTTTGATCCTCAGCACTACATAAAAATAAATAATAAATAAAGGTACTGTGTCCATCTATAACTAAAAAGAAATATTTACAAAAAGGGCTGGAGATGTGGCTCAGTAGTTAAACAACCCTGGTTTCAATCTTCTGTACCACAGAAAGAAAGAAAGAAAAATCTAGTACCTATTACTGCTAAGCACATATAAATGTTGAAAAAAATGGCTTAATGTGCCTATTTTATAATAAAATATTGTGCAATTTATATTATATTCTCAAACAGCCATCTCCATAAATCAAAATCAGCATATTTATAAAAGGTTAGTATGTTTAGGTTTTGTTAGACCAAAGGAAACAATTTCTAGAGTTTAAGAAATTGCCTTCTATGGCCGGGCATGGTGGTTCATGTCTGTAATCCCAGAGACTTGGGAGTCTGAGGCTGGAGGATTGCAAGTTCAAGTCCAGCCTCAGCAATTTAGTGAGGCCCTAAGCAACTTAGTGAGACCCTGTCTCAAAAATTTTTTAAAAAGAGGGAGCTGGGGTTATAGCTCAGTGGTAGAGTACTTGCCTTGCATGTGGGAGGCTCTAGGTTCGATCCTCAGCACCACATAAAAATAAATAAACAGGGGCTGGGGCTATGGCTCAGCAGTAGCTCACTTGCCTGGCATGTGTGAGGCACTGGGTTCAATTCTTAACACCACATATAAATAAAGATCTATGAACAACAACAAAAAAATTTAAATAAATAAATAAAGTAAGGGTATTGTGTCCATCTACAAAAACAAGAAAAAAAATTTTAATTTTTTAAAAAGGGCTGGGAATGTAGCTTAGTGGTAAGTTGCCCCTGGGTTAAATCCCCAGTAAAAAAAAGGAACAAATTGCCTTCTCAGGGCTGAACTTATACTTTAGCTATAGAACACATGCTCATACTTAATTAACACAAAGCACTGGGTTCAATCCCCCAGCACAGAGAAAAGGAGGGGGAGGGAGGGAGGAAGGAAGGAAATAGAATGAGAGAAAGAAATCATTTTCTTATTCTCTACTGTTGAAGATGGGATTGTTTTAGAAATTAAAATTTTTAACTATTTTAACAAGATATACATAACTTCTTTTTTTTTTTTTTTTTTTTTTTTGTGGTGCTGGTGATTGAATCCAGGACCTCGTGCATGTGAGGCAAGCACTCTATCAACTGAGCTATATCCCCAGCCCCCTAAGAGACACATAGCTTCTGTTAATGATTTGTAAAAATAAAAAACCAAATTTCTTCTACCTTGAATGTTTTTTTTTTTTTTTTTTTGTATTTACTAAGAATTTAGCCCAGGGGTGCTTTACCACTGAGCTACATCCCCAACCCCCAGCCCCTTTTATTTTTTATTTTGAGACAGGGTCTTACTAAGTTACTGAGGGCCTCACTAAGTTTGAGGCTGGCCTCAAACTTGGTATTCTCCTGCCTCATCCTCCTGAGTTCCTGGGATTATAGGTGTATTCCATGGCACCTAGCATCTTAAGTTTTAGGTGGACACAATATCTTTATTTTACATTTATGTGGTGCTGAGGATCAAACCCAGTGCCTTGTGCATGCTAGGCGAGCACTCTACCACTGACCCACAACCCCAGGCCCCCATTTTAGAGGTTTAAGAATGGTAGCATATACATTTGTGGAATTATTTAGCTTTTTATACACACATTTTCAAAATTCGAAAGGTGGTTTAAGTAAACAAAGAGTTGAAGAGTTTGGCTTAAAATTTGGACAGTATTGGGCTGGGGATGTGGCTCAAGTGGTAGCGTGCTCGCCTGGCATGGGTGCAGCTCAGGTTCGATCCTCAGCACCACATACAAACAAAGATGTTGTGTCCGCCGATAAATAAAAAATAAAATACTAAAAATTCTCTCTCTCTCTCTCCCTCTCTCACTCTCTCTTAAAAAAAATTGGACAGTATTTGTTAGAGTGAACACTTTGCAAGATCTCATACTTAGCTTTTCAGGCACAAAAATTTAATTTTACCAGTGTTGCCAGATTTCATCTACTTCTGGAGATATTGTGTACTTTGCCACATCATAAAAATACATGAACATTGGAAACAAAAGGGCTAATCTATTAATTCACCATATTTTGCAGTCAAAGAGACCAAAATAATCATATCCACTAGTCAGTATACCCTCTTGCCTTATGGGGAAAACCTGGCAATGTACTGTTAAAAGGTTATTGTTGGGACTGGGGTTATGGCTCAGCGGTAGAGCGCTCGCCTTGCATGTGCAAGGCCCTGGGTTTGATCCTCAGCACCACATAAAAATAAATAAAAGTTATTGTGTACAGCTACAAAAAAATATTTAAAAAGGTTATTGTTATAATCTAGTGTGGTGGTGCCCATATGTTATCCCAGCTACTCAGGAGACTGAGGCAAGAGGATTACACGTTTAAGACCATCTTGGTCAACTTACCAAAGTCCTGCCTCATATTAAAATTTTAAAAAACCAAAAAGGGGTCAGACATGCTAGTGCATGTCTATAAAACCAGTGACTCAGGAGGCTGGTGCAGGAGGATCAGAAGTTTGAGGCCAATCTCAAGAGTGTTTCAAAATAAGAAATAAAAGGGGCTGGCAATACCACTCAGTGTTAGAGAGCCCCTGGGTTCAATCTCCAGTACCAAACAACAACAAAATAATTGCCTAGCATATGGGAGTCCCTGGGTTTACTCCCCAGTATTGCGGGAAAAAAAAAAAAAGTGGGGCATGATGGTGCAACCATGTATTCCCAGCAGTTCAGGAGGCTAAGGCAGGAGTATCACAAGTTCAGAGCCATCCTCAGCAACTCAGTGAGACACTAAGCAACTCAGTGAGACCCTGTCTTGAAATAAAAAAATGAAAAGGGTTGGGGATGTGGCTCAGTGATTAACCACCTTTAGGTTTAATCCCAGGTACCAAAAAAGAAAACCATTGAGGGAGGGTTATTACATAAAGGGTTAGTACAGAACCAAAGCAAAAGAGTTTTATTATCTTATTGACTAATATTTTAAAGCTATAATTGTGGGGTTTTTTGTGTGTGTGGTACTGGGGATTGAACCACCCAGGGGCACTTTGCCACTGAGCTACACTCCTTGCCTTTTTTTTTGTTTTTTTCTTGGTGGTGCTGGGGATTGAACCCAGGGCCTTGTACATGTGAGGCAAGCACTCTACCAACTGAGCTATATCCCCAGCCCACTCCTTGCCATTTTTTTCTTGTCATTTTTGTTCTTTATTTTGAATAAGTTCTTACTAAATTGCCCAGGCTGGGCTCAAATTTGTGATCCTCCTGTCTCAACCTTGTGAGTCACTGTGATTATTAGCATGTGCCAACATGACCAACTATCATTGTTTTTTACAACAGTCTCTATTTTAGGATTAGTCTCCATTGAGGGGATCTGAAGGCTTGCATCTGTTAGTCAGGATATGTCCCCAGGGCTTAGTCAGACTTTCTCTTTCCCACAAGTATAGTGATCAAGTTAGGAAAGATATAATGGGTTGTTTTTTTTTTCCCTTAGAAATTCCAGTGTTGTCTTTTCAAGTATATGGTCTCATGATGAGAGTAGTGAAATGTGATGCTCATCAGTAAACATTTATGAAACTTCCTTAGAATTGACTATTGTAGCATATGGCTACCATTTTGTATTGGTTTCACTACAATTTTTGAGCATTATCCTGATCTCATTTTCTTCAAATTGAGAAAGTATTTTATTTGGAGCTTGCTTCAGCTACATATGACCATTTCAGTGGTCATGAATGTATTTTTGCATATTCTCTCTGAACAGATTAAAATATCTCTGTATTTGAAGTTTCCCAATATAATGGAGTAAAATGTATATTTTTAAACTAGAAGTTCAAATTTTATTTAAAGTATAATAGTTAAGGTCACACACAGCCTGTGTTTGAATCCTCATCTACCCTTTTCCTTAGTTAAATCACTTAACCTGTCTAAACCTAAAATACCTATTTTTTTAACATTAGTTCTATTAAGATTATTTGTTTGGTAACTAATATTTCCATGAACTACTCTTTATTCAGCTAAACATGAATTCAGCTCCAACTTTCATCAACTTTCCTGCAAAAGGGAAACCCAAACGGGGTGATACATATGAGTTACAGGTGAGAGGCTTTTCGGCTGAACAGATTGCCCGGTGGATTGCAGACAGAACTGATGTCAATGTAAGTTTCCCTAACTTGTAGACAGTTACTTTGCCCACCACAGTGAATCCTACCATTGTGTCTATCCATAAGAATGGGGTCCTTATTATAATATAATAAATATTCCATGCTTATATAATTATATCAAAATGGATTCTACTGTCATGTATAACTAAAAAGAACCAATAAAAAAGGCCGTTACTTATGAGTAGCATTTAATAGAATCATCCTGAAATTACAGAACATGCTCTGTTACCCTATTGAATTCAACATAGAAACCACTCTCTTGGACTTCATAAGTCTATGAGCTATCTAGCAGAACTTGTCTGATCCTTCTTAATTAGATGTTATATTGTGACTAAACAAAATACTATACTTCTTCCATCCCATTTTAAGATACTGTATAGACTGTTTTGATTAGAATAAAGGAAAAATATGTTTTTCTGAAAATAACCACACTAACTTTCTTTTCATTATTATTTAATTAGTAAATAAATTTTATACTTTAAAATGTTTTTATCTCCTTTCCATTAGATTAGAGTAATTAGACCCCCAAATTATGCTGGTCCCCTTATGTTGGGATTGCTCTTGGCTGTTATTGGTGGACTTGTGTATCTTCGAAGAAGTAATATGGAATTTCTCTTTAATAAAACTGGATGGGCTTTTGCAGCTTTGGTGAGTGAATTTTAGAAGAAAAAATAATTTTGATAAAACTCCTAATGATGTATTTTTAGTTTAGCTTTCATTTATATAAGAAGCATTTCATTTATTTCTTACCTGAGGGAAATGATTTTATATCTTTTTATTTTCTGCCTTATGATCAGTGTATTTCCTCCATTATCTCATTAGGATGGCCCTACCTTCAAAGAGTAGAATGTATCTGCTTTTTATTCAACCTAAACATGAGAATGTCATCTCTGAAAATTTGCAGCTCTTTAAAAAATATTCTTCTAAAAAGTCTTTTCAATATTCAATTTTGAAATTTGTCAGCTTGGTTATAATTTTTAAAAACAATTTTTTAGACATTGATGAACCTTTATTTATCTGAAAATTATTTTGTGTATTATTTGAACAGATGTACTTTTTATTATACCTAGTAGTCTAATCAAGGTGGGACCCCCTTGACCATGAATATTTCATTGTTTTTTGTTGTTGTTGTTGTCTCCTAGTGTTTTGTGCTTGCTATGACATCTGGTCAAATGTGGAACCATATTAGAGGACCACCATATGCTCATAAGAATCCACACACAGGACATGTGGTAAGGGAAGTCTCAGATTTCTTTACTTTTCAATCTCTCTGGATTAACAAGCTTCAGTCACTGATAAGATGATGCAATGCTCTTAAAAGTGGGAAGTTCCATATCCTACCTGGTGAGCCCTTTTAACTAAGTTGTCTACTAATGAGAGTCAAGTCTTAAGCTAAATAGAATAATTAATCAAGCACTTGAGCATCTACTGTTTGTAATCAATATGCTCAGAAATATCAGATATATTGATAACCAAGAATAGCATGGTACATGTCTTTATGAAGTCTACATTATGAACACTTGAATACTAGTTTTTTCATGTATTTTGTTAGTGCAAATACATGTACAATCAAAAGGCAAATAGGCCAGGGATCATGGCACACATTTGTAATCCTAGCAGTTTAGGAGAGTGAGGCAAAAATATCAAAAGTTCAAGGCCAGCCTCCACAACTTAGTGAGACCCTGTCTGAAAATCAAGTTTGATCCTCAATATCATGCATACATGTAAAAATAGATAATAATACAGAATGGCTTTTATAGAAGTCATTTATTTACTGATGGATGTTATAGACTCGAAATATATACATCAAGTGAAATTAATAATTTCATAGAATTTTAAATAGCCCATTTAAGGTAGGATGCTAGAATTTAATGTATATTTAAAGATTCCATTTTTTCTCCTTGAACCAGAATTACATTCATGGAAGCAGCCAAGCCCAGTTTGTAGCTGAAACACACATCGTTCTTCTGTTCAGTATCCTTTTTACAATAAGTCTTTGTTGTTGCATTATGATTTGCCTATTTTCTCATAATCTAGTTTTCTCTTTGTTTGGGGCTGCTTTGCTAATGCAGGTCATAATATCCTTTGGGAACCATATTATTTGTGTCATCCATCTTAATTATCCCAGTAAGCTAAAGCCCACCTGTGACAAATCTCTTGTCTGGTAAAGCCAGATTTATTGGCTTATTGATAACAAGGAAGACTGCAGAGCCAAGGAAGCAAAAGATGTCTTCTTACCAAAGAGTAATACGGATTTGGAAGAAGGGAAGGATTTATGTGGAATTTAAATGAAGCATTGTTTTGTTAGGCTAAAATCAAAATAAGAGGCTGGAGATGTAACTCAATGGTAGAGCACTTGCCTAGCATGAACAAGACCTTGAGTTCAATCCCTAGCACTCAAATTAAAAAAGGGAAAAATCCGGGCATGGTGTCTCACACCTGTAATCCCAGCAGCTCAGGAGGCTGAAACAGGAGAATCATGAGTTCAAAGCCAGCTTCAGCAAAAAGTGAGGTGCTAAGCAACTCAGCGAGACCCTGTCTCTAAATAAAATACAAAATGGGGCTGGGATTGTGGCTCAGTTGGTCAAGTGCCCCTGAGTGCAATCCCCGGTACCAAAAAAAAAAAAAAAAAAAAGGCAGGGACAACAAGCTTGAGAATAAAGGGATCAATATCAGGTCTGAACTTTTAAATAGGCCCATGGTTCTGTTTCCCAGGAAACTACAAAATTAAGATAAATGTGTGGTTTTCATCTTAACTGCTTGTTTGGGGCTGGGGATGAAGCTCAATGGTAGAGTAATTGGCTAGCATGCATGAAACCCTGAGTTCAGTCTGCACTACCACCAAAAAAAAAAAAAAAAAAAATCTTGTTTGAAGCTCTATACCTCTGTTTCTAAATTGTGGCTACTTAGAAATTGTGCTTGTAAACTTGAGTGAATCAGGTCCTCTAGCAAGTATGGAATGTTTCATACTTATATGATTTCAAACAGTTTATGCTTTTTTAATATTTATTTTTTTAGTTTTAGGTGGACACAATATCTTTATTTTACATTTATGTGGTACTGAGGATCGAACCCAGTGCCTCGTGCATGCTAGGCGAGCGCTCTAACACTGAGCCACAACCCCAACTCCAAACAGTTTATGATTTTACAGAACAGTATTCTCTAGTAAGAAAGCAGTGGTTAATCAAAGACTAGGGTATTTTGACAGTTTTGACAGTTTTCAGCTGCACCACATCCGAGGGAGAAATATTCCCCGTGAACTTTGCAGCTGCTTTATGTGTGGGTTCTTCTATCCTCTTGAATGGCAGAGCAGACTTTTTATTTTTTGAATCCACACTAATATTCGCTTTCTGACATCTAAAAACAGATGTGAGGGTCTACATTTTGTTCAACTTTTTAATGATAGCAATTAATAATGCCTGCCATATAGTAGGCAGTGTTAGTAAAAATTGAAAGAATAAATAAATGATGGGGCTGGGGTTGTGGCTCAGAGGTAGAGCGTTCGCCTACCATGTGTAAGGCACTGGGTTCGATTCTCAACACCAAATAAAAAATAAAATAAAGATATTGTGTCCACCTATAACTAAAAAATAAATGTTAAAAAAGAATAAATAAATGAAACTAAACAGTGAATATGGACGTGCGTAACAGCTCTTTACTGCTGAGAATAGCACACACAGACTTTGGGAGTACACAGCAAAAATGAAAAGCTGATTCACAGCAACAGCATATATTTGGGCTAGGGATGCTCAATGGTAAAGCACTTGCCTAGAATGAGCTAGACCCTGACTGGGTTCAATCCCCAGTACTGAAAAAAAAAGAAAAAAAACATTCAGGCCAGGATACAAAGACAAACACTTCCAAGTTTCCAAAACCAAAAGTATTAACCATTAATCAGAGAGTGCCTGGTAACTAAAGCCTATAGAGATAATCAGTCATTGTTTCAACCTGCATATAAAGAACCTCAGTAAGAAAAAATAAAATGCTGGAGAAGACACTTGGCTGAGCAACTAAAACATGACGAATAGGCATTATTCCCTAACAAGAGGCTATTGAGGCTGTTGAAGAGAGAGTGTAAGACGGTAATGAAGAGATGAATAATCAGATTATAGAGCCAATTATAAATTCAAAGCCTTATCTGAACATTTATTTTTTTTTCCTTTCTGCTTAATTATACTCACATGCAGTAGCATGCAATGTGCATGAGTGTATGCATAATTAATTTGGGGATTTTTCTTTACTGCTATTGACATTCATTAAACCACAGGGTGAATTTCTCTTTTCTACTAGTCATGGGATGTGGGCTGGAGTGGTAGCACACTTGCCTAGCATACATGAGGTACTGGGCTCAATTCTCAGTACCACATACAAATAAATAAAATAAAGGTCCATTGACAACTAAAAACTATTTTTAAAAATAGTCATGGAATGTGTTACCTATTACAAGGGTGGTTCTATTTTATATTTATGTTGCTTCTATTATTAAGCTGAATAAAAATAAGGTCATGTCACATGTGGGATTTTCAGTTTTTATTAGGACTAAATTGGGTATCTTAGTAATAATTTGTACTTTAAAAGTTAATTGTTGAAATTTAGGAGAAATTATTTTCTAAATAAAAATGTGTTAGTATTCTCTCTGAATTGTGCATATTTCACATTTGTTCTTTTTTGGGAGGTGTAAATATTGAAAATGACTAGTATTTTAAAATGTATATGGATACCAAGTACAGTGGTGCATGCAAGGGCTGTGGGTGAAGCTCAGTGACAAAGCACACCTGGGTTCAATTCCTACTACCAAAAAAATGTATATGGATTTGGGGGCAATAGCCAAATGTCCAGGCACATTATTTCAAAGTATAATTTCAGAAAAACTCATATTTCATATGTTGTAGACAGGATGTTTGTTTTAAAATATCAATTTTCTTTTCCACAAATGAATTAATCTTCCAATTTTTTTTTTAAAGAGAGAGGGAGAGAGAGAGAGAGAGAATTTTTATATTTATTTTTTAGTTATCGGCGGGCACAACATCTTTGCTTTGTATGTGGTGCTGAGGATCGAACCCGGGCCGCACGCATGCCAGGCCAGCGCGCTACCACTTGAGCCACATCCCCAGCCCCCCAATTTTAATTTTGTATTATATTTTCATTTTGAGTGTCACACTGTACACAAATTTACTTATTTGATTATAATTAAGAGTTGAAGCTTTTATATTTGTTTATTTTTATTTTCTTCATGAGAAACTTAGAATAGTAACGTGGTATTTCTTTGTACCTATGAATTTTTCCTTTAACATTTTTTTTTAAGATGGTGGGGTTACTTTAGGGATGGTGCTTTTATGTGAAGCTGCTACCTCTGACATGGATATTGGAAAGCGAAAGAGTAAGTCATCATATGTCACAATGTAACACTTCTGCATTTAATACAAAAAGGAATTATCAATTAATCACTTGTCCCCTTAGTCCTTTACTGTTATAAAAATAATGTATGCTCAGTAAAGTCTATGTGGAAAAAACATTATGAAACATCTGGGGAAATTTTACCCATTATTCACCACTAAAAAAAAAACCCTTATACTAATATTGTAATATATTTCCTTTGACTTATAAAACTATTTTCAAAACTCTGTGTGTGTGTGTGTGTGTGTGTGTGTGTGTGTGTGTGCATGTGTGTGTGTGTGTGTAATATACATAGACTATGCTATGATAGAACTGAGAAACTCACACATGCTGGGCAGGTGCTATACCACAGAGCTACATCTCCAGCCCCCAAGTTATATGTTTTACATGCAAAATTTGAAAAAAAATATGGACCAGATTGAGCTATGTGGCATCAAGGGCCCCAGTTCCCAATAAAACACCTTGGTAATAGATAATTTTGTTTTAGAATTTCACTATACTGTTTAAAATTCATTACTATTAATATTTTATCTGGTTAGATCTGATTGTTTTATCTCAATGTGGAAGGAACTTAAATTACAAACAAATTATGCTGGGCACGGTGGCGCATGCCTATAATTCCACCAGCTCCAGAAAGAGGGCTGGGGATGTGGCTCAGTGGTTAAGTGCCCTTGAATTAATCCCTGGTACCAAAATTTAAAAAAAGAAAAGAATATCTGTTCAAATATTTATTGGGCAAACATTAAACTTAAAAATAAACTTAAGTGCAGGGCATTGTGGCACATACCCGTAATCACAAGTTCAAATCCAGGCTCAGCAATTTAGGACTGGGAATGCAGCTCAGTGGTAAAGCACCATTGGGTTTAATCCCCAGTACCAAAAACAAAATTTAAAAAAAAAAAGCTCAACTATGACTGACAATGACTATGTGTTAAATTTTGAATCTTGTACCCACTTTTTAAAAAAAATTTAGCTATAGTTGGACACAATACTTTTTAAACTAGAATTAAATCATTAATAAATATTTTCCTATAAATTATCTTCAATTTGTACTCTATATTATAACCTGACTATTCTGATTTTATGAAATGTTTAAGATTTTTTTTTCTTTTATTGTAATAAAAGTAATGATAATGGTACATATTTCATCTTCATTTCATACTATTTATTTATTTTGTACCAGGAGTTGAACTCAGAGGTACTTAACTACTGAGCCACATCCCCAGAACTTTTCTATATTTATTTTTTAGTTTTAGGTGGATACAATATCTTTATTTTATTTTTATGTGGTGCTTAGGATCAAACCCAGTGCCTCACGTGTGCTGGGCAAGCACTCTACCATTTGAGCCACAACCCCAGCTCCCCCAGAACTTTTGAATTTTTATTTCAATCAAGGTCTCACAAAATTGCTTAGGGCTTAAGCCAAGTTGCTGAGGCTGACTTTGAATTTGCGATCCTCCTGCCTCAGCCTCCTGAGTCACTGGGATTACAAGCACAAGAGCCACCATACTGGAGTAATAATTTACATTCTTACTAATGGCATTTAAGAATATTTCACGGCAGGGGCCAGGCACGGTGGTGCACACCTGTATTCCCAGTACCAAAATAAATAAAGTTTCACTGCAATCTTATCAGCATTAGTTTATCTCATTAAAATACACACACATATATACACACACTTGCTAATCAGATAAGGAGGAAATGTTGTATTGTTTTGTACTTAGATTATTATGAAGTTGAATATTTTCTTAAATATTTATTTATTTGTGTTTTCCCTTTTGTAAATTATCTTTTTTGTCCTTTGCCACTTGTCAGCCTCCCAAGTCGCTGGGATTATATGTGTGTAACACTATACCTGGATGGTTTGTGTGGACTTTTTATGCATTCGAATATTCACACATGGTCATTTCTTGCAGAAAGTTGCTAACAGTGTAATTTATAATGAAATATGCATATCCATCTTTTTTTTTTTTGTAGTACCAGTGATTGAACCCAGGTTCTCATGCATGCTAGGCAAGCATTCTTCAAATGAGCCACATGCCCAGCCCAGCAGTTTTCTTTTATGATTAAAAAGTTAATTGTCTGTAATACCAGTGACTCAGGAGGCTGAGGCAGAAGGATCAGGAGTTCAAAGCCAGCCTCAGCAATGGCGAGGCACTGAGCAACTCAGTGAGACCCTGTCTCTAAATAAATTATAAAATAGGTCTGGGGATGTGGCTCAGTGATCGAGTGCCCCTGAGTTCAATCCCCAGTACCAAAAAAAAAAAAAAAAAAAAAAAGCTAAAGAAAATTTTAAAAGTTAATTGTCACCAGGCATGGTGGTGCATGCCTGTAGTCCAAGCTACTTGAGAGGCTAAGGCAGAAGGATTGCACATTCCAGGCCAGCCTCACAATCCTGGCAATACCCTGTTTAAAAAAAACTAAAACTAAAAAGTCTGGGAATGTAGTTCAGTGGTAGAGTGCCCTGGGACCAGTCCCCAATACAAAAAAATGGGCATGAAAACTGAGAAAGTTCTTAGTAAATTGTAGCCCATTTTACTTTGGAAGTGTGGCTAAGATTTATGACCTGGTTATTTATGATGTTTATCCTGACCATTTTACTCTTGTTTTTTTGTAGTAATGTGTATGGCTGGTATTGGACTTGTTGTGTTATTCTTCAGTTGGATGTTGTCTATTTTCAGATCTAAATATCATGGATATCCATACAGGTATGATTCTTACTCTGGATTTACATAGTAATTACCTATATTTAACAATAACTAGAGTTGATGTTGCTTTATTTTGTGTGTGTGTGTGTGTGTGTGTGTGTGTGCGCCCGTTGAAAATAAATGGCTTCTAAAGGAAAGATAGTTTTAATTTAGATATGTTCATATAAAAGTTAATTTGAAGGGCTGGAGCTGTAGCTCAGTGGTAGAGCACTTGCCTACCATGTGTAAGGCACATAAAAATAAACAAATAAAATAAAGGCATTCTGTCCATCTACAACTACCAAAAAAGTTAATTTTAAATAATTATGGTATAATGGACAATATTAGTATGTGGTTTTGTTTTTGTTTTTTGTTTTTGTTTTGTTTTTTGTACCTCAGGGGCACTGGATCACTGAGCCACATCCTTAGCCCTATTTTGTGTTTTATTTGGAGACAGGGTTTCACTGAGTTGCTTAGTGCCTCACAGTTTTGCTGAACCTGGCTTTGTACTTGAAATCCTCCTGTCTCAGCCTCCCCAGCTGCAGGATTACAGGCTGTGCCACCGCGCCCAGCAGTATGTGATTTTTCAGGAACACTTTTTAGGATTACTCTGACATCATCTAATTTAATCTAAAAAATCTATATAACATGAAATAATTAAACCTTTTAGACCATATATATTTATATAGTTCTTTGCATATTGTGTTTGTTTTGTTTCTTTTTCAGAAAGAAATTCTTTTAATGATTTTAAAAACTGCTCCTCACTTCTTTTCAAGGCTAATTCAAATGGTTATTGATTAGAAGCTAGTCTTTTGAGCCAGATGTGGTGGTGCACATCTGTAATCCCAGTGGCTTGGGAAGCTGAGGCAGGAGGATCATGAGTTCAAAGCCAGTCTCAGCAAATTCGAGGTACTAAGCAGCTCAGTGAGACCCTGTCTCTAAATATACAAAATGGGGCTGGGGATGTGGCTCAGTGGTCAATTGCACCTGAGTTTAATCCCTGGTACCAAAAAAAAAAAAAAGAAGAAGTTAGTTTGTTGAGAGTATAAGAGTGTTTAGGAAGGTCTATTTAAGCTGGACCCAGTTGCTCAAGCCTGTAGACCAAGCTACTGTGGGGGTTAAGGCAAGATAATCACTTGAGCCCCAGAATTTGGGGCCAACCTGGGCAACATAGCAAGACACTTTCTCTATAAAAAGAAAAAAAAAGTCCTAATCAGTTTGAGATGTTGCTAGAGATCCCTAAGGCTCAGGGAGAAAATTGTTCTGGTTGCATGTTCTTGATTTTACTACATTAATAGGCAAGAGAAATATTATCTACATAATGGGGCATGCTGTGAGTTATTTTTATAATCAGAGTGTCAGTTAATGTAATTTATATTTCTTAAAATCTATTATCTATTTTATAAAAGATTATGAACACTAAAAGTATATAAATTCATCCTTCGAGATGCAAATTTGTTCCTCTGTGTGGGCTGCGGTGGTGTTCGGGATCAAATCATAACTTCTTACATGCTAGGCAAGCGCTCTATGGACTGAGCTACACCGCCATCTACTCTTCACATATATTTGTTTTTTTAAACTCCAAATTTTAAACCTAATTTTGAAAAAATCCTAGTTGACTTATATTGTAGCATTGTTAGCTTTTGATCATTGTACAACATCAATTAATCTTGTATTTTTCTTTTTGTGCGATTTTTTTTCTTTTACACTACTGGGGATTGAGCCCAGGGGTTCTCTACCACTGAGCTATATCTTCAGCTCTTTAATTTTTTTCTTTTTCATTTTGAGACACGATGTCTCACTGATTTGCTCAGGTTGGCCCAAAACTTGCAGTCTCTTGTGTCAACCTTCCAAGTAGCTGAATTTACAGGCATGTACCTTTGTGCACAGCTTTTTTGTGAACTTATTTAATTTTTAAACCAGAAAACTCCTAAAAACCTCAATTCTTGACTTATAATCTTCTAAATTTATGCTTATTCTTGTGTGTGTGTGTGTGTGTGTGTGTGTATGTGTGTGTGTGTGTGTTTAAATGACTTCTCCTTTGGAGAAAACTAATTCAGATGCAAGGGTGATTTTGCTGAGACTTCTAACAATTGGCAAGTATTTGATTACTGGGGTTACTTCAACTATTAATTATTGTTTCTTTTGAGGATCTCCTGAATAGAAGAACTTGTGGTTATGTCTATTTTCTTTTGTCATAAGACTACCTGATCTCTCATTTTTTTCTCACTTTTTGTAATTGGTACTCAGATACAATTCCCAAAATGTTCTTTGATCTGCTAAAATCAACATATTGTATATTTGTTAGAAGTAAAGTTTTTTTTTTCTTTCAGAGACTAATAGATTGGTATACGTTTTTGTTTCAGCTTTCTGATGAGTTGAGAAGGATTCCAGAGATATGTAAACACTGCAGTAATGGAAATTGAAAAATAAGAAATGTGTGTGTTTGAAAAGAAGAATGCAACTTGTGTATTCTGTATTACCTCTTGTTTTCATGTGATTTAAATAGTTAATCATTTAACCAAAGAAGATGTGTAGTGCCTTAACAATCAATTTCTTGTCAAAATCATGAAGTATTTGGAAATTATTCTCCTCTTAACCTTTTCTTCCAAGTGAATTTTGTGGAATTTTTAATTTTGTAGAATTAATTACATTATAAAAATTTAAAACTACTACTTCATTTAATTAGAAGAAAGCTCAAAACTACTTTAGCTGCTTTTGGTTACTTTTGGTCATCTGGTTTTATATTCTCTTATTCAAAGATGGGGAATGAAAGTTGGGACCAGGTATTCCCACAGAGGCCTGTTAAAGATAATCTGCATCAGGAAGCCATTCTTAGCTTTTCCATATTTGCATGGATGTGTATATTTTACAAACACTTATTTCTGGGTCAAGAAATCATGTGTATGGGGCTAGGATGGTGGCTCAGTGGTAGAGTGCTTACCTGGCATGTGTGAGGCACTGGGTTCAATTCTCAGCACTGCATATAAGTAAATAAAATGAAGGTCCATTGACAACTGAAAAAAATATGTATATATATATAAAAGAAATGGTATGTGCTACATGGTATAGTGAAAATGCAACACGATTCTTCAGCATACAGGTCTAGCTTTTAGAAAGACCAGTCTTCCTCACATCTTTCCTACTGAAATACAATGCTATCTATGCTTCTTGACAGCTGTAGACATTAAAAAGTATCTCTAAATACAGGATTGTGATTTCTATATGAGTATGGTGTTAACTACCTTGTATTTGGAAGGATTTAAGATTCATTTTATCTCCCTAGTTTTATGTAAGCTGGTCCATCTCTAATAACAATATAGTTTAGTGATAAAAATCTGTGTAATTTATAACATGGTCTAAAATGTTTTTGTAGGTTAGAAATTGTCCATTTATTTCATTTTTACCTAATAGAAAAATAGGTTCAGTTGTATTTAGAAAAAGGGCTCCCTTAGAATGGGAAAAGAAAATTATGAAATATTGAATTGTTGCCTGTATGTAGAAATTGTTTTGTGAGAGCTGTTCTGTTTTTGTTATTATTTTAGTCTTTATTCTCCTCCTTTAAGTAAACAAACAAAGCTAGCATGGTAGCATGTGCCTGTCTCAGTCTGAGGCTGAGGTGGGAAGATTATTTGAGTCAAAACATTCAAGGGCAGCCTGGACAAGATAGTGAGTCCCCATCTCAAAAAAAAAAAAAAAAAATGTAAAACAACAACAACAGAGTACAGCTTCCTAGTTTGAAGGGTTTTGTTTGATTTTTGTCTTTTTTTTCTACAGTAGAAATAATCATATGTGCTAACCAAATTTCTGTAAGTTATATTTTTGTAACTATCATTATATATCTAACTATAACCCCCCATACTTATGAAGAATAACCTAAAATGCCACCATTATGAAAGTTTGAGAATTGTAATTTTAACGAAATCGTGGCAGTATTACATTAAGAAGATACTGTGAGCCAGGAACGGTGGCACACGCCTGTAATCCCAGCAGCTCAGGAGGCTGAGACAGGAGTATTGCCAAGTTCAAAGCCAGCCTCAGCAATAACGAGGTGCTAAGCAACTCAATGAGACCCTGTCTCTAAATAAAATACAAAATAGGGCTGGGGATGTGGCTTGGTGGTTGAGTGCCCCTGAGTTCAATCCTTAATTAAAAAAAGAAGAAGAAGAAGAAGATAGAGTGGCTGCCTCCTGCTATTTACTCTCTAACATGGTCTAAAAGTCTTATATAACAGGCTGAGCACAGTGACTCATGCCTCTAGTCTCAGCATCTGGAGAAGCTGATGCAGGATGTTTGCAAGTTTGAAGCTAGCCTGGACAACCTAGTGAGATCCTATCTCAAAAAAAAAAAAAAGGGCTGCGGATGTAGCTCAGTGATAAAGCACCCCTGGGTTCAATCCCTGTTACCCCCACCCACCTCTCGCCACACACACAAAGAATTACAGAGTCTTATGAAAGGAGATGGCTATAATTGCCTCTGAAGAAAGGCTTCATGTGAGTTTTTGTTTTTATTTTGTTAGTAGATTTGATGGGTGCAGGAGGATACTGATGATCCCCCCCCCCCATACTCTTTAATGGAACCACTTTTTAGTTAATTACTTCCCTGTAAATTGGTGGTTCTGGATTCCTTATCTGCTATTCTTGTACTTGTCTCAGGCCAAATAAATTTATGCTGTGATTCTTATAAGACTTGTATGAAGTTGCCCTAATTTTCACAGATTGACCAGGGGAATACTACTGCCATATGATCTGTATTGCTCCAGATAATTTGCCATGGTCATTGAAATAATGACAGTTTTTTTGTATTTCTTTTGTCTCCCTCTAAGAGCACATTCTCCTCTAAGGAGAAAGCATTCTGTCTAAAATATGTGGAAAGCAGATTTGCTACACTTAAAGTAGTGTTCCTTTTGTGGAAATTTTGAAATTAGCTTTCATCTGAAGTGCCTTAAGTAGACTCTTAATTTTCCTAGTAATGGTTTAAATATAATTTGTTATTCATTTTAAAGATAGTATTAAAATGACACATGGGCAACCCTCTTGGGACCCCTCCCTTGTAGGAGCTCTATTCTCTGTGTTTCAAAGATAAATTCTGTTACTTTACTCGTAAAAAAAAATTAAAATGACACATTATAGTGGCAAAAATAACCAAATGTCTGGTTGTTTACTTTTTTACCATATCAATAAACTCTTACAATCTAAATTTTGAGTTTTTGATTACTGGCTAAAGAGGGATCAATTTAAACACTAAAGGAAGCCAGTCATGGTGGTACAAACTGACCCTGGGGGCTGAGGCAGGAAGATTGCAAGTTGGAGGCCAGCCTCAGCAATTTAATGAGACCCTGTCTCAAAATGATAAAACAGGACTGGGAATATAGTTCAATGGTAGAATGTCCTAGGGTTCAATCATCTGTCCCCAAATAAAATAAAACTCTAAAGAATAATTGTAAAATTAGAATATTCCATTTTGAAATTACAATTAACTTAGAATTTTATTCTCCTTAGTGATAGTGCATTTGATAGCACAATTTCCTTAAATATTTCTCAACTGAGATACATTCTAGGAATGCATACATGGACCTTTATAATGTGACCCATTAGATGAGTAGACAAATGGTTGTTTTCGATACATGATTTACTTTTTGTCCCTGTCCATGGACACCACTCCTTAACTAGATAATTCTCTTTTGATAGAAAAAAAATAGATTTGAAAGTGTTTCCCTTGCAGATTATCAAGTTATATGAGACTGGACAAGAATATATTTGCAAATGTGAAGTAGAAACACCAAAAGAAATAAACAGATCTGACTTTTAGTCTGTTCTATCTCTGTCTAGTTCTATGACCATAGGCAAGTCACTTGAACTTCTCTGGATGTATTTCTTTATCCTAAGAAATGTGTGGAATAAATCATTTCTGTGTACTTTCCTGCTCTATTGTTCTATTTTGTAAACTATTTAAAAATGTGTTTAAATTTGAAAGATACAATGTTGATACCCAATTTGGTGTTGAATTAAATCAGTTGAAATATAGGATGCTCTGTAGTGAGATTTCTGAAAAAGCTGTGAAATGCCAATGGAGATCATTATAACTACAAATCAGTTAATAATATGCATTGAAATTTTCTTTTAAGAATACACTTTGGCCAGGCACTGTGACACATGCTTTAATCCCAGCGGCTCCAGAGGCTGAGGCAGGAGGATTGCAAATTCAAAGCCAGCCTCAGCAATTTAATGAGGCACTTAGCAACTCAGTGAGACCCTGTCTCTAAATAAAATATAAAAAAGGGCTGGGAATGTGGCTCAGTAGTTGAGCACCCCTGGGTTCAATCCTCAATATCAAAAACTAAAAAAAAGAGAGAAAAGAATACACTTAGAATCAATATATTTAATATTAGATCTTGGTTTAAATGGGTTTTGCCCAGTTTTCCTTTGTTTTAGTTAGATGGACAGAATATTTTGTTTCATTTTTATGTGGTGCTAAGGATTGAACCCAGTGCCTCCCACATGCAAAGCAAGTGCTCTGCCACTGAGCTACTGCTCCAGCCCAGTCCCCTTATTTTCACTGCTGAAGAAAACCTGCTTTAGAAAAAGCATCTTACTAAGGGTTATTTAAAGGAAATGACTAAAGGTTTCCCATTTTGCTATAAATTCCCTATAGTTTGCATTTCACTTCAGGTACAGATTATTCCCTGGAAGTTTGAAAACCTTACTCCACTTTGATTGCTTCCTGACATCTAGATTGTCTGAAGAAGAGTCATAATGAAAGATGCAAGCTGGGTGTGGCAACAGAAGCCTGTAATTCCTCCCAGAAACTCTGGAAGCTGAGACAGGAGGATCTCAATTTGGTTTTTTTGTTTTTTTTTTTGTTGTTGTTGTTTTTGTTTTGGTACCATGGATTGAACCCTGAGATGCTTCCACTAAGATGTTACCACTAAGTGCCGCAGTCTGGCTCGGCACAATTCAGGAGCCACTTGTCAAAAGAAACTAACTTTATTTTTAGAACCACGCAAGATAAACAAAACAGCTCCTCAGGAAAAAACCCTCAGAGCCCAACTGCCACCACCGGCTTCCCACAAGCCACACACCCCAACCCAGTCTCTTCCTCCCACAATCCTCCTGCTCTTGAGGCCAATTGGCTGGGTCGCATGGGCGGAGCCAAAAAAGTCCCCCAATGAGCAGCTCCGTGGTCTGAAAGGGCAGGGAAACAGCCCAATGAGCATCACCGCAGAGGAGCCAATCAGCTAGATGTTGCTGGGGCCGCTGTGAGCCAATCATCAGCTGGCAGTCTGAAAGTTTGCTGGGGCCCCTTGAGCTCATCAGCTGGCAGTCTGAAAGTTTGCTGGGGCCCCTTTGGCTGTGGCTCTCAACATCTCCCCCTCTCTGTTTAAACAACAAGCATGTGGCTTAGGGACCATGCCTACCTTAGGTTGTCCAGTAGTACATATGGTCCTTACCGGTTATCGGATGAGCTGACCTCAAGGCGTCATCCTCCTGTCTTAGGTTGGTACCATAGTAATTGGATCTTACCCATCACTGACTACCAGTCCAGTATACAGCCACACCTGTATAGAGGTCTTCGTACCAGCGGGAGGGTGAGGTTCTTTGCCTCACCTCTGTTGGCCCCCAAATTTTAGCTGAACGATCATGACAAACAGAAGGGAGGAAGATACACCAAGCCAGCTGACGGCTCCTTTTGGAAAAATTGTACCACCGATGACACCATCAGCATAAATACCCCAACACTACCAGAAGTCGCTGCACCAACAGATAGTTCACAATGCATACAAGTGAGTTCACAATGCATATAAGTGATACATAGTCCAGGCAAGTTCTGCAAGCAGTTCAGTGATGGCTATTGCAGAAGCTGTAGATTGGTTTTATCTTTGTCTTCATGCACTGGGATTAAGATAGGAATTCTGGCAATAATGGTTAAAGAAAAATTATGTAACATTCCAGAAGGCACTAAAAGAAAACAATTTTCTTAACAATTTACATTGTCTTCACCGGCACTGGGATGAAGATAGGAATTTTGGCAATAATGGCTAAAGAAAAAATTATGTAACGTTCCAGAAGGCATTAAAAGAAAACAATTTTCTTAACAATTTACATTATCTTTAAGAGAATTATTAAATATAATGAAAAGGAAAGGTGAAAGTAAACAAACAAATCTGTTAACCTCCTTTTTTGTTCACATTTTAAAACAATCTTCAACAGCTGTTTACCCAATTTAAATTAAACCATTTAAATCACGTGAATAAAAAAAATTATTTGGATCCATTTTTTCATGAGCGCTCATCATATATGACATATGGACATATGTACATTCAAACACAAAACACAAGTGTGCACACATAATACATACGACACATAACATAATAGTAAAGGCCTTATAACTTTTTACAGGTGAAATCTCCATTGCAATGTTTAAAAACTCTATAGTCAAAAAATAGAAATGATCAGCAAAACATTAACCTAGGTCTGTATGAGCTCAAAAAAACAAAATATGGGAAAGGGCAATAATAAAATAGATATTGAAAAAACCATTCTGGTTCTGTCGCAGATGTAAGAATAACCAAACTGGAGTTCTGGATATCACATCTTCTTTTTGGTCTGTAGAAATCACTTTAGTTAATCTGTCTGGAATCCAAATCAGCTGCTGTTCTCCCTGTGGAAACACATAAACAGACCCCCGACTCCAGGCAATCACTGGGTCAGGACCTTAGTTAATCTCTCTGGAATCCAAATCGAATGCTGTTCTCCCTGTGGAAACACACAAACAGACCTCCGACTCCAGACAATTACTGGGTCAGGACCTTTCCATTGTCCTGTTAGAATATCCTTCCAAAGTACCTTGGGTTTATGTACATTTTTTGGACACATATGCCTTTCTGCAGCACTAAGCCCTGATGAATCCAAATTTTAAAAGTTTAGAGTAAAAAGGGTTATTTTAAGTTTATCTTTGGGGAATATATACCCCTTCCCAATTCCTTCTTTTTGCTTTAATAAGTACATTTTAATAGTTTGATGAGCTCTTTCAACTATGCCTTGCCCTGTTATATGAGTAATGCCAAATGATGAGCAAAATTGTTTAAAAGAGGTAGAAGTATAACCAGGGGCATTATCTGTTTTTAACTGTTTTGGAACGCCCACAGTGGCAAAATTTTGTAAGCAATGAGCTATAACATCTTTAATTTTTTCTCCAGAATGAAGGGAGCCCATCAAAAATCCAGAAGAAGTATCAACTGTAACATGCAAATATTTTAATTTTCCAAATTCTGGCAAGTGTGTGACGTCCATCTGCCAAATATGATTAGGTATCAATCCTTTAGGATTGACTCCAAGATTAACTTGTGGTAAAAAGGTCACACAATTTTGACATTGTTTTATTATTTGTCTAGCTTGTTCCTTAGTTATTTTAAAACACTTTTGTAAAGTATTAGCATTGACATGGAACTTTTTATGAAAATTTGTAGCTTCTTCTAGTGTAGAGAAAATATGTATGTCATGTGTAGTTTTATCTGCTAAATCATTGCCCAAACTAAGGGCTCCAGGCAATCCTGCATGTGCCCTGATATGTCCTACAAAGAATGGACCTTTTCTGTCCCAGATTAGACTTTGTATAGTGGAAAGCAAAGAGAAAACAGTAGAGGAAGGGGAAATCCTACCAGCATCTTCAAGGGATACTATAGCATTAACTATATACTGACTATCGGAAAATAAATTAAATACAGAATATTTAAACATCACAAAAGCCTGTAATACTGCATTAAGCTCTACCTTTTGAGCTGATTGTTTGGGTACTAAAAAATGTAAAAGTTTGATCAGGTGTAACTATTGCTGCTGTACCATTATTTGATCCATCAGTGAATATATTTGGAGCATTCCCGATAGGTGTTTTTCTTGTCATTTTTGGAAAAATTATAGGATGCGATGACCAAAAAGACAATAAAGGATTAGATGGTAAGTGGTTATCAAATGAAACATTAGATTTGCACATGATTATTGCCCAAGTATTTAACTCATTAGCTAACTCATCAATTTGATTCATAGTATAAGGAGTAATAATTTTATTGGGAGAAATTCCAAACACTCCCTTTGCTGCTTTTATTCCTTTGAGTATTAATTGTCCTACAGCCTCAGGATACCTAGTAAGAATAGTGTTAGGAGAATAAGATAAATGTATCCATAATAATGGACCTTCTTGCCAAAATACTCCTGTAGGAATATTTTTTGTTGGTAGTACAATAAATAATAAAGGCAAACTTATATCAATTCTATCCAAATGCATATTTTCCATATATGTTTCAATGATTTTTAATGCCTTTCTTGCTTCCGGCATTAACATTCGGGGTGAATTTGGATCTGATGGACCTTTTAGGATATCAAAAAAGGTCCCAACTCTCCTGTTGGTATACCTAGATAAGGCCTTATCCAATTTATGTCTCCTAATAACTTTTGAAAGTCATTAAGTGATTTGAGTTGATCTACTCATATTTGGATTTTTGGTGGACGGACCATGGTTGAGGATAATAGAACTCCTAAATAATTAATTGGAAAATTTAATTGTACTTTATCTATTGCTATCTCTAGATTATAATTTTTTAATAAGTTTGTAAATGTGGCATAACATTCTAGCAATGTGTTTTTAGCTTTGTGTGCTAATAATACATCATCCATATAGTGAAATATTTGTAGTTCAGGATTTTGATTTCAAAGTGGCTGGATTGCTTTGTTAACATAAATTGGACACATAGTTGGGCTGTTAGCCATCCCTTGAGGGAGTACTTTCCATTCATATCTCTGATCAGGACCTTCATGATTCAGTGCAGGGATAGTAAATGCAAAACGTGGACTATCCTCAGGATGAATTGGAATTGAAAAAAAACAATCTTTAATATCTATAACTAAAGCATACCAAGTTTTTGGCAAAGCAGACAATTGAGGAATCCCCGATTGAGCAGGTCCCATAATAACCATCTCATTATTAATGGCTCTTAAATCTTGCAATAATCTCCATTTACCAGATTTCTTTTTGATGACAAAAATGGGAGTATTATGGGGAGATATGGAAGGTTGTATATGTCCCTCTGCTAATTGTTGTTTGACCAGATCATGGGCTGCTTTTATCTTTTCTTTAGTCAGGGGCCACTGAGGAACCCATACTGGTCTTTCTGATTTCCAAGTAATTTTTATTGTCTCAGTGGCCCTTTTTGAAAATCCAACCCATGTCTGTGTGTTCCTTGATCTATTTGTATTGGTGCTGCTATACCTTGTTCTTGTTTTCCTAATCTTTTTCCTTTCCTAAAACCTTGTCTAGTCATAATAGTGGGTGCATTTTGGTTGATGTTATTTGTTAATGTCAAACCTAATTGATCTAGGACATCTCGTACCCATAAATTTATAGGAAGATGATCCAATACATATGGCTGTATAGTTCCTTCACATCCTTCAGGATCCTTCCAATCTAATACCATTGCACTTCTATGGGGATTAGTCGCCACTCCTAGGCCTCGAAGCATTTGAGTGGTTTGTTGTAATGGCCAATGTTTTGGCCATTCTTGACGAGAGATGATGCTAAGGTCTGCACCTGTATCCAGTAGCCCATTGAATTCATGTCCTTGAATATTTAGTTTTAGCATGGGGCGCGAATCTAAATTTAAAGACAGCATAGCCCAATCTACACCTGTGGAGCCTAATCCCTTGGAACCTCTTTCTACAGCACGACTGGAAAATTTATCATGTAGGCTTGGTATTATTAGTAACCGTGCTATTCTATCTCCTGGTGAAATTATAGATATACCGTTTGGAGAACTGGCTATAATTTTTATTTCACCTTCATAATCGGGATCAATTACCCCAGGACTTATCATAAGTCCTTTTAGAGTAGAAGAGCTGCGTCCCAATAATAAGCCTACTGTTCCTTTTGGAAGAGGTCCTTTTACCCCTGTGGGAATGATTTGAACTCCCATCTCTGGAGTTAGTACTGCTCTGGCGGAGGCACAGATGTCCAACCTGCGCTCCCTCTGGTTTGTCTGATGAGGGATCTGATGGACAATGTGTCCTGGGCACTACCCTGATGGGGTTGCTGGGTTCCTCCAGTGCTCCGTATATTTGTGGTTTTGGGCCCCGGAGCATTGGGCCCCCTTATCAATTTTTTGGCAGTGGAGCCCGATGTCTTTCTCCACCATATCATGGATAAACACTTGGTCCTTGTTCGTTTTTTGATAATGGAGTACCCTCTATGGTGGTTTGAGAACAGCATTCATTAGCCCAATGTCTCCCTCTACGGCATCGTGGGCAAATACCCGGTATTCTACTCCTTTGATACCTAGTTTTGTTAAACCCTCCTCCTATGGGGCAATTCCTTTTAAAATGTCCTGTTTGTTCACAATTGTAGCATGTTCTTGGCTTGGCATCTAAAGCCTGTTTTACTGCAGCTGCCACAATTTGCCCTAGTTCATTAATGTCTCTGGCATCTAAAGCCTGTTTTACTGCAGTTGCCATGACTTGCTCTTGTTCATTAATGTCTCTACATAATTTAATATATGTGTTTAAATCTTCATGTTTCCATGGTCTAATGATATCTCTGCACCAACGATTCGCTTGGTCATAAGCCAGTTGTTTTATTAATGGCATTGCTTGTTCTATATTCCCAAAAACTCTGGTAGCTGTTTGAATAAGCCTGTCTACAAATTCAGCGTAAGATTCATTAGCTCCTTGTATTATCTTAGATAATTGACCTTGTAAACCTCCATGTCCTTGTAAAGTCTTCCATGCCTTAACTGCATCTACAGCAATTTGTGAATATGTACCAGGATCATATGCAATTTGTTGCTGCTGATCCTCATAAGGTCCCTTTCCTAACAACATATCTAGATTTCTCTGAGGATAACCAGCTGCTGCATTTTGCCTAGCCGTCTCCTTGCAAAATTCCTCATTGGCAACTTTCCATAACAGGTATTGTTCTCCATTTAGCACAGCTTTACACATATTAGCCCAATCTGCTGGCGTCATGTTCAAGTTGGTAATGGATTCGACCAAGCTTACAGTGAAGGGTGCCTGAGGACCATAGGTCGTTACAGCCTCTTTTAGCTGCTTCACTGTTTTGAAATTTAAAGTATGGTAAATTCGCTGCCCTCTTACCTCAAATACAGGGCATGTTAATACTTGAGATCCTGTCTCAGGATCTGAACTATCAACTGCGGGGGTTGGGGGCCTCCCAGCATATGGAGGTGGCCTTGTCAGTTGGACACTTACATCCTCTGGTGATAGCTCCTGTAGAGGTGGTGCTGTTGGTTGGACACTTAAGCCCTCTGGTGATAGAAAGGTGTTAGTAGCAGTCTCCTGTTGTAACTTTTCCCCTAATGGCTTTTTCTGCTCTAAACTTCCTTTCTCTGTCTGACTAGCTCGAAAGACCTTCTCTTTTACTTGAATCTTTTCCTCTTTCTGACTAACTTGAGAGACCTTCTCTTTTACTTGAATCTTTATGTCTTCTCCTTCCTCTACCTTTGTCTGAATTGAAGGCTTTGGACTAAGCAAACCAGATATGAACGTCCACAATGGCAATGTGCCAACTGGCAGAGTCCCTGGGTTTTTCTTTTCTATTCTTTTTAAATCTTCACCATGATGGTTCCATTGTGATATATTTAACAACTCCTCCTTAAAAAGCCATGGGCTACATTTTTGTATTGTATCAACGTATGCCCTGACTGCTCTTGATTTTACTGGAATGCCTTCTTCCTCTAACAATTTACTTAACACTCTTTCGGTTTGTTTTTTACTAATTTCTGATCCCATATTTCTACTATAATACAACCCAACAAGATAACACCTAACAAAACTGAAACAGAGTGAAACAAAATTGGAACAACACAAAATCACTATAATAGCCTCCTGAAATGTCCATCTGTCCTTTCTCCCTATCTGTTCCTCAGATGTGAGCGGTTTTTCTTCCATCTTACACATCTCCAGGGACAGGCAACTTAAAACAAAAGTGAAGCAAAACAAAAGAAGAATCTTAAAATGGCTACCCATCCTCTCGCCCTGCCCTCAGGGGCGAGCAGTTTACTTACCCTCAGTCACTCCCCGTGCGAGCCACCAAATGCCGCAGTCTGGCTGGGCACAATTCAGGAGCCACTTGTCAAAAGAAACTAACTTTATTTTTAGAACCACACACGCCAAACAAAACAGCTCCTCAGGAAAAAAACCCTCAGAGCCCAACTGCCACCACCGGCTTCCCACAAGCCACACACCCCAACAACCTCTTCCTCCCACAATCCTCCTGCTCTTGAGGCCGATTGGCTGGGTCGCATGGGCGGAGCCAAAAAAGTCCCCCAATGAGCAGCTCCGTGGTCTGAAAGGGCAGGGAAACAGCCCAATGAGCATCACCGCAGAGGAGCCAATCAGCTAGATGTTGCTGGGGCCGCTGTGAGCCAATCATCAGCTGGCAGTCTGAAAGTTTGCTGGGGCTCCTTCGGCTGTGGCTCTCAACAACTAAGCAACATCTCCAGCCCTTTTTTTTATTTTGAAACAGTCTTTCTAAATTGCTGAGGCTAGCTTTGAACTCATGATCCTCCAGCCTCAGCCTCCCAATCTACTGGAATTGCAGGCATGCTCCACCACACCTGAGGGGGATCTCAAATTTGAGGTCATCCTGGGCAATTTTAGGGAGATCCTGTGTCAAAATAAAAAATCAAAAATGGTTGAGTATGTCACTCAGTGATAGAGTGCATGAGGTTTTCTCCCCAGCACATTAAAAAAAAAATGGCTGGGGATACCATCACTGTGCAAAGTGGCACAGGCCTGTGATCCCAGGGACTCTGGAGGCTGAAGTAGGAAGATCACAAGTTCAAGACTAGCCTCAACAATTTGACCCTGTCTCAAATAAATTAAAAGGGACTGAAGTTGTAGCTCAGTGGTGGAACACTCCTGGGTTTTATCCCCAGTACTACAAAAAAAGAGACATTTCCCTAGAGAGCCAGGCATTTCTGAAGGAGAATCAAGAACAATAGGGCGTGGAGGCACGTTCCTGTAATCCCAGGGACTCCAGAGGCTGAGGTAGAATTTCCAAGACCAGCAGCAGCAATTTAGCAAAGTCCTAAGCAATTTAGTGAGACCCTGTCTCAAAATTAAAAAAAAAAAAATTAAAAGGGCTGGGGATGTGGCTTAGTGGTAAAGCACTTCTGGGCTCAATCCCCAGTATCCCCAGCCAAAAATATGGCCTTCAGATTACTTTTCAGAATTTCGTGTTTGTACATCCCTTAAAATCAATGTTCTCAAATATTCCCACATATAATTAGAGAATTAAAAATATGAATGCCAGGCCAGGTGCAGTGGTGCATATCTCTAATCCCAGTGGCTTGGGAGGCAGAGGAAGGAGGATCCAGAGTTCAAAGCTAGCCTCAGCAATTTAGCACGGCACTAAGCAACTCAGTGAGACTCTGTCTCTGATAAAATACAAAATAGGGTTTGGGATGTGGCTCAGTGGTGGAGGACCCCTGAGTTCAATCCCCAGTACCCCAAAAAAGAATACAAAAGGTATAATGGCACACTGCTGTCATCCCAGTGACTAGGTAGGCTGAGGCAGGAGGGTCAAAAATTCAAGGCCAGCCTCAGCAATTTAGCAAGAACTTGCCTCAAAATTTAAAATAACTAGGGATTTAGCTCAATGGTAAAGCACCTCTGGGTTTGATTCTCAGTAACCTCCCCACACACAAAAATTAGAAAGGCCAGCCTGGTATGGTGGCACATGATTATAAACCCAGTGTTTCAGGAGACTGAGGCAGGAGGACAGCAAATTTGAGGCTAGGCAACTTAGCGAGACCCTGTCTCAAAATTAAAAAAAAAAAAAAAAATTAAAGGACTGGGGTGGGCGCCATGACACACCCTTGTAAGCCCAGCAACATGGAAGGCTGAGATAGGAGTATCTCAAAAGTTCAAGGCAAAGTTCAGCAATTTAGCAAGGCCCTCAGCAACTTAGTGAGACCCTGTCTCAAAATAAAAAGGGCTGAGGATGTATTTTAGTGGTAACACCCCTCAGTACCAAAATAAATATTTAAATTACATAAAATAAATAAAAAGGGCTGGGGGTGTAGCTCAGTGGTTAAGTACATCTGAGCTCAATCACTGGTACCAAAAAAAAAAAAAAGGCAGTGGGGGGGAGTGATAAATAAATGAGTACCCATCACTGACCATAAGGGAAATACAAATCAAAACCCTAAGGACTGGGATATAGCTAATTTGGTAGAGTGCTTGCCTTGCATGCATAAGTCCCTGGGTTCAACCCCCAGCACCATAAAAACAAAACAAATCAAAATCCTGAGATACCATCTCACTTTTTAAGGTAGTTACTATCAGAAAAACAAACCAGGCATAGTGTCACACGTGCCTGTAATCCCAGCAACTGAGGAGGCTAAGGCAGGAGGATTGCAAACTTAAGGCCAGTCTCAGCCACTTAGCAAACCCTGTCTCAATAATAAAATAGTATTTAAAAAAAAACAAAGTAATGGGCTGGCATTGTAGCTCAGTGGTAGAGTGCTTGTCTAGCATGTATGAGGCACTGAGATCCATCCTCAGCATCACATAAAAACAACAACAGAAAAATAAAGGTATTGTGTCCACCTATAATTGAAACATTTATTAAAAAGAGAGAACAGAAATTTTAACAAAACAAAGATGGAAAGGATATGGAAATTTTGAAATCTTTGTGCACTGTTGATGGGAATGTAAAATGGTACAGTAGCTATGGAAAAGAGTATAGAGGATCCTTTAAAAATAAAAATAAATTTACTGGGGCTGGGGATGTGGCTCAAGTGGTAGCATGCTCACCTAGCATGCATGAGGCACTGGGTTCGATTCTCAGCACCACATAGAAACAAAATAAAGATATAAAATAAATAAATAAATAAATTTACCAAACTAAGTGTAAGGTCCTTGCTTAGCATCTGGATGGCCATCTTAAATGATGGCCACCATTTTAAGAAAAATTTTGCTTTCCCACCCAAGGGCATTTCTGAAAAAGGCTCACCACTCCCTCATACCAACCCTACCATTAACCTACCATATTAGGACTTGCCCAGCTCTAATCCCTGAGCCTACCCCATAAAAGTTCCAAACCCCAAGCCTGTTTTGCCTCTCTCCATCTATGGAGAGATGGCCTTTTTATTGTGTGTATCTCTGCCTGGTCTCGATCTTTCATTTTTCACTCACCCATCTCTCTGTTCCTCACTTTCCTTTTATTGGTGCTGAAACCTGGAATTGGGTTCCCCGGTGTGCCTGATCCCCTCTTCGAGGGTCACTGAGCATCCTTGGGCCACAATCAGAATTCATTGTGGGACCGGGCCTCCATTCTGTCAAACTCCCTCTCTTCACCTACCACCAGACATTTCAGGTAAGACCCCTGTCTCCAGTCAACCTAAAAGACCTATGGGTCCCAGGAAGTGACTGTTGATTGTCCTGCACTCCTAGGGTTACTGTGTGGTCAAGAGCACCCCCAGCCGTAGCTTTCACAGCTACAGCTGATCTCTACTGCCGACCAAATCTTTAAGTGATTTTTTTTTTTTTCGGGGCGGGGGAGGGTCCTGGATTTTGAGAAAAACCACCGAGGGTGATTGGGAGTTGTTCCTGGTGAGAATACCTCTCGGCCTTGGGTTAATCTCTATGGCTTCTACCCCTATATAGTCCCATCTGGGTGCCTAAGTGCCTCTAAGGGCCCTACCCGCCTACGCTTATGAAGTGGTGGTGATGACCCCCTGAATGTAACCATCCTCTCAACTGGGTGATTCTAGAGACTGGGGGATGCCCCACCTCTAAACTCACCTCCTAAATCTCATCATAGGTGACTCCTCATCCATTCCCTCCCATAGTCCTCTAGGCTGCCTCCTGGCTAACCTAGAGTCTCTCTTACCCAGGACCTAAACCCCCAAAACTTATCCATTTGTGCAATCAGATCTGGCTTCAATATCCTTTGGACTCTAAATGGCCACTTAACAGCACTCTAGATCCCAATATTATCAGGGATCTTTTCAACTATTGTGAGCACTCAGGAAAATGGAAAGAGATATTATATGTTCACGCTTTCTTCTCTCTACGTTCTCAGCCCTCTCTCTCTGCAACTCTTGCTCTACTGCACAAGTCCTCTTAGCTCTCATCTCTCCTACACCTGCTTCCAAAGGGTCAGAAAATCCTACCCAGGACTCCTCCTCCTTCAACCCAGCAGATGAGCTCCTGCCATGCCACAATTCTATTTCTGATGAAGCCACCACAGCAACTGTCCCCTCGGCCCCTCCACCCTTCTCTCCTCCTGCCACACACTTACGGGCTGCTGCTGCCCAACCTGCATGTCTGTATCCTCTAAGTGAGATGGCTAGGGTAGATGGTGTAATCTGGGTTCATGTGACTTTTCTCTTTGTCAGATCTTTCACAGATAGAAAAGCAGCTTGGGTTCTCTACTTCAAGCCCCACCACATATGTCAAAGAGTTTCAATATCTGACTCAATCATATGATTTCACCTTCCACAATGTCCATATGATCTTGTCTAACACCCTCCTGCACAAGGAGCACAGGCGAGTTTGGGAGCAAGCTAGAAATTATGCTGATGAGGTACATCAGACCTCTCCTGCCCATTCGATTCCCACTGAAGCGGTTCCTGATCGAAACTCCAACTGGGATTATAATTCACCTAGAAGAGTAACTAGTAGAAACCAATTCATTACTTGCCTCATGGCAGGACTTAGAAAGGCAGCTCATAAGGCTATCAACTATGAAAAGCTCCAGGAAGTCATCCGAGATAAAAACAAAAACCCTTCATCATTTTTAGATCACCTGACCAAGGCTTTATTACAATATACTAATCTGGACCCTGAGACTCTAGATGGGAGAGAACTACTAATGACCTACTTTTCTCACAGAGTTTCTCCAATATTAAGGCCAAACTAAGGTGCCTCAAAAGGGAACCCCTAACTCCCCAAGCTGAGGTTCTGAGACTGGCCTTTAAGGTTTATAATGAAAGAGATGAGAAGGCCCAGAAGCAGAAATATCAAATGCTCACTCAAGCCATCTGTTGGACTCAGCATCTGTCCCTGGTTCCACTGGGACTGCCCGAACCCTGTTTTAAATGTAGTCAGATGGGTCATTGGGTCATGTCCCAAGCTTCTCAAGCCTCCAGGTCCTTGTCCTAAATGCCATCAGGAGGGACACTGGACTGTTGACTGTCCCTGATCCCATAGTGCCTCCAACCATCCAGCCCTTCTGGTTCCCCTTTCCAACTCTTAGGACTGGCTGTAGAGGACTGATGCAGCCCAGGTTCCCATCACCTGACCACTACCTTCTTTCCACGGGGACCCAGGGTAACTCCGCATATTTCAGGTAGACCTGTCTCCTTTCTAGACACTGGGGCTACATATTCAGTCTTCAAGGAGTTCTGGGGGCCTACTACCAACCCTTAAAGACACCTAGCCTTGTTTGTGCTTTTGGCTCTCTAATTTTTACCCACTACTTTTTGGTCATTCCACAGTGCCCTGTTCCCCTTATGGGAAAGGACATCCTTACAAAGTTGGGGGCTACACTTTCCTTTTCTCCTCATATATGCTTCCATCCAGTCTTGCCTGCCGCTCCCCTGGTCCTCACCCTTACCTTAGGACCATCCCCTATTTCAACTACCAGTGCCTTCCCATTACTCCCTTCTGAGGTGGACCCTACTATATGGGATGTTTCAAGTCCTTCTATTGCTTCACGCCACAAGTCCGTTCACATCCATCTCAAAAATCCCCTCCATATTCTGGTCCAATCACAATCCCTGCTCTCCCTCCTTGCAGCTTCTGTCCCTCTCTTTTTGCAGAGCAGCCTTGTCAGGCTCCTGACAATAAACCCACTTCTTACCTCAGGGTGTGTGTGATTAGTCCTGCACCACTTTTCTTTCATTGAAGCCAGTGACTCCAGCACATTCTCCCATCCGCTTTGCTCTCCCCTCTTGGGATTAGAGCTGCATTTGGGATCCTGGCTTGAGGGCCCAGGACAATTACCACATACATTCTTCCATTCACCTAGTGTTCTTCTTCAACCTCACTCCAGCCTCATTTGGGTAAGTGACTTAGCCCTTCCCCTCCCCTCCTCTTCACAAGTCTAGAGATGGCAGTGACAAGCCTCCTCTTTAGAACTTAGATCTTGGTCCAGCACCAAGATTCTTTCCCACCCATTCTCCTTGGTGAGTTCATTCCAACTCGCCATGGGGAACTCCTAACCCCTTCCCCTTGGAGAGTTCACTCTCAGGTCTTGGTTCTTAGCTCCTCAGCAGAGCTCATGAAAGCCCTGGCCAGGCAGCCAAGACTCTCTTGGCAAAGCTCAGGAAGGACTAGGGAAGTAGCAGATGACTCCCTTCTCTCAGTCCCAGACTCCAACTAGTCACGGGGAATTCCCAAATCCCATCTGACTCACCTCTCCGCTGCCTCCTGGCCCACTTAGCTCCACTGCATTTGGCTCCTGATCTAAAGGCCCCTTGCTCCAGGCAACATACACATGGTTCACAGATGGTTTCTCCTTCCTTCAGGAGGGAGTTCCTTGGGCAGGATATGCTATAGTCTCTCTAACCTCAGTTGTGGAAGTGGCTCCCCTCCCCTATAATACATCCAATCAGCAGGCTGAACTTGTTGCCCTTCTAGAGCCTTCAAGTTGGCAAAGGGAGCCTCCCTCAATGTCTATACTTACTCTAAATATGCTTTCCACATACTTCTCCTCCACTCTGCTATTTGGAAGGAGTGTGGATTCCTTGCCACCAAGGGAACTTCAATTACTAATGCCCCCTTTATCTCTGATCTCCTTCAGGCCTCAAAGCTTCCCACTGCCATTGGAACTGAAGGATGGCAGCTAAGTAACCCCCTTCTCCGGTGGATACTTCCTTTCCTCACCTCTCTCCTTGTCATAGGCCTTTTGCTAATGCTTGCCCCCGTGTCATTAGATTTATTCAAGATTAGATTCAAAGAAACCAGCTTCTGTTATAGAACTTCCAACCCCTCTCCAAAATTGGGCCATCCAGAGTCAGCACCCCAGTACCCCTTGCCCAGTACCCCTTGACCATCACCAATGCCTCAATGACACCCAACACCCCTAACAAAGGTCCAGACACCACCCCTTCCCAGCAGGAAGAAGCTACAGAAGATTGTTCTATGCCCCTGTCCCTCAGGGGCCCAATAACAAACAAAAAAGGGGAGAATGTAAGGTCCTTGCTTAGCATCTAGACAGCCATCTTAAATGACAGCCATCATTTTAAGAAAAATTTCGCTTTCCTGCCTAAGAGCCTTTCTGAGAAAGGCTCACCACTCCTTCATACCAACCTGACCTTTCACTTCCCATTTTTTCCCACCCAAGGGTGTATCACCTTTCCCTCATACCAATCCCATGCTTAACCACCTCCATTAGGACCCGCCCAGCTCTAATCTCTGAGCCTGCCCCATAAAAGTCCCAAACCCCAAGCCTGTTTTGTCTCTCTCTGTCTATGGAGAGATGGCCTTTATTTCTCAACTCTGACAGACAAACTCTCAGGTGTATCTTTGCCTTGTCTCTGTCTTTCACTTCTCACTCGCCCATCTCCTGGTTCCTCACTTTCCTTTCACTAAGCATGATGGCACAAGCCTGTAATCTCACTTACTCCAGAGGCTGAAGCAGGGATCACAAATTCAAGGCTAGCATTGGTAATTTAGGGCACTCCTGTCTCAAAATGATACAAAAGGGTCTGGGAATGTAGATCAGTGGCAGAGTGCTTGTCTAACATGGACAAGACTCTGGGTTCAGTTGCCAGTACCACACACACAAACAAACATCAAAGAAAGAATATATAAAAACATCAAAAGCAGGGACTTGAAGATATATTTGTACACCCGTATTCATAACAGTATTATTCACACTTGCCAAAAGGAAGAAGCAACCTAAATGTCCATCATCAAATTAATGGATAAGCAAAACGTACATAATATAATGCAATATTATTCAGCATTAAAAAGGAAGGTAGTTTGAAGCTCAGCATAGTAGCAGGAGGACCACTTGAGGCCAAGAGCTTGAGACCAGCCTGGGCAATTTAAAGAGACCCCATCTTATTTAAAAAAAAGGAACAAGGGGCTGGGGTTGTGGCTCAGTTGTAAAGTGCTCACCTAGCATGTATGAGGCACTGGGTTCGATCCTCAGCACCACATAAAAATAAAGAAGAGCTGGAGTTGTGGCTCAGTTGTAGAGCGCTCACCTAGCAAGTGCGAGGCCGTGGGTTCAATCCTTGGCACCACATAAAAATAAATAAAATAAAGGTATTGTGTCCAACTACAACTAAAAAATAAATATTTTAAAAAAATAAAATAAAGATGTTGTGTCCACCTAAAACTAAAAAAATAAACATTTAAAAAAGGAAGAAAGTTCATGATTGAACTTTGAGGATGTAATATTAAATGAAATAAGCCAGTCTCTCTCTCTCTCTGTCTCTCTCTCTCTCTCTCTCTCTCTCTGTCTCTCTCTCTCTCTCTCTCTCTCTCACACACACACACACACACACACACACACACACACACAGGTAATAGAAGGTTTTTGTGGGTATAGAGTTTCAGTTTTACAAAATGAAAATAGTTGTGGGCTGGGGGTGTTAGCTCAAGGCCCTGGGTTCAGTCCACAGCACCACCAAAAAAGAAGTTGATTTCTGGAAATTTGTTGCACAACAATGTGAATAAACTTAATTCCATAGAACTGTACACTTAAAAATAGTTAATATGGGCTTGGTGTGCTGATGTACACCTGTAATTCCAGGAATTGAAAAGGCTGAGGCATGAGTATCACAAATTGGAGGCCATAAGGAACTTATTGAGACCCTGTCTAAAAGTTTAAAAAAAGGTCTAGGGAAGAAGCTCAGTGGTAGAGTGCCTCTGGGTTCAATTCCCAAGTATTTACACATACATACATACATACATACATACATACATACATATATACCAATGCCTTGGCCACAAACATAGTTGTTACATCCTCACTGACACCACTTAATGCTTGATCTTTCATGTGGGTCCTGAAAATAAGAGTACAGACAGCTGGAAAGAGTATGACTCATGGTGGAAATGCTGAGAAATGGTCGTTGGGCTCTTTTGGGTGATACTTTAAGGACATTTAGCTAAACCCTGCCTGCAAAATCAGTGTGATGATTAGTAATATTCCAATAAGTGCTTTGTAAATAATCACTTCCAGCTGGAAAAAAAATCATTAAGATGACTATAGCTATTGACTCCACCTAATATCCAGGCTCAGAAATGATCCATTTGGTCTGAATCTTCCAGTTTATAATGCCTGGCTATGGCTCTTTCGTTAGAAAATGTAGCTACAGAACTTTGGATCTGAAGTTCTTTTTATATTCTTCAAATAAATTAATGAAATGCTTTCTCCCGGTTCAAACACAAACTTCCCCCTGCAAACAAAACTTCTGGGGAGCTTTCCTGACTTGCCATTTTGAGTTCCATTTACTTCCTATTTTTCAGTATATGCTGATTTCTGTTACTCTTGTAATTGTCCTACGCACATGAAACTTTAAGCTCTTTAAGACAGAGGCACTATCCTACTCATCTTTCTAAGCTTATTTTTTTAACATTCCTACATAGTACATGCTTAGCAAATATTCACCAATTGAACAAAGAAGAAAAAAATGGGCTTCACTCTTCATTTGCTTGCTGTCTTGTGGTAGAGACAAACATGTAAAAACAAATGCAAGCCTGTGCTGGGAATGTAGCTCAGGCCCTGGCACAAAAGCAAATAAAAACAATCAAAAACTAAGAGCAAATGCAATTCTATGGCTAGTGGAAAGACATGTGGGTACAGCTTCTGTGATGGTATTGAATTTGTAAAAGATGATTAGCTCAAAGGATAGATTTTTTTTTAATATTCTTTTTTTGTTTTTAGAGAGAGAGAGAATTTTTAAATATTTATTTATTTGTTTATTTTCAGTTTTCGGCGGACACAACATCTTTGTATGTGGTGCTGAGGATCAAACCCGGGCCGCACGCATACCAGGCGAGCGCGCTACCGCTTGAGCCACATCCCCAGCTCAAGGGTAGATATTTTAAAGCACTGAAATGCCAAAACAAGTATTTTTTAATTGGTATAGCATCATTTCAGTACTTAAGAATCTGAAGTCTGAATCATTTGAATCCTGAGTCATACCCAAATAGTTACATGGTATTTGAAATTTCTTTTTTCTCCTTTTTTGCGGTGGTGGGGTGGGTGGGAGACATGGGGTTTTCTTATGGGGTTTTTTGTTTGTTTGTTTAAAAACATTTATTTTTTTAATTGTAGGTGGACACAACATCTTTATTTTATTTTTATGTGGTGCTGAGGATCCAACCCAGTGGCTCCCGCATGCTAGGTAAGTGCTCTGCCTCTGAGTCACAACCCCAGCCCTGTTTGTTTGTTTTTTGTACTGGGGGTTGAATGACAGAGTCTCACTAAATTGATTAGAGCCTCACTAAATTGCAGAGGCTGACCTGGCATTTGTGATCCTCCTGCCTCAGCCTCCTGAGCTGCTGGGATTATAGACATTAGCAACTGGGCTTGGCTCCCCAGCTTTCCCCACTTTTATTTTTTGTACCAGAGTTTGAACCCAGAGGCTCTTAAACATTGGGCCACATTCCCAACCTTTTTTTTTTTTTTTTTTTTTTTTGAGACAAGGTCTCAAAAATGCTTAGGGCCTCATTAAATTGCTGAGGCTGGCTTTGAACTTGTAATCATCTTGCATGAGCCTCCTTAGCCATGGGGAATACAGGTGTGCTCACCGTGCCTGACTCCTCACTTCTTTGAATCAGGATTTTTTTTTTTTCATTCTACTTGGAAAGACTCAAACCAGAAGCACAAAGAATACTTAGTCTTGGTTCCTGGCCAACATTGAAGCCTAACAGCATCTGAAGACAAGTAAAAGACAATGAAAACTGTATCTCAGATTTTAACAAAATTCCAGCATAGCTGGAAGGGTTGAGTGGCACACACCTGTAATCCCAGTGGCTCAGGAAGTTGACACAGGAGGATTTCAAGTTCAAAGCCAGCCTCAGCAAAAGTGAGGTGCTAAGCAACTCAGTGAGACCTTGTCTCTAAAGAAAATACAAAATAAAACAGTACCTCTCGTATGCTAGGCAAGCACTCTGCCACTGAGCTACCGCCCCAGCCCTCCTGTATTTCTATTAGTAAGTGTTTTTGAAAGTTTAGAAAATTTGTCAAGTAGGGTTAAACACCTTAATTATAAAATTGCTCAAGTTTAGACTATTTAAACAATACTGTTACGGTCAGCTCAGCCCAGGAACCCTGTCTGGATCCTAGCTGGCTGGATTCAGATGCTCACCTGCATAAGAAATAGGAAAAAGATGGGAAAATTATTTGTGTGTATGTGTGAGTGTGCGCACACTACATCCTCAGCCCTTTTTTTTTTTTTTTTGTATTTTATTTAAAGATAGGGTCTCCCTTAGTTGCAGAGGCTGGCCTTGAACTCAGGATCCTCCTGATTCAGCCTGCTGAGTTGCTGATATTACAGGTGTGTGTCGCACCTGGCAGGAAAAACAAATTTGATGCAGTTTGACCAACCCTGGGAGAAGGAGCTATATTCTTTCTGTTGGACCTACAGAAGCAGTTACAATTTATAGGAACAAAAACCAGGTGATATACATATGTAGATTCAGTTAGCCTCTGCTAGATAGGCCTGGGCAGGGGACAATCTCCACTAAGCTTTCTTGGTTTCCATTTATACTTGTGGTGGGGACTAAAAGGTGAGTGACTCACCCTAGATGGAGATTCAACCAAGAGATTTTATTGGGGGGCTGCCCGAAAGAGAGGCAGAGAGCAGAGAGAGAAGAGGAGAACAGAAAGAGAGAGGAGAGAAAGAAGAGGAAGAGGGCAGAGGACAGAGAGAAGAGAGAAGAGAGCCTGTGCTCACAACCTTCGGCTTAAGAAGGGTTGCGTAGGGGATGTGGCGGGTGCTGATTAGCAGGGTGACTCAGGACACTGTGTCCTGAGGGAACTGGTCGAGGAAACCTTTGAATTTGGTGCTCTTGGCTTGGCGCCCTTTGGAGAGGAGGGGGAGGGGTAAGGAATTCTATGATGTTCTTCTCTGAGAAGGAGGAGTCTCCCACACACCCAATAGGGACAGCCCCTCAGCCTCCACTCTCAGCTTGAGGAAGTTGTTCTTGATTCAGAGAGGCCCCCAACTTCAGTCTACTTCAATACAGCTTCATTAATTGAACTCCTTATTTGGTTTGGAGCTACCTGATGAAGTTTGTTTGATTTACTGTTAAAGATTCTATTTTCCCTGGGGTTTGGTTATACTTCAGTGGTAGAGCCCTTGCCTAACTGGGTTAAATCAGCAGTATGAAAAACAATTATGATTACTTGAAGTATCAATCCATTCTCTTAGGTTTGTCTAATTTCTTTGTTTGCAGTGCTGGAGATTGAATCAAAGGCCTTACACATGCCAGGCAAGTGCTCTACCTCTGAGCTACATACCTAACCCTTTTTGTTTTTTGAGTCAGGTTCTTACCAAATTGCCCAAGCTAGCCACGAATTTGTGATTCTGTTGCCTCAGCCTGAGTGGCTGGGATTATAGGCACTCTGCCTGGTTTTGCTTTTTCATTTAAGAATATAACCAGGGAGACTGGGTTTATGGCTCAGTGGTAGAGCACTTACCTAGTGCAGATGAGGCACTGGGTTTGATCCTCAACACTACATAAAAATAAATAAATAAAAATAAAGGCATTGTGTCCACCTACAACTAAAAAAAAATTAAAAAAGAGAATATAACCAGGAAATCACTTCATATCTATACATCTAGACTTGCTTCCTTAAAAAATAATCTTTAGAGCCAGGTGCAGTGATGCATACCTGTAATTTTAGTCTCTAGGGAGTCTGACTCAGGAGAATTGCAAGTTCAACTCCAGTCTGTGTAATTTAGTGAGACCCTAAGCAACTTAGTGAGACCTTGTCTCAAAATAAAAAAATAAAAAGCACTGGAGATGTGACTTACTGGTTCATTGCCATTACCTCTGAGTTAAATACCCAATACCCCCAAAAAAGTTATCTTTAGGAATAGGCCCCAGCAGCGCAAGCCTATAGTTCCAAGCGTTTGGGACCAACCTGGGCAATATAGCAAGATCCTGTTTCTTCAAAAAATTTATTTTATTGTTATTTAATAACCTAATATTAACTGCGTACAGCGGCCCATGCCTGTCATCCCAGAGACTGAGGCAGGAAGATCTCAAATTCAAGGTCATCCTAGCAATTTATGGAGATCCTGTCTCAAAATAAAAAAGTTGGGGATGTATCTCAGTGTTTGAGACCCTGCCTAGCATGCAGATGGCCTTGGCTTCAATCTCCAGTACCACAAAAAAATCAACATAATAATTAATTATCATCTTGTGTGTGTGTGTGTGTGTGTGTGTGTGTGTGTACTGGGGATTGAACTCCGAGGCACTTGATCACTAAGCCACTTCCCCAACCCAGTTTGTATTTTATTTAGAGACAGGGTCTCACTGAGTTGCTTAGGGACTTGCTATGTTGCTGAAGCTGGCTTTGAACTCCCAATCCCCCTGCCTCAGTCTCCTGAGCTGCTGAAATTACAGGAGTACGCCACTGTGCCCAGCATAGTATTTCTTATTTTTTCATGCATTTTTTTCTTTTTCTTTCCTTTTTTTTTTCTTTTGTGGTGCCAATGCCAATCCAGTGTCTCATGCATCTTCGTATAATTTTGCATTACTATCTAGTGTCCTTTCATTTCTGCCCCCAAAACTCATAGCATTTCTTGTTGAGCATGGGTACTAGAAACAATTATGTTTATTTGAGAATGTCTTCATCTTCTTTTCTTTTCTTTTCTTTCTTTTTTTTTGTGGTGCTGGTGAAGGGAAAGCAAGAAATAAGAGATGGGTATGTGAGAAATGAAAGACCAGGACCAGGCAGAGGTACACACGAGAGTTTATTTGTCAGAGCTGATAAATAAAGACCATCTCTCTGTAGGAGAGAGGCAAAACAGGCTTTGGTTCCCGGGACTTTTATGGGGCAGGCTCAGGAATCAGAGCCAGAGGGCGGTCGTTAAGAGTTTGTTTGGTATGAGGGAGTGGTGAGCCTTTCTCAGAAACGCCCTTGAGTAGGAAAGGGAAACTTTTTCCTTAAAATGATGGCTGTCATTTAAGATGGCTGTTCAGATGCTAAACAAGGACCTTATAGGTGGGGATTTAAACCAGGGCCTTCTGCATGTGAAGCAAGCACTCTACCAACTGGGCTATATCCACAGTCCCTTCTTTTTTGGGGTGGAGGTACCTGGGACTAAACTCAGGGGCACTTGACCACTGAGCCACATCCCCAGCCCTATTTTGTGTTTTATTTGGAGACAGGGTCTCACTGAGTTTCTAAGTGCCTTCCTTTTGCTGAGGATGGCTTTAAACTCCCAATGCTCCTGTCTCAGCTTCCTGAGCCACTGGGATTACAGATGTGCATCATGGCTGCCAGCTTCTTCTTTTAATTTTTGAAGAACTGTTATGCAAGTTGGCTGACATTTAATTTTTTCAGCAATTTATTTTTCTTTTTTTGTGGGGAAGGTACTGTGGGTTGAATTCAGGGGAGTTCAAGCACTCAACTACATATCCAGCCTTTATGTTATTTAATTTATTTGTTTGTTTTAATAACAGGGATTGAACTCAGGGGCACTCCACCTCTGAGCCACATCCACAGCCCTATTGTGTATTTTATTTAGAGACAGGGTCTCACTGAATTGTTTAGTGCCTTGCCATTGCTGAGATTCGCTTTGAACTCCTGATCCTCCTGTCTCAGCCTCCTGAGCTGCTGGGATTATAAGTGTGCACCACCAAGCCTGGCAGCCCTTATGTTATTTTAAATTTTGAAACAGGGTCTCAGTAAGTTGTTTAAGCCCTTGCTAAATTGCTGAGGCTGGCCTTAAACTTGCAATCCTCTTGTATCAATCTCTTGAACCAGTGTCACAGCACCCTGCTAAAAAAAGAAGTGTTGCCCAGTGCGGTGGCACACACCTGTGGCACACTATTAAAGACATGCACCACCATGCCTGGTTCCCAATCCTTTAAAAATTTAACTTAATAAATTTATTTTGGTACCAGAGAGTGAACCCAGGGGGAGCTTAACCACTGAGCCACATCCCCAGCCATTTAAAAAAAATGTTTTAAATAGAGACAGGTCTGCTGAGTTGCTTAGATCCTTGCTAAGTTGCTGAGGCAGGTTTTGAAATTGGCATCCTCCTGGAAACTGCTGGGATTACAGGTGTGCACCACTGTAGCTGGCTTTTAATTTAATTTTATTATTATTTTGATACATGGTTTGGTTAAATTGCTAAGGTTGGCCAAGAATTTTTTTGTTTTTGAGTACCAGGGATTGAACCCAGGGAAGCTCAACCACTGAGCTACCTCCCCAGCCATTTTGTACCTTATAACAGAGCCTCTCTAAATTCCTGAGGCTTGCTTTGAATTTGTGCTCCTCCTGCCTCAGTCTCCCAAGCCGCTGGGATTAGAGGAGTGCACCACCTCACTCAACCTCAAGTTTTTTTCCCATTTAAATACATTTGTAAGTATATGTACATATATTTGTAAGCATGTTGATAAGCTGAACTTTATCTATAAAACATTCAGTGAAGAAATCGCTGTTAAACTGGAATAATAGAGATAAAATATTTTTTTATAGGATGGCCATATAGATGAGTGGTTTAGTGCGGTGTCTGATCTGAATTGCGACTCCACAGCTCTGAGGCTGTAGGTCTGTCTACTTAAGAAGGTGTAAGGATTATGTGAGATAATCCAGATAAAGGATTAATGTAGTGAACGGCATTTGGTACTCAATAAACGTAACTTGCTGTTGTTTCATCAATTATGTCAAAGAAAAGAAAATGGGCCAACAGCGCATTTTCAGAAAAATAGTCAAAATACGTCACTATCACTTTCAGGTCAACTAGGACTGAAACAGACCCCCTGCTAAAAAGGTGGAGGGGATCAAATGACGTGGACCGCCTTAGCAACAGGCCCCCAAAGAAGGTGAATTTCCACAGCCAATAAGACACTGAGCTGTTGCAGAGGTAGCCAATGGATGACGGAAAGAGGAAGAGGGAGGACGCGCCAATTCTCCTGCCTGAGCCTCGGCCCAACAAAATGGCGGCGGCGGCGGCGTCGCTTTGTTTCCGCGGCTCCTGCGGCGGTCGCAGTGGTAGCGGCCTTTGAGCAGTGGGGAGGATCCAGCACCGGCGACAGTGACTACTAAGATTCCAGGGCATTTCTATCGTAATCTGGCGCCGGAACCGTAGTGGCGCCAAAGGGCTACAGAAGCAGAGGCGGCGATCAAGCGAAAACATGACTGCTGAGCCCATGAGGTAAAATGTACCCCCTTCCTGAGGGCCCCAGCGATGCGGGCTTGAGCACCATCTGAGTCGGGTGTTTGGGAAGACTTTCCCTTGGTGGGTTGGGCTTGTGCGTTGTTTAGCGGAAAGGGAGGCATCATTTTCTCTTTAGGTGTGTAGGGTTTCGGCATTTCGTAGGAAGGCTCCTATCGGGGGTGGGGGCGGGGGCGCGGCCTGTGGTGTTGGGAGCTTCTTCCAACCTTCTGTAACCCGCAAAGCTCGATTGGCCTCCGCTTTTATGTTTTGGTGTCTGTGAGAATCCAAATTCGGAGGCGGTTTTTGGTATCCCGGTCATTCTTCCTAATTTTTGGGCCTAGAAACTGCGTGGGGAAGAAGGGGGGAGGGTGAAAAGAGGGGGGGAGGGTGAAAAGAGGGGGGAAGGGCGGGCGGGCTGTGAGATCCTGGGACTACTTACTGGCGTTTAGACTGCTGGTGACGGGAAGTACTGGGGCTCTGCGGGTTTTTGTTTTTTGTAGATATTGGAGGCATTTTTTTTTGTCGGGGGTGGGGGTGGGGGTGGGGTGTCTTGCTAGGTATTTAGATTCCTTTTCTACTTCATATCGTGAAGGGTATTCTCGGATTTATCCTAGTCTGTGGGGGTGGGGGGACATACTAACGCAGGATTTTGCTTCCAGAGGATCCCAATATACCACTTTTTGGGAAGTCCAGCTTTAATGGGACATCAAGTGTTTCCCCAACTTTGTGGGCAGATTTCAAGTAAAGGTAATTAGATCCTGTTTTTATTTATTTATTCCATGAGGGATGAACGTGGGTTCGTGAAAAGTAAGATTTATTGCAAGCATAGTTGTGTCTGGCAGGCCGCCTCTCAAGCACGTTTATTAGGTTGACGCTATTTTTCACGCGTGTTTCTGGTTTGCCTGTTGACTGTGTCTAAAATTTGGGTAGTTAATATGAAATGTATACCACTTTTATCTAGGTGGCTGGATTGCTTTTCAGGTAGTTTTATATTTGACTTTACATCCTACTAATTGATAGCTAATTTTTCTGCTGGTTATGCATCCTTCGTGCCTAGTGGCAAAGTAGAATTACAGGGAGCATGGATCAGAATTGCATTCCTAGTTTGCAAAATGTGCCTTTGAGTAACCATGAGAATGGCATAGGTTTTCAGAGCACTTCAGCTAAAATGTAGAATTTGAGAATCAGCCGGTACTACCTATGCCTGTTTTTTTTTTTTTTTTTGCATTAATAAGGAGTAGATGGATGATAGATGATGGGATAGATGGTAGATGATGTTTTCCTGACCTAGGGGAGAATGCACTTTAGTTCTTAGATTATAGATCATTAGTTGTGTAAAGATTGTGGCCTAGATTTCTGAATTGACTCAAGTATAAGAAACTATTTATGGGTCATTGGACTCCTAAGAGATATATGGTACAAATTGTTGACAAACTGCTGATAGGCATTCATATTCATATGCATGTACCTTACAGTTTAACAGGACTTCTGGATTTTATTAAGTCTCATAAAGTCTACATTTAAAACAATAGGTTGTATCTGTGCATGGGACTGTAGTCCCAGCTCCCTAGAGGGTTAGGTGGGAGGATCCTTTGAGTACAGGAGTTCTAGACAAGGCTGGGGAACTTGAGATCCTCTCTCAAAGGAAGAGAAGAAACACCCCCCCTTCAAAAAAAACCACCATAGGTTGAACTCATATTTTTTTCCCATTTCTTTCCTTTTCTGGGACTACAGGGGTGTGCTACTACACCCAGTTCCCTCTCCCTTTCTTTAAAAAAATATTTTTAGTTATTGATGGACACAATACCTTTATTTTATTTATTTATGTGGTGCTGAGGATCGAACTCAGTGCCTCACATGTGCTAGGCAAGTGGTCTACCACTGAGCTACAACCTTTTTTGTGTATAGGATTTCTGAATAGTCTAATGTTGTGCCAATGCCAATTTTTCTTACTGGTCTTGAATTTTTGTAGATATTCTGGTGATTAGAGTAATATTCATAACAAAAATTGAGTTCTCATTGTTCTCTTTGACCTGTAATAATTTTTTTTTTTTGGTACCAGGTATTGAACCCTGGGCACTTAACCATTCAGCCACATTTCCCACCCTTTTTTTGTATTTTATTTAGAGACAGGGTTTGCTGAGCTGTTCAGGGCCTTGCTAAGTTGCTGAGGCTGGCTTTGAATTTGCAATCCTCCTGCCTCAGCCTCTGGAGATGCTGGGATTATAGGTGTGTGCCACCACACCTGGCTTTATCTGTGTAATTTTGATTAATCCTGGAAATGTTCCATAGGGTACTACTTGATTTCCCCCATTCTACAAATGAAGAGGAAACGGAGGCATAGAGAAATAAAATAATTTGACTGAAATTATTCAGCTTGTAATTGATAGAGCTGGAATTGAACCCAGTGTTGACTCCCAAATTTGTGTTCTCTTTTAATCTGATTTTGTACATTAGAGCTTGTGTTCTTAACCACAAGGCATTAATGCCTCCTTGAACTCCTTCGTTTTAGTTTTCGGTACTGGGAATTGAATCCAGAAGTGCTTTAATACTCAGCCACATCCCTATCCCTTTTAATTTTTATTTTGAGACAGGGTCTTGCTAAGTTGTTTAGGGCCTTGCTAAGTTGCTGAGGCTGGCCTGGAATTTGAGATCCTCCTGCCTCAGCCCCCAGGTTGCTGGGGTTACAGGCATGCACCACCATGCCTGGCATGACCATTTTAATTTAGCCCAACTATTATGATAGAAGTAGTTTGTGTTAGCTTGGTCATGGTCATTTGTTATGGGTTTATGATTTTCTAGCTGTTTATATTGATACACATTTTGTGTCCAGATGTATGATATAGTGAGCTAATGAAACATTTAATTTGAGAAATGTCTTAAAACTTTGTGAAGGAGCTGTGGCTGTGGCTCAGTGGTAGTGCACTTGCCAGGCGTGCGTGAAGCACTGGGTTCAATTCGCAGCACCACATATAAATACATAAATAAAATAAAGGTCAACAATTAAAAAATATTTTTTAAAAGGCTAAATGTCTTTTTAAAAAAACAATGTGAAAAACCTCTTGTAAGGAACTACATATATAATGGTAGGGAATTAATTAAAATATTTGACCTGCCCTGATTATTTACTGTGCAAGAGCTTCAAGTGGATGTTGAGAAGAACTTTCTCAGGTGAAGTCTCATCTTCAAGCTTTTAATGATAGTTAAAGGAGAATCTGACAGGTAATGCTTGAAAATTAAGCCCACAATACCAAAGAATGGTTGATTCTCTTATGTGAGACAGAAAGAATTTGAGCAGTTCTATGCATTATCATTAATTAAATTTTACACCATAGTTCCAGATTTTTCATCTTTAGATTTTCTGTTGAGCACTGAAAAGTAGGAAACAAAGACTAGTTATTAAAAAAAAAAAAAAAACAGTACTGAGAATTGAACCCAGGGCTTTGTGCATGCTTGTAGGTGCTCTGTAGGTTCTCATCAGGTTGCCCAGGTTGACTTTGAACTTGTGATTCTCTCCCCTTAGCCTTCCTAGTAACTGGAATTCCAGGCATCCACTAACACTCCCAGTAGTTCTGATTTCTTTTGTTGGTATTGAGGATTTAGCCCAGGGGTGCTTTGCCATTGAGCCACATCCCTGGCCCTGTTTAAAAAATATGAGAGGAGGTCTCACTAAGTTGCTTAGGGGCCTTGCTAAATTGCTGAGGCTGACCTTGAATTTGCAGTCCTCCTGAGTTGCCAGGCTTACAGTTATGCACAATTGTGCCCAAATTTTTACTTTTGCTTATTAAAAAGAAAAAAGAAATGTTCTAGAATTCTGTGTTGGAAAAATGGCCAAAAGGCAAGAGGAAGGAAAATTAACCCATGACCTGGCTAAACCATACATGGAATAATCTCTGGTTCACTCTTTAAAGTCCCCCCCCCACACACACACCTTTTTTGGTGGTACTGGGAATTGAACCTAGGGCCTTGCACATGCAAGGCAAGTGTTCTGCAACTGAGCTATGTTGTCAGCCCTTTTATTTTTTTAAGGCAGGCCCTCCTTAAGTTGCCCAAGCTGGCCTGATCTTGGGATCCTCCCACCTCAGCCTTGAAAGTAGCTGGGATTATTGGTACTCCCCTTCACATCTGGCTTTCAATCTTTAAAGGTTTTGTTCTTTTTAAAGTTTTTTTGGTTTTGTGTTTTAAATAAGATTGGTTTGTTTTCTCCAGTTTTTGACATTATGAAAGATGAATATCTGATTTATAACTTAACGGTACTTACATGTAAAGATCTTGATATTATGAAATTTGATGGAATTTGTCATTTTTTAAAATGTCTTTATTTAATTAACTAATTTATTTTTATATGGTGCTGAGGATCGAACCCAGGACCTCGCAGGTGATAGTGCTCTACCACTGAGCCACAACCCCAGCCCATGGAATTTGTCATTTTAATCCTTATGAAAAGGGAGTTGAAAAGGGAGTTCTTAAATGTCAGTAAAACTTGTTATTGGCCTTTAAAAAGGCAGCGGTTATCCAATTTGAGAAATGATGAATGTCTTCGAGTCTGTTAAGATGGTAGCCTAATTTTTGAAAAATGTTATATGTCAATTATTTGCACTTCTGCTTTGTGGAGGGGGAAGAAACGCAATTTTAAATATTTCTTTGTGGTACTGTGGTTTGAACCCAAGGCTTTACACTTTTTAGGTAAGCTCTCTACTAGTAAGCTACATCCCCAGCCCAGAAATGTAAATTTCCTAAAGGATTTTGGAATCATTTAAATATTAATTCGTTGGTTATGTTATGGGTTAGGGAGAAAAGAAGGACATTTGTCCTGTGCCCATGTCTGTAATCCCAGTGGCTCAGCTGCTTGGGAGGCTGAGGCAGGAGGATTGTGAGTCCAAAGCCAGCCTCAGCAATTTAGCGGGGTCCTAAGAAACTCAGTGAGACCCTGTCTCTAAATAAAATACAAAAAAGGGCTGGGGATGTGGCTCAGTTGTCAAGTGACTCTGAGTTCAATCTCCAGTACAAAGGAGGGAAAAAAAATTTGTGACCCTAATTTTGATTAGTTCTTATTATTGTCAGCCCTCGATGTAGTTTTGAGCTTTCAGTTATACATGTTCTTTATAGGTAAGTTAAATGTCATACTTAAAAGGAATTTTTATATAGATGTGTGATATAACTTTTTAAATAAGAAATTGTATTTATGTGGCTATTTTACATTTGGAGTCTAAACTTGGGCTTTAGGTTGACATGAAATGCTTTCCTCCAAACCTTGAATGATCTGTTTGACATTGTCAGAAGCACTTCACATGGTTTAAGTCAATGAAAAAGGATGCATAGATCTTTCTTTAGCAATGTTGAATATAATAATACAGTAAAAGGAGTGTCTAAATAATATCTCTGTATACATGTTTCCTAATGCTTGTCCTGTGATCTGCTTGATAGCTGACATGCAAGATGTTTAACTTTCATTTCCCCCTCTGTGAAAGGCAACAAGTTTAACAGATATCCATAATGCCTGCAGGTGTTTTCCGGGAGGTAACATGGTTATAACAACAGTTCTTTGTTTGGGTGGCTTGTGCTGGGGTTTGAGCTCAGGGCCTCATGATGCTAGGGAAGCACTGTACCACTGGAGCTATATTTCTAGCCCCAATATAACAGTTCTTAAATGTCAGTAAACTAACACTCTTTGGTTTTTTTTTTTTTTTTTTTTTTTAGTATAAAGACGTTCTAATATAGAGGAATGAACACTGAACAAACTGAGTCAAATCTTGTAGCCTTAGCTCTGTCCCATAAATAATTGTATGATCTTAGACAAATCATGTATCTTTCCCAGGTGTCTGCCTTGTCATTTGCAGAGTGAGTTTATACTAGTTGTTCCATACAGTTGTTGTTGTTATTATTTTGGTACCAGGGATTGAACCCAGGTTGCTATACCACTGAGCAACATCAGCAGCCCCTCCCCTCTTTTTTTTAAAGAGAGAGAGAGAGCGTGCGGGGGAGGGGGGGATTTTAATATTTCTTTTTTAGTTTTCAGTGGACACAACATCTTTGTTTTGTATGTGGTGCAGAGGATCGAACCCAGGCCGCATGCATGCCAGGCGAGCGCGCTACTGCTTGAGCAACAACCCCAGCCCCTCAGCAGCCCTTTTTAAAATTTATTTTTTGGCATCAGGGAATGAACCCAGGGGTGCTTACCACTGAGTCACATCCCCAACCCTTTTTGTTTTTTATTTCAAGATGGGTCTTTGTAAATTTCTTAGGGCCTTGCTAAGTAGCTGAGGCTGACCTTGAATTTGTAATTCTTCTGCCTCAGCCTTCCAAACCACTGGGATTATAGGCATGCACCACCATCCCCGGCTCCATAGAGTTATTTTTAAAAATTAACTCTCATTATGTGGATGTTAATCATTTTTCCTTTTATCTGCTTTTTGGGCAGCATGTAGAAAAGTTTTGATTATGGGAAAATTTATTTAATATATGTACTCTTTTTTTTTTGTCTTAAGACTTACATGGTCAGTAGTTCGGTGCAATGGTGTTGAGAGCCACAGCCGAAGGGGCCCCAGCAAACTTCCAGCTGCCAGCTGATGATTGGCTCACAGTGGCACAGTGGCACATGCCTGTAGTCACAGCAACTCTGGAGGCTGAGGCTGGAGGATCCCGAGTTAGAGGTCAGTCTTAGCAACTTAAGCAGACTTTCTGCAACTTAGTGAGACCCTGTCTCAAAATAAAAAACAACTGGGGATTCAGCTCAGTGGTAAGGCATCCCTGGCTTCAATCCTCAGTACAAAAACAAGCAAACAAACAAAAAAGTGAGTAAAAACAAACAAAGATTCTTATATGGTTAGGATATAGGTGTTTTATTGCTAATATGTGCCATAGTGTCATGAACATAAACTTGTACATTTACTGGGAAGGAAAACATTTTTGCTGGAAATTTTGTTGATTATAGCTTGGGAACATGTTGTTGTTTTGTGGTGGTACTGGAGATTGAACCTAGAGGTGCTTTGTGGCTGAGCTACACCCCAATCCCTTTTAATTTTTTATTTTGAGATGAGCTCTGGCTAAGTTGCTGAGGCTGGCCTGGAATTTGTGATCCTCCTCCCTCAGCCTCCTGAGTTGCTGGGATTATAGACATGTGCCACCACATCCAACAGGAATGTGTTCTGTCTTGAAAGGTTACTACATCTAGTATATTTCTGTCCATTTTATGATTGAAGATGGTCCTTCTGAAAAGAAGAATATTAGCACTAGCCAATTTTTCTTTTTGCCCTGGAAAAGGGTTCTTTGAATTTTGCCCTGTAGCCACTGTTTCATGTCCTTTTTCTGAGACATTTGCAGTTTTGGCTTAAAATAGACACTCCTGGTATCTATAGCTCAGGTCTTTTGTTAACTGTCCTGTGCAACATTTAAGAAATTATTGATATGGCAATAATGCTGTTATACCAATATCATATACTCCATATTTTGCTTTATTACTTGCTCCAATACTTGAATAATTTGAGTATCAACAAGTGGTAAAGTTCCATACTGTGCTAGAATAATAAAAATTCCTGCCCTCTGCTGGGCACGATAGTCCAAATCTGTAATCCTCGCAACTCAGGGAGGCTGAGGCAGGAGGGTTACAGTTTCTGTGTTAGTCTAAGCAACTTAGGGAGATCTTGTCTCAAAAAATAAAAATAGCTGGGAGTGTAGTTCAATGGTATAGCAGCCCTGGGTTCAATCCTCAGTATTGCACACAAAAAATTGCTGCCCTCCAAAGGTATTCTTTTTTATTAGTTCATTTTAGTTATATATAATATTGGCATTTATTTTGATGTAATTATACAAGCATGGAATCAAATTTGCAGTCCTTAGTACTTCCTCTTTGCCTCTTTGCCTCTCCTCCCTCCCCATGTTTATTTTCATCTGCTTACAGATCTTACTTCTATTTATAGCTTTTTTTTAAAAAAAAAATTAGTGCATTATGGGTATATGTAAAGGTGAAATTCACTGTTATATTTATATATGTTCATAGGAAGGTTTGGTGAGATCCATTCTACCATTCATCCCTTTTCCTGTCCCTCCTTCAACCACCTCAATCCCTTCCTTTACTCCACTAATCACTTTTCTATTTTCATGGAATTCCTTTCCCCTTTCTAAAGGTATTCTTGAGAGAAAGAAACAGAAAGAAAGAAAATAAACAGTTACAGAGAGTCCTAACCTGAAAATATATTAGCTATGCTAAGGATAAGAAATGAAGGAGCATGATGCAATGGAGCACTCCTGTAATCCCAGTGGCAGGGAAGGCTAAGGCAGGAAGATAATGAATTTGAGGCCAGCCTCAGCACTTTAGTGAGATCCTTTCTCAGAGTAAAAAAAGACTGAGGATATAGCTTAATGGTAATGTGCCCATGAGTTCAGTCCTCAGTATCCTCCCCCACCAAGGGAAAAAAAAAGAAATGAAGGAAAACCTGGTTTGGGGGATGTCTAGGAAAGTTTTGCAGAGAAAATGGTAACCATATGAACCTTTTTGGCTATGCTGTCTAGGCTGGTCTCAAGTTCCTAGACTCAAGGGATCCTCCTGCCTCAACCTCAGAAGTGCTGGGACATGAGGCGTGCACTATCTTGCCAGTTCTGTATTGAGTCTTGAATGAGTTAGCAATTAAGTTTTGGCTGTGAGAGGACAGTCCAGGTAAATTACTATGGCTAAAAGAATTAGTCTTATTTTCCACATTGCAGAGGAAATGAGACATACACAAATAATTCTGGAGCATGGTATGAAATGATAAATAGTACATGAGGTAAAAAGTAAGTTTGCTGTGGGAGTTCAGAGCAGGAAAAAAGACATTTATTTATATTTATTTATTCTCCCCCCCCCTTTTTTTTTGTGTGTGTGTGCGCGCACGCGAGCGGGTGGGGGGGTAATGGGGAAAGAACCCAGGGCCTTGGGCATGCATGCTAGGCACACTGAGCTCTGCTTCCAGCCAAGGAAGACATTTCTGATGGTAATCAAGAAATATTAGAGATGTAGTATTTGAGTCTGGCCCTTGGAGGATGGGTTCAATTTTGACCAAGAAGACTATGGGAGGATTCCAAATGTGAGGGGTAGCAGTTTGAACAAAGAATATTGTATATATTAGCATTTTTTTCAAGGTCAACTTAGAATTTTTTAACTCAACTCGTGGACAAACATTGTATAACTATCTTGCAGTTTGTTTGTTAGCTTTTGTGTCTTGATGTTTTTATAAAAACTACCTGTGCCCTGTGAATGAGCCTGATAATTTTAGTTCAGAATTGTTAAGAGTATCTGGACGGACTGGGGTTGTAGTGGTAGAGTGCTTGCCTAGCATGTGTGAAGCACCACATAAAAATATATATATATATATATATAAAGATATTGTGTCTATCTACAACTAAAAAAATACTTAAAAAAAGTAGCTGGACACTGTGGTGCATGCCGATAATCCCAGTAGTAGCTACTTGGAAATTAAGGCGAGGATCGCTAGTTTGAGGCTGCCAGCCTGGGCAAAATAGGGAGACCTTGTCTTAAAAAAAATGGGCTAGGGCCAGCATGGTGGCACATAGCCTGTAATCCCAGCAGTTTGGGAGGCTGAGGCAGGAGGATCAAGAGTTCAAAGCCAGCCTCAGCAACAGTGAGGCACTAAGCAACTCAGTGAGACCCTGTCTCTAAATAAAATACAAGATAGGACTGGTGATATGGCTCAGTAGTGTTCAATTCCCGGTTCCCCTCCTCCAAAAACAATGGATGTGACTGAGAGGTAAAGGTGTTTGCCTGGCATGGGCAAGGTCTGGGGTTCAAAACAGACCAACTGTTAAAAACATTATCTTTTAAATTGTGTGAATTTAACACAAAGGTTTTGAATAACTATGATCAAATTATGACCTTAGTTGTCTTTATTTGGTAAATTGAAGTAGTCAGTTGACTATTTGGCGATATTTGAATTGTAAAATTCACAATAGGCCTGGGGGTGTAGCCCAGTGCAAGGCTGTGGGTTTGATGGCCAGCACTGCAAAAAGAAAAAGAATCCAAAATAAAATAACTTATTTTTGAGTACTATTGGATTTAGGATTAATTATTTTGCTTATTTGATTTATATTAGTCAAATTTTGGTTTATGAGAGATAGCATCCTATATTAAATGCAATAATATTTGGTTTGAAAATGTTAATTTGTTTTTTAAAAAAAATTTTTTTACTTGTAGCTGGACACAATAACCCTATTTTGTTTATTTAATTTGTTTACGAGGTGCTGAGAATCGAGCCCAGTGCCTCACACGTGCTAGGCAAGCACTCTACCACTGAACCACAATCCCAGCCCCTGAAAATGTTAATTTGTTTCAGCAATATTGACATCAGGGAAGAATTTGAGCAGAAGACACAATTTGCATTTTTTATGAAAGATTTTTCTGCAGAGTCAGGGGTCAGTAAACTCTGACCTAATAATCAATGGCCTTTTTTTTTTTTTTTTACAAAAGTAAAATTCTATTGGACCCCCACTCCATTCTTGTTTGTTTATGTTGTCTGGATGCTTTTCTACCACAGTAGAAGAGTTGAATAGTTGTGATAGAGACCTTATGGCCTACCAATCCTAAAATGTTTATTATTTATCCCTTTATAGAAAGAGTTTGCTGATTAGTGGGTAGGTACATGGGGCAGATGAACCACACCCAGCTGAACAGAGCTGTACAAAAATACATGTGGATACATGCATACATTTCAGACATCTACCAAGTACCCCAGTTTACCACTTGTGTTATGAACCACACCCATCTACATTTGCTGTTACAATTTTACATCCGATTTCAGATAACCTTCCTTCTACCATTTTACAATAATTCACCAGCTGCAACCCTTCTGATGCCCACTTCCACAAGCAAACTACAAGTTTTTTTCAAGGTAAAGTGCTGCATTTTTTGTTGTATATGTACATTTCTTAATCACTTAACTTGTGTATAGTATGTAAAATGTGCTACCATTTCTACCAGTTCATTAGGTTTCTTTCTTTAAAAATGGTGTCACAGGGCTGGGGTTGTGGCTCAGTGGTAGAGTGCTGGCTTAGCGTGTGTAAGGAACTGGGTTCAATTGTCAGCACCACATAAATAAATAAAGTAAAGGTCCATTGGCAATTTAAAAAATATATATATAAAAAAAGGTGTCACAGATAGTTTTAAGTGCTATGTGTCTAACCCCATTTTTCTTATGATTTCTGTGATACTGGTTACACAACATTATTTAGTATGGTGAGTTTTTTAGAATTTTTTTTGTGTGTAAATGGGCATAATACCTTTATTTTATCTATTTATTTTTATGTGGTGCTGAGGATCGAACCTAGTACTTCATAAGTGCAAGGCAAGCGCTCTACCACTGAGCCACAATCCCAGCCCAGTATGGTGAGTTTTTAGGAACCCATTTATTACATTATTGAGAAACTAATTGTTATCAATTAACAAATATTTCTTGGGTGGTGTGAAGATTGAGTTACTGGGCATAAAGTAGTTAAATTAGTATTTAGGATATAATAATTACTCAAATGTTCATTATTACTGATTACTATTACCATGTGTCAGAAACCATGTTTTTTTTTTTTTTCCCCTGTACCAGGGATTGAAACCAGGGGTGCTTAAGCACTGAGCAACATATCCAACTTTTTTTTTTGTTATTCATATATTTATTTATTTTTGAAATTTAACAATCTATTTTTGTTTTTATTTTGAGACAGCGTCTTACCAAGCTGCTGAGGTTGGCTTTAAACTTGCCATCCTCCTGCCTCAGCCTCCTGACTCTCTGGGATTAAAGGTGTGTGCCAGCGGGCCTGGCTAGAACTGTTTTAAATACTTCATTGACATAAATAAGTCAGTAAGGGCATTGTCTCTTTGGAGCTTGTATAGTACTTTTCAAAATCTTTATTAATATATACTTTGGCTAATAATTCAGTCCTTCCCCCTAAAATTGTTATTAAAATGATGTTTCTTATATGATCTTTTTAGATATACATAACAGTAGAGTGAAAAACAATAAACTTAAAAAATTTTAATATTTATCCACAAATCAAAGACATTTATTTAAAATGACTTACTTAACTGGGTACATGCCTGAAATCCTGGCAACTCACTTATAATTCCAATGACTTGGGAGGCTTAGGCAGGAGGATCATATTTTTTTTAAATTTATTTTTTAGTTTTAGGTGGACACAATCTTTATTTTTATGTGGTGCTGAGGATTGAACCCAGTACCTCATGCATGCTAGGCAAGCGCTCTGCCTCTGAGTCACAACCCCAGCCTGGGAGTATCATATTTTGAGGCCAGCCTTGGCAATTTAGTGAGACCTTGTCTCAAAATAAAAAAAAATAATAATAAAAGAAAGAAAGGACTGGGGATGTAGCTCAGTGTTAAAGAGTCCTGGGTTCAGTCCAGTGTGGTGGCACATGACTATAATCCCAGCTGCTTGGGAGGCTGAGAGGGGAGGATCATGAGTTCAAAGCCAGCCTCAGCAAAATCAAGGTGCTAAGCAACTCAGTGAGACCCTATCTCTAAATAAAATACAATATAGGGTTGGGGATGTGACTCAGTGGTCAAGTGCTCCTGAGTTCATTCCCCAGTATCCCCCCAAAATCCTGGGTTCAATCTCTAATACCTTCCTCCAAATAATAAAATTTTCTAGTCAGTATCTGACTTTGTGCCATATTTTACTTATTTAATTATTATTATTTTTTGTCCAGAGATTGAACCAGGCTTCATACTCACAAAGTGTGGACTCTGCCACTGGGTTATACCTCAGTCCTGAAGAGTGCCACAGGCACTCTTACCACTGAGATAATACTCAGTCCTTTTTTATTTATTATTTTGAGACAGGGTTTTCCTCAATGGCTTTATAAATATAATCTTTCTGCTTCAGCCTCCCCAGTCACTGGGATTACAGGCATGGACTATTGAACTTTCCTAAATAATTTTTTAAATAACTTTAGCTTCAGGGGATAAAGCCTAATGTATCTACAAGGATATAAAAGAGTTATCCTCTTTTTATAAGGTATAAAAAGTAAAAAAAAATACTATTACTTTCATACTTATATAAAATTTGTAGAAATAGGAGACAAATACAGATTCTCATATGCTCTTTATTTATTCACATTTATTTTATCATTCTTTCTGTATTATTATTATCTTTCTTTTTTGGGGGGGTACTGTGAATTGAACTCAGGGACCCTTTACCACTGACCCACATCTCCCACCCTATTTTGTATTTTATTTAGAGACAGGGTCTTGCTGAGTTGCTAAGGGCCTTACTATGTTGCTGAGGCTGGCTTTGAACTCGAGATCCTCCTGCCTCTGCCTCCAGAGCTGCTGGGATTGAAGGCATGTGCCACAGTGCCTGGCCTATTATTATCTTTCTTAATCATTTGAGAGTAAATTGCAGACATGATGCCTCTCATTCCTGAGTACATTGTAATGTATTTCTCCAACAAGCTTATTCTCTGAGGTACCCTAGTATATTGTTAGCAATCTTAGAAATTAGCATTGATACAATATTATTTCCTAATCTACAGGCCTTATTCACATTTGCTAATTGCTTCATAATGTTCTTTATAATGAAATCAAACTTTTCTTAATTTCTGGTGGATGACCCAGTTCTGGAACACAGCATTGCATTTCATTTTCATGTCTCTTTAGTTTGGAGAAGTTTTCTTTGCTATTTTTTTTTTAACTTTTTTGGGGGGAGAAGGTAATGAGGGGCAACTTATGAGTTACATTTTTAGCCTTTTTATATTTTATTATGAAGCAGGGTTTTGCTAAGTCATCCAGGTTTGCCTTGAACTTGTGATCCTCCTGTCTCAGCCTCCAGAGTCAGTTGAATTTGTCTTATGATTATGTATTTTCATAGGAATAGTACGAAGTGATATGTTCTTTTTTAAAAAATTTTTTTTGGTATTTATTTTTTTAGTTGTAGTTGAACACAATACCTTTATTTTATTTTATTTATTTTTATGTGGGGCTGAGGATCGAACCCAAGGACTCGCACATGCTAGGTGAGCGCTCTACCGCTGAGCCACAACCCCAGGCCTAGGGCTGTGTTTCTTTTTTTTTTTTGATTTGTTTGTTTTTATTTTTGCTCATTACCAGTCTTATGAATTTGTAGTCCTCCTTTCTCAGCCTCTTGAATTGCTGGGAATATAGGTGTGTGTCATCATGCCTGGTCCTGTTCTCATCTTAATAAACATTTACTGTTTCTCTGTACAAATTGATTTGTTATTTCCCTTAATGGAAAATAAAAGATAAATTCAGACTAGTTTTCTCCTTCAAGGTACTTACATTCCATTAGAGAGTACTCTGAGTTTAAATAAATAACTATAATAATGTTTTGCTTATTATAAGAGAAGTAAAAGAAAATTCTGTGGGAGAAGGAAAATAGAATTTCTTTGATCTAAAAGTTGTAGTAAGATAAGATTGGAAAGGAAAGTACAAGTTCCCCCTGCAGAGAGCTTCCTATGCTGTGCTTAGGAGTTTGTACTTTATCCTTATGTATAAACACGGGAAGCCTGTGGATATCTTGACCAAGAGTGTGATGTATGTGAGTCTACTGTGTGGGAAACATTATAGAACAATAATGTTCTATTGAAAAAATAGAACAATCTTTTGTTCTTGATTAATTGTGCTAGGGATGCAACCTCCAGCCTCACACATGTTAAGTAGGCACTGTACCAGTGAGCTGCACTTTCAACACAGAACATTTCTTTTTTTAAATTTATTTATTTATTTAGAAAGAGAGAGAGAGAAAGAGAGAGAGAGAGAGAGAGAGAATTTTTTAATATTTATTTTTTAGTTTTCGGCGGACACACATCTTTGTTTGTATGTGGTGCTGAGGATCGAACCTGGGCTGCACGCATGCCAGGCGAGCGCGCTACCGCTTGAGCCACATCCCCAGCCCAGAACATTTCTTTTTTTAATATTTTTTTAGTTATACATGGGCACAATATCTTTATTTGGTATTTATTTTTATGTGGTCCTGAGGATTGAACCCAGTGCCTCACAAATGCGAGGCAAGTGCTCTGTCACTGAGCCACAACCCCAGCCCTAGAACATTTCTTTAGACAAGGAATGTACTTAGAGAATATAGGGATATACCTCCAATTACATCTACTGCCTCCTTCCAAATAGTAGCACATCCTAAGTATCAACTGAGTGATATGGACACATATGTTATAATAAATGTTAGGTGTTTTGGTACTTGAGTCAGGAATAGAATGTGATGTCTAAAAGCTGGGATTTCAAGGCAGGTAAAGTTGGCTTTTAAAAAATATTTTTTAGTTGTAGATGGACATAATACCTTTATTTTACTTATTTATTTTTATGTGGTACTGAAGATCGAACCTAGTGCCTCACACATGCCAGGCAAGCGCTTTCCACTGAGCCACAACCTCAGCCCCTAAAGTTGGCTTTTATATATACTTTTTTCCTCCTCCCTTTTCCATTCCAAATATAATAGTAAAAGATAAAAATAACCTGTATTCCTAAATGTTGCCAACGATTGATGGGTTTCTGTGATTTATTTCTGACATATGATTTCTAAACATTTTTTGATATGTTTTTCTGGACTGGAGCTAGTGTTATCTGTTTTAATTACAAAAATAGATGCTATTTTCCGTTCTCTGTACCTCTGCTCCTCACCCTTTTGGTACCAGGAATCGAACCCAGGTGTGCTTAACCACTGAGCAACGTCCCTAGCGCTTTTTATTGTTTGTTTTGAGACAGGGTCTCACTAAGTTGCTGAGGGCTTCCCTAATTTGCTGAGGCTGGCTTGAACTTGTGATCCTCCTGCCTCTGTCTCCTGAGCTGCTGGGACTGCAGATGTATACCATTTAACCCTCTTAAATCCATTCTACAGAGAACTCCAGTTCTCTTCTAAAGATCTTTCCCCAATTTCTTATGCAGTGTTGGAGATTGAACCCAGGGCTCTCACCTGCTAAGCAAACATTCTAAAACTGAGCTATATACCCTTTGCACAAGACCCTTTTCTTAGTCAGGCATGACATGCCTGTAATCCCAGCAGCTCAGGAGACTTGAGGCAGGAGGATCACAAGTTCAAAGCCAACCTCAGTAATTTAGTGAAACCCTGTCTCAAAATAAAGAATAAAAAGGGCTGAGGATGTGACTCAGTGGCTGAGCACCTCTGGGTTCATTTTCTGTTACAAAACCCCGAACCCAAACAAAAAGCAATAACAAAAAACCCCAGGGGAAAAGGTACACTCATATATTGCTGGTGGGACTGCAAATTGGTGCTGCCTATATGGAAAGCAGTATGGAGATTCCTCGGAAATCGGGGAATGGAACCACCATTTGACCCAGCTATCCCTCTCCTCAGTCTATACCCAAAAGACTTAAAAACAGCATGCTACAGGGACACAGCCACATCAATGTTTATAGCAGCACAATTCACAATAGCTAAACTGTGGAGCCAACCTAGATGCCCTTCAGTGGATGAATGGATAAAAAATGTGGCATATATACATAATGGAATATTACTAAGCAATAAAAGAGAATAAAATCATGGCATTTGCAGGTAAATTGATGGCGATGGAGAAGGTAATGCTAAGTGAATTTAGCCAATCCCCCAAAAAACAAATGCTGAATGTTTTCTCTGATATAAGGAGGCTGACTCTTAGTGGGGTAGGGAGGGGTAACATGGGAGGAATAGATGAATTCTAGATAGGGAAGAGGGGAGGGAGGGAAAGGAAGGAGGCAGGGTGATTAGCAAGGATGGTGGAATGTGATGGACATCATTATCCAAAGCACATGTATGAAGACATGAATTGGGTGTCAACCTACTTTATATACAGAGATGTGAAAAATTATGGTATATATGTGTAATAAGAATTATAATGCAAAGAAAACAAAGTACATGCATAAAGACATGAATTGGCGTGAACATACTTTATATACAAAGATATGAAAAATTATGGTCTGTATGTGTAATAAGAATTGTAGGGGCTCGCCTGGCATGCGTGTGGCCCGGGTTCAATCCTCAGTACCACATACAAACAAAGATGTTGTGTCTGCCAATAACTAAAAAATAAATATTAAAAAATTTAAAAAAAACGAATTGTAATGCATTCCGCTGTCATGTATTTAATAAAATAAAATCAATAAAAAACCACCCCATTATTTTTACAGCCAGTCATAACTAGAACAAAACTTTTAACCCTAATTTTCTTGCCTCTTGGCACATTCTTCACCACTGTCTTCATTAGAAGATTCTGCCTTTGGGTGAGTTTATAGGTAATGGTACATAGATGAAATGAATTGGTTGATAAAGCTAAAATCAAAGTGCTTAATTTTTAATTTAATTAACATTTGTTAATGTTCCCTGTAATTTGACTCACACAAATATGGTGACCTTGGTTGCAATTTTAATGTTTTGTTTTAGGTATTATGTAAAGAAAACTAAAAAGTAATAAGGTAGAACCAAGCATAGTGGCACATGCCTGTAATCTCTAAGACTTGGGAGATTGAGACTGGATCCCAAGTTCCAGGCCAGCCTTGGAAGCTTAAGGAGATCCTGTCCCAAATTAAAAAAATAAAAAAATAATAATGTAAAGTACAGATCTGATTTACATATTACTGCCTTATCACTCAAAATTTTTAATTTCTTCCCTCCCTTGTGACATTTATATCTTTGTATTTAAAACAATAGACAGGGATTTGTTTATTATTTCTTAAATGTTTTTAGGAAGTGTGACATTTTCAGAAAAATTCTGAATAGTGTTTACTTGCTCAGATAGTCACTCTTGATACGGGGAGCCTAGTAAAACAAGCAGTGCCTAGGTTCTGTGCTGAAATGCTTTTATACTAAAATAACATAGGCAAGTAGGTATTTATTTATTTGGTACTGGGGATTGAACCTGGAGACACTTTACCACTGATCTCCATAACCAGTCTTTTAAAAAATATTTTAAAAACTTTTTCTAGTTAGTTATAACCAGACCATTTAAAAAAATATTTATTTTTTTTTTTAAAATTTTGAGACAGTGTCTTGCCACATTTTTAAGGCTAGTCTTGGGCATGTGATCCTCTTGCCTCAGCCTCTTCAGTCACTGGGATTACAAACATGTACCACCATACCTGGCTATTTTTTTTCTTTTTAAAAATTATGGAATGCTTTGCTAGGCTTGGTGGTGCATGACTGCACTCCCAGTGGCTAGGGAGGCTGAGCTAGGAGAATCACAATTTTGATATCAGCCAGAGCAATGTAGGGAGATCCTATCTCAAACAAAAAGGGGCGGGGGCTTGGAATGTTGCTCAGTGGTTAAGCCCCCTGGGTTCAGTACTGGGTATGTATAAATAAATAAATAATTTTTAAAAATGGGCTGCTTTATGAATTTGCATGTCATTCTCTGGCACCACGCTAATCTTGGTATCATTCCAATTTTAGAACATGTACTGCCAAAGAGAGCACTGTGGAAAAATATTTTATTTTATTTTTTTTAAAGAGAGAGAGAGAGAGAGAAAGAATTTTTTAATATTTATTTTTTAGTTCTCGGTGGACACAACATCTTTGTTTGTATGTGGTGCTGAGGATCGAACCTGGGCCGCACGCATGCCAGGCGAGCACGCTACCCCTTGAGCCACATCCCCAGCCCATTTTTTTTTGTGGAAAAATATTTTAAAAGTTAAATTATTATCAGGAAATGATGGTATAAAACAGTAGCAGATCTCAAATTCAAATATAAATTGATGCGATGAAACAAAGTGCTCAAAAATTAAAATGTGGTAGATAATAGTAAAATACCAACATGGATTGGTCTGTATAAATTTTATTGTAGCTTACCATTCCAGATTGTTTCTGCTTGTTATAATCCTTTAAGAACATTTGCACATGCAGAAAAATATCGCTTGTGTGACTCTTTGATTTTCTCATTTTTGTTCTTTGGTTTCTCATATCTCTTGGAGTAAAAATTGTGTATTGTGATGGAGGATTACAGGGGAAAGAAAAAGTTGGTAGGTCCCAAACTGAGCTTTTTTTTTTTTTTTTTTTTTTTTTTTTAAATGGTGCTGGGTATTGAACTGTGCATGTGAGGCAAGCACTCTACCAACTGTACTATATCCCCAGCCCACACTGAGTTTTTAATATGTGTTAATTTGCTGTAGAGGCATTAAAGATAAACGATACATTAAATAAGAAAAATCTCTCCAAATATTGACTAATTGATACTGGGCATTGAACTCAGGAGTGCTTTAACACTAAGCTCCATCCACAGCCCTTTTTATTTTGAGACAGGGTCTCACTAATTTGCTTAGGGCCTCGCTAAGTTGCTGAGCCTGGCTTTAAACTTGTGATCCTCCTGCTTCAGCCTCCTAAGTTGCTGAGTTTGTAGGCATGCACCACCTTGCCCAGCCAAAGTTTTTTTTTTTTTTTTAAATTTTATTTTAGTAGTAGATGGACACAATATCTTTTTTTATTTATTTATTTTTATGTGTTGCTGAGGATTGAACCCAGTGCCTTATGTGTATGAAGCAACTCCACCACTGAGTCAAAACCCCAGTTTTTAAATATTTATTTTTTAGGTGTAGATGGACACAACACAATGCCTTTATTTTTATGTGGTGCTGAGGATTGAACCTGGGTCCCGCCAGTACTAGGTGAGCTCTCTACTGCTGAGCCACAATCCCAGCCCAAAAGCAGTATTTCTTAAAGGGGCACCATTGACTATTGGGCCAAATAATTATTTGTTGTGGAGGGACTCTTATTTGCATTGTAAGGTGTTTGGTAGTAGTGTTTGTTTCTACCCATCAGAAGCCAGTGACAATTCCCATGATGCTTGTGACAGCGAAAATCATCTCCAAATTTTACCTATGTCCTAGGGCCAAAATTGCTCCCATTGGTTTTGCTGCCTCAAAGCAGTGGTTTTATGTCTTACCCCTATGATTCTTTTAATTTTTGGACATACACACTTTCACTTTGTATTCATTAAATTTGCAATCATATTTTGCACTGTGTTGTAGCTTTCATAGATTTTTTTGTTTCCATCCCTTTTATTATGATAAAATATGTAAAGCTTAAATTTTACTATTTTAACTTTTTTTTTCAATGCTCAGAAAACTTGAATAGGAACACCATTTGACCCAGCTATCCCACTCCTCTGTTTATACCCAAAGGACTTAAAATCAGCATTCTATAGTAATGCAGCCAGGTCAATGTTTAAAGCAGCTCAATTCACAATAGCTAAACTATGGAGCCAACATATGTGCTCTTCAAGGATGAATGGATAAAGAAACTGTGATATATGTATATATATATATATATATATATATATATATATATATATATACACACACACACACACACACACACACACACATACATACATATACATACACACACACATACACACACACAGAATGGAAGAATGAAAAGTTTGGCATTTGCCAGTAAATGGATGGAACTGGAGAATATTGAGTGAAACAAGTCAATCCCAAAGAACCAAAAGCGGAATGTTTTCTCTCATATGAAGAATCTAATTTATGATGGAGGTGGGGCTAGGGAAGAATAGAGGTACTTTGGATTAGACAGAGGGGAGTGAGGGGAGGGGATTGGTATGAGAGTAGGAAGAATAGTAAGTAGAATGAATCGAACATTATTACCCTATATGTATATATGATTACATGACAGGTGTAATCTTACACTATGTACAACCAGAAGAATGAGAAGTTATACTCTATTTATGTATGATGTGTCAAAATGCATTCTACTGTCACATATAACCAACTAGAACAAATTTAAAACTTTTTAAGAGTAAGCAAGTAAAATAAATGGATTGTTGCTTGTAATCTTTTTTTAATACATACATATATATTAGTTGTCAGTGAACCTTTATTTATTCTAGGCAGTGCTGAGAATCAAACCCAGTGCCTCACATGTGTTAGTTAAATGGTCTACCCCTGAGGTACAATCCCAGCCCTGTTGCTTGTAATCTTGATAGTTGCCATTCTGACTGAAGAAAGATGGAATCTCAGTGTAGTTTTGATTTGCATTTCTCTAATTGCTAGAGATTCTGAACATTTTTTCATATATTTGTTGGTCAATTGTATATCTTCTGTGAAGTGTCCATTCAGTCTTTAACCTAATTTATTGATTGGGTTGTTTTTTTGGTGTTAAGTTTTTTTGAGTTCTTTATGTATCCTAGAGATTAATGCTCTATTTGAGATGCATGTGGTAAAGATTTTCTCCCATTCTGTAGGCTCTCTTCATATTATTGTTTCCTTTGCTGTGAAGAAGCCTTTAGTTTGATTTAATCCCATTTATTGAGTCTTAATTTTACTTCTGGTACTTTAGGAATCTTGTCAAATCCTAAGCCAACATGGTGAAGATTTGGGCCTACTTTTTCTTCTATTAGTCACAGGGTCTCTGTTCTAATGCCTAAGTCCTTGATCCACTTTGAGTTGATTTTTGTGCATGGTGAGAGATAGGGGTTTGGTTTAATTTTGCTACATGTTGATTTCCAGTTTTCCCAGCACCATTTGTTGAAGAGACTGTCTTTTCTCCAATGTATGTTTTTGGTGCCTTTGTCTAGTATGAGAAAAATGTAGTTATATGGGTTTGTCTCTGTTTCTTCTATTCTGGACCATTGGTCTACACATCTGTTTTGGTGCCAGTGCCATGCTGTTTTTGTTATTGTCACTCAGTAGTGTAACTTAAGGTCTGGTATTATGATGCTTTTTGGCTATTCTGGGTCTCTTATATTTCCAAATAAATTTCATGATTGCCTTTTCTATTTCTATGAAAAATGTCATTGGGATTTTAACAGGAATTGCATTAAATCTGTACAATGGTTTTGGTAGTATGGCCATTGTGACAGTGTTAATTCTGCCTATCTTAGAACATGGGAGAACTTTCCATCTTCTGAGGTCTTCTTTAATTTCTTTAGTGTCCTGTAGTTTTCATTGTAGAGGTCTTTTACCTCTTTTGTTAGATTGATTCTCAAATTTTTTTTTGAGGCTATAGTGAATGGGGTAGTTTTCCTAATTTCTCTTTCAGTGGATTCATCATTGATGTAGAGAAATGCATTTGATTAGTGGTGTTAATTTTGTATCATGCTACTTTGCTGAATTCATTTATTAGTTCTAGCAGTTTTCTAGTGGAATTTTTTGGATATTCTAAACATAGAATCATGTCTTCAGCAAACAGTAGTAGTTTGAGTTCTTCTTTTCCTGTTCATAACTCTTTCTTCTGTTAATTGCTCTGGCTAGAGTTTCAAGGACAGCGTTGAATAAAAGTGGTGAAAGATTGCATCCTTGTCTTGTTCCAGTTTTGGGGGGGAATGCTTTTAATTTTTCTCCATTTAGAATGATGTTGACCTTAGGTTTAACATCTGTAGCTTTTACAATGCCCAAGTATGTTCCTATTATCCCTAATTTTTCTAGTGTTTTGAACATGGGTGCTGTATTTTGTCAAAGGCTTTTTCTGTGTCTGTTGAGGTGATCATATGATTCTTATTTTTATTTATTTTTAAAATATTTTTATTAGTTGATGGACCTTTATTTTATTTACTTATTTATATGTGGTGTTAAGAATTGAACCCAGTGCCTCATGCACGCTAGGCAAGTGCTCTACCACTGAGCCCCAGCCTCTGATTCTTATTTTGAAGTGTACTGATGTGATGAATTACCTTTATTGATTTCCATATGTTGAACCAACCTTACATCCCTGGGATGAACCCAACTTGATTGTGGTGTGCTGTCTTTTAAATATGTTTTTGTATGCAACTTTCCAGAATTTTACTGGGATTTTTTTGCATCTACATTCAGCAGGGATATTGGTCTGAAGTTTTCTTTCCTTTATGTGTCTTTATCTGGTTTTGGTATCAAGGTGATATTAGCCTCATAGAATGAATTTGGAAGGATTCCCTCCTTTTCTGTTTCATGGAATCATTTGAGGAGTATTGGTGTTAATTTTTCTTTGAAGGTCTTGTAGAACTCGGCTGAGAATCCGTCTGGTTCTGGGCTTTTCTTGATTGGTAGGCTTTTGATGATGTCTTCTATTTCTTTGCTTGAAATTGGTCTGCTAAAATTGTGTGTGTCCTCCTGACTCAGTTTGGTTACATCATATGTCTCTAGAATTTTGTTGACGTTTTCAAGATTTTCTATTTTACTGGAGTATAAATTTTCAAAATAGTTTCTGATTATCTTCTGTATTTTAGTAGTGTCCATCGTGATATTTCTGTTTTCATCATGAATTTTAGTAATTTAAGTTTTCTCTCACTCTTCCTTAACATGGTTAAGGATTTATCAATTTTGTTTATTTTTTCACATAACCAACTTTCTGTTTTGTCACATTTTTGTATTATTTCTTTTGTTTCAATTTTATTGATTTCAGCTTTGATTTTAATTGTTTTCTGTCTTCTGCTGTTGATTTGTTCTTTTTTAGGGCTTTGAGATGTAATATTAGGTCATTTACTCATTGACTTTCCCATTCTTTTAATGAATGAGCTCAATGCAATGAATTTTGCTTTTAGCACTGCCTTCAGAGTGTTCCAGAGATTTTGATATATTGTATTGGTGTTGTCATTTACCTCTAAGTATTTTTTATTTCATTCCTGATTTCTTCTGTATCCATTCATCATTCAATAGGGTATTACTCAGTCCCCAGGTGTTAGATTAGCTTTTTTTTTTAAAAAAAAAAATTCTTTTTTTGTAGTTGTAGATGAACAGCATGCCTTTATTTTGTTTATTTTTATGTGGTGCTAAGGCTCGAACCCAATGCCTCACCCATGCTGGGCAAGAGCTCTGCCACTGAGCTACCGCCCTAGCCCCTATTTTTTGTTTTATTGTTTATTTCTAATTTCATTTCATTATGATCTGATGGAATGCAGGCTAGTATTTCTATTTTTTTTTTTTTTTTGTATTTGCCAAGAATTGCTTTGTGGCATAAGATATGGTCTATTTTAGAGAAGGATCCATGTGCTACTGAGAAGAAAGTGGATTTAAATTATTGATTGTATTATTTAGTTCTATAGTTTCTTTGTTTAGTTTTTGTTTGGAAGATCTTTCTAGTTGTGAGAGAGGTGTGTTAAAGTTATCCAGTATTTTAGTGTTGTAGTCGTTTTTTCTTTGTGGGGCTGGGATTGAACCCAGGGCCTTGTGCATGCGAGGCAAGCACCCTACCACCTGACCTAGATCCCCAGTCCTGTAGTGATTTTGATTCTTAAAATTGAAATGTGTTTGTTTTTTTAAAATATTTATTTTTTTAATTTTAGGTGGACACAATATCTTTATTTATATGGTGCTGAGAATTGAACCCAAGACCTTGTGTATGCAGGGCAAGCACTCTACCAACTGAGCTATATCTCCAGCCCCCTTTTTTTCATATATGTTCAGACAGGGTCTTGCTAAGTTGCTTAGGGCCTCTCTAAATTGCTGAAGCTGGCTTTGAATTCGTGATCCTCCTGCCTCAGCCTCCTGAGCTGCTGGTATTAGAGGGATGCTCCACCATGCCTGGCTGGGAATTGATTTTATTTATTTATTTATTTATCTACTATTTATTTATTTATTTATTTCATTTTGATTTATTTCTGCTTTTTTCCTCCAGTCAATGTAAGGAAAACTTTATTGAGGTCCCAAGGCCATACCTGGGGCTTGGGAGGAGGCTGCCCTTTTGGGGAAAGGAGCCAGTGGAGGGGCTTTATTTGAACTTCTTCTTGGGGTGGATATTGTTGGTGTGGCCGCACTTCTTGCTGTAATTGACAGCACAGGGTTGCAGGCAGGCATTAATACTTGTGACAAATCATCTTGTTATAGTTGTACTTCTGGGCAAACTGGTCCAGGGATGGTTCAATAATATCATCTCACAGGTGAAGCATGAAGTGCAGGGTGGACTCTTTCTGGATGTTGTAATGTGAGAGAGTGGGGCCATCCTTCAGCTGTTTGCCTACAAATATCTGACACTGTTGGTCAGGTGTAATGCTGTCCTTCTCTTGAATTTTGGCTTTGACATTCTCGAAGCTGTCACTGGGCTCAACCTCATGGGAGATGGTCTTAACTGTCAGAGTCTTCACAAAGATCTGCATCTCTGCGTCTGCTTGGGAGCCTCATTGAAGCGAAAGTGCTATTTCTGGTTTTTAATTTGAATTTGTTTCTCCTTTGATTGACTATTCTTCCAGTATCGTTCCTTCCTTTGATGGTTTTGAATTTTGGAGACACGGTCAGAAAGAACTTCTCAAATTGAAATTGTTAAGAATCGACAAGAGCCAGGTGTGGTGGCACAGGCCTGTAAATCCCAGCAGTTTGGGAGGCTGAGGCAGGATGATTGATCATGAGTTCAAAGCCAGCCTCAGCAAAAGCGAGGTGCTAAGCAACTCAGTGAGAACCTGTTTATAAATAAAATACAAAAGTATGGCAGGGGATGTGGCTCAGTGGTTGAGGGCCCCTGAGTTCAATCCCTGGTACCCATTAAAAAACAAACAAACAAACAAACAAACAAACCCCAAACCCTCACAATATGTGTATTGATAGATAAGTGTGACAGGAAGAAGAAAAGTCAAGTCTTCTTCCCTGGAACCATGTCTCTGTGAGAAGTAAGCTTTCTGTTTTCAACAGGATAAGATAATAAACAAGTGATGAGAGAAAAGCATAGTAGATATGATATATCCTGAATTAAGTGACAGTAGCTTGATTTTCCACCTAAGCCTAAATCATTAATGTGGCAATTAAGTAACTTTGAGGCTTTGGGTAATATAAAATAAAACAACAAATTTTTGGTATATGGGACATAAGGTTATTAATAGAATAAAATATTGCCAAAACATTGGACTAAGATCATGCTTTATGTAACTTTTAGTTTTGGGTCTTCTGTTGACACTGTGACCCTGAGCCTCGGTTTTTCCCCTCTTAATTTGTAGCAATACTCTATTCCACTCTTTTATTTTAATCTTCATTAGTTCTAAACTTGTATCCAAATGCCCTGTTGAGTTATATATTACTGTCCTATGAGATACCTGGATACAAAGAATGGGGTGCTAGCATTTTAGAATTATGGTTTGGGGTTTTGAGTCCTTAAGTGAGTTTGAGGGTCATGTGAATTAATACAGAGACATTTAATTGTAGAGGAAAAGGATGTTGCTAATTAGTAATTGTTTTTAGTAATGCATACTCAGCTGATTTATTCTTTTTTTTTTTAAACATTTATTGTTTAGTTCTCGGTGGACACAACATCTTTGTTTGTATGTGGTGCTGAGGATCGAACCCCGGGCCGCACGCATGCCAGGCTTTACTGCTTGAGCCACATCCCCAGCCCTGATTTATTCTTAAACAGGATGTTAGCTTATGGGCAAATTTTGTAGCTGGAAGTCACTTTTTTTCAGTATGGGGGATTGAACCCAGGGCTGCTGTATCACTGAGCTACACCCTCAGCCCTTTTTCAATTTTTATTTTAACATAGGATCTTGCTAAGTTTCCAAGGCTGGCCTCAAATTTGGCGATCCTCCTACCTCAGACTCCTGAATTGCTGGGATTACATGTGTCCGATACCATACAGGACTATAGCTGGAAGTTATAACAATCATCTAGTAATTTGTTTCATTTTCCAGGTGAGAAAATTGTTCTACTGAGGTTGCAATTTGCCAAGATCACAGATTTAATAAATTATTAGAACCAGAACCAAGATTACCTGATTCTTGTTTCAGGGTTTTTGGTAGAGTACTGTGTTGTGTGTATTTGTTCGGGGATGGGTAATGGGGATAGAACCCAGGATCTCTCACATTTTAGGCAAACAAACTGCCACTGAACTACATCCTATCCCTTTTTGAGATATGATCTCACTAAATTGCCCAGAGTGGCCTAGAACTTGTGTTTCTCCCAACTCAGTCTCTGCGGTAGCTGAGATTACAGGTGTGTGTGTGTGCCTTGCTAGGCCAGCACTGTTTTTAGTCAGCTCCTCAGGATGTTTTCTGTGTATTTTATAACAGTTAAGTAAGAAACTAGAATACTATTTTATAAGGTGGGTCAGAACTCCTGTTCAAGGAAATAATGGATGCCTATTATGTCTTATTGTGATTTTTACATTTTTTATATCACTATCACAGGTTTCTGGAAGTAAATTAGCTACAATTCTATTGTGTTACTGTATTACTTTGATCTTCTTGAATACTTCAGAGCTGTTCCCTTGCTATTTAAGTTAAGGCAAGGTAATTATTTATTTATTTATTTTTTTCTGTATGTTTTTATTTTTTATTTTATTTTTTTTATTGGTTATTCAAAACATTACAAAGATTGCAGAATCACATCGGTTACACATCCACATTTTTACATAATAAGGCAAGGTAATTATTTACTGAAATCACTACAGAGAGTTTGTTAAGTGTCTACAATTAGTGATATGATGTTTTAGATCAGAAATGTCTTTTTTTTTAAGAGAGAGTGTGAGAGAAGGAGAGAGAGAGAGAGAGAGAGAGAGAGAGAGAATTTTATTATTTATTTTTTAGTTTTTGGCAGACACAACATCTTTGTTTGTATGTGGTGCTGAGGATCGAACCCGGGCCGCACACAGGCCAGGCAAGTGCGCTACCGCTTGAGCCACATCCCCAGTCCCAGAAATTTCTTTTCTTAATCCCAAAGTAATTTTTGTATGTGGTTTTTTTGTGATGTGTAGTTTTACTTTGCATTTATAAAGTCCATAGTTTTGACCACTTAAAGTTTAATAACTAGCTGCACAGTATTCTTCAGTTCACATTTACAAGGAAGAATAGTTTTTAACTTGCTATACTAGGAGGAAATGTGTAGTGGGAGAAAGAGGGTGAGTGGAGTAAACTGATTCTGGTGTTTGGTAGAATTGGAGTAGTTTGTACTAATCTTTTTTAAAAATATTTTTTAGTTGTCAATGGATCTTTTAATTAATTTAATTAATTAATTAATTTATATGTAGTGCTGAGGATTGAATCCAGGGCTACACACATACCAGGCAAGTGCTCTACCACTGAGCCAAAACTCCAGCCCCTTGTACTAATCTTTCAGCAGGAAATAAAAAAAATGTTCCTTATTTGTTTTTTTGCCTCACATGTCTTCTAAATATCAGATCTTGGATCTTTATTACTGTGTTTTTATTGTGAAAAATGTTGAATAAGTTACATATTGGTCAGTAAAATAAATTCTTTAATCAGAGTGGGTTAAGTCCAGATGCCTGGATAAAACTTCCTGATCTTTCCTAAGTGCAGTGTGTAATGGCAGATCAAGGAATATGGAGGTATCAAGCAGAATTTCAATTAAATTGTCCATGAAGACAAGGATTAGGACTTTAAAGGTTGAGCCAGGATTTGTTATACCTTTAATATAAAATAATCAAAACAGGTTATTTTATCTGTTCTAGGATATAGAACACTGAACTAGATATTAAAAATTCCTTAGGTATTTAACTCTTTTGGAAAATTATAAGCATATTCAAAAGTAAAAAAAATACTATAATGTATCCCCAAGTACCTGCCACAGTTTCAATTATTATCTCATAGTTGAATTTTATATATATATCCGCTGAACCTCCCCCTCAGTAGATTATTTTGAAATCAGTTTCAGACATTATTTTTAAATACTTTTTTGTTGTTGATGGACCTTTATTTTATTCATTTATTCATATGCAGTGCTGAGAATTGAACCCAGTGCCTCACACATGCTAGGCAAGTGCTCTAATATGGAGCCACAACCCCAGCCCTAATTCCAGACATTATATTTAGTGTGTTGTTATAGTGAAGCATTTTTTTTTGTTGTTGTTTTTGTGGTGCTGGAGATAGAATCTGGGCCTTCATAGGCAAGTGCTCTACCATTGAGCAATAGCCCCAGCCCTTTAAATGTTTTAATCAAAAGAAAAACTGGAGCCATGTGTGGTGGTGCATGCCTGTTATCCCAGAGAGGGAGGGTAAGGAAGGAGGATCCCAAGTTCAAACCCAATCCCGCAGTTTAGTGAGGCCATAAGCAACTCAGCTAGGCCTTGTCTCTAATAAAATATAAAAAAGGGCTAGTTGCAACTGGGGATGTGTAGCTCAGTTCGTAGAGTGCTTAGCGCCTTGCATGCACAAGGCCCTGGGTTTGATCCCCAGCACCAAAAACAACAAACAAAAAGGGCTGGTGATTTGGCTCAGTGTTTAAGTGCCCCTGGGTTCAATCCTTGGTACAAAAAAAAAAAAAAAACAAAACTATTGGGGTATTTACCAAAATGATTCAAGTTGAACTATGATTCAAGTTGATTTTTTTTTTCTTCTCGTATTTTATGTACAACACCAGATCACCTTCTTGGTTTCTTTTACATGATAATGTTTTAACTGTTTGGTGTCCATCAAAATTGTAGTTTAGGCAGTGTGCAGTGGCACATGCCTGTAATCCTAGCAGCTCAGAAGGCTGAGACAAGAGTTCAAAGCCAGCCTCAGCAAAAGCAGGACACTAAGCAACTCAGTAAGTCCTTGTCTCTAAATAAAATACAAAATAGGGCTGGAGATGTGGCTCAGTGGTTGAGTGCCCCTGAGTTCAATCCCCAGTACCCCCTGCCTCAAAAAAAATTTTAGTTTAGAAGTTATTGGATTACTTGTTTTGCATGCTGAGGATCGAACCTAGGGGTGCTTAGCCACTGAGTCACATCCCAGATCTTTTTATTGTTTATTTTGAGACAGGGTCTTGCTAAGTTGCTGATGCTGGCCTCCAACTTTTGGCCCTCCTGCCTTAGCCTTCATTGTTACTGGGATAATAAGCATGCACCACTATGTTGGAAAAACTTACTTACATTGCATTTTGTATAGTGACACTGTCAGGGAAAAGGGCATGGTGTAGTTATTGTCTTAAGAACATTAACACAAAACTTTCACAGTTGTAATGTTATTATAGTAAAGAGAAGAGATTAAGTGAACTGTATTTTTTCCCCATTTTGAAAGATAAGGGTTAAGGGTTTGGGGCATTGCTTAGTGGTAGAGGGTTTGTGTTGCCTGTAGGAGGCACTAGTTTGATCCCCAGCACTGTAAACAAATAAAACACAAGTTAATAGTTTTCTTCTGTTAAAGCCTTCTGTAAGGTTTTTTTGTTTTAAAATCTTGAGGTACAAATGGAACCAGCTGTGTTAGAGGACTTTTTATTTTTCTTTAAATATTTTTAGCTGTAGATGGACACAGTATCTTTATTTTATTTATTTATTTTATGTGGTGCTAAGAATCGAATCCAGTGTCTCACACAGGTTAGGCAAGTGCTCCACCACTAAACCCCAGCCTCAGAGGACATTTTCTTATTTATTTATTTATTAATCTTTGGCATTGTGAATTGGACCATGGGATGCTTTTTTTCAGTGAGCTAGCTACATCCCCTGTCCTTGTTCAACTTTGAGACAGGGTCTTGCTGATTTGCTGAGGTTGTCCTCAAACTTATGATCTACTTGATTCAGCCTCTGTAGTCACTTGTATTACATGTGTATGTTACCGTGCCTGGTTAAGAGAAATTTTTCCAAAGAATGTCATCATTGTTTAGGCATTTTCATTTAAATTAAGTAAGAGGTTCATTTGCATTTATTAATTTCTTTGTAGAAAGGATATAGTTGAAAATGGATTCATGTCTAGTCCTTTGGAATAAAATTCAATTTGAGCTCTGTTCTCACAATTGATTTAATTTGGAATCATATAATGTACTGACAGATTTGGGATTGAATCTGGTTCTCTTGCTTTTATAACCTTGGGACAGTTACCTGTGGTCTGAGTAGTTTGTTCATCTGTGCAATGGAGCCAATAATACCTAAATGAAAATTTCATTCATTGGGTTCAGTGGCACATGTCTATAATCTTAACTACTTTGGAGGCTAATGTAAGAGAACTGCAAAATTTGAGACCAACTTTGGCAATTTTGTAAGACTCTGACTCAAAATAACAAAATAAAATGTGCTGGGAAATACTTTTAAATACTTTCTACATATTTTCCATTTTCCATTGATTTTTATTTCCCCTGATTTTACTTAAAAACATTACAACTTTTTTCTTGGATGGAGTACTGGGGATTTAGCACAGAGGAACTTAACCACTGAGCAACATCTCCAGACCTTTTTATTTATTTATTTATTTATTTATAATATTTCTTTATTTTTTGTTTTAGGTGGATACAATATCTTTATTTATTTTTATGTGGTGCTGAGGATCAAACCCAGTGCCTCGCACATGCCAGACCAGCACGCTACCACTTGAGCCACATCCCCAGCCCCCAGACCTTTTTATTTAGTTTTGAGACAGGGTCTCACTGAGCTTTTAGAGCCTCACTAAGTTTCTGTGGCTGGCCTTAAACTTAACAATTCTCCTGCTTCAGCACCCTGAGTCTCTGAGATTATAAGCATGTGCCACTGTGCATGGCTACTACTCCTCCTTTAATATAGGGAATACTTGTGGTATCTTTCTCTAGGTATTCTACCAGAAGATCCTGATATTCTAGCATTTTTGCTTTTTAAAATGGAGGTTAGCAGTATTGGTAAAAGGTGTTAACACCTAAATTTGCAAAAAGCTATATGAAAATTAGATATAGTCTGAAATATAGAAAACATTAGGAGATTTATAGTAAGAGGAATAGATCATCCCTTTCCCCTATGTTACTACTGGTTTACTTAGTGTTTTTGTTTCTTTGTACTGGAGATTGAACCCAGGGCCTGGCGCATGTAAAGCAAGTACTGTACCATAAAGTTACATTCTCAGCCCTTTTTTATCTTGTGAAAATAAATCAACTGGGCTGTGCTTGTGGCTCAGTGGTAGAGCACTTGCCTAGCATGCGGGAGGCCCTGTGTTCTATCCTCAGCACCATATAGTTATAAATAAATAAAATAAAGGTATTGTGTCCAACTGTAACTAAAAATGAAATATATTAAAAAAAATAAAGTAAATCAACTTTAATTCTAGCACCCAAAATTACTAATGGGTATGCTCAATAAATGCCATGCAACTATTTTACACATAAAGGGATACTGTATTTAATATTTAATACATTTAATATCTTAAAAACAGGAACATATTTTGAATTGTTTAAATAATCCACAAAATTAAAAACAAAATTAGAAGCCACCCACAATTATAGTAATTGACAATTCAAAGTTTTATACTTGCTGGGTGTGGTGGTGTATACATGTAGTCCCAGGACTCAGAGACTGAAGCAGGAGGATCACAAATTTAAGGCCAACCTTAGTAACTTGGTGAGACCCTCAGAATAGAAAAATGAAAAGGGTTGAGGATGTGGCTCAGTGGTAAAACACCCCGGAGTTCAATCTCCAGTACAAAAAAAAAAAAAAAAAGGTTTACACTTAATACTGTACTAAGCAATTAAACGAGACCCTGTCTCTAAATAAAATAATAGTCAAAACCTAGCAGTGGATACTGAAAATGATTTCACAGTCTCATCCTGTTGTATTCTATTGGAAAGGTTTCTGGAGTGAAATATATAGCTGGTCCAGTGCAGATCCAGCCATGATCAGATCAGCAAGTAAAATTTTTTTACCACAGAAGCTACTTTTTTTGTCAGTTAAATGTAAACAGTAAGGCAGGGCATGGTGGGTTAGGCCTGTAATTCCAGTGGCTCGGGAGGCTGAGGCAAGAGGATTGTGAGTTCAAATCCAGCCTCACCAAAAGTGAGGTGCTAAGCAACTCAGTGATACCCTGTCTCTAAATAAAATACAAAATGGGACTGGGGATGTGGCTCAGTGGTTGAGTGCCCCTTAGTTCAATCTCTGGTACCCCCCCCCCCCAAAAAAAAGTGAACAATGAGAATTAAATACTTTTATATACACAAGGTATTCTGTGAAAGCAAATTTGCTTGCAAACATAAAATTATGTTTTTTTTTTTTTTTGTACTGGGGATTAACAGTGTTGCTTAACCACTGAGCCACAACCCCAACCCTTTTTTTGTATTTTATTTAGAGACAGGGTCTCGTTTAGTTGCTTAGCGCCTGGATAAGTTGCTCAGACCGGCCTTGAATTTGTGATCCTCTTGTCTCAGCCTCCTTAGCTGCTGGTATTACAGGTGTGCACCACTGTGCCTGGCATAAAAATACTTTTTTGCAGTTGAGTAGATGGAGCAAAGGGGAATGAAGGGAAGGGGGGATAGGAAAAGTAAAGATAGTAGAAGAAGTCTGAAATAATTTCCCTATGCATACATATGAATACACACAGTGAATCCCACCATCTAGTACATCCACAGGAATGGGGGTCTTAAGTAGAATGATATATATTCAATGCTTGTATAATTATATCATGCATAACCAGAAGTAACAAAATAGGATTCTAAATATACTTCTTGGGCTGGGGTTGTGGCTTGCCTAGCATGTGTGAGGCACTGGGATTGATTCTCAGAACACATATAAATAAATAATGGTCCATCAATAACTAAACAATATATATAAAATACTTCTTAACTAGTTTGAAAAAATAATGTTTAAAAGTATGTGGCAATACATTAATAATCTCTGACTCTGGAAAGATCAGTTTTGTATCTGTCATCAAAGAAAGACATGTTTAGTGTTTTTGAATCCCTTTAACCACAAATACTTGTAAAGGGAGATAAATTATTCATTCCACAGTCTTAGCATGGCTATGATGAGAGAGAAATTAAAAAACCAAGTACACATTGAGAATGTTTTCTAATATTGGTCCACATAGAATATTTTCTTCAAGAGGAGGAGCAATAACAGGCTTGAGTAGCAGTTTTTAATCTATAAACACAATAGTCATGTTGGTATTTTGGGCACTGGTAAACACAAGCTACAGCATCCAGAAAGGTCTGAGATGGCTGGGAGAGGTGGTATATACCTGTAATCTCAGTGTCTCAGTAAGCTGAGGCAGGAGGGAGTGCAAGTTCAAAGCCAGCCTCAACAATTTATCAAGGCCCTTAGCATCTTAGTGAAAACCTGTCTCAAAATAGAAAATAAAAATAAATAAAAAAGATCTGAGGATGTGTGGCTCAGTGGATAAGCACTCCTGGTTTTATTCCCAAGTACCAACAACAACAAAACAAGAAAAGTCTGTGATGTTTCACTTCTGTAGATTCCATTTAGTGTATAACTAAAGTTTACATCAAAAATTTTAAAGATAGGGCAAAAATTCTCATTAAAAACCTTTTTATGGGCTGGGGATGTGGCTCAAGTGGTAGCGTGCTCGCCTGGCATGCGTGCGGCCCGGGTTCGATTCTCGGCACCACGTACAAACGAAGATGTTGTGTCCGCCGATAATTAAAAAAAAATATTAAAAAATTCTCTCTCTCTCTCTCCTCTCTCACTCTCTCTTAAAACAAAAACAAAAACAATAAAAAAAAAACTTTTTATGGGGTTGGAGATATAGCTCAGTTGGTTGAGTGCTTGCCTTGATGCACAAGGCCCTGGATCTGATCCCCAGTACCACAAAAACAAAAACCTTTTTGTTTCTATTTAGAGTAACAATTTTAGGAGTTAAAAATTATTTTATAGCCTATTGCATCAACTTGGCAAACAGCTTATGTTGCAAAAGTGATTCATTCCTATTAAAATGTAAGCTCTTTGAAAATGAATATATATGTATGTTGACATGTATTTTATTTTTTAATATTTATATTTTAGTTTTAGGTGGACACAATATCTTTATTTTTATGTGGTGCTGAGGATGGAACCCAGTGCCTCATGCATGCTAGGCAAGCATTCTACCATTGAGCCACAACTCAAGCCATGTAGCCATTCTTTTAAAGGAATCAGATAATCTTTAAAGCAGCTTTAGTGTTTCCTTCAAATCAGTCTGGAAAGGACCATTGTATTAGCTTCATGGAAAGGATCCGTGAGCTTCTTTGTCTAAGGATAATATGTTGATCATTTATCTAAGGCTAAAACAGGTACCAACATGATGTAAATCATAAGGAGAGAAGGAGATAAGGACTTTTCCTGGCAGTTGGTAGCTAAATCTCAAGGGATTCTTAGAAAATGACATAATGGCAGCCTTTCTTATCTTCTCTCATTACCGTTTTTTTCTGTGAAGTAGGATAGTATTGCTCTTTAAGTTTCCTTATAGCCTGGACAAGTTCATGGAAACTTTCATCTATGTTTGTTATAATCTTTGCTGACTCCTTCATGTATGTTATTTAAGTTGCCATGCTAACTGCTGTCTTTCCTCCTGTGTTACCTGCTCTTGCTGATCCAGGTCTGCTTTATTACCAATTAAAACAATTGGCATCTCACTACAATCCTTTACTCTGAGAATCTTGTCTTTGAAACTTACAGATTTCTTCAGACCACCTTCTGTGGTTGAAAAGACCAACAGGGAGCCCTCACCATTTCTTGTTTACTGTGCTCTCTTGACTTCAAATTATTCTTGTCTAACTGTGTCTAAAATATCTAGCCGGGTTGCTCTGTCATCTATCTATCTCACACTGGTTTTTGTAGGAGTCTTCAATGGTTGGATCATAATCAGTTACAAAACAGGTCTGGATATACTGGAAGGCATACTCCACCTTTCTGATGCCATCCCACCTACCCACAGGAGTCCAATCTTCTGGCCAGAGTCTTCCTTCCTCTTCTCTCCAACCCTAGCAATCATAGTATATTCTGTTTCTATAAGAATCTTTTTTTTTTTTTTTTTGGAGTTGGGGTTGAACCCATTGCTTCATGCATGTGAGATGAGCACTTTACCATTGAGCTACATCTCAGCCCTGTTTATATGAGTTTTACTGTTATAGAAACTCATGTAGGTAGAACCATGTAATATTTATTCTTGTATGACTGCCTTATTTCATTTGCCATAACATAATAATGTCTGCAAAGTTATTTATGTTTTTGTAAATATCAAGATATTTTTCTTGGGGCTGGGTTTGTGGCTTAGTTGTAGAGTACTTGCCTGGCATATGTGAGTCACTGGGTTCAATTCTCAACACCATATATAAATAAAATAAAGGTCTATCAGCAACTATACTATACATATATATGTATGTATATATATTTAAAATATTTCTTTTCTTGTTTTTTTTTTTAACTAGAGATTGGACTCAGGGGTACTCAACCACTGAACCACATCCCCAGCCCTATTTTGTTTTTTATTTAGAGACAGGGTCTCACTGAGTTGCTTAGGACCTTGCTAAATTGTTGAGACTGGTTTTGAACTCATGATCCTCCTGGCTCAGCCTCCTGAGTCGCTGGGATTATAGGCATGCGCCACTGTGTTCTGCTCTAACTGAAAATTTTTTTCTTATTTTTTTAGTTATAGGTGGACACAATACCTTAATTTATTTATATGTGGTGCTTAGGATCGAACTCAGGGCCTCACAAGTACAACAGCTGAGCCACAACTCCAGCCCCCTCTAACTAACTGAAAAATTTTAACCGTTGACCAACCTCTACCTCAAACTCCCTGCTCCCATCTCAGCCTGTGGTGATCACCACTTTAACTTACTACTTCCGTGGGATCCAATTTTTAGATTTTTATACAAGTGAGATCATGCAGCTTTTAGATTCATTTTGTTTTTTCTTATATTCTGTTTCACTTATTTGTGCTCTGGTCTTTTTTTTTTTTAAGAGAGAGTGAGAGAGGGAGAGAGAGAGAGAGAATTTTTTAATATTTATTTTTTAGTTTTCGGCGGACACAACATCTTTGTTTGTATGTGGTGTTGAGGATCGAACCCGGGCCGCATGCATGCCAGGCGAGCGCACTACCGCTTGAGCCACATCCCCAGCCCTGTGCTCTGGTCTTTATTATTTCTTTCCTTCTACCTATAATGGGTTTAATGTTTTTTTCTTGTTTTTCTCATTCTAGAGGCATAATTTTAGGTTCTTTTTTGAAATCTTTATTTTTTGATTGCTACCAACCTCCCTATTAGTCCAGTTTTGCTGTTTCCTATAGGATTTGGTTTGATATGTTTCCATTTTCATTTGTCTCAAGAATTTTTGTGTGTCTTCTCATTTCTTCACTGATTCATTGGTTCTCAGAAGTATGTTGTTTGATTTCCACACATATGTGAATTGTCCAGGGTTGCAATTGTTATTAATGTCCAGTTTTATACCATTATTGTCAAAAAAAGATAATAGGATATGATTTCAGTCATCTTAAATTTGTTAAGACTTACTTTGTAGCCTAACATATCATCTGCCTTGGAGAATGTTAAATATAGTGATGAGAAGAATATGTATTCTTGCAGCTCTTGTGACCATTATTAGGTAAAATAAGTGTTCCTTGAAGGAGATAGCTAATTTAACAAGAGAGTACAGTGTCTTTTAAATATGCTTGATAAAGGGTGGTTCACCTCTTAGGTGGAACAGATGGGCTAGCAGAAGATTTCATCATGGTACTCACAGTGGCACATGATTCAAGTTTGTGAATTGTTTATTTCTGGAATTTTACATTTAATATTTTTAGATCATAGCTGATTGCAGATAACCGAAATTGCAGAAAGTGAAAGTATTAATAAGGGAGGGCTACTGTACCAACTACTTTCTCTTCACAATCAGTACATTGTGGACTTGAGTGATATTCTGTGAAAAGATTATCAAGTCCTCTGTGGATCCAAATTATGGTAAAAATTAAATCAAAGTGATGAGAGTGCACTATAGTCTGTACAATGCGAAAAATAAATTGCTTTAGAACCACATGACTAATTAATATTGATACTGTTGCCTACTGCTGCTGCTGCTTCTCTTGAGTGGGTCTGAGCAAAGGGAGGAAACAGGATTCACTGTACTTCCTGGTCTATGTCCTCCTTCTCAGATTTGAAAATTTAAGCACAATCTTAGAAGTGAACACATTATCATACCCCATTAGATGCTAACAGATTACCTTGGCTCTAGAGATTCCATGAATCTATAGCAAACAATCTATGATAATTTTGAGTTCCACATATCCACATTTTAATCACTGATACATTTTAGCTATTGAGGAAACCTAAGAGTTGAAAATTGATTCTGGTGAGTAAGATCAATAAATAGAGGCTCAATTCAAAATCAATCCAAATAATAAGTACTCTGTGACAATACCAAGAAGTATTAAAGAAAGAATAGCAACCTGGAGGAAGATATCTAGAAAAAGCAATATTAAAATGAGAGCATTTAAATATTACAAGGCATTTTTAACAGCCAGGTATAGTATTAAAGACTTCAAATATATTATTTCATCTAGCCCTTAAAACAGCACTATGCACATTATATGTATAATACAACTGAGGTTCAAGTTAAATTGCTGAAAGTCACAGTAGAAGGAACAGTAGATTGGTATCTGACTAATATCAGAGCCCCTATACTTAACCATGTGCTTCTTTTCTTTGACTTAGTGGCATTGAACTTGGTACATATACTTAGTGCCAATTATATAATAAAGGATGTACATGATAACTTCATTTCATATTATTAGCAACAGTTTGGAAGAAGCTATAGAAGGATTTATTTTTGTGTGCTGATGACCCAGTGTGAGAAGGGATAAATGTGTCTATCTTAAAGGACTTCCTAATCCTATTGGACTTTTTATTTCCTTTTGTTTAGAGCATATATTTTTATGAGTTTATTTTATTTATTTATTTATATGTAGTGATTAGAATTGAACCCAGTACCTCATATGTGCTAGGCAAATGCTCTACCACTGAGCCACAACCCCAGATCGACTTTTTGTCCTTTTTTGTGGTGCTGGGGATCGAACCCAGGGCCTTGTGCATGCAAGGCAAGCACTCTACCAACTGAGCCATATCCCAAGCCCCTCTTTAAGTTTTGAGACAGGATTGTGTAGGACTTTGCTGTGTTTCTGAGAATGGGCTTGAACTTGCTATCCTCCTGTCTTATCCTCCTCAGGTGCTGAGATTATAGGTGTATGCCACCACTTCCAGGTCATTATTTAGCGATAATCTGTCTCAAAAATAAGATAATCAAAAATGCTGGGGGTGTAGCTTGGTGGTAAAGTGCACTGTGGTTTAATTTCTATTGATACACACACAAAAACAATAAGTTGGGTGCAGTGGTGCATGCCTATAAGCCCACTGGCTCTGGAAGCTGAGGCAGGAGGATTGCAAGTTCAAAGTCAGCCTCAGCAGTTTAGCAAGGCCCTACCTAAGCAACTTGGTGAGACCCTGTCTCTAGATAAAATACAAAATAGTGTTGGGGATGTTGCTGTGTGGTTAAGCGCCCATGGGTTCCATCCCCAGTACCAAAACAAAACAACAAAACAAGAAGACCACGCTTGCTCTGGTATTTTTGAAATGCCAATTTCAATAGAACATATACATTCCTAAGGATGATCTCTAAGATGTGATTCTAGAAAATAGATTTTAAAAATCTATGTCAGATCTTATATATGCAAATGATTATTTTCCTTTTATGTAGTTATCCTGGAATGCCATAGAGATACCAATCATGATATCATTCCTGAGGACATTTATACCGAAGTCTACAATTTATTAAGGTAGACAGTTTGGCCAAAACTCTGGTTCCCCTTTAAGTGGTTGTGCCTCATAACAACTTTCCCAGTGTTACCTAGGTGGTGGTATTTTTAAAGTCAATCCTGTGGTGATGCCTGCCACCAACATTACCCCTGCCTCCTGGGTGCTTCCGGTGCTTGCTGAGGTGGCTGTGGCCATGGCTCACGTGGTCTCTGTTTCTGGTTCTTTCTGAGTCTGGATGGCATGTCAGTGGCTGAGACAAAAAAGCTCAAGGACATTTTGAGAGCTCTCCTTTTGTAACCAGAATGGGCAACCTTATTTATGTTTCAAGTTTGTATTTTACCACTATTGTTTTAGCTGGTCTCATAATTTATACAGGATGAGTATCCCTTATCCAGAAATACTTGGGATCAGAAGTGTTTCACATTTTTAGTGTTTTTTAGATTTTGGAATATTGCATAGACTTTACAGGATGAACATCTTCAGTTCAAAAGTCTGAAATATTGAAATGTTTCAAAATCTCATTTTTTGAGCATTAGTCTTGGGTTTTTGGATTATTGATGTTCAACCTACAATACAACACAAACATATTTATGCCTCAGAGTCCTGCCCACCGGAAAGAAAAAAATTCCACTGATTGTAAACATTTTGTTTTATTTTTGTAATGTGATGGTACTATTGGTCTGCTATACTCATTTACCCACATTTTTCTCCCACCTTTTTGTGGTACTAGAGATTGAACTCAAGGGCACTCTACCACTGAGTCACCCCTCACCTTTTAAAAATTTAAGTTTTGAGACAGTGTTTTGCTAAGTTGCTGAGGCTGGCCTCAAACTTGTTATCCTTCTCACTCAGCCTCCCTAGTTAGTGGGTTTGCAGGTATGCATCACCAGGCCTGATTTTTCTGTAACATAATCCTTGATTACTCACTGTATGTGAATTTATGCAATAGAGCTTTCCTTTGTGGTTGAATCATTGTAATTTCTGGGACTAAGTGGGAGATCAAAATTCTGCAGGTTTGCTATACTTTCATTTCTAGAGAACCACTTTTCTTTGGTGATTGATTGGTTGGATAAGGTAATTATTACTATTTTTTTTAAATGTCTTTTTTTTTTAAGAGAGAGAGAGAGAGAGAGAGAGAGAGAGAGAGAGAGAGAGAATTTGAATATTTATTTTTTAGTTATCGACGGATACAACATCTTTGTTTTGTATGTGGTGCTGAGGATCGAACCCGGGCTGCACGCATGCCAGGCGAGCGCGCTACCGCTTGAGCCACATCTTCAGCCCTAATTATTACTATTTTGAATTTTGGTTCAAGGAATTTTGCATGCCGTGGACCCTGAGCATCTTTTACTCAGGTTCCATTTTCTAACAGCATACTTATGGACATGACCTAACCATAATAGTTTTGTATGTCTCTTTTCCAAAAGAAGGATTTTGGCAAAAAGTATCTTTATTATATAGGGAAATGTCATTTCATACTTTTGTAAAACCATCTTCTCGACCAAAGAAAACAACCAAATACCACACCCAGAAATCCACTAGTAGCATGTCTACTACATTTTCTTTTTCTTTTTTCCTTCTCTATATATCTTGGATTATTCTTAACTAAATGCACAAAAATCATGCCGTAAGGCCACTGGCCTTGAGGTCTCACTGTGCTGCTGCTTGAGTGGAGGTAGTGCCTGTCCAGAAAGGCCTGACTTAGCTGCAGCTTCATTCATAGTATTTGAATGTGTTCTTTTGATTACTCATGAAGTTTCCCCCCATAATAGTTCTACTGTATAATAAATGTTTATTCCTGTATTTTTGTAAATTTTCAAACTTGTTTACCTTTTAAATTGATTGTGGAGTTTTTAGGAGGTGCCTACATAGCTTTTGTGGTGGTGTTGGTTTTTTTTTCCAGTTAAATAGAAATGTATTTTCTTGAATATCCGGCCTTATTTTTTTAATATTTATTTTTTAGTTGTAGTTGAACACAAATACCTTTATTTTATTTATTTATTTTTATGTGATGCTGCGGATCAAACCCAGTGCTTGCACATGCTAGGTAAGCACTCTACCACTGAGCCACAACCCCAACCCTCCATCCTGATTTTAGGGTCATTTTAAAAAATATTTTTTAGTTGTAGGTGAGCACAATACTTTTATTTTATTTTTATGTGGGTGCTGAGGATCGAACCCAGTGCCCCACACGTGCTAGGTGAGCTCTCTACCAGTGAGCCACAGCCTCAGCCCCTAGAGTAATTTTTTATGGAAATAAAATTCATGTAGCATAAAAGCCATCATTTTAACCATTTAATAATATACAGTTCAGTGTTTAAGTAAATTCACAATGTTTTGCAACCATTTCTACTACCTTAATTCTAAAATATTTTATCACTCTAAAAATGGTATCCTTTATTTCCCAATTCTCCCTCTCTCTATCTTTAGCCATTACTGATTTGCTTTCTGTTTTTGTAGACTTGGCTATTCTGGACAGTTCATAGATATAAGTGGAATAATACTTGAAATGTTATGTATGTTTTCTTTAGCATATTGTTTTCTTTTTCTTTTTTTGTGGGGAGGCTACTGCGGATTGAACTCAGGGGCACTTGACCACTGAGCCACATACCCAGCCTTATTTTGCATTTTTATTTAGACACAGGATCTCACTGAGTTGCTTAGCACCTCGCTGTTGCTGAGGCTGGCTTTGAACTCAAAATACTCCTGGGCTGCTGGACTTACAGGCATGCGCTACTGTACCCGGCTAGCATGTTGTTTTCAATGACCATGCATGTTTTAGCAAGTATCAGTATTCATTATTGATACTGAAATTTACATCCCTTTTATTGGGATGTAAATTTCATGGATTATACCTCATTTTGTTTATTCACTTATCAGTTGCTTCCATCTTTCTTGCTTTAAGGAAAATGCTGCTATGAATATTTTTGTACAATTTTTATTTCCATGTGTGGGCATATATTTTTATTTGTTTTGGGTATATATCTATAAGTAAAATTGCTGGGTCATTTTCATTACTCTATTTGACTTTTTTTCCCAGAGTTCCTAGGTATCAGAACCAAGGGTAAGGTATCAGAACCAAGACTGGCCTCAAACTTGCAATCATCCTGCTTCAGCCTCCCAGTTAGGTGGGATTACAGGCTTGTGCCACTTCATCCAGTTTCCCTGCCCATTTTTAATTTGAAATTTTTAAAAGTTTAATTTTGAGGATTTATTATGTATTATGGATACTGCACCCTTTTGAGATATATTGTTTAACAATGTTTTTCTCCTATTGTGTGGGTTGTTTTCACTTTTTTTTAACTTAGAAAAGTTGTGAATTTTGATGGAGTCATGTTTTTCCTGTTGCTTTAAAGTTTGGATAATCTAATTTTACTAAAAATGGGGTATTTATTTTCTGCATTTAAACTTTAAATTCTCTATAACCCTGTTGGATTATTATATAATTTAAGTTTATGCTATAAAATTTGTTTCATAAATATTTCCCTGAAAATCTAAACTCTTCCAAGTCCTAGTCTGTTTTATTTATCTGTCAGTCAGATATACAATTAAACTGTGCCAAGCAGAAGATAGTATAATTAAAAAAATACTTCAGAGACCTCCAAGATAGTAAATGTTCAGTAAATATATTTGCTAAATTACTGATACTTTTTGAAAATTTTAAGAAAATTTTTAGTTGTAGATGGACACAATACCTTTATTTTTTATTTTTATGTGGTGCTGAGGATCCAACCTAGTGCCTCATACATGTGAGGCAAATGCTTTACCACCCAGCCCTAAATTACTGATACTTACAATGAATAGGAAAAAAAAAAGTTTTGCTTCCCTTATTTTGGATGTTGCCAAGTTTAAATCTTTCTTGAGAAGCTGTTTTGGTTCTAAGGCTTTTCCATATATAGCCTGTATACAAGTAAGAGAAAATAATGACCAAAATGTTTAATGATAATATGATAAGATTTGTAGAAGGTCCTGCTATTAATAGTGAAAAAAGGTGGTTACAGTTAAAATTTAAAAAAATTTTCCCCTATTTTTAAAAAATATGTATTTTATTTAGTTGTAGGTAGGCACAATACCTTTATTTTATTTTTATTTAAATTTTTTTTGTTGATAGACCTTTATTTTATTTATATGCTGTGCTGAGAATTGAACCCAGTGCCTCACACATGCCAGGCAAGTATGCTACCTCTGAGCCCCAGCCCTAGCCCCTCCCTCATAAAAAAAAACACTCTTGTCATAGGAAAGTTTATTTTTAAATTAAAAAAATTTTTTTAGTTGCCAATGGACTTTTTAAAAAAAATTTATTGATACATGGTGCTGAGGATCAAACCTGGTGCCTCACACATGCTAGGCAAGCACTCTGCCACTGAGCCACTACCCCAGCCGGGAGAGCTTATTTTTGTCAAAAATTAGGTTAAGGATAATATTTTATGATCCATTTAAAATGATTTAACACAAAGTAAAGTGTAACTAACTTTGTTTAAATACATAGAACATTTAAAGTTCTCAATATCTTGGAAGTGTTTAGTGAGTAATATGAGCAGTTTCCTTAAATGAGATTTAAAGCCTGGGTAAGTGTATGGTTAGGTTGCATTACTTATATTTTTATATCTCCAAGAGATAAAATTCAATTACTTTAATTTTTACTTTGAATATGCATACTCTCAGAATATTAATAGTTGTAGATAGGTTTTTAGTTTGTTAGAGATTTTTATTTAAATACATGGCAGGCTAATTAAGCAAATTCTTTAAATTTTTGTTTTGATAGTGAAAGCAAGTTGAATACCTTGGTGCAGAAGCTTCATGACTTCCTGGCACACTCATCAGAAGAATCTGAAGAAACAAGTTCTCCTCCACGACTTGTGATGAACCAAAGCATTGGTAAATTGGAATTGAATCTGCTTATCTTATAGTCTTTAAAAAATTATATTTGGAGGATATAGCTTTTAAAGAATTTTAATTTATGAGCCAGGTGTGGTGGCACATGCCTGTAATCCCAGTGGCATGGGAGGCTGAGACAGGAAGATTGTGGAATGCAAAGCCGCCTTAGCAATATAGTGAGGCCTAAGCGACTTGGCAATACTCTGGGGATGTGGTTTAGGGGTTAAGTGTCCCTGGGTTCAATTCCTGGTACCAATTTTTTTTCAATTTGTGGAAAATGAGATTAGCAACCTTTATAAGAGCCCCTATTGTGTATTTTTGCTAGGACCTGACATGAGATTTTAATTTGGGCAAGTAAAAATGTAATTTTGTATTTTATTGTAGTAACTTGGAGAAGGAAGCACTTAATATAGTTTTATGTATAATTAGAAGAAGTGGGAGTAGTATAGAAATATTTATCCTTGTAGTTACTCATGTTATTAGGAATTAAAATTTTATGTTGTTTGAGAACATCTCTGATTACATTTCGTGAATTTTTTTTTATAAAACTACTTAAGACCTCCTCTTTACCTCCCTTTCTCTTTTATAAAAAATCCTGTGTAATGTGATGATTACCAGTTTTAGGTAGTTATACTTGGTGGTTGGAGAATAGTTACGTAGAAAACATAAAAATCAGAGTGATGTTCAGCCATATGTATAAGTAAGAGTTCCAGAAGGAGAGAAGAGTGAGAATAGGTCAGAAGACAAATTTTCTAAAGACCATAAAGACATCAAGGCATAGATTTAAAGAGTATTGTGAGTCCTAAACCTGAATAAATATAAAAAAAACAATGTCTAGTTATATGAAATTCAAAGAGTAAAACCAAGAAAATATAATTAGAGGAAAATGATATTAATTTCAAAGGAACAGAAGTAATATTGATGACTTAGCAGAAATGATAGAAAATAAATGACAATGAAATAATTTCTTTAAAGTGCTAAATGAAAACAATTGTGAAGGTATAATTCTGTATTCAGCAAAAACATCCTTTTAAAATGTTTAAATGAATGAAGACATCTCTAGACAAAGTAAGAACTTGATGTCAACAGACCTAAACTAGAGGAAATATCTTTATATTAGAAGAAATTAAGGGTTTTCTGAAATCAGAAGGGAAATTATTTGAAATAGGAACACCAGAATATAGGATATAATAAATAAAAATGGGGAAGGTAAATAGGTGGATAAAACTTTATATAGACTATTATCTAATCTACTGTCCCTATTTTTTTTATGTTTTGTCTCAATGATGTTTGTAGGTAAGGTTTTTTGCCCCTATGTCTAGGATCCAGTTCAAAATTACACATTGCATAAATTGACATGTCTCTGTATTCTTTTTAAATACAAAACAGTTTCTCTGTCTTTCAGGACCAAGAATTTTTCTTTTTGTGGTACTGGGGATTAAACCTGGGGATGCTGTACAACTGAGCCTCACCCCTAGTCCTTGTTTTTTTGTTATTTTGAGACAGGATCTAAGTTGTCAAGGTTGACCCTGAACTTGTGGTCCTCCATCCTTAGCTACCACATTGATGGGGTTGTAGGAGCACACCATTGTGCTCAGTTGCCATCAATTTTTTGACATGTGTAGGTCTATTACTTTGTGAATGGGCCTGTTTAATTATGATTAGATTTAGCGTATATTTTTTTTGTCAGGAGTACTATGTAAAGTGGTATTATAGTCTTCTCAGTGAGTGCATCATATTGCAAGGTACATGGTAGGATTTGTCCTTTTTGGGGTAATATTAATTTAGGTTATTAGTTATAATTGTGCTTGTTAGATTAATCTATAAAGACTTGGGACTGGGGATGTGGCTCAAGCGGTAGCGCGCTCGCCTGGCATGCGTGCGGCCCGGGTTCGATCCTCAGCACCACATACAAAACAAAGATGTTGTATCCACCAATAACTAAAAAATAAATATTAAAAATTCTCTCTCTCTCTCTCTCTCTCAAAAAAAAAGACTAATTTATAAAATTATGATTTATTTTTTCTTTTTTAGTACCAGAGATTGAACTCAGGGGCACTTAACTATGCTCAAGTGCAAAAAACAAATATGTGATTGGACAGATAGGAAATTCCACTAAGAAATAAAACCATAAGAAGAAGAAAACCAATTTGAAATTCACTAACTGAAGAATTTATGTATTTACTTTTTGTGGTACTGGGAATTGATCTCAGAGGTACTCTATGATTGAGCTACATCCCCAGCTCTCTTTATTTTATTTATGTTTGAGGCTAGCCTCGAACTTGGTGATCCTCCTGCTTTAGCCTGCTAAGCACTAAAGAATTAATTTCTGAAAAACAAGTTATTGTATTTAACTAGACACTAGAGATAGCAGAAATGCCAATGATTTGGTGATAGGCTAATAGAAATTATCCACTCTGATAAAAAGCAAACATTACAAAATGTACAGACCAATTTGCTCATCAAATCATCTCCCCAAGAAACAACTATAAAACTGGACAGTTATCAACCAAATGTATGTAAAGAATAGGAATGTTACTGTAATCCCAGTGATGTGGGAGGCTCAAACCCAGGAGGATCACAAGTTTGAGGCTAGCCTCAGTAATTTAGTGAGACCCTCTTTCTTGATAACAGAATAGACTGGGGATGTAGCTCAGTGACAGAGAGCACCTGGATTTGATCTTTAGTACTAAAAAAAAAGTGTTGGTTTGGAGATATAACTCACTGGTGTGCTACCTGGCATATATGAAGCCCTTAGTTAAAGCCCCACCTAGTACTGAAAGAGGAAGGGAGGAGAGGAGGGAGGAAAAAGAATTTACTTGTACTCAGGGAAAATTATGAGTAAAACTTCTTAATCAGTTTTGTTTGTATATTAATCTTAAATATATTTTGCTAGAGTTTTACCTATACATTTACATTTTTGCAGGTTTTTTGGAGAAGGATTATGCTATGTTGCCCAAGCTGCCTTCAAACTCCTTAGATTCAAGTGATCATGTTGTCTCTGGAACTATAGGTGCATTCCAGTGCGCCTAGCTTGGTTGCTATTTTAAATTTCATTGTTTTTAAATTTGATAATCCTAGTTGTTCATTGCTGGTATGTAGGAATTCAGTGGACTTTTTAATGTTGACTTTGTATCCTATGAACTTCTTGAACTCAATTATTTGTTCCAGGATTCTCCCCTGCTTGTAGATTCTTTGGGATTTTCTACTTCGACATTCATGTTGTCTCAGTAGGGACAGTTTTCTTTCTTTCCATCTTTGTGTCTGATTTCCTTTTTTCCTCATTGTTCTGGTTAGGACTTCTTGTATTTTACAGTATTACATTTAAGAAGAAGGTTAATAGAAGACCATGGTATTCTTAGTCTTCGTGGGAAAACATTCAGTCTTTCACAATTAAGTTTGATGTTTATTGTGTAGATTTCTTATAGGTGCTCTATATTAAGTATTGGGTATTCCCCTGTACTTCCAGTTTGCTGACTTTTTAAAAACTGAGTTTTTATTGAGATAATTGTAGACTCACATGTAGTAGTACCAACTGATACAGAGAAATCTCTTTGTTTAGTTTCTCCTAATTGTGACATTTTATAAAATAGTAATGAAATATTATCAGAACACTGGTGTTTGTAGAATCTACCAATCTAAAAATCTGTTTCCTCAGTTTTCCTTGTACTTGTGTGTGCTTACTACAAGACATTACAACTTTTTAAAAATTTATTTTTTAGTTGTAGTTGGGCATAATATCTTCATTCTATTAATCAGTTTATTTATTTTATGTGGTGCTGAGGATTGAACCCAGGGCCTTGCACATGCTAGGCGAGTGCTCTACTGCTGAGCCACAACCCCAACCCCTGTGATATACAATTTCATTACATATTATTGATTTATGTGTGTGCTACTGTTGTCAAGATATAGAACAGTTCCATCCTGACAGGCTTCCTATTTTGCCCTCCTCCCATTTTTTTGGTACTGGGGATTAAACTCAGTGCCTTGCACATGCTGAGTGCTCTGCCACTATACCCCAGTCCTTATTCTTAAATTTTATTTTGAGATAGGGTCTCACTAAGTTGCCCAGGCTGACCTCAAACTTAGATTCTCCTGCTTCAGCCTCCTAAGTACCTGGAATCACAGGTGGTCACCATTATACTTAGCTCCCATCGTACCCTTTTATAATCACAATCACCACCTTCCCCCTGCCTTTCCTGTGTCTAACACCTGGCAATGACTAATCTGTCCTCCATTTAAAATTTTTGTCATTTCAGAAATGTTATATGAATTGCTTTATATAGTTTATCATGTTTTCAGATTTTTTATCATCTAGCATATTTTTTTGTGATTCATCCTAGTTGTCATATTAGCAACAATCCTCTCCTTTTTATTGAACATTAGCATTCATAATAGAAATACCACAGTTTATTTTTTAAATTTTTTTTAGTGTTTTTTATTTTTATTTTTTTGCCTCTCCCATTCTCTCTTTTTTTAGAGAGACAGAGAGAATTTTTTTTTAATATTTATTTTTTAGTTTTCGGCAGACACAACATCTTTGTTTGTATGTGGTGCTGAGGATCGAACCCGGGCCGCACTCATGCCAGGCGAGCGTGCTACCACTTGAGCCACATCTGCAGCCCCTGAAATACCACAGTTTAACTGTTCAGCCTGTGAAGTACCTCTGGGCTGATTCTAGATTTGAGTTGTTACAATTAAAACCAAAATAAAGATATTGTGTCCAACCAACTACAACCAAAAAATAAATGTTAAAAAAAAAAACTGCTGTGAATATGTATGTACAGGTTCTTGTATAAACCTAAGTTTTTATTTCTCTGGGATAAATGCCCAGGAATACAGTTGGTTATATTATGGTTTCATGTTGATTTTTTTAAAAAAGAAACTCCTAAGCTGTTTTCCAGAGTGGCTATGCCATTTTATATTTCCATGGCAATTTATGAATGATCCAATTTCTGCATCTTTGCCAACATTTTTTTAGTTGTAGAGGCACACAATACCTTTATCTTTTTTTTTTTTTTACGTTTTACTTCTTTGTTTTCTTTAATTGTCAATGAACCTTTATTTTGTTTATTGATTTATTTATATGTGGTGCTGAGAATCAAACCCAGTGCCTCACACATGCTGGGCAGGTGCTCTACCACTGAATCACAATCCCAGCCCCTGTTTTATTTAATTATTTTTCTTAATGTGGTGCTGAGGATCGAACCCAGTGCTTCAAACATGCTAGGCAAGCACTCCACTACTGAGCTACAACCTCAGCCCCTCTTAGCCAACATTTGATGTTGACATTATTTTTAAAATTTTAGATATTCTAATATTTAACAATACCTCATTGTGGCTTGTGTGGGCGAGGGGTCATGAGAAATTGAACCTAGGGGGACTCTACACCTGAGCTATATCCCCAGACCTTTTTATTTTTTATTGTGAGATAGATTCTCCCAACGTTACCTGGGCTGGCCTTGAACTTGCAAAGCTCCTGCCTTAGCCTCCCAAATAAATGAAATTACAGATACGTACTGGACTCATTGTGGTTTTAATTTACAATTCCCTTAATGGGGGTTTAATATAAATTTTTAACTTAAGAGGAGATAAAATTTACTTACTTTACCACTGACCTGTTTAAAACATACAATTCCATGTTTTATAGTATATTCATAGATGAAACAATTACCACGGTTAATTTTAGAACATTTTTATATCAAAAGATCATTCCTAAACCCTTTAACTCTAAGTAATCAGTAATGTACTTTCATATCTTTATAGATTTCCTTATAATAAACTTCCATATGAATGACATGATAAATATGTGGTCTAGCAAAACATCTTCAAGGTTCTTCCATGCTGCATTATATATTAGTACTTTGCTTTGGGTGGGATGTAGCTTAGTGGTAGAACACTGTCCTAGTGTGCATGGAACTCTGAGTTCCATCCCTTGTCCCTCCCTCCAAGAAGGTACCTTGTTCCATTTTATGGCCAAATATCTATTATATGTATGTGTTCACATGTGTGCGCGCACAAACACACTCACACACTGCATTTATTTATCCTTTGATCCATTTATGGGCATTTGGCTTATTCCCACCTTTTGATTATTATGAACAATGTTATCATAAACATTTGTGTAAAATTTTGTATGTGGCCATATATTTTCATGTTCCCGAATATAGGGTTGGGTTATACGGTGACTTTTTGAATGTTTGAGGAAGCATCAAACTGTTTACTAAAGTGTCTATACTATTTTATAATCCTACCAGTAGTACATGATGATTCTGATTTCTTTGCATCCATTTTGAATGTTATTATTTGACTTTTTGATTCTAGCCATTCAAGTGAATGTCAAATAGCATCTCATTGTGGTTATTGTTTTCAGTTGCCTGATGGCTAAAGATATAGAGCATTGTTTTGAGTATGTATTGTATGTACTCTTTGGAGACATGTTTGTTCAGATTCTTTGCTCACTTTTAAAATATGCATTTATCTTTCCATTTATCAATGGAAAGATAAATGCAAATTTATGAGCCTTCTTTATATATTTTATGTTTTTATTGTGGTAAAGTAAGTAACAGAGAATGTATTATTTGAACTGACTTTAAGTGTACAGTTCTATAGTATTAATTACAGTTAGTGTGTAACTCTTGCCACTATCCATCTCTAAAATGTTTTCATGATCCCCAATTAAAGCTCTGTACTCATAAAGCAACAGCTTCCCAGTCTTCTCTCTCAGCCCTGGCAATTATTATTCAATATTGTCTCTATGAATTTGACTACAGGAATCCCATTTTATATTAAGGGATTCCTAGAATATTATGAACTTTGTATTTACTTTTTTCCCCTTATACAGTCATATCTGTGATAAACTCACCTTTTTATTTAATAGGAACACTTTGTAGGTTTTCTTTTGACTGTTCAAATTGCTCACATCAGGCCATTGTTACATAAAGTAAGGGTAACTTAAACACAAATGCTTATGACCAAGCTGACTACTAAGTGACTAATGATATGGGAACTGTATACAGTGTGAATTCACTGGACAAAAGGATGATTCATGTCTCTGGTGGGAAGGAGTAGGATCATTCAAGATTTAATCATACTATTCAGAATGGTACATAACTTAATTCTTATGAATTGTACCCAGGTGTGAAAATGAATCCCTGTAATCCTAGCTATGTGGGAGGTTGAGACACAAGGATCCCTTGTTTGAGATGAACCTATAGAAATTTGGGAGACCCTGTCTCAAAATAAATTTAGAAAAGGATTAGGGATGTAGCTCAATGGTAGAGCATCTGCCTAGGAGGTATAAGTCCTTGGGTTTGTTTAATCCCTAGTACTATGAGAGTGGGGGGACTTATAAATAGTTATTGAAGTTTTTATTTATTAAATATTGGACCACAGTTATCATGGCTAACTTAAACTGCAGAAAGTGAAACTTTGGATAAGGGTAGACTATTGTATGCTAGGAACCTCAGGTAAGTGGAGTCATAGTCTTTGCCCTTTTGTGTCTAACTACTGTTATTTAGCATAATATCTTGAAGGTTTATCCAGATTGTAGTATTATAACAATTTCCTTTTTAAAGCTTAATAGTATACCACATTTTATTTATTCATCTTTCTTTGGACACTTCGTTTACATATGTGATTTGAAAATATTTTGCCCCATTCTATGATTTATCCTTAGTTGAAGTACAAAATGTTTTTTAAAAAATATATATATATTTTAGATGTTGATGGACCTTTATTTGATTTATTTATTTATATTTAGTGCTGAGAATAGAACCCAGTGCCTCACACATTCTAGGCAAGCACTCTTAACACTGAGCCACAACCCCAGCCCCTAATCTTTTGTTGTGATGAAGTCTAAATTTACCTATTTTTAAATTTTGATGCTCATGCTTTTGTTGTCATATATAAGAATGCATTACCAAATCCAAGGTCATAAAGGACTCCCTACCCCCTAGTTTCTTCTAAGAGCTTTTTTTTTTTTCAGTACTTGGGATTGAACCCAGGAGTGCTTAATCACTAAGCCACACCCCCAGCCTTTTAAAAAATATTTTATTTAGATACATGGTCTCACTGAGTTGTTTAGGGCCTCATCCTCCCAAGCCACTGTGATTACAGGTGTGCACCATTGTGCCTGGCTATTCTAAGAGTTTTATTCATTTAATTCTTATATTTATGTCCTGTGTATATTCTGAGTTAATTGTTTTATATATGGTGTGAAGTGGGAAGTCAACTTTATTATTTCATAGAGGCTCTCTAGTTGTCCTAGCACCTTTTCTTGAGAACTGATCTTCTCTATTGAATGATCCTGGCACCCTTACAAAAATCAGTTGGCTGTATCAATAGGAGATTATTTCTGGACTCTCAGTTTTGTTCCATTGATCTAAATGAGTATGAATCTTCCTTTTTAAAATTTATTTAGTTTTTGAGATTATTTGCTCAAGTTCCTTTCAATTTTATATGAAGACTGTGTGTGTGTGTGTGTGTGTGTATGTGTATAGGTATTGAACCCAAGGCCTAGCACATGGTAATCATGCATTCTACCACTGAGGTATGCCCCCATCCACCATATAAATTTTAAGAATAAGCCTGTCAGTTTTTACAAAGAATTCTCTCTGGATTCTGGCAGGGATAGCATTTGTTTTTTTAAATTTATGATGTAGATGTATACGAAATATTTATTTTTATTTATTTATTTTTTTATGTGGTGCTGAGAATCGAACCCAGGGTCTCACATGTGTGGGGCAAGCGCTCTACCACCGAGCCACAACCCTAGCCCAGGGATAGCATTTTTTTTTTCTACAGATTAGTGTGAGGAGTGTTGCTGTCATAGTGAGTATAAGGTGTTTTTCCTTTAACTTAGATCTTCTTTAATTCCTTTCAACTATGTCTTATAGTTTTCAAAGAATAAGCTTTATAGACTTTTTTGATGTATGGAGGATCTTTGTTCTTTAGCCTGGCTCTAAACTCCTGGACTCTAGGAATTCTCCTGCTTCAGCCTCCCTATTACCTGGGATTAAAGGCATGCACCACTTTACCAGGCAGGTTTTTGCTTCCTTTTGTTAAATTTATTTCCAAGTATTTTATTTCTTTTGATTCTGTTGTAAGTGAAATTATTTCCTTACTTTTATTTTCAGATCACTCATCACAAATATGAAGACATACAATTGCTTTTTGTATATTGTATCCTTCAACCTTTCCAAACTTATTTTTTTGATTCTAATAGTATTTTTAGTGGATTGTTTTGAGTCTTCTGTACATACAAGATAATGTCATCTGCATAGGGATTGTTTTACATCTTCCTTTTCAATGTTGATGCCTTTTATTAATTTTTTTTCTTGCCTACTTGTTCTGGCTAGAAACTCTTGTGCAAAGTTGAGTAGACTTGGCAATAACAGATTTTCTTGTCTTATTCTTGATCTTAAGAGGAAATCATTCAGTTTTTCACAATTAATTATGAAGTTACCTGTGGGGGTTTTATAGATTTTTGGTAATGTTTCTTTTTTTTAATTAAAAAGCAGACATTTTGTGGAGCTGCTTTATGTTATTTTTGAGCTGTTTTAGATTAACAGCAAATTTGAGTGAAAATACAGTGAGTTTCAATATGTTCCTATCCTCCCACATCTTCCCTTACTGTCAACAGATTTTTTTTTTTGGATACCAAGGATTCTTCCCAGAGGAATTCTTCCACTGAACTACATCCATATCTGTCTGTCTGTCTGTCTGTCTGTCTGTCTATCTTGAGACAGGGTCTCCCTAAGCAAGTTGCTGAAGCTGGCCTCAAACTTTGCCTTTTTCAGAATTTCGTATAGTTAGAATCATCCATAAGCATCCTTTCTAGATTGGCTTCTGTAACTTAGTAATATGCTTTTAGGTTTACTCTAGGTCTTTTTGAGACTTGAATAGTTCATTTCTTTTTAGCTCTGAAATATTCCAGTGTCTGGATGTGCCACAGTTTAGTTTTCCATTCACCTTCCAAGGACATCTTGACTGCTTCCAAGTTTGACAATTATGAATAAACCTTCTTATAAAGAGTTTTACATAATAAAAATTTATATAAAATGCTTATAAATCTATGTGCAGATTTTTGTGTATTTTTGTTTTCAATTCCTTTGTGTAAATTATCATGCAGCTAGATCATAGTAAGAGTGTGTTTAGGTTTTTAAAAAGCTAAATTTACCCTGTGTTTGGTGGTACTTGTCTGTAATCCCCAGTATTGCCAGAACCAAAGTAAACAAAAAAACTGCCAAGCTATCTTCCAAAGAATTTGTAGCATTTTACATTTTCACTAGCAGTAAATGAGAGTTCCTGATGCTTTACATCCTTACCAGCCTTTGGTGTTCTCAGTATTTTGGATTTTGACCATTATAATAGGAGTGTACAGGTTTTTCATTGCTCTTATTTAATTAATTAATTAATTAATTTATTTATTTGTGGTACTGGGGATTTAGCTCAGGGGTCTTTACCACTGAGCTACACCCCTATCATTTTTTATTTATTTATTTATTTATTTATTTTTAGACAGGGTCTCTCAGAATTAATTACAGAACTTTTCTATCCTCTTACCTCAGCCTTCTGAGTCCCTGCGATTACAGGCATGCTCCACCATACCTGACAAAATATAGGAAGCTAGAATGGTTCTCCCCATTCTACACTGGGGTTTGAACCTAGAACCTCAATCGTGCTAGGCAAGTGCTGTAACACTTAGCCACATTCCCAGCCCTCATTGTTCTTTTAATTTGTAATTGTTCAGTGACATATATTGTTGAGCATGTTTTCATGTGATCATTTCACCATCTGTGTATCTTCTTTCATGAAGTGTCCAGATACTTTTTTGCCCATTTTAAAATAAGGTTGTTTTATCATTTTTGATTTTTAAGTGTTCTTTGTATAGTTTGGAAAAGTGTCCTTTATCAGAGATATGATTAGTAAAGATTTTTTTGTAAGGGCTTGGGTTGTCAATTGAAGTTTTCTAGTATTTTGTTGAGGACTTCTGTGTCTATATTTCTGAGTGGTATTGGTTTGTAGTTTTTTTCTTTTTGTATTTTCTCTGGTTTTGTTATTAGGGTAATACTGGTCTAATAAAATGAATTGAGGGGTTGGGGTGTAGCTCAGTGGCAGAGCGCTTGTCTTGAACATGTGAGACATTGGGTTTGATCGTGAGCACCACATAAAAATAAATAAGCAAAGATATTGTGTCCATGTATAACTAAAAAAAAAAAATAAAATGAGTTGGGAGGCAACCCCCCTGTTTTCTGTTTTTTGGAAGAGTTCATGAAGAACTTCTGTTAATTCTCTTTTAAATATTTGGTACAATAGAATGGTTAAAACATCTGAGCCTTCGCTCTTTTTCCTGGTGTTTTTTTATTACCAATTTAATCTCTTCAGTTGTTACATCTGTTTATGTTGTCTATTTTTTCTTGAGTCAGCACCAGTGGTTTGTTTAGAAGTTTGTCATTTCATATAAGTTATTTAATTATTCTTGTATAGTTTTCTTAGTATTTCTTTTATTTTGGTGAGGTTGCTAGTAATGTCCCTCTTTTATTTCTGATTCTAGTAACTTAAGTCTTGTCTCTCTCTTTTTAAAAAATTTTTTTGGTAGTTGCAGATGGACAGAATGCATTTATTTTATTTGTTTATTTTTATGTGGTGCTGAGGATCGAACCCATTGCCTCATGCATGGTAGGCAAGCGCTCTACCACTGAGCCCCAGCCCCGGCCCTAAGTCTTGTCTCTTTTGAACCTGATCAATCTAGCCTAAGGTTTTTCACATCTTTTCAAAGAATTAGCTTTTGGTTTCATGGATTTCTATTGCTTTTGTATTTCGTATTTCATTAGTTTTATTAATTTAATTCCATATTATTTTTTTCTGTTTGCTTTAGGTTTAGTTTGCTCTTATTTTTCCAGTTTTTATGGTGAGATGAAGTATATTTTAGTATTTTAAATTTTTTTATATAAGGTGGAGGTTTACTTTTTATTATTTTTTTAGTAGTAGATGGGACACAGTGTTTTTATTTTTATTTATTTTTATGTGGTGCTGAGGATCAAACCCAGAGTAAAACACATGCAAGGCAAGTGCTCTACCATTCAGCTACAACCCCAGCCCGAGTTTTTCTTTTTCTTTTTTTAGATGTTGATGAATCTTCATTTTGTTCATTTATTTATATATGGTGTTGATAATTGAACCCAGTGCCTTATACATGCCAGGCAAGCACTTTACCACTGAGCCACAACCCCAGCCCTGAGGTTTTCTTTTCATGGGAAATATCTTAGAAAATTATGGCAGGAAATGTTTTGAAACCAGTGTACTCTTTTTAGAAATTTCATGCTTTATAAGAAGCAATGTGTCAAATGAGAGTGATTCTAGTCAGAATACTCTTCTTGGAATATTTTAGTATGAGCATTACCAGTACTGTAGTACTTTGTAGCTAGAAAATGGATTCATGGTGTCATAGGTGTTGGTGTTCTAATTGATAATATATCAAAAAGATAATGTTTTTTATTTCTTGTCTTTTAGATAAAACCAGTGGTTCTGCAAATAACCCTGATACGATGGAAAATAACAAGGAAGAGGTAAGAATAATTTAACACATTTCAAAGATTTACTAATTACCAATAATGAACTGTCATATATGTCATAATATTGTTTATAGTCAATATCTCACTATGTGTAAGGCTTTTGTTCTTCAGCTTGGTAGTTTTCCAGTTTGAGGTTTTCATTGTTTTTGATATTGTAGTGCTTCACTTGAGCAGTTTACCTAAAGTCAGAAGACTGAAGGATTACTAATAAGTAGGTATTTAACAAAAACCATCTAAAATGGAATTTTAGCAATGGTGTTTGGTAGATGGTGCATGGCTCCATACTTCTTAGATTTCTTTAAACTTGGTATTCAGAACCTCCTAAGCATTATTATAGCAACCCAATACCGAGTTCCTTTACCTGATATGCAGGTCAACACTATGTTTTTGAGGTCCTTTCCACATAGTGGCAAAAGAGGGTAAATTTAGTATCTCAACACATTATAGAAGTGACTTCATGGAATATGTTAGCATAGAGAAGAATGAAACATCCAAAGTTTTATTTAAGATCTAAAACTTTAGATCTAAAAACTTCCTTCTTGTTTTGGCATCTGATTACCTCTGTACCTTTTGTTCTATCTGTTGAAGAGGACAAGGATCATCATATATCAGTGTATCACATTCAATCCCCTAGTATGCAACAGTGATGTTTAAAAAAGACATATGTGGGCTGAGGATATAGCTGAGTTGGTAGAGTGCTTGTCTCGTATGCACAAGCCCTGGGTTCAATCCCCAACACCACCAAAATAGAAAAAAAAGACATATATGAGGATTTAACTCAGTTGTATAGCACTTGCCTGACATGTGTGAAGCATATGGTTCATTTTGTAGCATCAGAGAAAGAAAACAAATAACATATATTTGGGCCTGGAGATGTAACTTAGTGGTAGAGAGCCTGCTACAGGATTTATTCACCACCACCATAAAGAAAAAGAATAAGTCAGGAATTTTATCTTTGGTTAAGGAAACCTGAGCAAAAATGAGAATTAGTTTATTTGGAGGTTTCAGGGGTTGAATCCAGGACTTTGTGCTTAAGCATGTATTTTATCACTGAGCCCCTGAGAATTAGTTTTTGAAGTTCCTTTTTTTAGGGAATTATTTTAGACATGTAAAGTATCTCTTTATATCACTATATTGAAGTCTTGTTATTTAGCAAAATAGATGTTTCTTTGAGAATTTCACTTTCTATTTTTTTCTCATGTTTAGGGAACCAGCTCTTCAGAAAAATCCAAACCTTCAGGATCATCACGATCAAAGAGGTTGGTTGATAGTGAAGACTTTTCTCTTTCTTGGCTATTTTATTTTCTGTTTCTAAAAATATAATTCATCTTCTGAATTTACCTCAAGCACTGTTGTTCTGAAGCTTTTATAAAAAACATGCCTATTTAAAAATGAGCAGTATGAAAAAAATGAGCAATTTGGTATAATAAATGTCCTTGTATCACCTAGTTTTAACAATGATTCATTCTAACTGAATTTTAAAGACATTTCTAGAGAAGGATTTATCTTATGTGGCAGTGGTCCTTGCAATATGCAGTTCATTTCTTTTGATAATTTATGTGCTTAAAAAAGGGAAAGGAGAAGTTAAATGTGTTAAATGTTAAATGTGTCAGATAACATGTCACATTTTTAGGGTTATGTGAAATTATCTAGGATGTAGAGTGGTCTTTACAGTTGTAAGTTATAAGGAGATCAAAAAGTGCTAAAATTTTTTTTGTTCTAAATTCTCAAATTATGCTATAAGGACAAACTATTTCCAAGTATACGTTATATTCAATATACTGTAGGGTATAGTTGTTACTAGAAGTTTGCAGTTTAGTCTATTTTTTGGACTTTTGTTGTTTTTGAGCATTGGAAATATTCTTTTCATAGGTATAGCTTGCATGTGTTATTAAGTTATTCTCTAAAGTAGTGATTCTTAAAGATAGCCAAAAATCCCCTTTGTAGCTTTTTCAGGAAGCACATGCCCTGGTCCTACCTCAGGCCTACTGAAGCATAATCTTCTGTGGCAAGTAAGGTATAGAGATGTATGTTTCCCTAAGTGATTCTTATATACATACATATCTGCTGAGAGCCACTGCTAAATCCAAACATGCTGTTTATGTTCTTGGGGTGTTGTTCCAGTTGTCAGACATTTCCCTAATTCTATGGACTTAATTGTTCCATAGGAAACCTTCAGTTGTAACAAAGTATGTAGAATCTGATGATGAAAAACCTTTGGATGAAACTGTGAATGAAGATGTTTCTAATGAAAATTCAGAAAATGATATTACTATGCAAAGTTTGCCAAAAGGTAATGTGTATTAATTTTTCGTATGAAATTAAAATTGAAATTATCTTAAAATGTCATTGTTATAAAATTGGAACTTGATTACTGCTAGCTATATATAAAGGACAAAAGATTGGCATTTTACCGATAGTGGTCTGGAAATGTATTTTACATGCTAATAACAACGTTGTTGAGGTTAAAATTTGGGACATTCAATTATTTTTGAAAAAGAACAAAATCAAATATTTCTTTTTCTTTCTGTTTTTTTTTTTTTTTTTTTTTTTTTAACTAGGGGATGTCTTTAGTTTCCAAATTATGTTTTAATGTGGAAGTAGCTTTAAAAGTTTCATATGTGGTTTTGATTCAGTAAATGTTAATGTACTTTCTTTATGTAAAAAATATATTGAATATTCCTAAAAACTTAAAAAAAGCATTTACAGTCTAATTTAATCCTGTTGCATTTTTATTTTTTTGTGGTGCTAAGGATCAAGCCCAGGGCCTCACATATACTAGGCAACTGCTGTATTGCTGAGCTATTTCCCTACCCCTATGTTACTAGATTTAGATTCTTAAATTTCTCAAGGCATAAAGCTGAAATTAACTATTAAAGGTAGATAAAGGTGTATTTTTGAAGTCATATTTTTAAGAAAACCTTGTCACCCATCTCTCAACTCTTACAGTTCTAATTGTAAAAGAACAATGATTAGGGGCTGGGGTTGTGGCTCATCGATAGAGCACTCGCCTCGCACGTGTGAAACCCTGGGTTCGAGCCTCAGCACCACATACAAAAAATAAATAAGTGAAATAAAGGTGTTGTGTCCAACTACAAATAAAAAATATTTTTTTTAAAAAAGAGAACAATGATTAGATTGAGAAAAAGTTCCAAATGAAAATCTTGGACTCTTACAGCTCAATTTTGAGAGCATCATTATTGCATGATGAGAGAATGACAATAGACTTGGTAATTTTATGGTGTTTTAAAGAGTCAAAATTTTAGTTTTTTCCCCCATTGCTAACTATGTTCCAGTCTGTTAGTGGATTTTTAAAAATTATTCTTGTAGTCAGATCTCTTTTTAAAAAATCCTTGTTTATTTTTTTATGTGGTGCTGAGGATTGAACCTAGTACCTCATATGTACTAGGCAAGCATTCTGCCACTGAGCCACACCCCCAGCCCATAGTCAGCTCTCTTATAGCAGTGTTTAGTAAACCTTGTTCCCTGTCTATATTTATGTTTTTGATCCATTTCTTTAATTATGGAAGTTGAAGGAATATGGTGGATATTGTGCTTTGCTTATTAATAGGATAAATTTGGAGTTATAAAGTGAAAAGTTAAATGAGGAAAGGAAATGATGGATAGAAGAAAGGTTGAAGGAGAATTGATGAGCCTACCATTTACTTGGCTTTGCAAATCATGTCTGACAATTTTATGTAATGTTTTTTATGGCCAAGGACAGGAACAACTAACATGGGAGACTGAATACTAAAGGCAGTGACTCTTTGGATTTTTACATTCTTGGTGGATGTCACTGGCAGTGCTTATTGATGTAAGAGCTTGGAATTCAAACTTTTAATGGTACTATGGAAGATTTGGCAGTATAGGATGTTCCTAATTAATTAAGCTAAGCTTAGTTCTCTCATACTAAAAAAACTATTTTATAAGCTTAAATCCGGTTGGTTATTTTTACTGTTATAGTACTATCATGAGCATGCTTGGATACCAGACTCTGAAAGAATTACCTCCTTTAATCCTTAAAACAATGCAGTAAAGTTTCTGTTGTTAGAGATGAAGGAATAAATTCAGAGGTCAAGGAATTACTTTCTTCAGTTTGAAATGAAGAAGCTAAGATTTGAACCCTATTCTATCTTAATCTAGTGCTAGTGGGTGTTCTTTACAATTTGGGCTTTAATTCCAATTAGAAAAGAATCTTCAGGAAGGAAGGACTCAATTACTTTATGATTAATTTAAAATCTTTACCTCTTTTCAAATGTTGGGACTTCTCTGAGAGTATATAACAAAGTAATTGTTTTAAATAACATTTTTGGGAGGATAAGGATTATTTAAATATACCACAGTCTGTACAATCTTAATCCTGTGTGTTCCCCTCTTCTTTAGATATTCAGAAATTCATTTAACAACTAGATGATATAAGTTGCCAAAATCTGCTTGTTGATCACAATGGATCCATATTTCAAGGAGTACTGGCAACTACCTGCAGTCACTTTCTTAATTGTTGTCAGTAGTAATCAAATTACTAATTTGAGCAATGTATCTAAAAGTTGAAACCTGGACAGACCCTTTTTACTGTGCTTATTTAATTCGCTCTTTAGAAAATGTCATGATAACTTAAAATGATAACCTTTTCCCTCAATTTACATATTTTATCATTAAGAAACAGCATTCTAAAATATTTTGATAGTCACCAACAAATGATCTCATTCTATAATTTTATTGTTAGAGCACTTCTGCTTAAGTATCTTAAAGTAATACTACTCAAGAAATTTGCAGGGCAGGGAATCTTTGACATACTATTTAGAAAATGTTGTAGAATAGGCATGGCAGTAATAGAGTGAACTTTATTATCCCCCACCACACATCCCCACAAAGTAAAATAAAACAACACTTCAAAATCTTTTTCTGATATTCTGATTTGGATTATGAGATGAATAGGATGCCTTTTCATCCTCTAGACTACTCATTTTATAAATTCTCCATGGAATTTAGTCCAAATGTTCATATTCATAACAGCTTTGTGATAGGCACTATAAAAATTCAAAACTGGGATGAGGCTATTTTATTCCTACATTTCTGTTTTAATTAGTTCATAATACCTCCCCCTCATGAACTATATTCCAATAAATTATCTGATTGTTGAAACCTGGCCCTTTTTCTGCTTTCCCATTTTATTTACTTTTGTGAGGTCCTTAGACAAGTATTTTAAAGCTTGAGAGAAACAAACTATGTACCAGCAATGTTGGCTTTATCTGAACTGAAGTCTTGTACTTCACTTGCACATTTAATATGTGTAATGGTTTTTTAAATGAAATCATTCTAGGTACAGTGATTGTACAACCAGAGCCAGTGCTGAATGAAGACAAAGATGATTTTAAAGGGCCTGAATTTAGAAGCAGAAGTAAAATGAAAACTGAAAATCTCAAAAAACGCGGAGGTAAATACAAGTGAAAATGAACCATGAGTTTAATTTGCTGTTTATGACCATATTAGAAAATCTTATGTGCTTTCTAAAAATACCTCCACTTTTCTGCCCATTGTTTTTTAAAAGCACTACTTAAAAATAACTTCTGTTTCTCTTTGAACTCTGAAGCAGAAAAGGTTAAACACTATTTATCTAAACTCCTTTGCCTTCATTGGCTATTAAGTTATCTCAAGAAGCTTGGCATTCCCCTCTTCACATTAGTTCTATAATCCCTATACCAGAATACCATGTGTTTTCCCTTACTCAGAATTTCAGACTTGTGCAAAATCTTGCCCATGGCCTTTAGGTAACTGCATACATATTCAGAACATTGTCACATAGAGTGACAGACATCAGCATTCAGTATTTCCTGGTGTATTTATTAAAAATGCAAATATTTTGACTTCACTTCTAACAAGATAGAATTTCTGGGGATGAGGTTGAGAATGTACCCCAATTTGTCCTTAAAGTATACTCAAATTTCTGATCCATTGATGCAGTACAGAGATGAGTAGGAAAGAGAAGAGAGCTAGAGCCAATAAACCACCCTCCATATGCCTGAGCCACCTCTCCCTTTGTCTATCATCACTTATGTTCTCAGCTAGATTGGCTAACAATTTGTATAAATTTAGCATTAGGAGAATTCAAGAGTGGAGTATGTTTTCCCACTTGTTCATTTTTTACTTTTAATTGGTGCCTGTATATCCTTTTTGGGTACATTATCAGAGCCAGAAACTATAACCATAAAAGAAATGAATTTCTTAAAGAGAGAATATGACAGTAAATTTCTAAATAGAAGTATAATGAAGATGTGGCCATTTAATACAGACCATGTTATATGATTGTGAAATGATAGAGAATTTTTTATATTGCTGAAATTTTGTGCAGATTTCAATTATCTTGATGGAATTAGTGAACTAGATCCACAGTTATAAAATATCAGTTTTCAGATTAAATAATTCGTGAGGTTGCTGGTAAAAATCAAGGAAATGTTGTTTAGTCTTTTGTCCACAAGGGGGTGATCAACCCCTTTTGAGTATACGGACAATTTTTTGAAATCTAGTTCATAGTAGAGAAATTGCCGTTGCAGCAACACAACTCAGTTTAAGATAAACTACTACTCTTAAAACGTAGAGAATCAGCAAGTAGAAGGTGATGATAAGGATTAGAGGATAAGAGTTTCTTTCCTCTGAGCATTGAGTCCTTTAGCAAAGACAGATAATTATGTGTACTTTATTGTGTCAATTAATGTTTAAATGGTGTCTTTTGGGAAGGGGCTCTAGAGCAGTCAGTGTCAGATATATGGATACGACTTGAAAGCAGAATAAGGACTTTTTGGGGGAGGGTATTCCTAGTGCCACTCTGGTATGCTGCTGGTGTTTGGTCTCAGCTGATATTGTTTTCTGGAATATTTTGTTGAGTGTTCTGTGTAAGAATGTTTATATCATACTTAAGTGAATATGTATGTTTATAGCCATGTAGTGCACTTAAATATTTTATGTTTATTTTTGTCTTAATGATTTGTTACATCTGTAAACTGTCAGAAATCACACAAGAAATTTCATTTTAGGCTTATGCATGTGTGAACAAACTAGTGATCTGAGATAGTGGATTGCTGTGGCTACTGTTCAGACTTTTTGGTAAAATTAGTTCCCAAATTGAAGCCTAATTTAGAACAGTGTCAAGAATGTAAACTTTATATATAAAATAATATTTTATTATTTCATTTATATATAAAATAGTATTGATTTGGAACAAAATTATAGCACAATGTCACTTAAAAAAGCATATCCTGTTTTGACATACTTTCCCCAGTTTAATTATTAAAAAATATGTTACACTAACTTTTCTACAAGGCAAAATAATTTTAGTCTCTCTTTAGAAACACTAAAATGTATTGAGCTCAGAAATGAAAATGGTTTTTTTTACATTGACACACTGTTATAATCTTTATTTCATAACTAGATATAAAAATTTAAACATACGTGTAACAGAAACAAGTACATAAAAAAGTAACATTTCAACATTTTGCCATATTTGCTTCAGATCTCACTTAAATAAAATATTGGTTCAGTCCTACTCTCATCCATTTCCCCTTCTTCCCACCCCACAGGTAATGATTATCTTAAAGTTTTATGCATGTGCATGTGTATGCATGTTTTTCTATGTTTTCTATATATGTATTTATTAAAAAACATTTTTCATTTAAAAAATCAAGAATAGTATGCTGTATATATATATATATATATATATATATATATATATATATATATATATCCTTTGATAACATTTCTCATTCAACATTGTTTTTGAAATTTATCCATGTCAGCAAATACACATCTAGTTGGTTTTTCAGTGCTCTATAGAATTCTTACAGTATAAATTTATTTACTTCCCAAATGTGAGATTATTTCCAGTTTTTAATTTTCTAATTAGTGCTATAGTGAATATCCTCATATATGGTTCCTTTTTCCAGTGGAAGAAATTCTCCAAAGGATCACCTGTTTTTAAAAATTTCTTGAATGATATATATGCAAGAGCACATAGTAGATGCTTAATTAATAGTATTTAACATTGGGTGTATATTCAAATTCTGGGTTTCATTTATCTTAATAAAATTATTATTTGAAATGAAAATTACACCAAATATTTCTGTTAAACCAAATAACAGAATACACGAATACCCAAGATCAAAACAATGTAGGACAGGCAGTGTGATTAAAAATAAAACATTAAGTAAGCCTTGAGATTCTCTTTCATCTTCTGAAAACGTATGATGGTGTCCTTATACTTTGAACTGTTTTAGCCTCTACAAGTAAAGATACTTAAAATAGTCTTTGGGTCCATGGTGCTTTGGATCTTAAAACTAACAAAACACAAAATAGAAAACTCAAAGGTGAGAAATGCATCTGGCGTTTTGTGTTATTTAGGGATAGAGACTTTTTTGGGGTGTGGTGGGGTGTTGTTTCTTCCAGTCCTCTCCTTTTTATTTGTGAATGAAGGCATTTTCACTGACCTCTTTTAATCATAATCTACTATTTTATTTGGATCAAAGTCTTGGTTGCATATCAGGATCTGGCACAGAGAGAGAGAGAGGGATTTCAGTTCATTGTTTTATTGGTTGGGAACGGCTGTCTTTTTTTTTTTTTTCCTCCCTCCTTTTTCTTTTTCATTTTCTTTTTCTTGAGACGGGGATCTCACTGTGTTTTCCAGGCTGGTCTTTCACTCTTGGGCTCAGCGTCCCAAGTAGCTGGGATTACAGGTGTGTTTCTGTTTTTTAAAAAGATTCTTCAGATGATTCTGATGTTCAGCTTAGATTGTGAGGCACTGCTTTAGCCGAAGTAGGAACAAGAACAAGGCAGGAGAGGTTTCTTCTAATTGTTGCTTGTATAGGTTATCTTCAGCCTGTTTTCCTGTAGATAGTACAGGATGAGGGTATGCCTTTCCAACTAGCTGATGTTTTGCTGCTATATAGATAACTCATAACGTCCAACCAGACACTGTTAGTAGGGAGTGGACAGTAGGCATAGAAAGAAGCCACATGGGGATTATGGACAGTATTGAAGCAAATCTTAGGAAGGAAATGGGTAATATCAAATTGCCAAGTTTTCATGTACCCCATTGATAGAATTTGTACAGACAATTCCACTTGGAGAATAAAAAATGTTTATGTCATTTACTTCTCCATTCCCTAAGAACAGATAGTGTATTTATTTGTAAAGCAATAGCAATGAAAAAGAGCCCTTGATCTTTATTTTTAGAATTTCCTTATGGGGTCTCTTTATGTTATGCCAAGTTGTGAGAAGTGAATGGGGTTTGTATATGTAAAAGGAAAGAAGTTTAGGATTTCTAGCTCAGAATTTGACAAGGTTGTCAGATTTTTTAGAAAGTCAGTATTTTTTTTTTTAGAAAATCAGTGAAAAGAAAAAAAAAAAAAAGGCTTTTTAATGGGTGGCCAAAAAGTTATTTCCCCATGGATTATGAGGTATCTCATATCTAATATAAAGTTCACAAAATGCTGACTAAGGTAAATATCCTTTTCCCCCCCCTGTGTAAATGTGTAAATAATGGCCACTCCTTTCTCCTAGAAGATGGGCTTCATGGAATTGTGAGCTGCACAGCTTGTGGACAGCAGGTCAATCATTTTCAAAAAGATTCCATTTATAGACACCCTTCACTGCAAGTCCTTATTTGTAAGGTATGTAAAGATTTGTTTATCAGGCTTACATTGTAGAGGGGAAGACCCATATATAAAAGGCCTGAAAAATGCCATTTCAGGGGAGATATTGTGATTATGGAGCAGATAGGAAGCCTTTGTAATTGGAACTTGGTTGGCTTTTCAGTGGAGGTGTTATAAACTAATACCTGAAATGTGAATAAGAATTAGCCTGGTAAAGTGGGATTGGTTCAGCTACTTCTACGAAATACAACACAGTATTTAGCGATTGAGAGCTAAAGGAGAACCTGTTAAGTATCGAAACCTGACATTTTGTGTATGTGTGCATGCTTGTGTTTTCTAACCCTCCTTTTAATGTACCCTACTACTTTAAGTTTCCATGTGGAAGAGGGTTTGAAGTAACTTGAGATAATATAATTTAAATGTTTCTTAAAGGTTGATTATGGTTTTAATAGTCTGTCCACACCTTTTTGTTGGTAATACAGTAGAGTTATTTTAAAATACCTATGATATAAAGGTTATGTATGGGCTCCCCATCTCTTGTTAGTGCTGAGATGAATCCTGTGTAAGTATCTCACTTTTGAAATGCAGGGGTAGGCCATACTTTCCTGGGAGTTCTAACTGTAGTTTTTATTTTTTATTAGGGTGATACTGATGATTAAACCCAGGTGTGTTCTGCCTCTGAGATATGTGCCCAGCCCTTTTGTTTAAATTTAATTTTGTTTTGTTTTGTTTTGTTTGTTTTTGGTACTAGGGAGTGAATACAGGGGCAATTAACCATTGAGCCACATCCCCAGTCCTTTTTTGTATTTTATTTAGAGACAAGGGACTCTCTGAGTTGCTGAGGCTGGCTTTGAACTAGCAATCCTCCTGCCTCAGCCTCCTGAGCTGCTGAGATTACAGGTGTGCACCACTGTGCCCAGCTCTGGCTGGTTTAAATTTTGAGATTTAAAATTTCAAGTTGCACAGGCTGGCCTTGAACTTGTGATCCTCTTGCCTCAGCTTCTTAAGTTAGTTTTAAATTTTTTCAGCTGGATTGGTAACTTGCATTTCCTTTCTCTTTTCTTATTTGCTTTTTTCTAAGGACCAGTCTGTAAGTCTAGGCAGTTTGGGTAGTTTTTGGAACCTTCCCTTTTCCCAATCTGTCTGGAAAGGAATTTGAAGTTAGTGAAACTTGAATTTGAATAACAACTTTGCCTCTTAATATTGTGTATGATATTAGATTAATTTACATATTAATGAACCTTAACTTTTCCCCTTAGAATATCTCCTACCTTGTGGGTAGATATTTTGAGATTGAAAGATAATGTAGGTTAATAGTTCAGTTGTACACATAGTAGCTGTTTATACGTGGTGACTGTTAAAATTAGGAAGTAGAAACATCTAATACAGTTTTATGTACAGCTTTGTAAGCTAGTTGAATAAGACCAGAAATTTGCTTTATTAAATAAAATCTTTAAAGCCCTTTTTAAGTAAGGAATAATGGTGCTTGATGGTAGGGAAATTTGTGTCAAAAAGTTAATTCCTTGAGGTATTTCAATGACTGGAAAATACTAGTATTGGGTAGTACAGTGTTCTGATTTGATTGTTTAAAATGTGTACATTCCTTTTACTTTATTAATGATTTCAAATGTTAATTTTTTTTGGAGTAGATGTAGCTCAGTGATAGAGTCCTTGTGTAGCATGTGTGAATTTCCCTGCGTTTAATTCCCAGTACTCCCCACCAAAAGTTAAGTTTTTGTTCCTTATGAATGTTAATGAATTTTGAATAAAATTTCCCCTTCCTCTTTTCTTTCAATAGAATTGCTTTAAGTATTACATGAGTGATGATATTAGCCGTGACTCAGATGGAATGGATGAACAATGTAGGTAGGTAATAATTAAGATCACCTAACATTCAGTGTCATCATTTTGGGGGGAATTCTTAAGAGTCTTTTACTAGATCCATCTTTTGTAATCTCATCATTATGATGTCTTTTGCACTAAGCTTTTAGTTTTAAGCTTTCTTATAAGGAATAGGCAGATGACCTAAAATACTACTAAAATTGTTGACAGGACAATTTTGCTTTAATAATGAAGAGATTAAAATTAGTTTCATTTGGAATAATATTTTAATCTTTAAAACATTTCAGATGGTGTGCAGAAGGCGGGAACTTGATTTGTTGTGACTTTTGCCATAATGCCTTCTGTAAGAAATGCATTCTCCGTAACCTTGGTAGAAAGGAGCTATCTACCATAATGGATGAAAACAACCAATGGTATTGCTACATTTGTCACCCAGAGCCTTTATTGGACTTGGTCACTGCATGTAACAGTGTATTTGAGAACTTAGAGCAATTGTTGCAACAAAATAAGAAGAAGATAAAAATTGACAGTGAAAAGAGTACTAAAGTATGTGAACATGCACCCAAATTTTCTCCAAAGAAGAATACTTCAAATTGCAATGGAGAAGAAAAGAAATTAGATGATTCGTGTTCTGGCTCTGTAACCTACAATTATTCAGCACTAACTGTGCCCAAAGAGATGATTAAAAAGGCAAAAAAACTGATTGAGACCACAGCCAACATGAACTCCAGTTATGTTAAGTTTTTGAAGCAGGCAACAGATAATTCAGAAATCAGTTCTGCTACAAAGTTACGTCAGCTTAAGGCTTTTAAATCTGTGTTGGCTGATATCAAGAAGGCTCATCTTGCATTAGAGGAAGATTTGAATTCAGAGATTCAGGCTTTGGATGCTGTAAACAAAGAGAAAAATACCAAAGAGCATAAAGTTGTAGATGCTAAGTCGGAAATAAAAGTACGAAAAGGAGAAAAAATCTTTGCTTTGGAAAGGAAGGATATTTCAAAGTCAGACGGTAAACTGTCCAGAAAACAGGTAGATAATGAGCACATGGATCAGAGTATCCCAATAGAGGAACAAAGAGCAAATAAAAGTACCAGTGGTGAGCATAAGAAATCTGATAGGAAAGAGGAACCTCAGTATGAACCTGCTAATACTTCTGAAGACTTAGACATGGATATTGTGTCTGTTCCTTCCTCAGTTCCAGAGGATATTTTTGAGAATCTTGAGACTGCCATGGAAGTTCAGAGTTCAACTGATTTTCAGGGGGATGGCAATAGTGGAACTGAGCAAGAATTGGAGAGTTCATCTGTAAAATTAAATACTCCTTCAAAAGACAACAGAGGAGGTATTAAGTCAAAAAGTACAGCTAAAGTAACTAAGGAATTATATGTTAAACTCACCCCTGTTTCCCTTTCTAATTCCCCAGTTAAAGGTGCTGATTGCCAGGAAGTTCCACAAGATAAAGATGGCCCTAAAAGTTCTGGTTTGAACCCCAAGTCAGAGAAATGTGGACCTGGACAGGAAAACACCGACAATGAGCATTTAATTGAAAATGAAGTTCCTTTACTTTTAGAAGAATCTGATCTTCGAAGATCCCCACGTGTTAAGACTACACCCTTGAGGCGACAGACAGAAACCAACCCTGCAACATCTAATTCAGATGAAGAAAGTAACGAAGTAGTTAAGGAGAAACAAAAACTATCAGTTCCAGTCAGGAAAAAGGACAAGCGAAATTCTTCTGACAGTGCTATAGATAATCCTAAGCCTAATAAATTGCCTAAGTCCAAGCAATCAGAGATTGTGGATCAAAATTCAGATTCTGATGAAATGTTAGCAATCCTCAAAGAGGTAAGCAGCAGGATGAGTCACAGTTCTTCTTCAGATACTGATATTAATGAATCTCAGACAAATCATAAGACTCTGTATGATTTAAAGACTCAAAAAGGGAAAGATGATAAAGGAAAAAGGAAACGAAAAAGTTCTACTTCCGGCTCAGATTTTGATATTAAAAAAGGCAAATCAGCTAAAAGCTCTATAATTTCTAAAAAGAAACGCCAAAATCAGTCTGAGTCTTCTAATTATGACTCAGAATTAGAAAAAGAAATAAAAAGCATGAGTAAAATTGGGGCTGTCAGAACAACCAAAAAAAGATTTTCAAATAGAAAAGATTATGATTCTTCTGAAGATGAAAAAAACAGCAAAAAAGGGATGGATAATCAAGGGCAGAAGAGTTTGAAGACTGCACAGGAAGGATCATCTGATGATGCTGAAAGGAAACAGAATTTTTCTTCAGCAGAAAGCACAATTGAGAAAGACAAGACCATAGTGGAATTAAGAGATCGACTTTCTAAGAAACAGCAGCCAAGTGTTTCTTCTGATGTTGCTGATAAGCCTTCTTCAGGGAAAGAGGAGAGTTTAAATTCCCTAGAAGACAAAAAAGTAGTTGAAACTAAAGAAAAGAGCAAGCATCTGAGAACCAAAACATGTAAAAAAGTACAGGGTGGCTTATCTGATGTTGCTGATAAATTCCCAAAGAAAGAGCATAGTGATGATTCCTCTGAAGAAGATAAAAAGCAGAACAAAAAGGGGACTGAAGAAAAAGAAAAGACTATAGACTTGAAGAAAAGAGTAATGAAGATAGAACGGCATTATGAATCATCATCTGATAGCACTGAGAAATTACCTGAGGGAGAAGAAAGTTGTCATTTTCCTAAGGGCCTAAAACAAAGTAAGAGTGACACAACTGATGGAGAAAAGAAAGGTAAAAAAATGAAAGATAAAATTTCTAAAAAGAAGGATGAGTTATCTGATAATGTTGAAAAGGTACCAGGGAAAGGAGATAGTTGTGACTCTTCAGAAGATAAAAAGAGTAAGAATAGAGCATCAGGTAGAGAGAAGAAAAGACGCAACTTGCCTGAAAAGAGTTCAAGGAAGAGACAAGAGTTTTCATCATCTGATACTGAGAAATGTTCCATGAAACAAGATGGTTGCGACTCTTCTGATAAGAAACCAAAAAGAATAGAATTGAGGGAAAGAAGAAATTTAAATTCAAAGAGAAATACCAAGGAAATACAAAGTGGCTCATCATCTTCTGATGCTGAGGAAAGTTCTGAAGATAATAAAAAGCAGAAGAAACAAAGAGCTTCAGCTAAAAAGAAGGCAGGCAATGTCAAGGAAAAAAAGAGAAACCCCCTAAGAACAAGCAATAAAAGGAAGCAAGCAGACATTACTTCCTCATCATCTGATGTAGGAGATGATGATCAGAATTCTGTAGGCGAGGGGAGCAGTGATGAACAGAAAATTAAGCCTGTGACTGAAAATTTAGTGCTTTCTTCACACACTGGATTTTGCCAATCTTCAGGTATGAAAAAAATAAGTAAGCATTTTAAAATTTGTATTCTTTAAACCCTTTTTAATAACTACATTGTTTAATTTTTCCTGAAGAAAATCTAATTCAGGATTACTCTTTAGGAGAAGTCTATTTAAAAATGATCACCAGTTTACTATAAGACCTTTCTTGATTTAATTTTATGCCATCTTTGTAAAATATTTCCTACATTATTAGTCTTTTGTGTCAGACCAAAGTTTTTGGGTAAATAACAAAAATGTTCTATATGTGTTTAGTGCTTTTTTTCTGGGATAATGAACAGTAAAATTTATGAAAGAAAATGGTACATTTTGTGAGAGTAGTCCAGGAGGTATTCATTTAATGGAAATGAGACCAAAAGTTTTAAGTGCTTTGCCATGCATATAGCTTTTAAAATTGGAGCAGAGAGCTTTTCATTTGGTACTGGGGATTCAACACAGGGTTGCTCAACCACTGAGCAATATCCCTAGCACTTTTCATATTTTGAGATAGAGTCTCTCTAACTTGCTGAGGCTGGCCTCAAACTCCCAAACTTGGATCCTCCTTGCAGCCTCTCAAGTCACTTGGATTATGGGTGTGCACAACCATTCCTGGTTTCAGAAGAGATAGCTTTGAGTCCCATAAAATCCCATTAAATAGCTTAAATTTAGTGTATTGAAACCCTTTTTGATATTTCTCAGCTAGTTTCTGATAGTATAAACAGAATCTTCTCTTTTTTGGCCCCTCCCCAATCACAGATACTTCTCTTAAAACACTATCAAAATGAAGGTAGAAAGAAAATCCAAACTATAGATGGAATACCCAAACCTGATGGGATAGAGAATCAGGAACATTAGGATTTGAGTTAATTGGTTATGGTTACCTAGAAACATAAAATAAAAAAAAAATAATCATTATTACACTTATTTTCAAACATTGTTTGTTGTTATACTAAATATATATGATTGTTATTATATAAATTTATTATAATTTTCACTAGTTACTTGTTTGTTTTAGTAATACCTGTTAGTTAACTGAGGACACTTAGATTTTGATGGGGAGGTACTGTGTTTGAACCTGGAGGTGTTTTACCACTGAGCTATTTCCCTAGCCCTTTTTATTTTTTATTTTGAGACAGGGTCTTGCTAAGTTACATAGGGCCTGGCTGAATTGCTGAGGCTGGTTTTGACCTTGGTGTCCTCCTGCCTCAGGTTCCTGAATTGCTGGGATTATAGGCATAGAAGACCACTACCAACTCTTTTGTGTGTGTATGTGGCCTGGGGATTACTGAGTATTGAACCCAGGGGTACTCTACCACTGAGCTGTATACCCGGCCCCTTTCAGTTTTTATTTTTGCTAAGTCCCCCAGGCTGGCCTTCAATTTGCAATCATCTTACCTCAGCCTCCCTAGTAGCTGGGATTACAGGTATGTTAATGCTCAATGTAATTACACATTTTTATAAAGTAAGTTTCACATAAAACTGTGTTCCAATATAGGATGAAGTTTAACTTTTTAATTTTTTTTTCTCTTTCCACATTCCTTTTTAAAATTTGTCCTAATTAACTATACATGATAGTGGAATGTATTTTGACATGTTATACATATATGGAATACAACTTCTCATTCTTTTGGTTGTACATAATGCAGAATTGCATGGGTTGTATAATCATATGTTGAAAAAATACTTTGAGTCTTAGGCAGGGGGATAAAAAATACAAAACCAGAGGCTGGGGTTGTGGCTCAGGGATAGAACACTTGCCGAGCACATGTGCAGCACTGGGTTCGATCCTCAGCACCACAGAAAAAATAAATAAAGTTAAATAAATAAGTTAAACATGTTTTTTAAATCCAAGGCCAGCTTGGGCAACATACTAAGCTCTGACTCAGTATTAATAAACAAAACAAACAAACAAACAAATAAATGGGCTGACAATACAGTTCAGTGGTAGAGCACCCATGGATTTAATCCCCAGTAGGGCCAAAAAAAAAAAAATACACACACATGTTACACAAAGGGTAGCACATTAATATCATAAAGTATAATTTTAATAAATGTACGCACACTTCCATGCTCCTCTGGTTTTTTAATCAATCATTACATCCACAATGGGCTCAAGGGCATTTTCTGTTTTTTGAAACATTTATTGTTTTAGTTTTAGGTGAACACAATATCTTTATTTTATTTTTTTTATGTTGTGTTGAGGATCGAACTCAGTGCCTCATGCATGCTAGGCAAGTACTCCACCACTGAGCTACAACCCCAGTTTAAATTTTTAATTTTTTTCTCTTTCCACATTTCTTTGTAAAATTTGTCCTAATTAGCTATACATGATAGTAGAATGTATTTTGACATTATACATATATGGAATACAACTTCTCATTCTTTTGGTTGTACATAATGTAGAATTGCATTGGTTGTATGATCATATGTGCACTTAGGATAGTAATGTCCACTTCATTCTACTATCTTTAACTATTCCCCTTCCCTTCCCTTTATTTCCCCTTTTCTCATCCAGAGTGACTTCTATTATTCCCTAACTCCCCACACCACTGTGAAATTAGCATCTGCATATCAGAGAAAATATTCATCATTTGTTTTTTTGGGATTGGGTTATTTCATATAACATGATGTTCTACAGTTCCACCCATTTACCTGCAAATGACATAATTTTTTTTCTTTATTATGGCTGAGTAATATTCCATTGTGTACATATGCCAAATTTTCTTCATATATTCATCTATTGAAGGGCACCTAGTATCATAAAGTATAATTTTAATAACTGTATGCACACTTCCATCCTCCTCCGGTATTTTAATCAATCATTGCATCCACAATGGGCTCAAGGACATTTTCTATTTTTTGAAACATTTTTTTTTTTTTTAGTTTTAGGAGGATATCTTTATTTTTTTATGTTTTGTTGAGGATTGAACCCAGTGCCTCATGCATGCTAGGCGAGTACTCTACTACGGAGCCACTGCCCCAGCCCCTCAAGGGCATTTTCTAACCTGCATTCACTAATGAAACTTGGCATATCATGTGGGGAAAGAATCCTAGTAAATGACCAAAAAATAAGAAATCTCTCCCCTCAGAGCCACAGACTAGGTTTTGTTATGTGAACTACTTCAGGCATAAAGAAATGGAGACACACATACAAACACACACACATTTAGTGATGATAAAACAATAGATATGCATTGTGTTCTCTAAAAATAATGCAAAGAATAACAAACTAAAAGTTGTTCTTAATGATAAAACCTAGAAAACAATGTCAGCTGACATTTCAGTGTACATTAAGCAGCTGTAATTTTATTACAACATGGAGATCATTCTAAACGCCTGTCTTGCTTTCTGCCTTTTTTTTTTTTTTTGCCTTCAACCTTTATTAATTTGATAACTAAGGAACAATCTCATAGATTTCATTTACATGCCTTTTAACATTAATGCAATTGGGATATTTTTTAAAATATTCCAGAATTTCTGTGTGTCTTCTATTCTGGATTTATTCCTTATTCATAATTCTTCTGAAATAGCTTCTTACAAATGAAGAGCATTCATTAGGAATACATGCCATATTTTTTTTTATTCATTTGTTCTTAGAGATTAATGACAGCATTAGTGATTTCTTTTAAATTAGAGCTATTGTGCTTTTAAGGACATCCATTCAAATGCAAAACTGGAAAGGAACTGACAAGGAAAAATTCTTCAGAAAAAGCATGTCTTTATAGAGAAGATGAAAACAATAAGTATATTGGTTACCTGTTAAGTGATCTAAGTAGTACTGATAAAGCTTGCACTGAATAGGAGTCATTCTCACAGCTAACACATATTCATGTTTTGGAGGCAAAAACTTTGTTAATGCTGTATAATCTTTCCTCTGTAATTAACAAGAAAGATAATGATAATTAGTTAATCTAAAAACATGACAGTAATGAACTGTTTGAAGAATTCTTGTTTTGATTACAACCAAAAGACACACATAATTTAAACACCAAACATAAAAATTTGAAAACCATATTTGTACTTGCTAAAATCACACAATGATCCATGTATTATTATAGTAATAATTTCATATGATAATATAGTATACTCATAAAAAGGTACTGCACTATATCAGTCACATTTTAATTTAAATAGTCATTTGACAAAATGACTACTTATATCAATGTAAGTTCTCAGGACAGTCTCCTCCAAGAATTATGGGGGGGGGAGAAAATGGTGGGGGAATGTAGTAAGTTGTGGTAACAAAATGACTTGCTTTAATCACATTCTAATACCAATAAATCAAACTGTAGTACGGTCTGAGTTATACTATTGGTAAGATATACATTTGTGCCAAATAACACATAATCTGAGTAAAAATGTTTGCCCAGTTGAGAAAATAAGACATGCACACACACTTTGGGAAATATTTTATCATATGTACAAGGAAAAAACAGAACACTAATAATGCTAAAAAAGAAAAAAGACAAATCAGAAAAATGATGATACCTGGGTAGTAGCAGCAGTACAGATAAAGAATACATAGGGGCTGGGATTGTACCTCAGTGGTAGAGCACTTGCCTAACACGTGTAAGGCACTGGGTTCAATCCTCAGTACCACAAAAAAAGAAATAAACAAAATAAAGGCATTGTGTCCATCTATAACTAAAAAAAAAATATAAAAAAAACAGTACTTATACTAGTTTGTGTAACCAACCAAACCAAATAGCATGACTTTGCCTTACATGATGGCAGTATATGAAGCCTGAGGGATAGATAGCATTTCTAATGTGATGGTTCTTCGTAGCTACCATTAAAATTTAATATCTGAAAAGAAGGTACAGATCTTGAGATCCATTAATAGTTAGCTCAGTCTCTACATACTTATCTATTCATGAATGTAAATTAACCAAAGGTCTGTATATAAACACTGTTAGCCTGTTTAGGCTATTGCCTGTATGTGAAAGTAATAAAACGATTTCTTAAGGATTACATCTCAAGGATTACACATCTCACTGGGTCTTGAGTACACATGTGTAATCCCAGCAACTATGGAGGCTGAGAAAGGACGACTACAAGTTCAATTTAGTGAGGCTGTAAGGTACTTAACTTAGCAAGACTCGATCTTTATAAAAAGGGGGGGCTGGGGGCTGGGGAAATATCTCAGTAGCAAAGTACCCCTGGTTTCAGTTTCCAGTACCCCCAAAAAAGTCTCCTCTCTTAATTCATATTGACCTGTCCTACAACTATGGAGGCTGAGAAAGGAGGACTGCAAGTTCATGGCTAGCATCAGCAATTATCTTTTTTTACCATTTTGAAATTTTTATTTTGGAATAATTACAAATCCACAGGAATTTCCAAATTTGCTTATTGCCTAGCAGGCCCAAAGCTCTGTGTTTAATTCCCAGCACTGCAAAACAAAGAAGCAAACACACACCCTGTAATGTTGTAAGGAACATTGAAATATTTAAGACCTTACTATTTATCATTTTACTTCTGGTACTTCACAAATTTTGTAGTACACTTTTTAAACGTTCTTTTCACTCATATTTTGCATTTCAGAATAGTGGTTAGTACCTACTGGTATTTTTTAGAGCTTTGGACTTTTAATTTTATTTTATAATGTTTAACTTATGTAGATCATTTAAAGCTAATTTTAAGTACACTTTTTTCCCCAAGGAGATGAAGCCTTATGTAAATCAGTGCCTGTCACAGTGGACGATGATGATGACGACAATGATCCTGAGAATAGGTATGATTCCATCTGTAAGGACTTAAAAAAGATTATAACACACCCTAGGCGTGGGCGCAAACATCAGCAACGGAACAGCAAGCAGGTTGTAAAAACCGGGAGTGCCTGCCTTAGAAAGACTCACTCACAGTCTTCCTGCAAGTTTGAAAGAAAGGCCAGAAAATGGGTTAAACTCAGAAACCTTAAGAGAAAATAAATATAAATATTAACACACCTAGCATAGGGTGTGTTATAAATACAGAACTGTCAATTTTGTGTTTTCATGTAAACTGTGATAATTTTTGAAACTATTTTAATTTTTACAGATTTTTTTTGATGAAAGTGAATCATATGAATAAATTGGTAACAACAGACATCTCTCTATATATTTGGTTATTGTTCTTAATTGTCATCCAATGAATTTGGTGATCCTGTTTTTTAAGACCTATTGAGATTGAAAAAAAAGATTCCTCAGATAGTTAAGATTAAGAAATTGCTTTCAAAATAAGTTATCAATTTACAGGGATCCAGACTAGATTTTAGCCATTTTTCAAAGAAAATGGAAGTAGTATGACAGTGTTATCTTTAATAAGACAGTAGGTTTAAATGTGTAGTAGCTTGTAGAATATTACTTAACTGAGGGATGGCTGGGAGAAGGAAAAAAAAAAGGACACATTCCTGGCATAGACAGTAAAGAATTAAAACTGGTATTAAAGAATATAACCACAATATTTTACAAATCTTTTAAACATTTTGTTTTCTTTAGTATATCCCCAATCATAATCTCTAATCGTGACGACAGAGTGGTATTGTGAATGAAATTGGAATAATGGGGATAAGGATCATATCTTCTAATGTTTCTAACAACTAGGTGATTTTTGAGCTTCAACTTGTTTTGCCAAAGTTTTCTACCTCTAAAATGAGTAGGTTGGATGGCGTTTTCTCTGATTAATTCTAATCTGGTAGAATTGATGAATTTATTAAGGAATATTTATTCCTATCAGTAAACTCTAATATTTAAAGAAGATATAAAAATACACATGTAATTTTTGTGCCATAATTTTTAATGAATTTAACAGAGTATTAAATACTGTAGGCTGAGTTGTTATGGTAGTTGTTTTATGTCTTGCTGATGGTGATAGGTTTCTCAATTTGAAAGATCAGCATTCTGCTAACATATAGAATATTTAAAGTGAATGAATAGGTTTATTTTACATTTTTAATAGAGCTTAATTATGGAAACAAAGAGTCGGATTCTGCTTTCCTCCTTATTTTTTTTAAATTAAAAATATATACCCGATTATTTTATGGAATATGGGTGGGGTCCACAATGGAATGGTAACTGCATACAATTTTTGGATTTTACATTATTTCATCACAGATAATAAAAACATTTAAAATTTTATTTTAAAAATGCTTAAATTCTTACTTATATATACTATTATTTGTTTTCCTGTATGAGGCCTCAAATGTTACTGATAGGCTAACAGTGTTAAGTACATTATATCCTGACTCAATTGTGAGTGATGAACTTTCATATTTAGTCACCAAATAAGATTGTTATTAAGTTATGATAATTTTTGTTAGAACTTGTCAAAAAATTACATTTTCATCTTCTAAGTTCTCTGATCATATCTCTTTGTAACTGGCAAGTATTTTATTGGCACTTACCTTTAATTCCATCTTGTATTTGTGATAAAAAAATTACAACCCGATTGAGTACTTTTGAGGAATTGAATTTTATCTTGAGCATGTCTTTCATTATACTCAGTTTAATGTTCTTTTATAATATATAATTAATAATTTGTTTAATATCCACTATACCAAAGAGATATCTAATATGCATGGGTTATCTAGTCATGATGTGCATACAAATAACTTCTTGCACTATTTTAGTATAAATGATGTATTTGAGCAGATTTGAATATGCACTAAGCAACTTTAAAATCTTTTTCTGCAGATCATGATTAAATCTTGGCATTATTTTTCCAATTTGACATTTTTTTGAGTGGGATGTGTTTTAGTAGTAGTATATTGTAATTGTGTGTAAATTTGTACACAATTGTGTAGCTGTGTAAAAATTGTGTATAAATTTCATATGCATTGCTTTTTTAGTAGTATTGTAATACATTTCCAGTGATGGTGTTTATGGAGAGGTAAATAGTGTATTGTTGCAAATGCTTCACTATTTCAACGCAATAAATTTGTGTAAAACTTTTTCTTGTTCAAGCATTTAATTTTAATTATAATGCACCTTTTCATAAGAGTTCATAAAAATTTTTAGAATCAAGATATATAAACTAGTTTGAACCACAGATGTTCTTTATGTTCCTGAAATTGAGGAAGTAAATACTTTTTCCAAAACATATGTGGTTATATATATTTGTGTGAAAATTTGATTGATTGGTTTTTCTGTTTGAATGTTGTGGTAGTTTTTTTTTTTATTTTTATTAGCACATGTATTTTTTTTTATTATTAGTTGTTCAAAACATTACAAAGCTCTTGACATATAATATTTCATACATTTGATTCAAGTGGATTATGAACTCCCATTTTTATCCCAGTGGTAGTTTTTTTGAGTTAATTTCAAAAACATATTCATCTTGGATATTTTAGTAGACGTAAATAAATTTGTGTTATTTTAAAAAGCTATTATGTAGCATCTGTATTTATGTAGCATTTGTATTTGAAAATAGAGGTATACATTTGTGAGATAGAATCATGTAAGCTATGAATTAATTAATTGCTTTTATTTAATGAACAATAACAAAATATAGGTCGATGCTCTGGTTTTATTGAGCTTCTTTGAAAATAGCATAAATATTTTGATATTTGTGTAATAAGAATTTATTTTAGATTTTTCTACCTTAGAATTGATGTATTTTCTCAAAGGCTATAATACCAATTAGTTTGTCATGGTTTAAAATTTATACACATAATTTAAGTTAGTTATGAGGAAGTACTATAGGAAAATGTTTTCATTTGACTTTTTAATATTTGTTAGTTGGGGTTTAAATCAGTTCCTCTTTGAACAGGTATTCGTTGGTATATTTTTTATTTTGGGTGGAATTTAATAATTATTCTGGCATTTAAATCACACTTATCCAATGTGATTGGGACCAGAAGTATTTCATATTTCAGAGTTTTTTTTGTATCTGATTCTGTTTGCCTAGTCTTTACCAGTTGAGCATCCATGATTTGAAAATACTGACAGATTTCAAAGCACTTCAGATTTCAGATGTATTGATTAGAAATGTGCAGCCTGTATGTTTTGATTCTTTTATGTTTTCAGTATATCTGGGGATATTCAGATCAAACATTTTTTCTTATGTTACAATTTAATACTTTTACAATGAAGGAGCCTCAGTAATATGATGGTGTGTTCGAATTTAATAATGTTAGTGTTCAGGGTTATTATTTTTGGAATATTTTTATTTGTATATTTTTCAGGATGTGAAAAATATTTAGAATTGAGCTTTTGAGAGTAAAAACACAAGCAATAGATTTTTCTTGTTAAGCATTCTTTTTTAATCTCTAATTTTTACCAAAAGAAGAGAGTTTTATATGGATACCCTTTCCTGCTAACACAAACACAGGGATCCCTGCCTGCGTGCACACATGAGCACACACATTTACTTTATTGTTGGAAAATGTTTACTTGGTTCTATTACTATTACATAGTTTTTCTCATGATTTCTCTGTGATTGGGGCTAAATAGTTTTTTTTTTCCATAGAAGTTAAATATGTGGAGATTGCTCAAAGAAATCACCCATTATTGATAGACGTTATTCTTATTTATAGCGAGAATAGATCATAGCCTTTTACATTTCCAATTCTCCTAACATCTGGTATTAGTTTTGCTTTTCAAATTAGAAAATATACAAATTATTGTGTTATTTTCTACTGTCTTGGTGTGGGTGTTCTGTTGAAGGCTTTGTATGGTTAATGCAACATATTTTGGAAAGATATTAATGATTCCTGGATGTTGTGCATGTGAATGAAGATATTTAATGATTGTTTACTTGATTTCACGAAAATTATGGCATGATATCATAACTTTCACTTCTATTTAAACATTTCCAAATGCTCATCTTCTACTCCTACATGTTTTAATCCATTCTCTATACAAATTTGCTACATCTGTGATGCTTTTTCTTTTAATTTTTAGTGGTGGTACTGTTTGGGTAGTAAAATTGTTCTGATTCTTCTTTATAGTACTTGAAAAAACAAAGGTAGCATTCTAAATTGAGTATTTTAATTGTTTCTCTGTTTTAGTAAGGGTTTCAAATATCTAGCAATTTTAATGTTTTTCAACGTAGTTCAGGTAAGTATTATAAGTCATATAATATGATGTCCAACCAGTGGATAGAATATTTTTGTAAATGAGTAAACTGGTTGCAGTTTTCATCAACTCTCTATTGCATTCTAATTCCCATCAAGGAAGATAATATGGTCAGTAGTGGGGACCATTATCCTCTGCTTAAGATTTAAACATTATATGTAATCTCTTTCTTTCTTGTTTCCCTATTCTTTGGTGTACTGAGATTTTCAGAAAATGAGAAATAGGTCTTCGTCCAATGGACAAAAAGGAAAGGAAAGAAAAAAAATCAGATTTTCGTGTTAGCAAATGTAACTCAGTTTTGTGACTTGGAGTAATTTCTTGTTTTCACTTTTCAAGTATAAAAATGCTGAACTAGTTCTGAAATGATAAAATTTTCTAAATTTATATCAATGTTAATATATTGTTACAAAAATTCCTCTAAAACTTAGATTTTTTTTTGTGAAATGAAGTAATACACATTTTGTAATTCAGGCATTATTCTAGTACCATAGCCTGTGTATAGACTATTAATAATTCTGGGTTCTTAATTTCATACAGCTTTTATTTGTCTACTCCTAAGATTTTGTAAATGCCATTTGATAGTAACTTTCATGGTATCGTCACCAAAAACCAAAAAAACAATAACAACAACAAAATAGGGCCACATCTCATTAATTAGAGATATAATAGGACATTTTACTGAAAAAATGCTTTGAATCATTTTTGAGCTTTTGATTAGTTGGTGACTTCATCATTATCTCATGAATTCTACCATTTGCCTTTGCTTTATTTTTAAAAGTTGTATACCAAGATATTAATTTTGAACCTAAACATTAAAATATATGCTATTATAAAATTGGAAGAATTCAATATTACTTCTGGAACATTTTATTTTTAAAATTTATAACCTTTTAGTACGTGACATTTATTAAACAAAGCCCTATGCTCTACTGCAAGTATATGTGTTGTTTATCATACTGTTCTTACAGAAAATATTTAACATTCCTTGCTTGGATTCCTTTGAATTGTTTTACAAATCCACTTGAAAATGTTTTATTGCTACATGGACAATTACTTTGTATCTCTGTATCTCTATGGAGCATTCATTTCAATCTTATTTTATTCAAAATTCTGTTAACTATATATTCTTTTGTGGAAGTGTTCATAGAAAGTCTAAGAATAATTTTTTTAACAAATTTTGTTGTCTATATATGGGTACAGAATATTTAGGCCTTCTAAAATGTAATTTTTATTTAGTAATTTTCCTCACATTTGTTTTCAGAGCCTCTTGAAAGCTAAAACAGTTGTTGTATAATGTATCTGAGATGGCCCATTAATACATTTTAGAGATGAAACATACTGGACTAATGATGTTTAGAAAATTTTTTTATCTTTAAAATTCAATCTGGGTTTTTTCATTTCTAAATATATAAATTTGAAGTCAGTGAAATACATGAATCTTAAAGAATATGATTATAGCAGGGTGCAGTGGTGCATGCTTGTAATCCTAGGGGCTTGGGAGGCTGAGGCAGGAGGATCACATGTTCAAGGTCAGCCTCAGAAACTTAGTGAGGCCCTAAGCAACTTAGTGAGACCCTGTCTCAATATAAAAATAGAAAAGGGCTGGGGATGTAGCTCAGTGGTTATGTACCCCTGAGTTCAATCCCTGGTACCAGTATATAAATATGATTGTTATGTGTTTGTCTAGGTTCTCAGTTGTACAAAAGTAGTTCATAAGAAGAGAATATAGCATTGGCATAGTCAAACTAACAGCAGATGGGAATTGGATCTGAGGTTCTACTCTTGGCTTTGCCACTAACTAGCTTTATTTCTTTGGCTAAGTCATCTTCCCTCTCTGAGCCTTTTTCCTCATCTATGAAATGACATAATTGAAATCTAAGATCCTTTCTTCTAGCTCTAACATTTTGTGCTGCTTTTGTTATGGCTGTTTCTCTAAAGCTTCCTTGCACAAGAGATCTTTCTCTTGTTTGATCCTTTTTAAAAAGTCAATATTTTCAATTATGTATCAGCACGAGGCACTCTACTTTTCTTTCTCATTTGAGTGCTTAAACAAGACATTACTCATTTCCTTCCTAGATAGGATCATAATTACTAAGGGCTTTCTTGGCTTTCTAATCCCCCCACCATTGCTTGTTTGTGTTGTTGGGCTCATTTCTTATTATTTTACTTTTACTTTCTTTAGTAGATGAAGGTGTAATAAGGTATCTTCTTAATGTTCATTATATAATTTGGAAGACTTAGTTTGTGTGGGTTTTGGGGTCCTACTATTTATTCTCTCATGCACCAGTTCCGATCATTGTTTGTTTGTGGGTTTCTACCCTCCCTCCCATATTATTTTGCTTTCTCCCCCTCTCCCTTCCCTCCCTTTCAGGAAAATGGAGGAGTGGCTCCATTACCTCCGGCTCTGCCCAGGTTTTCTGCCACAAGAGTGGCACAGCCTGTGCCTCTAATGCTTCTGATAGAGTCGTGACTGCTTTGGATGCTACACCTGCCCCAAGATGTAATATTGAGCATTGAGATTCCAGGGGCAGTACCTTGTTGCCAGGATGATTTTCCCAGAAACGTCTTGGAAAGCCTCAAGAAAGGAAACTTCAGAGCAAACAGAATCAACTAGGGATCATGACTATACATCCATCACATGCATACCAGCACGGGTCCAGCCGAGGCCTCCAAAATGATGCTTTGCCAGCCTCAGCTGGTTCTCAAGTGATGATGTCTTTGAAGTCTCTGTGGCCCGTGACTCCAGAGTTAAGGTAGTGGAGTTTCCCTTTAAAGCATCTCACAGCAGGCTTTGTAGATGGGACACATCTCACCTCAACATGCTTGCTGACTACTCATGTTGAAGGTCAACCTCAGCCCTTAGATTATTTAAATTAAGCTCCTATTCTGAAATGGAGTAGATTACATAATAGGCTAGTTTTATGGTGCAGTAGGTCTTTGACATATTACACTTGAGCCATCAATAGAGTTTATGCAAAATGATTCAACTTTATTAACTTTTTCATAATTTACTTGGCTATAAATAACATTCTTGGTCAAAGAATGTTAGAGGGCAAATATAAATTCTTAGGTAAAGCATGGGAAGTCTCCATCACTCTGTATTTAACTTATGGTTTGGAGAAAAATGATCATTCTTTGAAATTTGTAATTTTTGTGCTTCTAAAGTCACTATGATCATTCTACATATTATATCCTTAATGAAAGTTGTTGATGAGTTGTAATTCTTCTGTATGTGGATCTGATTTCATTTTCTTTGATTTATCAGTTAATGTATTATCTTCTATCATACTTCATAGTCTCTTGACAATTCTAGAATGTGAAAATTAATTAGATAGGATTACATATTTTGACCTCCAATTTAATGGATTTATTTTTTAGAGTCTAGAGTTTGAAAATAGAAAAAAGAATACATGGTTTCTTACAATTAACAACCATGTCTTTATAGAATTTTAGGACTTTTTTGAATTTGTAAACACGAGCAGACATCGGTTTTTATTGGGGGGGTTGGTGGGGGGGACAGGTACTGGAGTTTGAACTCAGAGTCACTTTACTACTGATCGAGATTCCCAGCCCTTTTATTCATTTATCTACATATTTATTTATTTATTTATTTATTTTTATTTTTGAGACGGGATTTCGCTAACTTGCTGAGGCTGATCTTGAACTTGCAGTCCTCCTGCCTCATCCTCCCAAGTCATTGGGATTACAGGTGTGAGCCACCACACCTGACCAGAATTCTGGTTGTTGAACTAACATTTAGAGTAGCTAGAGTTTGAATTTAGTTTTGTTGTCTCTTTATTGTCCCACCCAAATGATGTCGCAAGATTTCCTTGTAACCACAAATGAACTGTTTTTCTATTTTTCATCTAGTAACCAACACTTCACATACTTTATACACATGCATATATTTTCTGTTCTAAAATTTATTACCCAAGTAAGTTTGAGAAAGTTTTTTTTCTAATATATGAGACATGACAATATAGTATTGAAGATGATTTTAGACAGTTTTCTCCAGAAACATATTTTCATTCAATATAAAGGACTTAACTTTATTTTTTAATGTGTTGGAAATAGGAACTTAAATATATTTGGGTTCAGTTTTTTTTTTGTGGCAAAATTAAAAGTTAAAATTCAATGTTAGTCCCCATTTTAAAGCATGTGCTGTATGCAATCCAAGTCAGCAAACCACTGATCGAGAAATTAAGCTTAAAGTTAAACTTTATAGTGCTGAACTCTGGTAATATTTAAATTGGGGTGACCTATTTCCACTTTATTGAAATACAAATAAGGGCAGAAACCATCAGAAAAGCAAACTCATCTGTGGCATCCTTTAGCAACTGGTTATTGTCTGTTTTGTCTAAATATTTCTGATCCATTACTTTGAAGGAGATAGCATAAAAAGGCATATATTAATAAACCTTCATGGACGTGGTTTGCTTTAATCTGCTGAGGTGCCTTTGCTATGCATCTTTGAATATCAATGTTTCTACCTGTCACAATTGAGATTTAACGTGCATTAACATTTCCTGTTATTGAATGAATCCTTGAGTGAAATGTGAGTGCATGCTAAGAAATGTAGAGGGGTGTTAAGTCCAGAAGTAACAACAGTTTCATATGCTCATTTATAAGATTTTGACTGAGCTAGTCAGTTTTGATTGCAGAGTGAATGTTTATCCCATAGAACTTAGCTCATGGCAGACTATTTGAGTCTTGCCACCTTCCTTTTGACCCTTTCTATAAGGGTGTTACTGTGATTTATGACTTTATAGCAAAAGGATAGCCAAACTGATCAAACTTCTTGTCTTGCACAAAAATTGTTATGATTTCTTTTATCTTACATTTTCAGATATCTTAACATTGTAAACATTGAAATTTGCTAGGAATATTTTTTACAAGCAGTAAAAGAAGTATTTTCTTATGTTTTTTGCAATCAATTTTTTTCTATTAGCAAATTGGTCTTTAAGGAACATCTTGAGAAATTTTGGTGTGAGCAGAGCTATTGCACTATTTTTTCTGAAAGTGAAAACTTGTTTATGTTTAATTTGTGTTCTTTTATCACGTGTGTTATTTTATAGCACTCATGTCCCTTCTCATATCTACCCTAGCTTGAATATTACTAGAGAGTCCTGATTGTTCCAGTAATTAATATTTGGTGTTGCTTTCATCTGTTCAACAGATTTATAAAGTAAATTGAAATTATGGTCCAGAATATTATTCTTCTGCTTGAGGCATTATTTCATAATATAGTGGTTTATTGCACACTAATTTTTCAAGAATATGTTTTCCTGTGGATTAAAACCTCTCCTGTGGAGTTTTCTCTTGGAATGCCATTTGTCTGGATAAGTGTCTTTATTGTTGTTGGCCTGTCTGACATTGTAGTTGTTGGATGATGGCATCAGAACAAATATAACTTTCTAAGATTATATAGCTTCAAATTGAAATTGGTCAAAATAGTCAATAAGGTATATCCTTCCTGAGACTATTTAGTATACTGTAGTATTGAGAAAAAAGTCAGTGCAAAGAACATTTTTAAAAGTTTTCATTGGAAGCTTAGATTAAAGCATGGTTTTGGTAGTTTTTACATTATAAAATCTATCAATATCTTTATTTCTATTTAGATACAGAAAATTCTGTTTTTGTTTTTATTTTGGTATATTTCACTCCCAAATATTATAGTTTTTTATTGTTCTTTTACTCTAAAGAATTGCCAAGAAGATGCTTTTAGAAGAAATTAAAGCCAATCTTTCCTCTGATGAGGATGGGTCTTCAGATGATGAACCAGAAGGAGGGAAAAAGAGAATTGGAAAACAAAATGAAGAAAACCCAGGAGATGAGGGTGAGCTTCCCAAAGAGAAGTACAGCTTGTTATAATTTGATTCCTTGACTAGTTCAGTCTTTGAAGAATATCTGACCAAAAGAATTTCTTAATGGATACATTTTAAAGTTTATTAAAATATTTAAAACTTTATTGCCATTACTTCTTTGTGTATCTTGTAGTAATTATGGAAGTTATTCTAGATCTGTCAGTTATTTCTGGTAAACAATTGATTTTTAAAGCAAAGTATTTTATCCTTTAAAATCATATTAATTGGTGATATTTTGTCAATATTTAGTAGTTATAATTTATCAAGTCTGATGTGTAAGATTACAGTCACCAATGATACCAAGGTATATGTACATATCAGATTGTTTCTATAATGATGACAATTGTGAAGAGACAACATAGTTTCATAATGCATTTTAAAGGAAAAATTGGCCACAGAAGGTTTTATTGATATATTTTCTTCATTTAGAAGCAAACAATCAAGTCAATTCTGAATCGGATTCCGATTCTGAAGAATCTAAAAAGCCAAGATACAGACATAAGCTTTTGAGGCACAAACTGACTGTAAGTGATGGAGAATCTGGAGAAGACAAAAAGACAAACCCTAAAGAGAATAAAGAAGTCAAAGGCAGAAATAGAAGGAAGGGTAAGATATTTTAACTCTGAATGTAAGGAACGTACTGGTTTTATAAGTAATTATAGTAATCTGTTCAAATAATTGACCACTGATATTAAGAGAATACCAGTACATTGGAGCAGCTTTCCTCTTGCATGAAAGAAATAAAGAATTTGAGTGGGATGATAATCCAGAAACTTGACAAAACACAAAAATATTTTAAATATTTAGTGGTCATATATACATTTAAGACTATAAAGAGACATAAATGTGACTTAATAGGTTAAAGGTACTTAAAAACTGTGTACAAAATATAAGATTGTATACTACTGCAAGAATAAAAATACTTTCCTATGGGAAGACAGAAGATAAAGTTGGCTTGGGTTGATTTTTGCAGTCTTATATGCCAAATTGCACTTGCATGTAGTCACATTTAATTTTTATAAAAAATTATTTTTTAGTTTTAGGTGGACATAATATCTTTATTTTTTATTTTTATATGGTGTTGAGAATTGAACCCAGCCGAGCGCACTACCGCTTGAGCCACATCCCCAGCCCCAGATTTAATTTTTTACTACATTAAACATCTGTGTTCATTTGGGTGCTATGGCATATACCTGTAATCCAAGTGATTTGGGAGACTTGATGCAGGTGGATGGCTATTTTGAGACCAGCCTGGCATCATAGGAAGATCTACCTCAAAAGAAGAAATAAAAAAGAGCTGAGGATGTAGCACAGTGGTAGAGAACTTGTCTAACCTTCACAAATTCCCCAAAAACAAAAGCCAGAAAAGTCTTGACTCTCTTTGTAGTGAGACCTTTCCTACTGTCAACATCACATTGTGCATTGAAAATACAGAAATGAATAAGGTGATCATTGGTATGATGCTTTTCAACCTGGCTATATGTGCAAATTAGTTGCGGAGTTTTATAATATACATGTGAAACCAGAGGATATTGTGTTGAATAAAATAGGTCAAGTACAGAAGATATTTATCACATATTCTCATTCATATGTAGAAACTTAAAATGTTAATTTCATAAAATATAGATTAGAATATGATCCCTAGAGGTTTAGAGGTGTAGGGGGAAGCGGGCATAGAGGGAGATTGCATAATAGTTACCAAAATACAGTTAGATAGAAAGAATGATAATAGTGTTCTGTAGCACAGCAGGGTGACTATAGTTCATAATAATTTATTACATTCTTTATGAAGCAGTAGAAGAGAGGAGTTTGGAGGTTACCAACATAAAACATGGTAAATATTTAAGGAGATAATAATATTAATTGATCTGATTTGGTCATTAGATGTTGTATATATGGATTGAATTATTAACACTGTACCCCATAAATATGTACAAACATCATATATCAATTAAAAAGAACTTGAAAAAATGTATCTATGACTATATGCCATCCACATGGCATATCTCTATATATCTAGATATATGCATGTTTTACAAGTTTCTCACTGATCTTGGTGTATAGTGGATTTGGCAGTTTAGTAAGAAATATAGATATCAATATTATAAAAAATTCAAGCACTTATGAGGAGTGTTTTTTTGTAATAGGTATTTTACAGTGTGGCACAAAGAGGTGGGGTTTTTGTTTGTTTGTTTGTTTGTTTGTTTTGGTATAGGTATTGAACCCAGGGGTGCATAACTACTGAACTACATCCCTAACCTTTTTTTTTTTTTTTTTTTATTTTGAGATGGGACTAAGTTACACAGCACCTTGCTAAATTTCCGAGGCTGGCTTTCAACAGGCTCAGTTGCCTGAGCCTCTGCGATTACAGGCATGTGCCACTGTGCCTAGCCTGCAAATTCTTCTTAAGAGTATATAAAGGAAATGAGTGATTTAACAGGTTGTACAGTAATATGGATTCCTGTTTATCTTCAACAAAAGGAGCGATATGGATTTTGCATCTGAAATTTAGCTCAGGATACAGAGTGCCTTAGTGTCCATGATTACATTAAATATTTGCTTTATTAAAACTCAGGTTTTTCATGATGAATTTCCGATGCCTGATTCTGTGGATAATTTATTCACAGGTGATTTTGTTTGTTTGTCTATATAGGACAGTGTAAAAATTCCTAAAATCCCATTACCTTCTATGGTCATAGTGATTGATAGTTATATTGAATTGCATGATTTTCTTAGTTTTGTGAACTCTGCTATATCATTGTTGTTTGGCAACTTGAATTGGAAGATGGGGGGGCGAAATTAAAAGAAAATAATTTATTATTCTAACTATTCAATTAAGTTAAATTGAAATGCATTACAGAGTTAAGGAATAATACAGCCCATGAACTTTTAATTTTCTCTTAAATTGTAAAATCATACAATTATTTTAGTGAAAATTTTGAAGCTATAAATATTGCCTATAAGTATTAATATATATATGTTAATAAATAAGTATCAATGTCATGTGATAATGATACTTATTTAGGACAGTATCCTTATGCATGGGGGTAACATATCATGATGTCTCTTTGCATTTAGTTTCAAATGGTTTGGTATAGGGCTGAGGCTGTAGCTCAGTGGCAGAACACTAACCTAGCATGTGTGAGACACTGGGTTCAATCCTTAGCACCACATAAAGAAATAAACAAATGAAATATAGGCATGCTGTCCATCTACAACTACAGAAAATTTTTTTAAAAAGTGGTTTAGTATAAGAAAAGTATGTGTGTGTGTAGGTAGAAGTAGAGCAAATGTGGTAAACTTGAAACAATAAGATAGTTTAGGAAAAGGGATTCATGTGTTCATTCAACAATTCTTTGAAATTTTTATTTGCCCTGAAAATTTTCAAAGTTAAATATTGCATGAGAAATTATTGCTAGTCTTAAAATTATACTTTATTTCAGGGCTTATTAGTGTGTGCATATAGGCATTCATGTTAGCATGTATTTTTGAAGTTCTCTCAACTTCCCTATTCTTTTTTTTAAATTAATTAATTTATTTTTTAGTCATACATGACAGTAGAATGCATTTTGATATATAATACATTCATGGAATGTACATACATCAATCACATTGTTTATTCTGGTGCCCTTCCTATCCTCCCTACTCCTCCCCTCCTCTTCCATCCTTTCTCTCTATCCAATCTAATGTGACACACTTTTTTTTTCTTTTACTCATTACAACATCATATATGTATTCTGTATAGCAATGAGGTTCTCCTCCCATCTCCCTTCTCCCTCTTTTTCCCTCCCACCTCTCTTCCATATTTAGTGGTAGTCTTCTTCTCATGCTCTTCCTCCCTATCCCATTTTGAGTCACCCCCCTTATATCAGAGAAGACATTTGGCATTTGTTTTTTAGGGATTGGCTAACTTCACTTAGCATAATCTGCTCTAATGCCATCCATTTGCCTGCAAATGCCATGATTTTATTATTTTTTAGTGCTGAGTAACATTCCATTGTGTATAAATACCACATTTTTAAAATCCATTCATCTCTTGAAGGGCATCTAGGTTGGTTCCACATTCTAGCTATTGTGAATTGTGCTGCTATAAACATTGATGTGGCTGTGTCCCTGTAGTATGCTCTTCTTAGGTCTTTTGAGTATAGTCCGAGAGGGGGAATAGCTGAACTTCCCTGTTCTTAAGCAGTTGTTTTTTTTTTTTATTGTAAAATATATACAACTTACAAGTTACTGTTTTACCCACAGAATTCAGTGCCATCATATTTTTACACAACCATCACCACTGTATATCTCCAGAATTTTATCATCATATATATATGTATGTGTGTATGTGTGTATGTATATATGTATATGTATATATACATATATATGTATGTATATATGTATGTATGTGTGTATATATATATACATACATACACACACACACATACACACACATATATGTATATATGTATGTATGTAATGGAGATTGCACTCAGGGGCACTCGCCCACTGAGCCACATCCCCAGTCCTGTTTTGTATTTTATTTAGAGACAGGGTCTTACTGAGTTGCTTAGTGTCTTAGCTATTGCTGCTGGCTTTGGTCTCGTGATCCTCCTGTTATAGCTTTCCAAGCCGTTGGGATTAGAGGTGTGCACCACTGCATCAGGCTCCCAAAGAGAATATTATACCCATTAAATAGTAACTTCTAATTGCTCTCTTCATCCTCCCCCATAAAAATCATTTTTAGTGTTTATGTCCTATATTTTTAGCTAGATCGTAACTCTGATTCTGATCCTAAGTTAGAACATGTAAAAATTTTATTTTGAAATAATTTTAGATATGCAGAGTGTTGTACACATATTGCAGATTTCTCATATACTTTTTCATCTCACTTCCCTGATTTGTTATCTTAAACTTATCATAGTATAGTTATACAAATCAGGAAATTAATATTGATATGGTACTACTAAGCCAGGCTTTGACAAACCACACCTGTGAGCCAAATCTGATTCTGCCTATTTTTATGAATAAAATTTTACTGGAACACAGCTATATTCATTCATTCACTGTTTTCACATGTACAATGGCAAAGTTGAATAGAAATTACTTGTTTTAACAGAGATCATATAATCCATAAAGTCATAAAACATTTTCTGCCCTCTGAAGTAAGTTATATATCTTTTTGAAATATCATTAGTTTTTCTACTAGTATCCTTTTTCTGCTTCAAAATCCAATTCAGGATCCCCATTGCATTAATGTACAATGGTTCCTTGCAATATTTCCTCAGTCTTTTCATTCATTATGACTGAGCTTTTGGATAGTGTCAATCCATTCTTTTCTATTCTGTTCCTTGATATGTATTTGTTCAATGGTTCTCATTATTAAAATGAGTTGGCTATGCATTTTGATAAGAATACCACATAAGTGGGCTGTGAATGTGGCTCAGTGGTAGAGCTGTTTCCTGACATGTCCTGAGTTTAAGCCCCAGCACAACAAGAAAAGAAAGAATACCACATAAGTGATGATTTGCACGTATTAAGCACATTATATCAGGTATATAACATCAATATCTTTTTTACTGGTAATATTAACCTTGATTATTTGGCTAAGTTGGTGTCTACAGATTTTTTCCCCACTGTAAGGAAAATATATTATTTTTGTATTTGTTTGTAATGAATATTTTATGGGAAAATGAAACTGTGCAAATACCCTATCTCTCATTGTTCTTAAGCACACTAATTTTTGCATCCATCTTGCATGAAGCAGTTATTACTGTGGTTGCCTATTAATGGTTTTGTATCTTGTTACTTCTACATTTATTGTCTGAAAGGAATAAGTGTTTCCTCCTATTTATTTATTCCTTGCACTTCTTATATGCATATGAATTTAGTGATTTGTTTTTAATTTAAAGAACTCTTAATTGACAAAATAATTGTACATGCATATTTATGGGGTACACCATGATGTTCTGATTATACATACATTGTATAATGATCAAATTAGGATATTTATTTAGCTTATTTGACATCTCAAACATCACTTCTTTGTGGTGAGAACATTCAAAATGATCTCCTAGCTATTTTGAAATATATACAATATTGTTAACTGTATAGTAGTCATCACACTTCCTCTTTCTATCTAGTTGTCATTTTTTATCCACTAACTAGTTTCTTCCCATCTTCTCTTACCTATTAACCACTCCTGCTTCTGGTAACTACTATTGTACTCTGCTTCCATGAGATCAGCTTTTTATGAAATCCACTACTAGAACATTTATTTTAGTGCTCAAATTGTTCTAGCTTTGGCTATTGGGAGCCCTTCAAGTTGGAGCCTATAGGCTGATATCATGAACCTTTTCTCATTTGAAAACTGCTCTAGTTTCTGGCACTATTAAAAGGTTCCATATTCATATTTTCTTTGTATTGGTTTCTTTGGCCAGGAAGATTGGTCTTCTGGAATTTATATGCCTCTGTCAGTTTGACAGTTGTGATATCAGAAATGAGAGAAGAAAATTGGGAATTTTTTTTGATAACTCTAAACGCAACATGAAGGATCCCTTTTATTCCAGTGTTGCTGCTGGAAAACTGACAGTTTTCCTCTCAGCACCCTCTGTATAGTTTTTAATTCAGTGTGCTTTGTGGTCAGAACCAGGAAACAATGAAAACAACACATGACACTCATAGCTGTCATGTCCCTTTCCCTTAGTTACAAAGGGGTCATTATTCAGATTTTGATTGTACTTGCCAATCTGCCTGCTATGGTTTCCCTTTCAGAGTCCATAGGTGCTTAGCACACCGTGTTTAGCAATGCATAATTTTATCATTGGTGAGAGTTTTGACCAGTCTACTTTGCTTGTTTTAAATGGCAAGATTTCTTTTTTGTTAATTCACCTTTAGTAATTCTGTATTTTATTGACTGCTAAGTTTCATTTAGTCAATCCATATACAAGTCAATACTTACATTTTGATCTTGAGCTATAATTTTATAATAATATTTTCAATACATTCAAATTCATAAACATAAGTTTAGTATCCCTTATCCAAAATACTTGGCATCAGAAGTCTTTTGTACATTGGATATTTTTAGATTTTGGTATATTTGCACATATAAATGAGATAGCTGGACCATCAAACCCATGTCTAAACATGAAATTCATTCATTTTTCATATAGTTTACACAGATAACTTGAAGGCTTGAAGGTAGTTTTATGCAGTATTTTTTAGTGTGCTTGTATTTAAACTCTGACTCATCATGAGTTTACATAAAAATTTTCACTTTTGGAGTCATGTTGACATTTAGAAAATTTTGGATTTTGGAACATTTTGAATTTCATTCACATTTTCAAATTAGGAATGTTCAAACTACTATTTAAATTATTACCTGGTATATTCTATGTGATACAGTACTAATTCATGTGTATATTACCAATGTTAATTTATAATATCATAAAAATGAAGTTATTGACAAATAATTGAATTGTGCTTCTGTCATAAAATATTTAATAATTGAATTTTTTTAATTTAAGTGAGCAGTGAAGAGTCAGAAGAGTCTGATTTTCAGGAGTCAGGAGTTAGTGAAGAAGTTAGTGAATCTGAAGATGAACAGCGACCTAGAACACGGTAAGTATACATAGGATTTCAAAAATTTAAGGAATTAACCTGAATGACTATGCCTTCAGATTATGTGAAGAAAGACTACTATTACCAATGAAGTCCAGTAAATCCAAAGTGTAATATTTTTATTTGAAATTAGTTTTACAACTATTATTGATTTAAAATTTGTAAACATATTTGCCAGGCATGGCGGTGCACTCCTGTAATTCTAGCAGCTTGGGAGGCTGAGGCAGGAGGGTTGCGAGTTCAAAGCTAGCCTCAGCAATGTAGTGAAGCCCTAAGAAACTCAGCGAGGCCCTGTCTCTAAATAAAATACAAAATTAGGGTTGGGGATATGGCTCAGTGGTTGAGTGCCCCTGAGCTCAATCCTCAGTATTCCTCCAAAAAAATAAATAAATAAAATGTGTAAATATATTTTACTTGTACCTCAATTGTGTGTTCTAAACGTTTAGTTTTTCAATGTGCAAAATTACTGCTGACTGAAATTTTTGGTTGTTACAGGAAGGGAAGTTATTGTGTAATAGATAGAAGAGTTTTGTGCACAGAATTGCCTATTTAACTTTCTATTGACTACTTCATGCCTTAAGTTTCCTCATGTATAAAATTATGGGTTATAACATACTTGTAATTCTGGTCATTAAGTGAGGCAGCGCATAAGAAAGTCTTATAGTATTACCTACATTGCAAGTAGTAATTGCTTAGTGAATGCAAATAATTGGTATTAGTAATAAATATGTATTTGTTTTTTCAATATGTGCAACTGATGATCTAGATTACTAGTTATATCAAATTTTAACTTCCTTTTTAGCATGTTTTTAGATAATTCTAACCATTCTAAATTTGTTTTATTTTTCCTAGAATAACATGATTTTTTTAAGAATTTAGCCAGTGAACTGTTTGTGTTTGTATGAAAGTGTACATGTATGTCTTTATAGACGTGTATCTGTGTTTATATGTTCTCAGAAATTTGAGACTTTTTAGGTGAATATTTTTAGGCTCTTCTCAATACAGAAGTGTATTAATCTTAAAGAAAATACAATAAGATAACCATAAGAGTTTTTAAAAAATATTGGAGAAGGCTGGGTCTGTATCTCAGTGGCAGAGCGCTTGACTAGCGTGCATGAGGCAATAGGTTCAATCCTCAGCACCACATAAAAATAAACAAATAAATAAAGGCATTCTGTCTCTACAACTACATTTTTTAATATTGGAGGTATAATTCACATAAAATGAAATTCAACATTTTACAGTGGTCTTAAAATATGTGCAAGGGCTGGGATTGTGGCTCAGTGGCACAGGGCTTGCCTCACACATGTGAGGCACTGGGTTCGATCCTTCACACCACACAAAACTACATAAACAAAATATTGTGTCCATGTATAACTAAAAAAATATTTTTTAAAATGTGCAAACTTCTCAATCCCCTCCCCTGTATAGCAAAAGCTCACCTTTTTATGAAAGGAGTCTCCTGCAGGCCTCTGCGCTGATGTCCCAGCTCCCAGCCTGGCCTATAGGGTTTGGTTCTCCCCACCCTGAGCTCTGACTTCTTCCCCATACACATCTCTCCTGCCTTCCCTTCCAGCATTCATCCCCCAGGGTGCTCCCTTCCCTGGAACTCTGACATTTCCCCACACCAGCCTCTCCCTGGGTCAGGGCCCCCTGCTCTGTATTTCCCAGGCTCTATTTCCACAGCCTGGCTAAGCCTCTATTCAGGTGTTATGGCTTGTTTGATTGTTCCCATTCTATGTTTGCTTAATTTTTGTTCTCACTAGATGTTAAGCACTTGGTGGCCAAGGCCATGGTATGTGCAATATACTTTTGTATGCCAAATGCTTGGCACATAGTAGGTGCCAAATAAATGCTGAGTGAATAAAAATACATAGAATATGTTCAAAGGTATATAACTATTCCTAACCATCTGATTTCAGAACATTTTCATCACTGCTAAAAGGAACTCTGTACTCATTAGTAGTCATTTTTATTCTCCTTGACCCATCATCTCTTAATAAACATAAAAAATAAAAATAATCTTTTTATTTCTATGGATATGTTTATTCTGGATATTTCCTATGAATAGTTCATATCATGTGTGTCCTATTTTTGAGTGAATTGTTTCACTTAGCATAATGTTTCCAAGGTTCATCCATGTTGTAGCTGTATCAGCACTTCATTACTTCTGTTGTTTTTGTTTGTTTTTCAATGCTAGAATCCAACCTGGGTAGAGCATTTGCACAAATGCTCTATGACTGAACTATGTCCCCAGCCCACTTCATTATTTTTTAAATTATTATAAGATATACATATCATAACATTTGACATCTCAACCATATTAGTTTTGTAGTTTAGTGTTCTTTTTTTAGCTTGTGTCCAGAACTTTTTCATCTTACAAAACAGAAACTCTGTACTCATTAAATAATAATTCTCCTTTATCCTTTTCTCCCTTCCTCTGTCATCTACAATTCTTATGTCTCTATAAGTTTACCACATACTGTATTTGTCATTTTGTGACTGTTGATTTAACATCATGTTTTAGAGGTTCATCCATATTCATATTATAGCATGTATCAGAATTCTTTTATTTATATGACTGAATATGTATGATACCACAGTTTATTTATCCATTTATGGGCACTTGGTTTGCTTCTACATTTTAGCTGTAATGCTAATATGAAGACTGGTGTACAAATACTTCTTCAAATACCTGTTTTCGTACACTGTGGTGGCACATGCCTGTAATCCTTTCGACTAAGGAGGGTGAGGCAGGAGGATTTAAGTTTAATGCCAGCCTCAGCAACTTAGTGAGACACTGTCAAAAAACAAAAAGAACTGGGGGTATATGTCAGTTGTAAAGCACCCCTAGATTCAATCACAGTGCAAAGGGAAAAAAAACTGTTTTCAGTTCTTCTTAGTATATATAAGTATAATGGGATATATAATAGTATATATCATATAATGGGATTGCATTATATGATAATTATACTTTTAATTTTAGAGGAATCTCTGTACTCTTTTCCAGAGCAGCTGCACCATTTTACATTTCCACTAATAGTGCTCAAGGGCTATATTTTCTCAACATCCTGATTAGCACATTATTTTCTGATTTTGGGGGGAGTCCGGATTAATATAGCTTTATATACCAATTTGTAAGCCTGGAGATACGTTTCTTACCAGATGTCAAGCTATCATTTAAAAAAAATCTCATTTATTTTGAAGAAAGTAGAATCTAACTTCTGTAATCTGCATCAATTGTTTATGCATACATACGTACATACATAATACATACTGGGGATTGATCCTAGGAGCGCTTTACTACCAAACTACATTCCCAGCCCTAGAAACTGAGATTTACTTCTTTATTAATGATGGTGAAGGTTGGAAAATTATATACATACATACATATATGTAAACACACATGTATATATGTATGCTGTGTTATATAGGCCATTTGTATTTTTCACCATAAAAATGTCTTAATGTTACTTTATATTACTACTTGTATACTGAATGTCTGGTGAATACATTAAAGTGTCAATAATTGGATTGAAATTAGAATTTTGGCATCTCCTGTAATACCCACTTTAAACCTGAGATGTTTTGATATTTTTTTTTTTTTTTGCTTGTCTTGTTTTTAGTCTTAGCATTTCCAAAGTAGTACATAATTCTTGGAATCTCATTATGAAGTATTTTATTTTGCATTTAAAATTTTCTTCAGGTCTGCAAAAAAGGCAGAATTGGAAGAAAATCAACGGAGTTATAAACAGAAAAAGAAAAGAAGACGCATTAAGATTCAAGAAGATTCATCCAGTGAAAACAAGGTAGCAATGATATTTAATATGTACTTGAATTAAAACTGGTGTAGTACAGTATAATAAACAGGAGTTACATCTCTGTGTTCAATCATTGATGGCATTGTACTTGCTTATTTTACACTTGTAGAAGTATTGCATATATACATATTTATAAGTGTTAATGTATTATCATTTTTTTAGTGAGAGAGAGAGAGAGAGAGAGAGAGAGAGAGAGAATTTTTAGTATTTATTTTTTAGTTTTCGGCGGACACAACATCTTTGTTTGTATGTGGTGTTGAGGATGGAACCTGGGCCGCACGCATGCCAGGCGAGCGCGCTACCGCTTGAGCCACATCCCCAGCCCATGTATTATCATTTTTAACCAGTACCTTAATTTCAAATGGATGCATCATACCACTCTAATTCTTTTTTAAAAAATATTTATTTTGTAGTTGTAGTTGGACACAATACCTTTATTCCATTCATTCATTTTTTTGTGGAGCTGAGGATTGAACCCAGGGCCCCACACATACTTGGCAAGTGCTCTACCACTGAGCTACAACCCAGGCCCTTGATACTTGTATTCTTGATAATTGCCATTCTGACGGGAGTGAGATGGAATCTCAATGTAGTTTTAATTTGCATTTCTCTATTTGCTAGAGATTTTGAACATTTTTTCATACATTTTTGACCACTCGTATTTCTTCTACTTTGAAGTGTTTGTTAAGTTCCTTTATCTATTTATTGATTGGGTTATTTATTTTCCTGGTGTTATTTTATTTCTTTGTATATCCTGGAAATTAATGCCTTATCTGAGGTACAAGTGGTAAAGATTTTCTCCCATTCTGTAGGATCTCTATTCTTATTCCTGATTGTTTCCTTTGCTGTGAAGAAGCTTTTCAGTTTGATACCTTCCCATTTATTGATTCTTGATCTTACTTAATTGTGCTTTAGGAGTCTTATTGAGGAAGTCAGTTCCTAAGCTGACATGTTGGAAAGTTGGGCCTACTTTTCCTTCTAGTGAGCTCAGGGTCTATGTTCTAATGCCTTGGTCCTTGATCCACTTAGAGTTGAGTTCTGTGCAAGGTGAGAGATAGGAGTTCAATTTCATTCTATTACATGTAGATTTCCAGTTTCCTGGCATTATTTGTTGAAGAGGCTATCTTTTCTCCAGTGCATGTTTGTGGTGCCTTTGTGTAGGATGAGATAACTGTATTTATGTGGGTTTGTTTCTTTGTCTTGTCTTCCATTGATCTTCATGTCTGTTTTGGTGCTAGTGCCATGTTCTTTTTGTTACTATAGTTCTATAGTATAATTTAAGGTCTGGTATTGGTGTAGTTGTTTTCAAATTAGTTTGTTCTTGATAATTTTTATTCTGAGTTGAGTCAGGTGAGATCTGAATGTAGTTTTTATTTTCACTTCCTTGATGCTAGGATTGTTGAACATTTTTTCACGTATTTGTTGGCCAGTTGAATTTTGCCTCTTGAGAAGTGGTTGTTAGTTCTTTTGCCCACTTATTGATTGGGCTATTTGTGTTTTTGAGTTCTTTATATATTCTGGATATTAATCCTTTTTTGGAGGAGCAGATAGCAAAGATCTTTTCCCATTCTCTTGGCTCTCTTTTTATGCTGTTGTTTCCTTGCTGTACAGAAGCTTTTTAATTTTGTTGCTGTCCAACATATGGATTCTTGGTTTTATTTCTTGTGCTTCTGGAGTCTTGTTATGAAAGTTGTAATGTGTGCCAGTATGTTGGAGTGTTGGGCCTGTTTCCTTCTAGCATTTACAAAGTTTCTGGTCTAATTCCTAGGGCTTTGATCCTCTTTAGTTGTGTTATATTGATACTTCTTTATTAAGTATAATTGTAAAAGTTTTCAACATGTTTTATTGCTACTTTCATTGGTATATTATTGAGTATAATAAGAAGTTGGTAAATTTGAACAACTATACTATTTACCTTTAATCATTTTTACTCTATAGAGCCATTCTGAAGAAGAAGTCAAAGAAGAAGAGGAGGAAGAGGAAGAGGAGGAAGAAGATGAAAATGATGATTCTAAGTCTCCTGGAAAAGGCAGAAAGAAAATCCGGAAGATTCTTAAAGATGATAAACTGAGAACAGAAACACAAAATGCTTTGAAAGAAGAGGAAGAGAGGCGAAAGCGTATTGCTGAGAGGGAGCGTGAGCGAGAGAAATTGAGAGAGGTAAAAAAAAAAAAACAACTTATTTTTATTTGATATATTACTTTCATAAATATATGTTGTGGACATATTTTATTATTTCATGAGTAGAGTATTGTAATCAACCACAGATTTTTTAAATTCGATTTTCTAACTCGGCAGTGCTTTATGCAACCTAAAAGTTCTCATTAGGTTATATTTGTATAATTAGGTTCATGAAAAGAGCTGAGATTCTTGAATGATCACTGAAATAATGGTGATGTATTTGGGTAGGAAAATGTTTAAAATTTACTTTTTACACCTGTAAAGGATTTGAGTTTTTTAATGACCTTTATATTTTAAATATTTTCATATATACAGGTAAAGAGAATAGTACCATAAATATACATCTATCTATTATTCTGGCTTCACCCTTTACTAACACAGGGCTGATTTTTAAAAATTAGTCATTTTTGTTTTTGTGTAGCACAAAGTAATTGTATATGTGGTTTAAAGTGTGATATTTCAATACATGTACATAGCACACAATGATTGGATCAGTACCTTTGTCACCTCAGACATTTGTCATCTCATTATGTTAATATTCTGTATGCAGTTTTTGTTATGATTATTAATGCATATTTACTATATAACTTTATGGGTTTCACTGTGATATTTTCATAAGTGTGTATATTGTGCTTTAGTCATGTGTACCTATCACTCTTTTGCCTCTCTTTCTTTCCTTTGAGTCTTTGGTCCCTACTAGTCCCTCTTTTACTTCCAAGTTAGTTTGCTTATTTAGTTTCAAAATGTGAAAAAAAAAGTATGGTATTTGTTGTTTTGCATCTGGCTTATTTCCCTTAACTTGATGTCCTACTGTTCCCTCCATTTTCCTGCAAATGGCATGATTTTGTTTTTCTTTATGGCTGAGTAATATTCCATTGTATATATTTTCTTTATCCACTTCTCTGTTAATGGGTACCTTGGCTGATTGCATGTCTTGACTTCCATCAATACTGCTACAATGAATATGGGTATGTTGGTATCTTTTTTATTGTGCTGTGTTCATTTTTTTTTAATATCTTATTTATTCATTTTTTTATGTGGTGCTAAGGCTCGAACCCAGTACCTCACGCATGCGAGGCAAGCGCTCAACCACTGAGCTACAACCCCAGCCCTTGGGTTCATTCTTTTTTCAGATAAATACTCAGGAGTGGTATAGCTAGATCATATGTTCTACTTTTAGTTTTTTGAGTAACCTCTATGCTGTTTTCCTCAGTGGTTGTACTAATTACATTTCTTTTTTTAATAATAGCCATTCTGACTAGGATGAGATGTAATCTCTATATTGTTTTGATTTGTATTTTCCTGATGGCTAAATATTTTGAACTTTTTCATGTATTTATTGGTCATTTGTGCTTCTTTTGAGAAGTGTCTATTAAGATCATTTGACTGGGCGAGTCTTATTTCATCTGTTTACTTAACTTTTGATTTTTTTGGAACAAATACCAGAAATCATATCAGTTTGCCTGCAAATACTTGAGAATATGATGTTAAACAATTAGGACCTTTAACTATCACTATAGTACCATTATTCCTTATTTTGTTTAATTTCTTCACTTACCAACAAACATTGTCATGATTTTAAAAATTGTTGGAATAAATCAGTATCCTAACAAGGTCCAGCTAGATATTCTGTTGCCTTTGGATGTAATGTCTCTATCTATTTGAATCTCTAATTTTCCTCTTATTTTCTCTTTTTTTCCCCTTTGCATTCTTACATCTAATGTGAGGAATGAGATTGTATAGAACTTCCTATTAGTTTTGCATGTTGCAAAACCAGGATTTAGTTAGTTTTTTTTGGCTCCCATATTTCCTTTAAAATTATAGTTAAATGTAGAGGCCTGATTAGATTCAGTTGTGTTTTTGGCATTAATACAGATGGTAGTATGTGCTACCTCTTGCATCTCACTAAAAGGTACTTTGAATCTGGTAGCTTTTTTGTTAATTTTGTGTGTGTTTGTGTGTATGTGTGTGATGTTGTAGATTTATCTTTGGGACAGTCTCCCACTGAGTAGAACCCGGCCCTTTAAAAATTTTACTTTGAGACAGAGTCCATGTACTCTTAATTGATTTATCATGTTTATTTTCTAGTTAAATTTGTATGCTTATTAAATTGAATACACACCCTTTGTTATATATACTCAAATTGTTATATAAGGGTATATACCATGAGTGTCTACCTAAGAGGCAGTGACCATCAGTTTTTGTTAGCTATTTCTTTTTGTATTACCTGTTTCTCTTAAATGTGCTTATAATGCTGTTTTTTAAATTTGTACCTGTAGACATTTCTCTTTATATGAAAGTTAAGGTTTTAGCTCTCTTCTGCTACCCCTCAAAGATCACTTTCTTCCTGCCATTTTCCCCTGAAAGGTTATGTTACAATGCTTGGTTGAACATAGCAGATTCACAATGTACATACTGCTGTGTAGCAAACAATCCACATATACACATGTGTACATATGTAGATATGTGGATTACATTTCTTTTCATGAACTTTGTTTGCTTTTTCTAGGTTTATATTTATTATTAATTTTTAATCTCTTCAGCAGTACCCCAGAATTTTTCAATAAGTTCAGACACATTAGGTGATTGATCTGTGTTAGTTTTTTTTCCTCCTTGGAAGTGTCACCAGTGTAGTTTTGTTTTCCTACCCTAATTTGGTCTGCTTTATCTGCTTTCATAATTATCCTGGGAATTCCCTCACCTATGTCTTATTTAGAATCTCTTATTCTCTGGATCCTGTGTTTCATTGTGAATCTTACTAATTTGTGAATCTTTTACTTGTAGATGGATGGAATACCTTTATACATATATTTATTTATTAGAAGCCAACTTTTATTATTTACTTACTTTTTATGTGGTACTGAGGAGGGAGCCCAGGGCCTCATCTGTCTAGGCAAGGGCTCTATTGCTGAGCCACAATCCCAGCCCACTTAACATTTTGAAGGGTGTCTTTCTCTAGACTTCACTGGACAGTTTTGGAAATTTGGTATGTTTATTTCTTATTTATCCTTTCTATCAGTCTTTTTGCTTTCGCTCCAGATTTCTTCCTAACTATTCCTATTAATGGATGAACCTTTTGCATCTTATAATGTCTGGTGCTCATTGATTTCCTCCTCTTTGGTCACTTTTGTTTCAGCTTTCCCTCTTATGTCATTTGACACTTGTCTATACATGTTCTACCTTTCAAAGTTTTCTTGGTATTTTAAAATATTTCTACTAGCATCTTGCTATGTACTCGTGATAAATTTTTTGTTCTTTCCTGTTAATTTAGTGCATTTAATACAGCACTTTTAACCAGTTCCAGTGTTTTAACCAATGTAGAAAATTCCTGTGGTTTGGTGTAGACAGAATCTATGTATATTTCCAATACTGTGTTTGTATCAATGAGTTTTGGCAGTTATAATTTTATGTAGCTGACACCCCTTAAAATTAAGATGTGGAAAACTTTCGTCACTACTTCTCTGTCAATCCTGAAACTTCCTGTCCCCCTAGCCATCCTAACCAATCATTCACGTTCATCACTGTAGATTCAAAGTTCCATATGCATAAAATCATGTAGAATCTTCTCTCCCATATGGCTTCTTTTTCTAGGTAAGAATTCTGAGATTCATTTGTGTTTTTTTTTTTTTTTTGTATACCAAAACATTTTGTTTTTATTATCCAATACTATTCCATTGTACGAATATGCCACAATATTTTTATCTATTCATCTGTTGTGATACATTTGAATTGTGTTTAACTCAAGAACCAAGCTATTATAAAGGTTTGTACACAGATATTTACATGGGAAAATGTTTTCATTTCTCTTGGAACGGTACGTAGGAGTTGTGTGGCTAGGTCATGTGGTATGTGCATATTTAACTTTATAACATACAGCATTTGAATTTCCACCATAAATGTACGAGTGAGTGTTCCAGTGTCTTTACATTCTCACCAGCATTTGTTATTATTCATTTCTAAAATTTTTACCATCCTGATTGTTGTTTAATGTTATTTCTTTTTTTGTATTAATTTGCATTTCTCTCATTACTAGTGATTTTTCAATATCTTTTCATGTGCTTATTGGGCATTTATATATCCTTGTGTCTATTCGAATATCTCTTTTCCTTTTTCATTGTTTTTTGGTGAGTGTTTTTATTTTTTTCTGTAATATTTTTTACATATTTTGCATACAAATGACCTTTTCTGTTCATGTATCACAAATATTTTCTCCACTTTAATGTTTTTTCCATGGCTACTCTGATAAAAGCCATTTTGAATTTTGGTAAAGTATCACTTACCAATTTTTCTTTTATTGCTTTCTACTTTTTGTTTCCTATTTAAGAAGTCTTTGTATTCCCCTCATTTGCAAATATATTTTCTCCTGTGGTGTAATGTAGAAGCTTTATAGTTTGGGCTTTGAATTTTGTATTATGTATGATCTTTCTCATGTTACATTTTTTGTGTCACTGGGGATCAAAACCAGGATATTATGCATACTAAGCAAACACTGAGGTATATCCCCAGGCCTTTTAATTTTGTTTTGACATGGGGTCTTATTAAGTTGCCTAAGAGGGTCTCATATGTGTTCCTCTTGCTTTTAGCCTCCCCAGTAGCTGGGATTACAGATGTCTGCCACCATGCATGGCTTCATCTTCCTCTTTATTAAATAATACGCGTTATATGGGTCAAGATTCATGTTTGTAAACTGGTTGTTCCAGTATCATTTTTTTTTTAAAACACTTGTTTCTTAATTGAATTAGTTGGCATTCATGTCAAAAATCACTTGATCATGTATGTATGGGTCATTTACTCTTTATGTTCTTATGCCAATACCCACAACTGTCTTGTTAAGTGTAACTTTATAGGAAGTCTTGAAATTAGATACTATAGCTCCTGTAAATTCCTTCCACTTTTTCAGAATCATTTTGGCTATTCTCAGTTCTTTTTATTTTCATATAAGTTACAATATCATGGTGCCAATTTTCGTCATGGAATTTTTCCTGGAATTGTGTTGGAATTTTAGGTCCGGTGGCTAGAATTGACTTTTTTTTTTTGTATTGGGGAATTGAATTTATGGCTACTCCGCCTCAGTTTTGTATTTTATTTCGAGACGAGGTCTCCTTGAGTTGCTTAGCACCTCACCATTTCTGAGTGAGGCTTTGAATGCATGATCTTCCTATCTCAGCCTGCTGAGCTGATCGAATTATAGGTGTATGCTATTGCTTCCGGCTCAGAATTGACGACAATGTGTTGATTCTTGTCACTGTTGTCTCCATTGATTTAGGTCCCTATTATCTCTTAGCAGTGTTTTGTAATTTGCATTCTATAGATTTAATACTAGTTTGTTAAATTTACCCCTATGTAATTCCTATTTTTTGATATTATAGTAAATGGAATTTCAAGTAATTTTGGTATAATGACTTTGTGTTACAAGTCCTTGCTAAATTTCCTTAATAGTTATAATAGCTTTTGGTCAAATTTTTATCATTTTTTTTCATAAATTCTTTCAGATTTTCTTTATATTCAGTTTGGTGTCCATAAAGAAAATCCATTTTGTTAATTCATTTCCAAACTATCGAGCATTTATTCCTCTCTTGAAATTAGAAATAGATGCTGAATTTCAGAATGTTCTTAAAATTATCTCTTATATTGATCAACATAGTCTTGCATCTCAAGAATAAATTTTGCTTGTTTATGGTATATTGTTTCTTTATGTATTTTATATTCTTTTTACTAATATTTGAATATAGTTTTTATCTCATGTTAAGTGGAGATACTAGATTTCTTTTTTTTTTTAAAATATTTTTTAGTTGTCAATGGGCCTTTATTTTATTTGTTTATATGTGTTTCTTAGAATCAAACCCATGATAGGCAAGCACTCTATCACTGTGCCACAAACCCAGCCCCTCTAGATTTCTTTTCTTGGAATGTCATTGTATGGTTTTCATAATTGAGTAATATTATACTCATTGAAAGTGAGTAGGGATGTATTCTCATCTCATTTATCTTATTTATATATGTATTTATTTATTTTATATTACTGAGGATTGATACTAGGGTCTTATACATGAAAGGTAAGATCTCTACCACTGAGTGATATACCCAGCTATTTTCGTTTTATTTTCAGATAGGGTCATATTGAATTGTCTAGGCTTGTTTCAGTCATGCAGTCTTCCTGCTTCAGCCTGTGGAGTCACTGGAATTAAAGGCATATGCCACTGTAAGTGTTTGCAGGATAGATAAGAGTGGACATTTTTATATTTGTCTTGCTTATGATTTTAGAGGAAATGCTTTCTGATTTTTCTGTGTTCAGTATGTTAGCTTTGGGTTTGCTATAGCCTTTATAATGTTGATGTAACTTCTTTTTATCCCATTTCTTCCACCTTTGTAACAAGAATAGGTGTTGGATTTTTTGAATGCTTTTTCTGCATCATTTGAGGTGATTATATGATTCTTGTCCAATTTTTATTTATGCTGTGATTATACTTACTGATTTGCATATGTTGAACCAATCTTGAATCCTTGGCATGAAATTCATTTGATCATGGTGTAGTATCTTGTTCAAGTGTTTTAACATTAATATGGTAACACAGGTTGCTAATATTTTATTAAAGATTTTTTCCATCAGTGTTCACCAGGGATGTTCGTCTGTAGTTTATTTTCTTGATGTGTCTTTGTCTGATGTTGGTATCAGGATGATATTATGTTGCTTTATTATTTGTTTCATGGAATAATTTGAGAAAGTTTGCATTAGTTCTTCTCTGGTAGAACTAATAGTCTGGTAGAACTCTTGTAGAATACATCTGGTCCTGGGCTTTTCTTTTTTGAAAGCCTTTTAATCATGTTTCAGTTTCATTACATATTCATCTGTTCAGGATTTCTCTTACCCAACCCCTCTCTTTTTTTGAGGTACCAGGGATTGAACTCAGGGACACTTGACCACTGAGCCACATCGCCAACCCTATTTTGCATATTATTTAGAGACAAGGTCTCAGTGAGTTGCTTAGCACCTAACTTTTGCTGATGCTGGCTTTGAACTTGAGATTCTCCTGCCTCAGCCTCCTGAGCTGCTGAGATTACAGGTGTATGCCACCATGCCCGGTGTATTTCTCTATTCTCTTGGTTCAATTTGGATAGGTTACACATGTCTTGAAATTTGTCAACATCTTCTGGATTTTTCAATTTATCAGAGTATAAAGTTTTCAGAATAGCGTCCAATGGCTTTCTGGATTAAAAAAAATGTTTGTGGTTATGTCTCTTTGTCCATCTTTAATTTTTTTGATTTGGATCTTTTTGTTTTGGTTTGTTTGTCTAAGGGGTTATCAGTTTTGTTTATCTTATCAAAGAAACAATTCTTTGTTGCATTGATCCTTTTTTAAATTCTGAGTTTCATTAATTTCAGCTCTTCTCAGTTATTTCCTGTCTTCTTCTGATTTTGTATTAGTTCTTATTTTTCTAGGGTCCTTTTTTTTTTGGGTGCTACTAGGGATTGAACCCAGGGCCTTGTACATGCTAGGCAAGCACTCTACCAGCTGAGCTATATCCCCAGCCCCTTTTCTAGGGTCTTGATGTGTATAATTTGATTATTTATTTGGGATCATTCTTTTTTAAATGTTGGCACTCAATGTTCTAAACATTCCTCCTTGAACTGTTTTCCTTTTTAGAGATTTTGATATGTTGTATCTCTATTCTCATTTGTTTCTAAGAATTTTTTCTTCTTTGATTTCTCTTCTAATGGATTCTTCAGTCATAAAAGTGTATTATTTAATCTCCAGGTATTAAAACGTTTTGTTTTTAATTTTGTTGTTGATTTCTAATTTTATTTTGTTATTATCTGATAGGATGCAAGCAATTATCTTTTTTTTTTTTATTTTGCACTTGGAATAATTTTCTTTGGGTCCTAAAACATGTCTATTTTCGAAAAAGTTGAATGTGCTTCTGAGCAAAAAGTGAATTTCTTTGTCAATGGATGAAATATTCTATAAAGTCTATGGGGTCCATTTTGTCAACAGTTCTAAAGAATCTTAGTTTATGTCTGCATGACTTATCTAATGGTGAGAGAGATGTGTTGAAATCACCCATATTATACTATTGTGGGCTATTCAATTCTTTATATTTAGAAGGACTTGTTTATGTGTGTAGGTGTGGTGACATATGGGGCATACATATTTGCAGTCACTTTATCTTCTTGTTGGATGATTCCCTTAACCAGGATGAAGTGATTTTGTCTCTTAAGATTAATTTTGGCTTGAATTCTGTGTTTGAATCGAATGTTTGCTTTCTATCTCCATTTATATGTTATATCCTTCCCAGACTTTTTCCTTTGCAGTCTTAGACTGTGAGTATCTTGTAAACAACATATTTTCATATCTTGTTTTTTAATTCAGCAGTCCCCCACAAATAGTAAGCATATATTTCTTTTTGCATAACACGTGATTTATTTTTCATTACCCCCTTTAAAGTGGTTTTATTTTCCTCCCAGTTTTATAATGAAAACTTGTAAACATACACAGAATTTGATAGAATAATAAAAGGAACATTAATGTACTTAACATTTCCCTTCTTCATTTCTTAATGTTTTGCTATATAGCCATATACTGTGCAATCATCTTTCCCTCAGTGACAGGCCATATATACAGTGGTTGGGCCATAAAATTATATTGCCACATGATGTTTTCAGGCTGTAATTTTGTTAAGAACACTGTGACATTTGCACAACAAAATCTTATAATGATTTCCTTTTCAGAATACATCCATATCGTTAAGAGATAGGTGAGCGTATGTGGTTGATCACTTGTCTTTAATGTATATATTTGTTGTACCATGAATGAATGTATTAGTCTATGCTCTAATCTGTATTCTTTGGTTTTCGTAGCTTAGGTTTACCTTGTATTTCTTTTGCTGATTCCTTCATGTGTAACATTAGGATCTTAATTTTGCATCATCGTTTTACTGTTTACATTTACATACACTAAATATGGCCTCTTTTAGCATTCATTTTATTCCATCCAATAAATTTTAAAATTCTGTTTATTTTCATTTTCTTAATGATATTTTCTAGTTTCTCTTGTGATTTGTTATTACACCCATTATCTAAAAGTTTTATTAAATTTGAACACATTTTTTTTTAGTTCTTTGTTATTCATTTCTGATTCATTGCCTTTTCCTTGGAAAACATTCCTTTTATATTAAGACTCGTTTTATGCCCTCTCACATGGTCTGTCCTTAGTTCCATGTGCACTTGAGAAAAATATGTTTCCTGCCATTCTTGAGTATTCTGTATATATCTGTTTGGCCCATGTGGTTTATTGTGTTACTAAAATCTTTATTGATCTTTTGTCTCTGATTGCCCATGCATTATTTTTAAAAATTTTCTTACTTGCATATGCATAGGATACCTTTTTTTTTAATGTCGTGCTGCAAGTTGAAACCAGTGCCTCAAATATGCTAGGCAAGCACTCTGCCATTGAGCTATACAGCCCCATTCCCTTGCATTATTAAAATTGGCCTATTTAAATCTCCAAGCATTATTCTAGTTCTCTCTGTTTCTTCCAATTTTATCAGTGTTTCCTACATATCTTGGGGATGTTTTATGTTATCCATGTGTGTGTATAATTATTATAACTCTTTGATGAGTTGATTCTTTTATTGATATATAATGTCCTATTTGTCTCTTAAAAGAGTGTTTTTAACTTAAAATATGTTGTGTATGTTTATTTAGCCATCCCAGCTCTCTTTTGGTTATGCAAGAATATCTTTTACCATTCTGTTACTTTCTGTCTAGTTCTGAAGCGAGTATTTGGATCATATTTTGTTTTATTTTTGGGGCCTTGGCATGTAACCCATAGTTTTGTGCATGTTAGGCAAGCATGTTACCACTGAGCCAAATACTCAGCCCCAGACCATATTTTTAAATCATTTAATCTGTACTTTTTGATTTAGGTGTTAAGTACATTTAAATTTGAGGTAAGTTATGATGAATAAAGAATTTCTTCTTCCATGTTGCTTTTTATTGTGTCTTAGTACATTTCTTTTGTTCATTATTTTCTACATTAATTAGAGTTCTTTCGTTGTTAATTGAAGTTCTGCAGTGATACATTTGATGTTCACCTCACAGCTATTTTCTTTGTGGTTACAGTGCAGATTACAAATAATATTCTTATGTTATAAAAATATTGTTTCAGTGCATACCAAAACTCTTTCTTTAAAGAGAGAGTGAGAGAGAATTTTAATATTTAATTTTTAGTATTTGGCGGACACAACATCTTTGTTTGTATGTGGTGCTGAGGATCGAACCCGGGCCGCACGCATGCCAGGCGAGCGTGCTACTGCTTGAGCCACATCCCCAGCCCCCAAAACTCTTATTCACCTGCTTCCCGTGTAGATAAGTGTTTTAACTGTGTATTTTAACAATGCCACAAATATTTTAGCCATTTTATATATGTGATAATTTATAATTATATTTTATAGTTTTTTTAATCTGGTAGAAAGCAAAAAGTGGAGTTATCAATGAAAATTACAGTTATACTGGCTTTTTATTGGCCTTTGAATGTATGTTTTCTGGAGGTCTTCTCAGCTGACAGGGTTTTTGTTCAGTACTTTGCATTGCCTTCTGACTATTAAGTTTCTTTTGAGAAATTGACTGATTACCTTTTTAAAGATCCTTTGTGTATCATCACCATCTATTCTAGCTGGTGACCTATGCTAGGTTCACAAATCTTACTATTCTAATAACTTAGGAAAATGGCGAAGAAAGTATGCAAACACACAGAAGTACCTTTTCAAACTCAGGGACGACTCTCTGACCTTAGGAGTCCGTGGAAAAAAGGAGAACCACTGGAATTCTTTATTCTTATATAGGGAGGTTCCATGGAACATTCTATCCCAAAAAGGGCAAGGGTAAAGTGTAAGGAACAGGTAAGTGTAACTCAACCCCACCGGGTAACTCCTATTCCTGGAGCCAAGCCTCATTATCCGAGTGGAGGTAAAGCCCAAGTTATTGAGGAGCACAGTATTTGTTCAGTATGTCTTGCTCATGGCTTAAGGGTACATATTTCCAGAGCAGCTCCCCATAGCAGGGTGCAACTGTTCCATGCTCCTTTACTCAGGACTTAAAAGTGTGTACGGTCCAGACTGGCTCCCAACAGTGTATGATGGGATGAATAACTTCTCTCTTGCTGATTATAGTACAGACATAACCAGGAGATATTGTGGGTTTGGTTCAATAGTATTGCAATAAAGCAAATATTGCAACCATGTGAGTCACATGTATGTTTCATTTTCTCACTGCATATAAAGCTATGTTTAAACAGTAATATAGTGTATTAAGTGTTTAGTAGTTTTCTGTGTAAAATATTTATTTATGTGCCCAAATTTAAAATATTTTGTCACTAAAAAATGCTAATGATCATATGAGCCTTCAGTAAGTCAAGTCTTTTTTGCTGCTTGTGGGTCTTCCTTCCATATTAATGGCCTCTGACTAATCATTGGTGTTTGCTGACAGTTTGGATGGATATGGCAGTTTCTTATGAAATTAGCCGAATTTCCTCATTTCAGTATCTGAGTGGTATTCATCAAGGGTAGATTCCGTAATTTTTTTTCCTCACTTTGGAGTACTGGGTATTGAACATGTGCTGTGCCCTAACAGTGAGCTACATCTTCAACCCTTTTTTATGTTTTAAGTTGGTGAATCTGGCATTAAACTTGTGATCATTCTGCCTCAGCTTCTAAAATAGCTGGGATTACAGGTGTGTGTCACCACAAGTGATTTACATTCCATTTTAAGAAATAATTTTCTACAGAGCACTGTGGCATATGTGTGTTTATCCAATGACTTGGGAGGCTGGAGTATCTCAAGTTCGATGCCATTCTGGGCACGTTAGCAAATCTCTGTCTCAGAAAATGAAAAGGGTCTGAGTATGGTAGTGTGCCCCAGGGGTCAGTCCATAATACCAAATAAAAAAGTCATTTTATTTGCTCATTCCCATGAGTAACTCCTTCCTTATTCCCCCTCCCCTTGTTTTTGGTGCTGGGCATTGAACTAGGGAAAGTGGACCACTGAGCTGCATTCCCAGCCCTATTTTTAATATTTTTATTTGGAGACAGGGTGTCCTTGAGTTGCCTAGCACCTCTTTGTTGCTTAGGCTGGTTTTAAACTTGCAATCCTCCTTTCTTAGCCTCCTGAGCCTCTGGGATTACAGGTATGCACCACCTCACCCGGCCTCCCTTTTCTATTAAGCTTTATCATGATATTGCAAAAATCTGGTGATATATGTCCAGGCTCCACTTAAACTTGTAGTTTTGGGCTGGGCATGTGGCTCAGGCGGTGGCGCGCTCGCCTGGCATGCGTGCGGCCCGGGTTTGATCCTCAGCACCACATACAAACAAAGATGTTGTGTCTGCCGAAAACTAAAAAATAAATATTAAAATTCTCTCTCTCTCTCTCTGTCTCTCTCACTCTCTCTTTAAAAAAAAAAACTTGTAGTTTTATACTATTTTCATCACACTTGAAGTTACTTGTAATTTAAACCTCATGAGGTCATTCATGAGGGTTTAAGTCAAGTTCTTTCATATTCATCTTACTGTTGATATTTTGACCTCCTCACAAGAACCATGAATGTTAATGATGTCTAGAGTGATGAATACTTTCCAGAAAGCTTTGAATTTACTTTGGTCAGATCCCTCAGTATTTCTATTCTTTCTTTCCTTTTTTTTTTTTTTTTAAATTTTGGTTGGTACCAGGGATTGAACCCTAAACAATAACCCATATCCCCAGCCCTTTCTATTTTTGTAGTTTTGAGACAAGGTCTGTCTTGCTAAATTGCTTATGGCCTTGCTAAATTGCTGAGGCTGGATTTGAATTTGTGATCCCCCTGTTTCATCTCTAATTTGCTGAGATTACAGTCATGCACCACTGTATCTGGCTACAAAATGTATTTCTTAAATAATAAGACTTGTGTTTTAGACAGCTTATTTGATCCTATGACTTAAAATCCTGAGAAGAACAATTTTAGAGTAGGAAAATTTTGTTTGGGTGCTCAGGGTTTTAGAGGTCTCAGTGCCTAGACAGCTGACTCCATTCCTCAGAGGCAACATCATAGCTCACATGATGATTAGAAAACAGACTAAGCTCAGCTCACTCAAGATAAACTCCAAGGGCAAGCTCCCCATGACCTACCTCTTCCAGCCACACCCTATCCACCTTCAGTTATCAGTTAATTTCTATTAGGGGATTTTTTCAGTGATTGGGTTAAAGTTCTCATAACCCAATTATTTCACCTCTAAGGTTTTTTTGTGTTGCCTCACACATGAGCTTTTGCCAAACATCTCACATCCAAATCATGGCAAGTTGCACGTAAAAATGACTCCTGGTTATGACCAGAGAATTGATATTGTGTGTATGGGCATGAAAACAATATTAATATTATTTTACTTTTCCATGAAAGTTCTGATGACCAGGTGCATGGTCCATGACTAGTAGTCTTTTTTAAAAAAAAATTGTTCTAAGTAGTTATACACACCAACAGAATACATTTTGACACATCATACATAAATGGAGTATAACTTCTCATTTCTCTGGTTGTACATGGTGTATGATTACACTGGTTGTGTAATCATATATGCATGGAGGGTATAATTACTGATTCATTCTTATTATTCCTCCTACCCCCACTCCCTCCTTCCCCCCTCCCTTCACTCCCCTTGGACTAATCCCTAGTGCCCCACTCCCCCATTGTGAATTAACATCTGCATAGCAGAGAAAACATTTGGCCTTTGGATTTTTGGGATTGCCTTATTTGCTTAGCATGATATTCTCCAGCTCCACCCATTTACCTGTAAATGCCATAATTTCATTCTTTAAGGCTGAGTAATATTCCTTTGTGTATATATAACACGTTTTCTCTTCTTTTCTTTTTTTAAATAATTTAGTGGTTGATTTACCTTTATTTATTTATATATGGTGCTGAGAATCGAACCCAGTGCCTCACACATGCTAGTTAAGTGCTCTCCCACTGAGCTACAATCCCAGTCCTTTATAATACACTTTCTTTATCCATTTATCTGTTAAAGGGCACCTAGGCTGGTTCCATAGTTCAGCTATTGTGAATTGAGCTGCTATAAACGTTGATCTGGCTGTGTCATTGTAATAGTATGCTGATTTTAAGACCCTCAGGTATAAACTGAGGATAGGATAGATGGGTCAAATGGTGGATCCAGTCCAAGTTTTCTGAGGCATCTCCACACTACTTTCCTTAGTTGTTGCTTTTGGGGGATATCTTACTGTAAAACTGTTGTGTTCTTTTGATGGCACCATGTATCCATGGCTTTTCTTGTTCCTTGAAGTCTTTTGTTGCTATTTGTGCATTTGAAGAAACAACCACTTCATCCACTCTTGTTTTTTTTTTTTTTTTTAATATCACGAATTGAACCCAGGCACTTAACCACTGAGAGACACCCTAAATTCTTTTTTATTTTTATTTTTAATTTTGAGACAGGGTCTCAATAAATTGCTTAGGGCCTCACTAAATTGCTGGGACTGGTCTTGAACTTGTGATCCTCATGCCTGAATTCTTCAGTGCATCTATTTTTTAACTATTTTGTTCCAAGAGTATGCCGAATGAATTCTCTGCTGGATTCCCACATTTCTTTTTTTTTTTTAATTAATTTTTATTGTAGGTTGTTCAAAACATTACATAGTTCTTGATATATCATATTTCACACTTTGATTCAAGTGGGATATGAGCTCCCATTTTACCCCATATACAGATTGCAGAATCACATCAGTTGTACAACCATTGATTTACATATTGCCATTCTGGTGTCTGTTGTATTCTGCTGCCTTTCCTATCCTCTACTATCCCCCCTCCCCCCTCCCCTCCCCTCTTCTCTCTCTACCCCCTCTACTGTAGTTCATTTTGGATTCCCACATTTCCACAATGGTATTCTCATTTATAGGTGATTTACTATCTGTGCTTGTGTATATGTATTTTTCTATTTTTCTTCTTCCTTTCCTCCTTCCCTTGCTTCCTTTATTTTTTCGGGGGTGAGGGGGTTCTCAAGCATGCTACCACTGGGAGTTATACTGACTTCTTGAGTGGAACAATTCTTTTTGGCATTTCATATTGCAGGGATGTTTACTTTTTTTTGTTGTTGTTGTTAGCAGGGATTGAACCCAGGGTTACTTAACTACTGATCCACATTCCCAGCCCTTTTTAAATGTTTTATTTTGAGACAGGGTCTCGTCTGAGTTGCTTAAGGCCCCACTATGGTCCAGAGCCTGGCTTTGAACTTGCTGTCATTCTGCCTCAGCCTCATGAACCACTTTGATTAGAAGAGTGTATCACTGTGTCTGGGAGGATGTTTACTTTTATATTTGCCTTTTGCTCCTCTCCATTTATTACCAGCCATTACCACTCATCATGGAAATCTTAAATGCCCTCAAATTTTAAGTGTCCTATAGAATAGAACTTTCCCAGGTTGGGAATCACATCTGTATTCACATTGTAATGTTGGTGCTATAGACTAGTTAGAACACTTCTTTTTTCACATTTCTATCTAACATGTATTGAGGTATCCTGGTTGAGAACTATTAAGCTAAATTATTGACTTTACTAAAGTGATTTTATGTTTTATAAAGGTGAATGAATTTGGAAAACATATTATCCTGGCCTTATTGAACCAAAATATTAGATGTATCTATACTTTAGAAAATATTCCATGGTAAAATTTATACTCCACCATTGCTTGAACTTAAGTATCAACAGCTTTTTTTTTTTTTGTAGGTGATAGAAATTGAAGATGCTTCACCCACCAAGTGTCCAATAACAACCAAATTGGTCCTAGATGAAGATGAAGAAACCAAAGAACCTTTAGTGCAGGTTCATAGAAATATGGTTATCAAATTGAAACCCCACCAAGTAGATGGTAAGAACCTATTAGGCAATTCATTCACATTAAAGTTTACCTATATTTAGTTTTTTTCTGTGTGACTCACATGCTGCTAAGCACTGGAGATAAATTGGTGAGCTAAAATAACATGATTCCTGCCCTTACGATTGCCTGTAGGTAAATGAGGAAGAAAAAAATCTTTTGTAATTGCAGAAACAGTGAATTTTATAATTTGGAAAAATTGTTACTTATAAATGGGTATATTTAACAAGTGAATTTCACTGGTACTATAGTGGTTGGATGAGGTGGCTAAGAAGTGGTACAGTTAACCTCAGTGCCTTCTTTGGGAATTCCTATTTCAGCATCTTCAGGTATGTTTTAAAATAATACTCCTGTACTGATATTAGAAAGATACTCTATTGTAACTTCCTTCTGCTTTCTTGGAGCAGAATCAGTAAGTTGATTTTGAGTATACATATGAATTGATTCATAAGGTAAATTCTGTATTTCCTACTTCTTGAGATACTGGCCCCATTTCTTACTCAGTCTTTTCTGTTGAATAAAGAATAGAAATAATGAATTATCCTGTGTTTTTTTAACACTGTTTGGCTCAGTATCCTTTAAAGTATATTTGATAGGAAGCTGTTTCATCTTTAGGTAAAATTTCTATTTCAAAGGAAAGTATTTTTATATATTTTTGACCATCCCAGGGTATAGAGAAAAACTGTTTTGATAGATTAGATAATGTGAATTTAACAAAGTCATCCAATAGTGTGCTTGTGCTTGTGTCTAATTTATCATTCTATTTATATTTAAGTTTTTTTTTTAAAACTCTTGAGTATTGTGTTAATACTATTTCTTAGAAGTTTTGGTTATTTTTGATTTAACTGATTGGGAAAAGGTTTAACTTGGACCTTTAAATATAACTTAATGAAGCTGTAATCTTTAGGTGTTCAGTTTATGTGGGATTGCTGTTGTGAGTCTGTGAAAAAGACAAAGAAATCTCCAGGTTCAGGATGCATTCTTGCACATTGCATGGGACTTGGTAAGACTTTACAGGTAAGAATAAAGAATATCCATGTATCCTGTTTTTTTGCTTACATTAATTTGGATTCAACATTAATACTGGGTTCTGTTATGTTTACACACTGCTGTAGGGGCTGGAGATAAAACAGTGATTAAGAATTACAGAATCCCTCTCAATATATTATATTCTGTCAGAGAATAAAATAAGAAATTTGTGCTTTTAGATAATATGTGTTAAGATGATGATAACAATAATATAATAAACATTGAAAGTTAAGGAAGACATCTTTAAAAAATGGTATGTTTGAGCAGAATTCCTAATAAGGTAGGGAAGCGGGGTTACAGATAGGGCAAACAATCATGACCAAGACTTTGAGTGAGAAATTAACTTCTTTCACTTAACAATATTTAACTGTCTATTGGGTTGGGGTTGTAGCCAAGTTGTAGAGTACTTGCCTAGCATTTGTGAAGTACTAGGTTTGATGCTCAGCACCACATAAAAAATGAAGCCCTAAAAAACAGTTTGTGATGCCACAGTAATGAGAACATTTTAATGGTATTTTTTACCATTAAAATTACTTCGTTTGTATAGTTGGGATTATAGCTTAGTGGTAGATTTTTTTCACCCATCCTGTACAAGACCATGAGTTCAAACTCTAGCATTGCAAAAGAACGAAAAAAGTGATTGCATTTCTTATATTTGGTTTATGTAGCAGAGATGTGAAACTATTATATAGATTATTTCCAGAGATGGGTAATTATTATAGATTCAGTGAGTTAGAACAAGTTAAAATGGAAAAGTATTGTGTAACATACTTGTCTTCCAAATTGGCAGTGGTATTTTCTGAAAGGCTTTTGGGACATTCTGTGGAGATCAGGGCCTTTGTTTAGGTGTGAGAACATTTTATATTATTTTGATCAATCACAGTATTATTATGATGCTTTAGAGTTAAAATGACCTTTTACATTTTTCATTTTACAAATATATTTCTTTCCCTATACATGGCTTGCAAATTATTTAAACAGTACACTAACCCTTTTCTTGGGTTAATGTACTGTTTAAGGCAAAACAAAACTTTAGTTGTAAGATTGCTTAAATTTTGTGGGTATATAAATGAAGGTACCAACTTAATTTGTTTTCTTTTAGGTTGTAAGTTTTCTTCATACAGTTCTTTTGTGTGACAAATTGGATTTTAGCACAGCTTTAGTGGTTTGTCCTCTTAATACTGCTTTGAATTGGATGAATGAATTTGAGAAGTGGCAAGAGGGATTAAAAGATGATGAGAAGCTCGAGGTATCATATTTAAGTGTTTTTGTTATTGAAATATTTGCATGAAATTCATATAGTAGAAGAAAGATTTTAAATTACAAATAGTGCATATTTTAAAGGAATTTTTAATAGTCTTACATTTTTAATAGGTATTTTCCAAAATCCTTATTTTCTCACAAAAGGTCTCTGAATTAGCAACTGTGAAACGTCCTCAGGAGAGAAGCTACATGCTGCAGAGGTGGCAAGAAGATGGTGGTGTTATGATCATAGGGTATGAGATGTACAGAAATCTTGCTCAAGGAAGGAATGTGAAGAGTCGTAAACTTAAAGAAATATTTAATAAAGCTTTGGTTGATCCAGGTAAAGTATTAACTTGCACTAACATGAAGAAGCAAGTTGAAAAAATTTTTTTCTTATATTTGGTTTATGAAATAATAATTGAGCAACAACCAAGTAGCTGGTTTCGTTGTGTTTATCTGTCAGGCTTTTGCATTCTTTTTATTTCTTAGAATCAAGTAACATTGCAATGTGAAAAAAAAAATCACCCTTTATGTTGATAGCTGTCCAGAAGATATTTGCTAAGTCTGTAATTGTTTAGAGTTTTCAGGGGAGATCTTATAAACAAACATGCATCAGGTGCCTATGTTACAATTGATTCTTCCAGGTGTTTGAACATTAGATGATAACAAGAATTCTCTCTATACTCTATAAACAGTTCTTAAATCTCTTTCCAAACTTCATGTCATCAGAAGAATTCCTGCTTGCTCCTGTCTTTTAAATGGTCACCATTATATTAAGCTAATATTTGGAATACCTTTGATCCTTTTGTAACAGCAATCTCATATGAGAGCCTAGTACTTCATTCTTATTCCTTACCTGGAAAGATGACTAATTGTACTATGTGCAAAAATAATTAACTTTTATCTAAGACTATTAATTATTTGTACAATTTTTTCCTCATCAAATTTTATCTTGTTATATTTCTTCAAGATACTATAGGATTTATGTTTGTTCAAAAACGCTGGGTAGCTGGGTTTAGTTGTGCATACCCTCAATCCCAGAGACTTAGGACTCCATGGCAGGAGTATCGCAAGATCAAGGCCAGACTTAGCAACATAGTGAGACTCATAGCAACTTAGCAAGACCCTTTCGCAAAATCAATAAATTAATGAAGAATGGAAGAAAGTTACTAAAGTAAGTCTATGTATGTAACTCAGTAGTAAAGTATCCCTGGGTTCAATATCCAGTCTCCCTAATGCAAAATAAAATGCCTCCGTAATTATCACTGTTAAAGTTACTACTAGTTTTTAGAATCCATGGCTTGTTTCCCCCCCCCCCCCAAGGATGATGTAATTAATATGCACAAAAGTTACTGCCATTGTAAGTCTAATAATTACATTGTCTTTTTTGCTATGATCAAGTTGGATGTCTAAAACTCCTATAGTTGATTTATTCTTTTTTTGTTTTGCTGTAGTTTTTTTTTTTTTTTGGTTCTAATTAGTTATATATGATAAGAGAATATATTTTGACCCATCATATATAAATGAAGTATAAATACTCATTATTCTGATTATACATGATATGGAATTACACTGGCCATGTAGTCATATATGCACATAGGGGAATAATGTCCAATTCATTATACCACCCTTCCTACCCTGAGACCCCCCCTCCCCTCAGCCTAATCCAAAGTACCTCTATTCATTCTGATGACTCCCCTTCCCCCAATGTGAATTAACCCCGGCACATCAAGAAAATATTGGAGGCTGGGATTGTGGCTCAGGGGTAGAGCGCTCGCCTAGCACGGGCCAGACCCGGGTTTGATTCTCAGCACACATAAAAATAAAGGCATTATATTGTGTCCATCTGCAAAAACGATATTCATTCATTCATTCATTCATTCATTCATATTCTCTCTCTCTCTCTCTCTCTCTCTCTCCAAAAAAAAAAAAAATTGGCCTTTGTTTTTCTGGGATTGACTTATTTCACCTAGCATAATATTCTCCAGCTCCATCCATTTACCTGTAAATGCCGTTGTGTATATATACCATATTTTTCCATTCATCTTTTGAAGGGCATCTAGGTTGGTTCCATGGATTGGCTATTGTGAACTGAGGCGCTGTAAATATTGATGTGGGTGCACCACTGTAGTCTGCTGATTTTAAGTCCTTCGGGTATAAACCAAGGAGTGGGATAGCTGGATCAAATGGTGGTTCCATTCCAGGTTTTCTGAGGAATCTGTATACTTTTATACAGAGTGGTTGCATCAATTTCCAGGCCTCCAGCAATGTATAAGTGTACCTGTTTCCCCACATCCTTACCAATATTTGTTGCTGCTTGTATTCTTGATAATTGCCATTCTGATTGGAGTGAGTTAAAATCTTAGAGTAGTTTTGATTTGCATTTCTCTGATTGCTAGAGATATTGAACATTTATTCATTCATATATAGTAGTTGTAGTAGAACAGAATACTTGTATTTTTAAAATATTTTTTTAAGTTTTCGGTGGACACAACATCTTTATTTATTTATTTATTCATTTATGTATTTGTTTATTTATTTATTTATTTATTATGTGATGCTGAGAATCGAACCTAGCGCCCCTCGCATGCCAGGCAAGCACGCTACTGCTTGAGCCACATCCCCAGCCCCACAATACCTGTATTTTATTTTTTTATTTTTATGTGGTGCTGAGGATCAAACCCAGCACCTTGCACATACTAGGCAACCGCTCAACCACTGAGACACATCCCCAGCCCTTTTTTGATCGATTGTATTTCTTCTTCTGTGAAAGAGGTTGTCTTTTCCATTGTATGTTTTTTAGAGCCTTTGTGTAGTATGAGTTAATTGTATTTATGTGCTTTGGTCTCTGTGTCTTCTCTTCTGTGCCCTTGGTTTACATGTCTCTTTTGGTGCCAATCCCATGCTGTTTTTGTTACTCTTGTTCTGTATTATAGTTTAAGATCTGCTATTTTGATGCCTGCTTCTTCACTCTTTTTGCTAAGGATTGCTTTGGCTATTCTGGCTCTCTTTACAAATGGTTTTCATGATTACATTTTCTGGTTCTATAAAGAATGTTATTGGGATTTTAATAGGAATTGCATTACATCTGTGTCAATCTGTAGTTACTATGGCCATTTTGACAGTATTAATTCTGCCTACCCTAGAATGTGAGAAGTTTCCATCTTCAAAGGTCTTCTTCTATTTCTTTAGTTTTCATTGTAAAGGTATTTATTTTAAGTCTTTTGTTAGATTGATTCCGAAGTACTTTATTTTTTAAGGCAATTGTGAATAGGGTAGTTTTCCGAATTTCTCCTTCAGTGGATTCATCACCATTGTATGGGTACTGATTTTATATCCTCTTACTTTGCTGAATTCATTTACTAGTACTAGAAGTTTTCTGGTGGAATGTATTGTATCTTCTAAATATAGAATGATGTCTTTGGCAAATAGTGATAATTTGAGTTCTTTTCCTATTTATAGCGCTTTAATGCATTTTGATACACTGTACACAAATGGAGAACAACTTCTTATTCTTCTGCCTGTACATATGCAGAGTCATGCCGGTTATGCAATAATTCATGTATATAGGGTAAAAATGTCTGTCTAATTATACCAACCTTCCCACTTGAACACTCCCTCCCATCCCCTCTGTCAGTCCAATGTCAAAATGCATTATGCTGTCATATATAACTAATTACAACAAATTAAAAAATATATAGAATAAACTGCCAGTTTGAGTATCATAATGCTAACATCTTAAATGGTTTTTAAAGTCAACTGGACGATTAATGTAATTCTGCAAGTATGATAAAAATAGAGCCTTCCAGAATACAAAATAGCTCAAAGAATACTTTTAAAATTAAAATTTTACCAGGACACATGAGAAATTAAATCATATTTTCCTTCATTAAATTTTTCAATATAGTAATGTAACTTTAATGCTGGCCCCCACTTCAGCACATTATACTATATTCCATGGGATAGTCAGGTTTCTTGCCTCTGTGCCTAAAAGATCTGATCAGAACAATTTTAGAGAAGAACAGTTTATTTGAGGGCTCATGGTTTCAGAGGTCTCTGTCCATAGAAGTGTGGTTCCATTCCTCAGGGCATAAGGTGAGACAGAACATCATGGCAGGAGAGGGTGGCAGAGAGAGAAAGACTGCACTCTTCCGATACAGAATATATGCTCCACAGCCACGCCCCTAGTGAACCACTTCCTGCAGCCTCACCCCAGCTGCCTCCAGGCTCCACTCTCTTAATCCCATGAGGGATCGATTTGCTGATTTGGTTAAGGCTATAGCCCAATCATTCGTCCTCCAAAACTTCTTGCGTTGTCTCTCATGTGAGCTTCAGGGGACACTTCATCATCACATTACTCTTTAGTAGCAGCAGCAATTTTCTGTCAATTTCATGTTGCCTAAAGAGGTTGTCAACTGGGCCTGCTGTCTGAGCATCTGTAGGCTTCATGAATTGGATCAGTTCATCCACACACCAGGGTGATGAGTCTTAAAGAAACCTTTTTTTTTCAAGGACACTGATGTCAGGTACAGCTATATATCTTGGAGCTTCACTCCTCTTCTGCATTTGGCATTTATCTTTGGAGTAACTACTCTTGGGAGATTATTTGTTCTCAACTAGTAGTGAACTTGTAGTTGCTTGGTACCTCCTGAGAAAAATCTCTGTAGAAAGAAGTTTGCATAAAATTTCTACAGGTAGGATTCAAGGAGTCTCATGAGTTTAGTCATGAATTCTTAGCCTTTCTAGGAAGATTTTCCTCTTTGGGCATGCCCTCTTTCTCAGGAGACAGTAATTCTTTAGAGGCATTCACCTTTGCTTTGAGCAACTTGGCATAGAGGAGAATCCTATAAGATACGTGTTGCAGAGGAGATGGATTAATGGTTTTCTTTCCTGTTATTTCCTCTTTTACCTGCTCACATGAAGTGTTGGGTTCGATCCTGACCACTGATTTATCTTTATCAAGCTCCGTAGGGCTATGAGCTTTCCTTTTAGAGGAACTGAGAAAGTGGCTCCTCAAAAGGTTTTTATACCGCGGGCTGTGGCCTGAAGTCTCAAGAAAGCAAAGAGCAAATGATGTACTATTCATACATGGAAGATGAATGGAAGGTGTTTCCCCATCGGAAGAAGCAGTATTCACTGCTCCTCCATGATTATCTGGCCTGAGGTATCCCAGGATAGTCTCAGACTGAAAGGCAGAATATACACAGGCCTGCACATTCTGGCAGAGCACCACGTTTCCAGAGTCTTGGTACTTCATTGCCTCATGGTCCTACAAGATACTCCAGGCTTATCCCATGCCTTAGATCAGCCATTTCTCCATACACTATGGTCACTCTTATTGAAAAAAGTGGTATTCACAAAGATCCTGGTCCTGGGTATGCGTGCTCCTAATTGGATTTCGGTTTTAATCAGCTTTTTTTGCTGCTGTGACCAAAGTACACTACCAGCACAATTATAGAGGAGGAAGAGTTTATTTGAGGGCTCATCGTTTCAGAGGTCTCTGTCCATAGAAGTGTGGCTTCATTCCTCAGGGTTTAAGGTGAGACAGAACATCGTGGCAGGAGAGGGTGGAAGAGGGAATCAGCTCATATCATGCTTATCCAGAATGAGAGACTTCACTGGCCAGATACAAATATATACCCAAAGCCATGCCCAAAATTTTCACCTTTTCCAGCAGCATCTTAGCAGTTCAGTTTCCACTCAGTTAATACCTATCAGAGGATTAAATCACTGAATGGGTCAAGACTCTTGTAACCCAGTGATTTCTCCTCTGCACGTTTTTTGATTGTCTTACATGTGAGCTTTTAGGGGACACCTCACATCCAAAATATCAGTTTGTGCCCACGAAAGCTCACAACATAAAATAGAATTTTTCATTTCCAGGGTTCTGTATAGTCAATAGGGTAAGATTGCTGAAAGTTCAAGTCCAAAGTCTTCTCTGAGGCTCAAGGCAATCTCATGTTGTGTACTTTTGTAAACATAAAGCAGTTTACAAGTGTCCAGTATGTGATGGCACACCATAAATGTTTGCATTCACAAAATTAGGGAGATAGAAAGACGGATAGGACCAAGGCAAGGCCAAAATCCAGCTGAGTAATGAAGTCTTGTAGCTCCTTGTCCAGAATCTTTTTTTTTTAAAATTAATTTTTATTGTAGGTTGTTCAAAACATTACATAGTTCTTGATATATCATATTTCACACTTTGATTCAAGTGGGATATGAGCTCCCATTTTACCCCATATACAGATTGCAGAATCACATCAGTTGCACAACCATTGATTTACATATTGCCATTCTGGTGTCTGTTGTATTCTGCTGCCTTTCCTATCCTCTACTATCCCCCCTCCCCCCTCCCCTCCCCTCTTCTCTCTCTACCTCCTCTACTGTAATTCATTTCTCCCCCTTATTGTCCAGAATCCTGGGCACATGATATCTTAGTGTTCTCCCCAAGGACATGTATAGCTCCACCCCTATGGCCTTGTTGGTTGCAGCTCAGGTGGCTTGTCTCTGCTCAGTTGTTGGAGCTTTCCTAGGTCGATGTCCTATGGTTACTCGCATTTCTTTTTTCAGGGGTCTCCACTGCAGCTTTGACTTACTCCTCACATCTCCACATTTTGACTTCTCAGGGGGTGCCTGCAGGGACTCTGACCATGCTGCCCTTTGCCTGGCTTCCCAGCCCCTTCTTGAAAATCTTCGTGGAAGCCTCCATGAACCCCTAAGTCATCCTTCATTCTTGTAGAACCAGCAGCACATGGTTGATTCCAACGTCGGCTGCCATCTCAAGCAATAACTCATTGCAGCACCCTCTGAGTGTCAGGGCGGCTGAGCATGTTGGGAAAAAAAAGAAACTTTTTAGGCCCCCTTGTGCAAGAAGGGTGCCCCAGTGGTCTCAATACAATTTTTACTTTTACTCCCTTGAACTTGAGTTGGGTGTGGTCTTATCAGCTCCTGAGATGCCCTGAAACCATATTTCTTTTTGTATCTGGCAAAGTGTTTTTTTTTTTTTTAGTGGCAGTTATATCTTTTAACATCTGCAACTTCCTTAGCCCCAGTTTTACTCTAGCCTTTCAAGTCCAGGTTTTTAAAAATAAGTTCTGCTTTGCTTTTTGTTCCTTAATATCACAATAATTTTGGCTAAAAGCTGTCAGCCATGTCCATGCTACCTCCTGAATGCTAGGCTGCCTAGATAATTCTTCTGCCAGATTAAGAAGTTCATCACTTTTAAAATCAGCCTCACAAAGAGTCTCAGGATAAAATACTGACAGCTTCTCAGCCAAAACATAACAGGAATGGCCTGTCTCCAAATTCCAATGGAGTTGTTCTTTGAACCCTCTTGAGCCCTATCTTCACTTTTCCAGTCCTATTGGCATTCTGTTCTTTGAGCTCCCACCAGAATCGTCCATTAAGCTCTGCTTACAACAACCTAAAGCATTTCCAGCTTGCACTACTAAGTATCTCAGAATTCTTCCCACCAGTTCCAAAAAGCTCAGAAATCTTCTGATCCTTATGGTCAGGTTAGTCACACTAATGACCCCACTTCTCTGTACCAATTTCTGTTTTATCAGGTTTTTCGCTGCTGTGTCTAAAGGACCTACCAGCATAGTGTTTTTTCTTCTAGGGCCTCTCAGTAGACAGAGATCATATGAGCATGGTGTACAATCCATGTACGTATGTATGTATGCATGTGTGTGTGTATATATTAAAACGTGGTTTAGTAAGTAGTGTCCTCACCCCTAGCCCAGTACCACACTGCTTATTTTTACTTTTGTTTTTTTGTTAAGCCATAACCTGTATTTCCTTTTTCCTACGATACACTTATATGTTTTTTTCAGTCTCATGTGTAAAGTATTTGTGTGTGTTGCAGTGGGATTGAATCCAGGGGTGCTTTACTACTGAGCCATATTCCCATCTCTTCTTATTGTTTATTTTGAGACAAGGTCTTGCTACGTTGTCAAACCTGGCCTCATGTTTGTGATCCTCCTGCTTCTGCCTCCCAAGTCACAGGGATTACAGGTGTGTTCCACTGCATGTGGCTCAGTATTGTAGAATCTCTGCTCTTGTGACAAACAAATTTACCCACTAGAGTACATTGTTTATGGTTGCTTTTGTCTGTACCTTTATAATTTCTAGTTAAGACATCATTTTCCAAAATTACGTAGGCTAATTCCTTTATTTTGTTTGCATATATTAAAGTTTATACTTTGTAATATGGTGTAGTGGATTTTGACAATGAATAAAGATATGTATTTGTAACCTTATTACGATAGTAGTTTCTTAAAACATCTTACCATTATTTTTGGTAACCTGATAATTCATTATTTTCTCACTTATAATTATGGCTGGACTTTTTTTTTAACTTAATACATTTTATTTAGTTGACTTTTGAGTCACATTACCATTGGTTAATATATGACAAACTTATTCAGCATTGATGGATCCATACTTGGGTAAGCCCTATCAAATTGGTGAGAGTGGTGAAAGGTTTAAGAGAGATTCAAATCTCATTCAGCATCAGAGAATTCATACTGAAGAAAAATATTACCAGTGTGATGAATGTGGCCAATGTTTCAGCCCGAGTTCCCATCTTATTCAGCAGCAGGGAATCATAGTGTGGACAAGCCCTACCAGTGCAGTGCATGTGGGAAATGCTTCAGCCAGAGCGCTCTTGTGAAGCAGCATTTGAAAGTGCACAAGGAAGAAAAGCCATGTAAAACCCAGGATAAAAACCCCAGGGTTTTTTTTGTTGTTGTTGTTGTTGTTTTTGCCCCAGGGCAAAAGTCTCAGTATCATATTGGAAAGCTGTTACAGGAAGGAAATCAGTGGATGGTTGTGCCAAATTATGGCGGTCCTTCAGCCCTTTTTTTTGGGGGGGGATGGTTTAGATACAGACTATTCTTGTGAATTTCCAAATGTTATATAGTAGAGCACTTAGAATACTGGGTTCTTCACTAGCATGAAGATATTGGAAGTTTAATGACACGGGGCTGAAAGAAAGTTCAGCTGCTGTTATTTTTATGTGACTGGAACACCAAAACCTAAAAATATAAAGTCCTTGATCTATATTCTGTTATAATTTCTCAAGTATGTGTAGGATCAAGTAACTCCTTAAACTATACAAAAAAGCAAAATGGTAAAAGGTAACATAATAAATGTTTTTAAAATTTTGAAACAAAAAAAAGGTAAAATCCTTGATCTCATTTGAAATTGCTTCCTACATTCTTTTGAAAAAATAAACTTTAAATACTCAGTATTTTCTGTGAAAGGAATACAAAAAGCGAGAAGGAATTAATTTCATTCATTAGCTTTGAAGTTCTGTGACATTAGGAGATCTTATGTTTGTAAAAAGCTTGAGTTTTTCTTATTATGGAGAATTACACATAACAAAACATTTTCATAGTGTTCTGTGACTATCACAGTTATTCCATTGGAAATGCAGAAATTCTTCATCACCCTGAAAATAAATTCTGTACCTATTAGCACTCATTACCACTAATCTCCTTTCTGTTTCTATGGATTTGCGTATTCTGGATATTTCAATAAGATGGAATCATGTAATATCTACCTCATTGATTTAGCTTAACATTTTAAAGGTTTATCTATATTAAAATGTGCATCAGTAGTCTCTTAACATTCCCTGCCAAAGAATATTACACTGTATGCATACTAGCCATATTTTTATTGATGGACCTTTACCTTGTTTTTATTTTTGAGTACTATGCATAATGCTGCAATGAACATTCATGTAGAAATTTTTATTTCTGCATGTATTATTTTTTCATCCCTCTGGATATTCAGCTAAGAATGGAATTTCTGGGTTATATGGTAACATAATGGTTCATATTTTGAGGAAATTCCAATTTTCCACAGCATTTCCTCTTTTTTTTTTTTTTTTTTTTACCAGGAGTGCATGAAAATTCTTCTTTCTCCATATTCTTTAACACTTGTCATTGTCTGTTTTATTATATCTTTCCTTGTGGGTATAAAGAAGTATCTCATTGTGGTTTTAACACACATTTTCCTAATGAGTAATTATGGTCAGCATCTTTTCATATATTTGTTGGTTATTTGTTTATTCTCTTTGGAGAAATTTCTTATTCAAAACCTTGTTCAGTTTGTAGTGGGTTTTCTTTAACCTCCAACCCCTACCCTTTTGGTTCTGGGTGTTGAACTTAGACTCAACCAATGAGACTCATTTTTACATTGTTTTCAAGATATATATTTTGTCTTCATTGTCTGAGGTCCTGTCTTCCAAGTGGTGTAATCTGTTGATGTTGCTTTCAGTTGAACTTTTAATTTAGTTTATTGTTTCTTTCATTTCAAGGATTTCTATTTTTTTTTAAGAACCTCTGTCTCCCTATTAATCTTTTGCTTCTTGTATTTGTTTATGTAGCTCTTTGTGAAAATGATCTTTTGCTTCCTGTACCTGCTCTTATAGCATCCTTTAATTCTCAGAACATTTTCATTATGTACATCCTGAGCTCCTTCTCTGTCATTTTTCCTTCTATGCTGGCCATGGATTCTAATAATGTGGTATCTTGATTTGTTTGGGGCACTTACTTCCCTTGTCTTTTCATATTGCTAGTGTGTCTTCTCTTCTAGCACTGTGGATCCCAGGCATTACCATTTTTACCCTATGGGCTTATAGTGCCCCTGGAGGGAACCAATATCTCTCTTTTGAGGTGAAGGACAATGTTAACAGATCCCAAAATAAACAATATACACCCTAAAAACAAAATGTTTGTTATTAAGACATTTATACTTTGGTCACAATGTACAGAAATGGTGAATTCAATTATTATCTACAGTATACTCAGTAGGCTTCTAAAAGTATTTATAGTTTCTGATGGTGGACAAAGAACCAGTGGTGAGTAGTAGGATGATATGCTGAGGAGGTAGGAAGTGAGGATTTAGAGTTATTATATCTTAGGAAGTGTGAAGGAGAATTCTAAAGAGGAAGATTAGTAGCAGGAGAAGGGAGAGGAAGTAATTTTGGGTATAGAAGTAAGTGGGAAGACAGTAGAGTACATAAAACAAACACATATATATTAAGAAAAGTAAAAATTGTTAAAATAGTAGAATTGGTTCAGGGAAAAAAGGAAAAAAGAAAAAAGAATATACAACACAACTGTAATATACTATTCAGTCATCCCAGTTCTCAAAATCCTAATTCATGCAAAGTACTTGGTTTCACATCTGATGGGGATATGAGGGTGGGAGAATAGAGAGGGAAAGGAAAAATAATATCTTGAAGGAAGAAACAGGTATTGTTTGGGTTGGAGATCAGTATCTTTCCTGCTTCCCTTCTCATCCAATAGGTAGGGTCATCTGTTGTTAGTTTATATCTCCGCCCTCAGGATGGTGAAGCTAACCAGGCTGTTACTGTGCTGGAGTAGTGGCTGCTGGGGAGAGGGGGCAGTTAGAAACTGGGTACCTGGCCAGCTGGGGTTCCGAACTGGGAGTTGGCCCCATTGAAGGTGGTGATGAAAGTTACCCAAGATGAAGGTGCCTGCTTTCAGCTATTGGATGTTGGGTCATGCGTGGAGGTGGTGGGGAGCCGAGCGATAGCACTGGAAGATGAATTCAGAGATGAGCTCTGTGGCATGTAGTGTATGGCTGTCGCCTGAGTTCAGGGACTTTGTGAAGTTCTCAGGTGCAGGCAGGCTACAGCACACAGGGGACTATCTCCGCTGCTGCAGAGTCCCAAGATGGTGGCAACCAGGGGAGCCGCACGTTGGCAGATGGGGTTCCAAACAGGAATGGTGGCCAAACAGTAGTGGTGGCTGGAGTTCCTGCTTGTGGGAAGCTTCTGGGTGTCCTAGGTGGGAGCGGCTTGTGTGATTTCTGCTCGGGTGGGTGGCTGAAAGTTCTGTGTGGGTGCTGCTGCCGATAGTCCTGCTCCGGTACCCAGTAGTCCTATATGGGCAAATAGTTGGGAGACCTCCTCTGACGCTGAGCCCTGGACTGCATGGTGACTGTGATTTCTGTTCATGAGCAGAAATGTTGCTCGTAGAGAAGCAGTATAATCCCAGGTCATGGAGTGACATAGAATGTTGCCTCTCTCTGGCCCGCCATCTTGAATCCTCTTTTTATCTTTTTCATGCTGTTGACGTAACCCAGGGTTGCTTTTCCACTGGGCTACATCCCCATCCCTGTTTTTTAAAAAAAATTTTTTAAATTTTTAATTTTTTGTTCTTTTTAGATATACATGACAGTAGAGTATATTTTGACATTTTTATATAGGCATGGAGCATATCTTATTCTTATTAAGATTTCAGTCTTGTGCTTGTGTATTATGTAGAGCTTCATTGTGGTGTATTCATATATGTACATAGGAACGTTATGTCTGATTCATTCCACTGTCTTCCCTATTCCTTTTCCCCCTCCCTTCCCTGCATTCCCCTTTGTCTAACCTTCAGTTCTTCACCTCTCCCCTTTTGTTGTGTGTTATAGTCCACATATCACATAGAACATTTTACCTTTTTTTTTTTTTTTTTGGTGGGGGGAGGTTTTTCTCCCCATTCATTTTTATGTTTTTAGTTTTAGACAGGGTCTCACTAAGTTGGTAAGACTGGCCTCCATCTGGATTTTTCTACCTCAGCCTATCAAGTTGCTGGTATTACAGGTGTGTGTCACTTTACGCAGCTCTTTGATTTCATTTTTCTTGCCTAATGGATCTTCCTAGAGCTTCCTATACAATATTGCATGTAAATTGTGAGAAAGTTTGTCTTGTTTTTGATTTTGGGAAGCTCAATTAACTATGGTGTTAACTGTGTTTTTTCTAAAAAACAAATACCTTTTATGAGGGTTAGTAAGTTGGATATTTGGTTTATTTTTTGTTAACTTTGAAAAATAAATACTTATATTATCTTTGTTAGCACTTAACTGGAGCTATGGCTTTTCTGTTAGGTTTTATTGAATATTCTTTGAAGTCTTACCTTTCATTTCCTTTCCAGAGTATATAAGAAGCTTAGAGATACCTTGGTTTGTCATATCAGAAAAATCATCTGTACTGCATGGAGAATCCCCTGTTTTCTATTATATATAATATATACTAAGAGGCATATGTAAGCTCTAAATGTATTGGCAGTAATCACTTTTTTATATAATTTTTCTTTCCACCTAAATCTGAAGTATTGGGCTATTTAGAAGGGATCTGTTAAACAAAACACTTGCTTTTCCAATACCTGTTTTCTTTCTTTGCCCAATTTGTCTTCTCTGATTTGGGGTCTGACTGGTGGTAGTGAAGGATCATATAAGTGATAGCTGAGTTTATGAAGGCCTGACTTTGGATATGTTGTGGCATAAAAATCTGAATTGTAGTTTAAGATGGAAGTAAAGTGTAAGAGGTAGGAGATACCAGATTCTTAAGAATGATATCAGGTCATAAATTCACAAGTGTAAGCTATTAGGACAGAATCCTGGAATAGTAGGAGCATGTATTAGGATGGAAATTGTTTAGAACTGACCAGAGTTTTTGGACAGCAATATTCATATGTGAACTCTGGTTCTCTGGTTATCGCTGCATAACTATTAGCCAAAGTCTTAGTGGATTAAAGTGACAACCATCTTTTCATTCTTTCTCCTTGTTTTAGTGTTTTCAGGGTTTTGCAGTAGGCTTGTGTGGACAGTTTCCAATATTTTATCAGTTTTTTCCCTAATATTTTGATTTTTAAAATTTACCAATACATATCAATGTAATACACTAAAAATAAATTTAAGTATAACAGTATATAAAAAGACTTTTATTTTGTTTTCCTCTCCTATCCTGCCACTTATTGTATTTTTTTTAATTGGTTGTTCAAAACATTACAAAGCTCTTGACATATCATATTTCATACATTTGATTCAAGTCGGTTATGAACTCCCATTTTTACCCCATATACAAATTGCAGAATCACATCGGTTACCTGCCACTTATTTTAAAGCATATTTTTCTCTTAATATCTTCAAATTGATCTGTTGGAGTCTAATTAACATTACTGTTCTTGATTGTTCATTAGGTGTATTTGTGGTACAATATTGATGGCATCATTTGATTTCAGCAATAATGTCTGCCTATATAATTAGAATAAATATTAAAAGTATACTGAACCATCTTAACATCCTTTAATATCAGGCTTGAGCTTGTGTGCAGTGATCCATACCTGTAATGCAGCTTGGGAGGGTTAGACAGGAGGATCACAAATTCAAAGCCAGCTGTAGCAACTTAGCAAGGCTCTAGGTAACTTAGTGGAACACTGTCTCAGAATGAAAAATAAAAAGGGCTGGGATATATGGCTTAGTGGTTGAGTGCCTCTGGGCTCAATCTCTGGTACAAATCATCATCAACATCAGTCTTGAATTTTGAACAGAAATTTTCTTATACACTTTTGTTAGATCTCTTTCCTTCTACTGCCCAGAATGTCATGGCTGCTGGTGTCCCTGTACTTTCTGTTAAATGATTTCTAAGTGTAAATATTTTCATTCCCTACTGCCTCAGTTGTGTATGATTTTTGGGAATAAAATTTCCCAGAAAATGTGTTTCCATGCTAATTAAATTGCATTTCTTTTAAATATTAAAAAAAAATTTTTTTTGAAATGGCTTTTGCTCAGATTGACCTTGAATTCCTGAACTCAGGCCTTTAATGTAGCTTTGAGTACATGCTCATGTCAGTGCTCCTAGTTTAAACATTAAAATTCTTTATTTAAAAATAATTATCTTAGAAACTTATATATTTATTACTATTAGTAAATACAATGTAAACAACAAAATTTAGCTTTTGGAGTTTTTTCTTCAGATATCATTAATAAGAATTGGGCTTGCTCTCCCCTTTGTTAACTAATAGTCTTTTTAAGTTAAAGAAATTACAAATGTAATTTATGTTCTTAATCAAAATGCAAACTGAAGGGGCCAGGGTTGTGGCTCACAGGTAGGGACTTGCCTAGCATGTGTGAGGCACTGGCTTCGATCCCCGGGACCACATAAAAATAAACAAATAAGGGTATTGTGTCCATCTACAAGTAAAAAAGATATTTAAAAAATTCAAAAGAAGAAAACGGATTGTGTGCTGGAATATAAACGTTTCCTTCCTTCTTAGTCTTCTATCATTTCATGTATATTCTTCCAGACATTTTTTGTACTTACAGAAACATGTATTTTAGTTTGCAATATTTAGAGTCCTCAAAGCTACCTTCAGGATCAGTAATTCACAGGAAGGACACAAAGAACTAAGGAAAGCTATGATACCCAGGGTTATTGTTTGGTATAATAAAATAAATCAAATTAAAATCAGCAATAGGAAAAGGCACATAGGGCAGAGCACCAGATCATTTCTTGTGTGATCTTTCAGTGGAATCATTCACAGAGGTCTAGCTTCTTCCAGCAATTAATGAATGACAGTATGCATTGAGTATTACCCACCAAGTAAGGTCATTTTGGACATAGGCATATAGGTATGGTTGACCACCCTTGTGACTGATCTCCAAATCCTTCATAGTCTAGAAGTTTCCACATGGCCTAAGCCTTCCACCCCCCTGTGCATCTTACTCTATATGGACACTCCAAGGTCTCCAGCAAAACACTCTTTATGTGGTAGGACATTTATAGCAGACCTTTCTTTGAGTAAGATTAATCCTTTGTGTACATACATATATGTGCATATAGATAAAATCAGCTTATTTTATGTTGTTGTTTAAATGTAAACGACATCATAATATAGATAACTACAGACCCTCATAGGGTCTGTAGTTATCTATATTACCTGGTTTCTCAATCTAGACCATGAAAGCCAGTATGACTTGGCATAATACATACTAAGCCCTGAAACATAATGAGTGACTAAGCAAAGCTACCCTTGACACAGTTATCCCTCATAAATGAAGATGAAATGAAAACCTTTAGGCCACATTGGGATGGATGAGTTTGCCCTAATATTATTTAGACTGCAAAATGGTATGAAGTGATAAGCCTTCGGTGGAAACTTTTTTTTTTTTTTTTTTACCTTGCAGATTAGTTTAACGATGTCAATTCTAAACTCCTTCTCTGACACTTCTTCTACTGTGGTGTTGATGGACTCTGTCATTGGAGTATCTTGGTTTGTTTGGGGGTGATTGTTCCCTTGCTTTTCCATGTTGTTTTTCTACCCTTCTAACAGTATGAGTCTGAGTTTCTACCCTGTGGACTTATTTATAGTGCCCCTGAAGGTTTCCAGTACCTCACCATTTAGGGGGAGATTAATCATAATAACAATTAATGCAAACAGTACCCAGCATTAAACCAAATAGTTTGTCCTATGACGTCTACAATGTTAATTATCACAATAAACACAAACAATATGATCAGTTATTGCCTACAATAAAAACAGTAAGTTTCCAAAATGGTTTATGATTTCAAATGGTAGACAGGGAGAGCGCAGAAGTGATATAGGATGTGATAATTGTGATGGAGGAGGAGAGAAGATTGGAGTAAAAATTTAAAGGAAGAGTGAAGAGGAAAACAATTTCAGTGGAAGAAAAGAGAGAATCAAGTAAAATAGGTGAGAGAAATAAGATTCGGTCCTCAGCCCTGGGGAAAAAAATTAGGTTAAAGAAATAAAAATAGGGCTCAGTGGTAGAGCACTTGCCTAGCATGCGTGAGGCACTGGGTTCGATCCTCCGCACCACATAAAAATAAAATAAAGGTATCGTGTTCACCTCCAACTAAAAAATATATATTTTTTAAAAAATATAAAAAATTGAAAACAAAAGAATATAAAACAAAACTGACATTAATCAAACATCCTATTCATCAAAAACTTGATACATGAAAAATAACTGCTTTTTAAAATGTTAGAAAAAATACAAATATGAATATATATAAATGTCCATGAACCATTAGGTCACAATTATAGAAAAGAAAAAGGAAAATCTCAACGACAAGTTAAAGAATTGTTTGCAGTGGAGTTCAAAAGATTCTTAGCTTTTCTTCTCAGTGGTGTTAGGTGGGGTCAACTGGGGCACATTTCCCCACCCTCAAGATGGATTGCTGGAGTGAGAGAGAGAATCCCATAAGTGGAATTAGTAGAGGGGGCTCAGGCTTAGGTAGGCTCCAGGCTATTCGCTGAATGCCAAATTTGGTCTCGAGATCATCAGGCTTAACAATTGCTGGTGCACTCTGGAAGACTGCACCCCAGGGGTCTTTCCTGGGTTCCACTTGTGTGGTGGAGAAGCCAGTTCTTAGTCTACTATGTCACCTGCAGACCCCACCTTTCCTAGTCTTGAATTCAGTCTCCATACCTCAATCTTTTCCCCATTCCTTTAGAAATCATGGCCATGGCATCTCTCCCAGCTGGTCCTATAAGCAGCCAGATTATAGAGGGAAGGGGAAGGGAAGAGCTGGTTGGGTTTCCATGCCCAGTTGTCTCCTGAGTAAGCCTCTCTCCACGTTTGGTTTTTCTCCTGGTCACGTAATTACACTCTGTGTCGTGCAGTGTATTTTTACTGGGCCTGTATTTTGGGTCAAACTTAGGTTTGCCAGGAATTGTCTCCCCCAGCTACAGGCCCAAGCATCTCAGCTGCAGAATTGGTCTTTTCTTTGCCCTCCGTATGCCACCTGAAGTGATGGCACCTTCTTTCCCCACATTTGGATATTATGCAGTTTGTCTTTCAGTTTAGTTGGGCAGTATTTTTCGATCTCCAAATTGTTCATACCCAGACATGCCTCAGGCCTCCTAAAAATGTAGGTTCCTCTAATTCTCTTATCTCTCAGCTTTGCTGGTGGAAAGACTGCTCTTGCTGATGTCTCCGGCTACTGTAGAGGCTGTGGCGCTGGGGATGTTTTCCTTATTTTATTATATCCAATCTCATAAGTCCCCATCCGCTTTGAATGTCCAGAATTAAATTTCAATTCCCCCCCCTCTGTCTTTTGCTCACCCACCTTGCTGAGAAGCTGCCTAACTTCTTACTTGGTTTCATGTCACGGAGCAGTCAGAAAAGGGCCCTTCTCTATGCAACCATCTTGAAACATCCTTAGAAACTGTATTTCAAATTTAAAATTTTGCTCTTTTCCTGGACTACCAATTCTTAGATACTCTTAGAATGTGAGCTCTACTTCTCAGTTGTACATTTGATCATGGGTGTAAACAACCAAAATTCTGAAGTATATTGTGTTGCTAAACTATAGCCTTTGGTAGAGTTCCGTAGGTGAGGTGTACTGAATGCATTTTCAATCGTGTATTGGAAATGTGAGTTTATCAAAACATAACTTCATTAATTGATTTATAGTATTTTTTTTTTAGTTCTGACAAATCTTTACTTTGGATGATCTATTTAATGGTGAGAGAGGTGTGTTGAAATCACCTACTATTATTGTATTTTGGTCTGTTCAATTCTATATTGCAGTTTTGTTTTATGTTGACAGTACACAGATGATTGGGGCATACATATTTACCATCATGATATATTCTTGTTGGATGATTCCCTTAACCAGTATGAAGTGAATTTTTTTTTTAAAGAAAGAGAGTGAGAAAGAGGGAGAGAGAGAGAGAATTTTTTAATATTTATTCTTTAGTTTTCGGCGGACACAACATCTTTGTTTGTATGTGGTGCTGAGAATCGAACCCGGGCCTCACGCATTCCAGGCGAGCGCGCTACTGCTTGAGCCACATCCCCAGCCCAGAATTTTTTGTCTATTTGGATTAATTTTGTCTTAAATTTTATTTTTTTCTGATATGCAAGAAACTTCCTCTGTTTACTTTGTCTTTTGCATGGTATATCTTTTTACATCCTTTCAGCTTTAGCTTGTGGAATATTTGCCCATGAGATGAGTTTCTTATAAATAAAATATGGTTGTGCCTTATTTTTTAATCCCCTCTGCTAATATGCCAATTATATTTTTGTTTCTTTCTTTGTTTCATACCAGGGATTGAAGCCAGGGGCACTCAACCACTGATCCATATCCCCAGATTTTTCTTTTTTCTTTCTTTCTTACTTTCTTTTTTTAAGTTGTTGATGGACCTTTATTTTATTCATTTATTTATATGAGGTGCTGAGACTTGAACTCAGTGATTCACGTATGCCAGATAAGTGCTCTACCACTGAGCCACAACTCCAGCCTCTATTGTTTGTTTTGAGATGTGCTCTCACCAAATTGTTGAGGACCTTGCTAAATTGCTGTGGCTGGCTTTGAATTTGTGATCCTTTTGCTTCAGCCTCAGGAGCTGAATATATGTCTTTTGATTGATCAGAGAGATTTAGATCATTGGCTTTTAGTGTTATAGAATATGATTTTTATTTCCTGTTATTTTTATTTATTTCTAAATTTTAATGGATAATTGATTTTCCTTTTTGTGACTATTCTAGTGGGATGCTGGCTTTATTTTTCATTTCTTCCACATGTAGTATTTTATTGAGTATGTTATGTGGTGCTGGCTAAGTAGTTATAAATTCTTTTGTTTCTACTTATTCTGGAAGGTTTAATTTCATCTTCTTGTGTGAAGGACAGCTTTGGCAAATATAACAATCTTGGTTGGTATTTGTTTGTTATGTTTCAAGGCTTGGTATGTATTATTTCAAGCCCTCTTAGCCTTTAGGATCTAGGTTCAGAAATCATTAGCCTTTAGGATCTAGGTTCAGAAATCAATGGACACCCTAGTTCGCTTTAACTCTAAATGTGACCCACCATTTTTCTCTTGCAGCTTTGAAAGTTCTATCTTCATTCTATATATTAAGCATTTTAATGATGTGTCATAGAGAGGATCTTCTTCGATCTTGCTTAGTTGGGGTTGTAGATGCTTCTTTTATTTAGATTTCTATCTCATTCCTAAAATTAGGAATTTTTCTGATATTATTTGATTGAAAAAGTTATGTATTTCATTAGTTTATATTTCAGTGCCATTGCCTACACCAGTGATTCTTCAATTTGGTCTCTTAAACTTACTCCTGATTTTAAAAATATTCTTGTGATAGTCTGTTAGCATCTTTTCTTTATTGATGACTTACTTTCAAGATTATCAGAGTTTCAAAATCTGTCTTTAAAGTGTTCTAATCTGTTGATGATACTTTCAAATGAATTTTTAATTTATTAGGTCTGCCATTTCTAGGGTTTCTGTGTTTTCTTTTTCAGATTCTCTTTGTCATTGTTAAAATGATCTTTCACTTCCTGTATTTTCTCTAAGTTCATTCCTTACATTTTCTTTTGGCTCATTGAAAATTTTAGATATGAATTTTCTAAATTCTTTCTCTAACATTTCCTTCACTACGGTCTCAGTGGGATCAGATGGTAAAGCGTTGTGAGCTGTTTGAGGTAATTTGTTCCCTTGATGTTTGTATGTCTACTCATCTGCTGTGATGATTATTCCTTCTAATTTAAAAAAAATTTCTTAGTTGTCAATGTACCTTTGTTTTTCTTTTAAATTTATTTACATGCATCTCTGAGAATTGAACCCAGTGCCTCACACATGCTAGGCAAGTGCTCTACCATTGAGCCACAACTCCAGCCCATATAGCTTCTACTTTTATGCAAGGGAAGATTTAGTGAGCTTTCTTTTAAGTGCCCCGCCATTGGGTGACTATTCAGGTGTAGATATTCTCATTCACCATGTGTTCTTTGCTGTACCCAGTATCAGTACCACTTTGAGAGACAATAAGCCCTATTTACTACTATCGCTTTAGAACAAAGCCACATACTAATAAACCTTAGGGGAAAAAAACCCAAATTTGTGGAAAACATTCTCTGTAGATATAAAATTAATCATCAGGCTCTGGAATAGGTAGAGAATTTAACTATTAGTCAAATTACTATTAATTTCTATAGGGACTGAAGAGGGGAGTAGAAAAAAATTGGGCAAATGAGAAAAAGAAAAGATTGAATAGAATAATAAAAAGCAAGATCAAAACAAGAAAATGATGGGATTCAAGGCAGTAGTAGGTAATGCAAAAGGGACAACAAGAGCTAAGTGGATCAAAGGGCACAGAGGTAAGAAAACAAAGATAGAATGATTCCAGTTAATGTTTTGAAACATTAAAATAAGCAACAAATCAAATGGATTCAGGGCACAATATTGAATTCTAGGGAAACTTTATCCATTCAAAATGTAGAGTAGTATATGTAAGATCAGAACTGACATTAGAATTATTTATTATAGTATATGCCAAGTGGCGAAAATTCTTAGTGAGTCTTCCTGGGGTTTTTTGCATCAAGATTTGGGACTTTCAGAAGATACCCATCACTCTTGACTAACAATTCTATTTTTCAACTGTTGTTCTGAAGAAGTTACTTCTTTTTTTTGTTTGTTTTTAAGTTGTCAATGGACTTTTATTTTGTTCATTTATATGTTGTGCTGAGAATCAAACCAGGGCCTTACACATGCTAGGCAAGCTCTCTACCACTGAACCACAACCCCAGCTCAGAAGTTACTACTTCTTTTTTTTTTAATTTTTAAAAAGTTTTTAGTTGTTGATATAGTTATATGTGGTGCTGAGAATCGAACCCAGTACCTCACAAATGCTAGGCAAGTGCGCTACTGCTGAGCCCCAGCCCTAGCCCAGAAGTGACTTCTTAAAGTCATGTAGAAGACGAATTTTCTCTAATGTGTAACAGATGAAGCTTGACAGCTGGTATTGCTAAGAGCAGTATTTAAGTAATATATGTGTGTATGTCAACCAGCAAGTAAATTGTGTAGGTAGGATACTTCAGTAGTCAAAAAAATGTTTTGTTGTTTTTTTAAAAGGTTGTAGTGTTACTTCTGAGTCACTCTCAATTGGGAGATCTTTTACAGAAGAAAGATGATGTTCTCTCCACCCATACCCACATAACAACCAGTTTAATGATACTTTTCTAGTTCAATTTCCCCCAACAGTGAGTCCTAGTTATTAAGAATAATTTAGAAATATTGACTGACTTTTTTCAATTCATTATATTCTTTCTTATAAGGTAACTTTTGTAATTTCACTTTATATGTATATCTAGATTGCTGTTAGCCTTTGCCAGTAAGTTTAACCTAATATGCTAATGCCAAAATACTATCTTCAGAAACTAAAAGATATTTGCTTTATTGAATACTCCAAGTCTTTTTGAGGCATGTTTTGTCCCCTGGTGCTTTTCTTTTCTGTTTTAAAATGGTTGACATTTTATTTTTGTCCAAATTTGTATACTCATTTAGTGGACCTTAAGTACCATTTATAATACTACTTTAATTTTCTTCTGGTGGGTTATAATTAATACTAATTAATGCCATATTAACCAAATACAGCAGCAGATAAACATAATTATACTCCTAATGTTTTATTATCTTCCTGCAAAAACAGTGCTCTAAGAGGATTAAATTTGCTTATGTGCATCACATTTCTAGTTTCATTATATTAAGCATTTTTTATACATTTTTATAGGCCCTGACTTTGTTGTTTGTGATGAAGGTCATATTCTAAAAAATGAAGCATCTGCTGTTTCAAAAGCTATGAATTCTATACGATCAAGGAGGAGGATTATTTTAACAGGAACACCGCTTCAAAATAACCTAATTGAGTGTGAGTTTATTTCTGCAATTATGCTGTAGAGTATTGGTTTGCCTCAAGTGTATTTTTGCAACTTCTGCAATTAGCCTTTTCTCTGTTCGGTGTAGTTCCTGACTATGATCCATGTATGTCCATCCTAGTCTATTGTGAAAGAATACCATATTTTCCAAGTGAGATGCTTTATAAATGACTGGTGAACTACCATCAAAAGATGTGCCCTTGTGATTGTGCAGATAAAAATATGGAATAAAAATATAAAATATTATGAGTCTGAAATACTTTAATATTTACAAAGGCACATTTCTTTACTCAGGAAACATTGTAAAGATACTTACTCAGTTTTAGGGGAGGTACTGTTAAATAAAAGGAAATGCCCAATATGAACATTTTTAGAAAGGGGGCATTGGAGATGAAAAACCATGCTAAATCTATTGCAGAATAGTTTGTTGAGGCTGAGGCTAGATGAGTAAATTCAAGGAATAGTGTTCTTGTGAAGTTTCTTCATTTTTTTATGTGTGTGGTGACACTAAAGAAGGAAGGTGAAATCATTTAGCAAATAACAAATTGAGTTTTCCATTATACCCTCCCACATTTTCTCATATTTGACTTTCTTTGCTGCATTACTCTACAGATTTTTACAATAACTTGTTTTCTATTTTATTGAGTTTCTGATTATTGTTTAACTTTAGGCTTTATTTTATCTTTGTTTTAGGGTTTATCTCTGTTAATTTCCCTTTTCTATTATTTTATCCCATTTATAAAATGCTACTTCACATTGTAGTATTGGACAATTGACAGCCATTTTAATGACTAATGGTAATGGGTTTTTTAAATATAATCTTTTGTATAGTAGCTTATTATCTCCTTTTATTATTTTTATTCATATCTATGTTTGCTTCACAGGATAGTTGAATCATATTAAAATCATTTTTGGGGTTGTAGACCATGTTATTCATACGTTGTGTCTCTTAAAAGTCATTTTTCAAAAAAATTCCTGTCTAGTATTTAAGGGTAATTTTTATTTCAGTTTCTCACCTGATTTAAGTAATCTAGTTGTATTTCAGACTAGTAACCAATGTTTATTCTACACTCAGTTGGATATTCTTTTTACCTTCATTTTGATTGATATGTGGTTTTGAGGTCAGCAATTCATTGGGGGAATTTTTCTGAGTTAAAGGTTCATTAATGTTATTGAATTAATGTCTTCTCTTTTAGATCATTGCATGGTTAACTTTATCAAGGAAAATTTGCTTGGATCCATTAAGGAGTTCAGGAATAGATTTATAAATCCAATTCAAAATGGTCAGTGTGCAGATTCTACCATGGTAGATGTCAGAGTGATGAAAAAACGTGCTCACATTCTCTACGAGATGTTAGCTGGATGTGTTCAGGTACAGACATGTTCCATAAGAATGAAATATTGTCACTTTTTTATTGCAATCCCAAAACATTTTCTGAGTTTAAACTTTGTTTTTCTTTTCCCCATTCAGCATATCGTTTTAAATTTATATATCTCGGCTTGTTTTCAAAAGTTGATACATCATTGAACTTTTAAAACATTTAATTGAGAATTTTAGCAGACAATTAGCAATTCATTTGTGAAGTTTAAAATCTCATATTGTATTATATTAATGTTTAGATGGGTGGAGGGGGTAGGGAACATAGAGGTACTTTGAATTTTTTATCCTTTAGACACCTAGTTCCTTAAAAGCACAAGCTATTATTAATAAGAAATTTCTAATCTTACCTTCATTCTATAGTAATAGTGTTCAGAACCTCACTTATTTGGAATAGTAGTAGGAGAGGTCAGTATGAATTAAGAAAGGAGACTTTTTTGGGGGGTACTGGGAACTGAAACCAGGGGTACTTTGCCACTGAGCTATTTCCTGAGCCCCCAACCCCCTTTTTTTATTAAGACCGAGTCTTGCTAAGTTAAGTGGCTTAGGGCCTCACTAAATTGCTGATGCTGGCCTTGAATTTGTAGTCCTTCTTTCTCAGCCTCCATAGTTGCTGGGATTACACATGTGTACCTCAACGCCCAGTGAGATGTGTAATCCTTGAGAAATAGTTTTATTACTTTCACTTACAGGCAGTAGCCTAAACAGGCTAACAGTGTTTATATACAGACCTTTGGTTAATTTACATTCATGAATAGATAAGTATGTAGAGACTGAGCTAACTATTAATGAATCTCAAGATCTGTACCTTCTTTTCAGATATTAAATTTTAATGGTAGCTACAAAGAACCATCACATTAGAAATGCTATCTATCCCTCAGGCTTCATATACTGCCATCATATAAGGCAAAGTCATGCTATTTGGTTTGGTTGGTTACACAAACAAGTATAAGTACTGTTTTTTTTAATATTTTTTTTTAGTTATAGATGGACACAATGCTTTTATTTTGTTTATTTCTTTTTTTGTGGTATTGAGGATTGAACCCATTGCCTTACACGTGTTAGGCAAGTGCTCTACCACTGAGGTACAACCCCAGCCCCTATGTATTCTTTATCTGTACTGCTGCTACTACCCCAGTATCATTTTTCTGATTTTTCTTTTTTTTTTCCTTAGCATATTAGTGTTCTGTTTTTTCCTTATACATATGATAAAATATTTCCCAAAGTGTGTGTGCATGTCTTATTTTCTCAACTGGGCAAACATTTTTACTCAGATTATGTGTTATTTGGCACAAATGTATATCTTACCAATAGTATAACTCAGACCATACTACAGTTTGATTTATTGGTATTAGAATGTGATTAAAGCAAGTCATTTTGTTACCACAACTCACTACATTCCCCCACCATTTTCTCCCCCCCCCCAACCCCATTATTCTTGGAGGAGACTGTTCTGAGAACAGTCAAATGACTACTTAAATTAAAAATGTGACTGATATAGTGCAGTATCTTTTCATGAGTATACTATATTATCATATGAAATTATTACTATAATAATACATGGATCATTGTGTGATTTTAGCAAGTACAAATATGGTTTTCAAATTTTTATGTTTGGTGTTTAATTATGTGTGTCTTTTGGTTGTAATCAAAACAAGAATTCTTCAAACAGTTTATTACTGTCATGTTTTTAGATTAACTAATTATCATTATCTTTCTTGTTAATTACAGAGGAAAGATTATACAGCATTAACAAAGTTTTTGCCTCCAAAACATGAATATGTGTTAGCTGTGAGAATGACTCCTATTCAGTGCAAGCTTTATCAGTACTACTTAGATCACTTAACAGGTAACCAATATACTTATTGTTTTCATCTTCTCTATAAAGACATGCTTTTTCTGAAGAATTTTTCCTTGTCAGTTCCTTTCCAGTTTTGCATTTGAATGAATGTCCTTAAAAGCACAATAGCTCTAATTTAAAAGAAATCACTAATGCTGTCATTAATCTCTAAGAACAAATGAATAAAAAAAATATGGCATGTATTCCTAATGAATGCTCTTTATTTGTAAGAAGCTATTTTAGAAGTATTATGAATATGGAATAAATCCAGAATAGAAGACACAGATTCTGGAATATTTTAAAAAGTATTCCAATTGCATTAATATTAAAAGGCATGTAAATGAAATCCATGAGATTGTTTCTTAGTTATCAAATTAATAAATGTTGAAGGCAAAAAAAGGGCAGAAAGAAGATAGGCGTTTAGAATGATCTCCATGTTGTATCAAAATTACAGCTGCTTAATCTACACTGAAATGTTAGCTGAATTTGTTTTTCTCATTAAGAAGAACTTTTAGTTTGTTATTCTTTGCATTGTTTTTAGAAAACAATGCATTTCTATCTGTCTGTCTGTCTATCTATCTATATATACTTTTTAGTGTGTGTGTGTGTGTGTGTGTGTGTGTTCATTTTTTTATGCCTGAAGTAGTTCACATAACAAAACTTAGTCTGTGGCTCTGAGGGGAGAGATTTCTTATTTTTTCATCACTTACTTGGGTTCTTTCCCCACATGATATGCCAAGTTTCATTAGTGATTGTCATTTAGAAAATGCCCTTGAGGGGGCTGGGGTTGTGGCTGAGTGGTAGAGTACTTACCTTGCATGCATGAGGCACTGGGTACGATCCTCAGCATAGCATTAAAAAAAATTAAAGATATTGTGTCCACCTAAAACTAATAAAGTAAATTTTTCAAAAAACAGAAAATGCCCTTGAGCCCATTGCGGATGCAATGATTGATTAAAAAACCAGAGGAGGATGGAAGTGCGCGCACATTAATTAAAATTATACTTTATGATACTAAAGTGCTACCCTTTGTGTAATATTTGAGGGTATTATTTGATTATTATATCTTGGTCCAATTGGGGATTGAATCCAGGGTGCTTTACCACTGAGCTATATTGTCAGCCTATTTATTTATTTGTTTAATATTGAGGCAGGAGCTTAGTATGTTGCCCAAGCTGGCCTTGGATTTTTAGAAAAAAGTTTAACTTTATTTGTTTACTTATTTATGTGGTGCTGAGGATCGAATCCAGTGCATCACATGTGTTAGGCAAGTGCTCTACACCTGAGCCACTACCCAGCCCCTGGCTTTGAATTTTTGATCCCCCTGCCTCAGCCTCTGAGTTGGTGGGATTATAGGTGTATGCCAACACATCTAACATAGCAACTTTCTGTTTTAAGGAGAATAGTAGTTGAATATTAATATTTTATAGAACTGCTGTGTTTTAAAACAACTTTTGACTGTGGAAGGAAAATTTCAGTTCTTATAGGGCACACAGTTTCATTTGACTATTGGTAACTGTTAGATTTACTGTACTATTTTGAACAATAAAAATTGTAGATGCAATGAAGTAACCAAATATAAGTATCCGAATGAGTGAATTACACTGTAGTTTAAGAAAAAGAAGAGTGTCCAGAAAGGATACTAACTTTTCTAATTTATATAGTATTTTTCCTTTTATGCATGTTGTTTTATTTTAAATAAAGTAATACCTTTGTAGTGTTTTTAAATATGAGACATCTATATTTTAAAGTAATGGAAATTCTTTGTATTTATTCTCTATTATTTATTTATTTAGTTTTGTGGTGCTGGAGATTGAATCCAGGACGTTGTGCATGTGATGCAAGCAGTCTACCAACTAAGCTATATCCTCAACTCAGGATTCAGCTATTTTTAAAAATTGGAATTAATACCTCAGATACAGATATTAAAATATTATTTTGTGAACAATACAGTATTTAAAAGAGTTTAGGGAGCTACATTCTGATCAATATTAATTGATAGAAATATTTGAAGCACTAATTGCTAAAGGTTTTAAACTCTGAATGCATTATTCTTAAATTATTTTCTGATTCATGAATCTAGATACAAGGTATTGGTTTTCATGGTGTGACACTTTTGTTAAAGTACAATAATGTGTGTTAATTAGCCTCCTTTTGAAAACATGCACAAAGGCCAAATGGAAACCAAGTGTGGATGTTCACATACCTGTAATCTAGCTCCTCCAGAGGCTGATACACGAGTAGGTAAGATTGAGGAGAGCTGCAGCAACTTAATAAGACTGTGTCTTAAAATGAAATATAAAAAATGCTCAGTATGGAGGTCAGAGGTAAAGCACCGTTCGGTTCAGTCTCTTGTACTGCCCTGCTCCCCAAGAAAAATCCAAATGGGTTATATTAATGAGTATTCTGTCTTGATTCTCACTATAAGTCATTGGAATTTTATCCATGCATTGAAAATGTTTGGTAAATTATCTTTTATGTTATGCATTTTAAAAATTCTTTTGTTCCATAATAGAATTTTTCGATTGTGCTTTGTTTTTTATTTTAGTTTTATTAGGAATGAGTTATAGTACATTTAATACACTGCAAAAAGAAGGAAGACACTGGAAGTGAATTTTGAGAAAATAAAAAAATCCCCTTAATTTTCCTTAGTTCCTCTTTTTTTTACAGTAGTTTTTAAATTGTTAAAAATTGTACATATTCATGGAATACCATGTGATGTTTTAATACATGTACAGATTGTCTAATGTTCAAATAAGAGTTAATATATATCTCTTCAAACTTACTTCTCCTGACTGTAACCTAGTACCCATTGGCCAGTCTGTTCCCATCTCTATTCCTCTCTACTTTCCCCAGCCTCTTTTAAACAACATTCTACTCTTAATTTCTATGAGATCAACATTTTTAGAATCACCTATGTTACATGATGTGCCTCCATATTTCACTTAACATAATGACCTCCAGTCCTAATGACCTCCAGTCCTAATGACAACAGTACATCCTTTTTATGGCTGAGAGGTATTCCATTGTGTATATGTACCATTTACATTATTAATTCATTAAATGAGGAACACTTGTTTCCATTTCTTGGCTGTTGTGCATTGTGCTGCATTAAACATGGCAGTACAGGTATCCTTTCAACATACTGGTGTCCTTTCTTTTGGATGTATACCTATACGTTTGATTGCTGGATAATATGATGGTTTCATTTTCAATTTTTGAGCAACCCCATACTGTTTTCCACAATGATTAATTTACATTGCCACCATCAGTTTATAGTGATTTTTTTTTTTAAAGAGAGAGTGAGAGGGAGAGAGAGAACGAGAATTTTAATATTTATTTTTTAGTTATCGGCGGACACAACATCTTTGTTTTGTACGTGGTGCTGAGGATCGAACCCGGGCCGCACGCATGCCAGGCGAGCGCACTACCACTTGAGCCACATCCCCAGCCCCCACCATCAGTTTATAATGGTTTCCACTTCTCTACATGTTTGTTAGAACTTGTTACCTTTTTTCTTTTTGATTATATCCATCCTATCAGGAATGAGAAATAACTCATTATGATTTTTTTGTACTGAGCATTTAATCTAGGGGACACTCTATCTCTGAGCTACATCCCCACCTCTTTTTATTTTCTATTTTGAGACAGTTGCTTAGGATGTCAGTAAACCATTGACACCTAGCTTTGAAGTTGCAATCTTTCTGTAGTCACACAAATCTGTAATCATTGTAATTTTGATTTTCATTACCCTGATAATGGTTCCCATTTTCTTTTTTTCTTTCTTTATTGGGGGGAGAGGGTGGTACTTAGGATTGAACCCAAGGCCTCAATCATGCTAAGGAGGTGCTTCACCAATGATTTTCATCCCCAACCCTCCTTTTTTTCAGTGTAATTCCATAGGCTGCCTTTTATTAAAAGGTTTCAGAAGTTCTTAGTAACATATAATTGTATGCATTCAGTAAACAATTAGGTTTTATAAACATATGAATATGTGGTCTTTTAAATAATTATTAATCTGAGTTTAAACTTAAATCAATATTACAATCCATATTCTGTCTTGAGTTTTATAGTGATGCAAAAATGGAGCACATGGCTGGTCATGTTGTGCACACCTGTAATCTCAGTGACTGAGGAGGCTAAGACAAGAGGGTCACAAGTTCAAAGCCAGCCTCAGCAACTCAGGCCCTGAGCAAAGTAGTGAGACTCTGTCTTAAAAATGAAAAAACATAAATAGGCTGGGGATGAGGCCCAGTTGTTAAGCACCACTGGGTTCAATCCCTGGTACAAAAAAAGTGGTACACTGAAAGATAGCCCACAGAATTGGAGGAAATATATTCAAATCATTTTTTATCATTTTTTCTGAATAGGGATTGATATCCAGAATATATGAAGAATTCTTATAATTCAGCAACAAAGAAACAAACCACCTATATAAAAAATGGGACCCAAATTGATATTTCTTCAAAGAAGATATATATAAATGTCCAGTAAGCACATGAAAAGATGATCATCATCACTAGTTATTAGAGATGGGAATCAAAACCACAGTGAGACACTGTTTTGTGTCCATTATGCTGGGCATTATCAAAAAAAGAAAAGGCTGTCTAAGAAATACTGCTTATGGTGTGGATTTAGTGGAAACCTTATATATTTCTGGTAGGAATGTCAGATGTTATAGCCAATAGAGAAAAACAGTGTGGCATTTTTCAAAAGTATTTTTCAAATATTTGTAATATTCCCAAAAGAATTGAAAGGAAGAACTCGGATAATTGAACCCCAAAATTTATAGCAGTGTTATTTATAATTTCCCAAAAGGTGATGGGCACAGTGGCAAATACCTGTAATCCCAGCAACGTTGGTGGCAGGAGTAAGAGGATCTCAAGTTCAAGCCCAACCTTAGCAACAGAGTGAGACCCTCAGCAACTTGGTGAAATTGTGTCTGAAATAAAAAATAAACAATTCTGGCATTGTAGGTCAGTGTTAATGTGCCCGTATGTTCAATACCTAGTACCTAAATAATAAGAAAAATAAAACAAAAATGTACAATCAACCCCACTGTAGACGGACAGATGAATGCATTAAAAAATGTGGTATAGATATACAATGGAATATTATTTAGGTTTCAAAAAGGGAGGATAATTCTGACACATTCTATAACATGGATGAACCTTAAAGACATTAATATATAGTGAAATAAGTCAGACATAATTGTAATACTTGTATAATTCTGGTTACGGGTACCTACAATAGTCAGACACATACAGGCAGAAATTATAATGGTGATTACCAAGGGCTGAGGGAAGAAAGGAATGAAGAGTTATTTTAAGAGGATGCACAGTTTGTTAGGAATGATAAAATTCTAGAAATGGAGGGTGATTATGCTTGTAGAGCATTTTGATTATGCTTCATATCAATTATTTGTGAATTTACAGTTATTAAAATGGTAATTTTTTATTTCATATCATATAATAATATCCCCAAACAGAACTCAGTAATAGCTTTTGTGTCTAAAAATGCCCGAGTCTAAGTTCTGATTTTTAGAGGTTGATTCTGTGTATTTGGACTGGGGCCTGTTCATTGGCATTTTTGTAACGCTACAGATGATTTTGAAAAACACTTCTGATAACCATTTGATAATCATTGCTATAAAGTGTTTACTTGATTATTAGGTAGTTACATTTCAGATGAGAGCTGAGACTTAAATGAGTGAGTGTTAAGTAGCCAAAGGAATCATGGAGAAATGATACCAAAACATTAACTGAGATTCTTTCCTTTATGTGGTAGAAATATTGTTAATTCTTTATTTTATTTTATTTGTTTTACATCTCTACAAAAATTGCAGAATACAAGTAATCTAAATGTGTGTTTATATAATCAGGAAAACTAAGTTATTAAATGTATAAAATTAATACTATATATAGCAGTACTGGGGGTAAATCTCAGAGGTGCTTTATCAGTGAGCTATATCCCCAGCCCCTTTTTTAGTTTTTATTTTGAAACAGGGTCTTGATAGTTGCTCATACCAGCCTCAGACTGGCAGTCTTCCTGCCTGAGACTCTCAAGTACCTGGAATTATATGTTAATTTAAATCTTACATTTGAAAATATCATAACTAACATTGTGATAACATAATTCAAGTTTGAGGAAGAATGTATAATAATTATCAAAAGTAGTCATGCCACTAGAGTCATCATTGAACGCCAGACACCACTAAACTGATAAGATAAAATGATATTGAGTATTGTTAAGGATATAGTGAATTGGGCTTTTTAATGCTTATATTAATTTGTCTTTAACTAGGTAAGGTATATCATAATTATTTTCAGTTTTAAGCCTTTATCCAAAGGAGAGGTCTAATAATGTATACAGAAATTTATATTCAAGAATGCTTATATCAGATTTTTAAAGCTTTTTCCCCTCCTTGCAGAAATATGTGTTCATTGTGGAATGTGTATGAAATATTGAAATGTACAAATGTGAGAATAAGAGTAGCGATTGTGTCATAAACCCAAATTGGAAGAGGTATTTTTATTAGGTATCCTGCTTTCCAATTTTTTAAAGTGTATATGTTCTTTATTTGTGTAGAAATGTTTTTAATTTTGTTTATGGATTATCTATAATTAACTCTTAAGGAGCATTAAAAAACACTAGGAAAATATTTTTTAATGACTGGAATTTTACAATCCATCTTTTTATTTAATATTAACTCTTTTTTATTTTTGTCATTATTTGTAATAATGAAAATTGGAAGTTAACCAAAAATCTCAACTTTTGGGGTTTGTTTATTTATTTATTTGGGTACCAGGGATTGAACTCTGGGGCACTCAACCACTAAGCCAAATCACCAGCCCTATTTTATATTTTATTCAGAGACAGGGTCTCACTGAGTTGTCTGCTTACTGCCTCGCTTTTGGTGAGGCTGGCTTTGAACTCAGGATCCTCCTGCCTCAGACTCCCAAGCCACTAGTATTACAGGCATGCACTATGGCACCTGGCTGGGGATAGTTTAGATTATGATACATCAATTTAATCTAATGCCATGAAGTAAGATACATTAAATATAATAATGTATGTACCATAATGCCTTAATAGGAATCTATACAATGTATCATGTATTAATGGTTATAAAACAATGCATAATTCTGTGTAGTATAAAAACAAGGCCAGGTGCACTGTAGTGATGCACATTTGTTCTCCCAGTGACTTAGAAAGCTTTAGGAAGATGATGGTCGGTCCGAGGCCAGTCTCAGTAACTTATCGAGAGCCTGTTTCAAAATAAAAAGGACTAGGGATATAGGTTAATGGGTTCAGTGCCCAGTACAAAAAACAAAAAAAGTACACATATCTAGTATGCAAAGATATTATGTGTGTTGAATTCTCTCTTCAAATTTTGCTCCGCCCCCCCTTTTTTTTCTGTTTTTCATTTCTTTCTTGTCTCTCTCTCTCTCTTTAAGAAACAATCCTACCAACTGAGTTCTGTGAGTGGTGTATACCACTATTCTGGCTTGCTCCCTCCTTCCTCCTTCCCTCCCTCTCTCCCTCCCTCCCTCTCTCCCTCCCTCCCTTCCTTCCCTTCTCTCCCCTTTCTTCCCTTCCCTTCCCTCCCTTCCTTCCTTCCTTTCCGCAAGCTACACCTCAGGTAGTACAACCCAAGCCCATTTTTTTAAAAGGTACACATGACAGAGTGTTTTTGACATATTACACATACATGGGGCATAACTTATTCTAATTAGAATCCCATTTTTGTGGTTGTACAAGATGTGAAGTTTCACTGGTCACGTATTCACATATGAACATACATATAAAAGTTATATGTCTGATTCATTCTACTATCTTTTCCATTCCTATTCCTCCTCCCCCTTTGTCTAATTCACTGAACTTCTATTCTCTACATCCCCCATTTTGTGTTATCACCTGAATATCTGAAAGAACATTCAACCTTTGTTTTTTGGGGATTGGCTTATTTCACTTGAGCATGATAGCCTCCAGTTCTATTTACTGGCAAATGCCATAATTTCTTCTTTATGGCCGAGTAATATTTCATTGTGTATATACCACATTTTCTTGTCCATTCATCTGTTGAAGGGCACCTAAGTTGGTTCCATAGTTTTGTTATTGTTAATTGAACTGCTATAATCATTGATGTGGCTGCATCACTGTAGTATGCTGCTTTTAAGACCTTTGGGATAACTGGGTCAAATGGTGGTATCATTCCTAGTTTTCTGAGGAATATTCATAATGCTTTCCATAGTGGTTGCACCCATTTGCAGTCTCACCCGCAGTGTTGAGTGTACCTTTCCCCCCACGTCCTTACCAACATTTATTGTTACTTGTATTGTTTTTTTTTTAAAGAGAGAGAGAGAGAGAGAGAGAGAATTTTTTTAATATTTATTTTTTAGTTCTCGGCAGACACAACATCTTTGTTGGTGTGTGGTGCTGAGGATCGAACCCGGGCCGCACGCATGCCCGACGAGTGCGATACCGCTTGAGCCACATCCCCAGCCCCGTACTTGTATTGTTGATGGTTGCCATTCTGACTGGCATCAAATGGAGTCTCAGTGTAATGTAATGAACATGGAAAGGTCTCCCTTGTTCTTTGATAGGCAGAATTAATATTATCAAAATGGCCATACCAAAAGCACTATACAGATTCAATGCAATTCCTGTTAAAATCCCAGTGATGTTCTTCATAGAAATAGAGCAGTAATGAAATTTATTTGGAAAGATAAGAGTCTCAGAATAGCCAAAGAACTCCTTAGTGAGAAAAGTGAAGTAGGAGGCATCTCATTATCAGATCTTACAGAGCTAAAGTAACAAAAATGGCATGGTATTGTCTCCAATATAGACATGAAGACCAGTGGAACATAGCAGAAAATACAGAAAGAAACCCACATTCCTACAGTTATCTCATACTAGACAGAGTTATCATAAATATATATTGGGGAAAAGATAGTGTCTTCAACAAATGGTGCTAAGAAAACTGGAAATTCATATATAATAGAATGAAATTGAACCCCTATCTCTCACCATGCACAAAACTCAACTGTATGTGGATGAAGGACCTAGGCATTAGACCAGAGACCCTGTGCCTACTAGAAGAAAATGTTGGCCCAATTCTCCATCATATCAGTTTAAGATCCAACTTCCTCAATAAGATTGCTAAAATGCAAGAAATAAATTTAATAATCATTAAGTGGGATGGTATCAAAGTAAAAACTTCTTTATGGCAAAGGAAACAATCAAGAATGTGAAGAGAGACCCAAGCCCCCTTTCTTAAAATTTATTTATTTATTTAAATTAGACATATATGACAGCAGAATGCATTTGATTTCATTGTACACAATTGTTGCACAACTTTACATTACTATGGTTGTACATGATGTAGTGTCACACCATATGTGTAGCCATACATGTACCTAGGGTAATAGTGTCTATCTCATTCCACCATCTTTCCTGCGCCCCCACCCCTGCACCCTCCCTATTCTTCCTCTCCTTTGCCCAATCAAAGTTCCTCCATTTTTCTTATGACTCCCCCCCTCCATGTTAGGGATCAGCATCCACTTATCAGAGAGAACAATTAGCCTTTGGTTCTGGGGGATTGACTTACTTTGCTTAGCATGATGTTCTCCAGTTCCATCCATTTACCTTTTAATTTTAACTTGAGACAGGGTTTGGCTAAATTGCTGAGGCTGGCCTCGAATCTGCCTTATACTCTTTGAGTAGGTGGGATTGCATTGTTCACCAAAATGCTCAGCCTTCTTTTTCTTTTGATATTTATCAAGCTTTCTTACTCTGTAAACCATTTCTCCAAAAGATCATTTGATAGATCTCCCCCACCTTTTCTCTCTGCACTACACTGGGTTGCCCTACCACTGACCTATATCCCTAGCCTTTATTATTCTATTCTTTTTCTTTCCTTTTATGTTTGTCTATTTGTAGTTACTAGTGATTGAACTCAGAGTTGCTTTACCACCGAGCCACATCCTTGTTCCTTTTTGTTTTTTATTTTGAGATGGGGTCAAACTAAATTGCTTAGAATTTTGCTAAATTTCTGAGGCTGTCCTTAAACTTGCAGTCTGTTTCAGACTCCCATGTGTTCCACTGTGTGAAGCTCATTGAGGCTTTTAAAAAATTTAGTTGTTGATGGGCTTTATTTTATTCATTTATTTATATATGGTGCTGAGAATTGAACCCAGTGCCTCACACATGTGAGGCAAGTGCTCTACCACTGAACCACAACCCCAGCCCTCATCGAGGCTTTGATATGCATTTTTCTAAGAATTCGTGATGATGAGCACCTTTTTATATACTTGTTTGCTATTTTTGTGTCTTAATTGGAGAACTGTTTATTCAGGTTATTTGCTCATTTTTAAATTAGATTATTCATTTTCCCCATAGCTTTATTGAGGTAAATTTGAAATACAATAAAATGCACATATTTAAAGTATGAAATTTGATCAATTTTGAGATGTATGTAACCAATACAATCAATATAAAACATTTCCAGTACTTTTTTAAAATTTGAAATCATGCAGACTGTTTCCTGCATGGTTTATTATATTAGTAATCAGTCACTCTAAGATATATAGGACCCCACCCTCACATCAACTATTTCAGAATTCAGTGGTGCACTTCTAAGTGTCTCTGAGGTCAAGGAAAAAAGCACAAGAAAAGTAGATAAAAAGTGTTTTGAACTCAAGATAAAAGCTTAAAATATCAGGCTCTCAGGATGAAACAGTACTCAGATGAACATTCATAACTTAAAGTAGTTGTATCAGAAAAAAATCTAGAATAACATACATTATTCATTTTTTGCTACAGATATATTTTTATAATGACCTCTTACTTGATACATGGTTTGCAAATATTTTCTTTCCATCCATTTTCTTATTATTTTCTTCATTGCTTTCTTTGCTGTACAAGTACTTTGTAGTTCAATGTGGTACTACTTTTTACGTTTACTTCTATGTTTTTGTGCTTTTAGTGAGCTATCCATAAAATCTTTGCCAAGGCCAATATCAAAAGTTTTGTTTTGTAGTGTAAGATATTCTTACCTGTTTCATTGTTTTGCATGTATATATATAGTTTTCCTATTACTTCTGCTTTTCTAATTTGGATGCTCTTGCTAGTTCTTCTAGTACTGTGCAAAATATTGGCAGCCAGCATATATATCCTTGCCTTATATTTCATCTCAGAGTAAAAGCATTTCCATTTTCTCCATTGACGTGATACTGAGGAAATTTCCTTGTATACCTATTTTGTTGAGAGATTTTTTTTGTCATGAAAGAATATTGAATACTGTTAAATACTATTTGTTATTTAGATAATTAAGATAGTTTTTTCACATATGCCAAGCAAGCACTCTACACTGAGTTGCTCTTTCTTTTTGTTAATGTGTATATTACATTGATTGTTTTATATATGTTAGTTCTGCCTGTCATCCCAGGAATAAATCATAGTTGTCATGGTGTATCATCATGTTGCCATATTGTTGAGTTAGGTTTGTTGGTATTTTATTAAGGATTTTAACATCTATGTTCCCAAGTAATATTTGTCTGTAATAATACATGTTTGGCTTTGGTATCAGGGTAATGGTGGCCTCGTAAAAAGAGTTTGGAAGTATTCCTTCTAACTGTATTTTTGGTAATTTTTGGTAAGAGTTTAAAATGGATTTGTACTGATTGATTCCTTGAATTTTTGGTAGATTCAGTCTTGAAAGTCTTCTTTATTCAGAAAATTTTATTACTCCTTCAATCTGTTTATAATTGTTCTGTTTTTGCTTTCTTTTTACCTTGATTAATTTTTGGAGGGTTGTATGTTTTTAGAAATTTATCCATTTTTTGAGGCTTTTCAGTTTTTTGTATATAATTGTTTATATATGTCCTTCATGATCTTTTTTTTTATTTCCAAGGCATCAGGTGTAATTTCTGATTTTATTTATTTAAATATTCTCTCTGTTTTTCTTCATCTAGCTAAGTGTTTGCATTTTATTAAAAAAAAAACTTCTGGCTTTTCTGATATTTTTTTCTATGGTTTACCTAATCTCTGTTTGATTTATTTCAAGATACTTAAGGTATAAAGTTAGGTCGTTTATGTATGTGTGTGTGTGTATGTGTGTGTGTGTGTGTGTGTGTGTATAATGTGTGTGTATACGCATATGTATAATATATACATATATATGTATATGTGTATATATGTATTTGTATATATGTATATATATCATATATACATATACGTGTGTGTATTTATTTTTACTTCTTAAATTTAGATGGTTATTGTTACAAACTTCTTTAACATTCTTCTTATTACCTAAGTATTTTCTTTGACCACATTAGAATAAAATTAAAAACAGTAATTAAATGAAAGTTTAAAAAATTCACCAATATGTTTAGATAACTCACTTCTAACCAACCCATGGTTCAAAGAAGAAATCACTAAGGAAATAAAAAAAAAATATTTAGACATCAATGCGAATGAAAGCACCTAGGTATCAGAATATAAGGTGCAGTTAAGGCAATCCTTAGAGGGAAATATATAGTTACAAAATCCTTATGTTCAAAAAGAAGAAAGAACTTTATAATCTAACTTTCCATTTGAAAAAGTAAAATAAGAGCAAACTAAACACCAGTTAAGTGAAAGGAGGAAATAACAAATACTAAGATTAGAAAACCAACAAAGAAAATCACTGAAACCAAAAGTAGGTTCTTTGAAAAGATTAACATAGTTGATAAGACTTTAGCTATACTTACAAAGTAATAGAAAAGACATAAATAAGGAATGAAACAGTATATGACTGACCTTAGAGAAATAAAAACAATTATGATAAAATGTTGTAAGCAGTTGTATTCCAAGAAATTAAATACTTTGTTTTCAGAGTAATGATTTCTGTTACACACAATGAAAATACATCTGTCTGGCAAAATAATAAGTACAGATTTATGTTAAGTTTTTTATTTTCATTTTTGTTACTAAATTTTCTCTCCTAATGCTTGCTAATTACTGGTGAACTAATATGGTTTAAAACTGGATAGTGGGGATGAGGTTATGTGCTTAATGTGTGCAAGGCCTTGGATTCAATCCCTAGCACCGTAATTCCAAAAAACTATGAATAGGAAAATATGTTATTACTTAAATGTTGTTTTTATCCTTTTAATTTTTGTCTTGCCTTTTGCTACCTTGATAATCTTACCATATAATGTAATGTGTTTTCATTCCCTTTTCATTTTGCTTTTATTTAAAGATACTTCAGTGGTGGTATGTTGGACAGAATAAAACCAATATTTACAATTTTTAGAAGTACATTTTTTTGAACAAGCATACTTGGAGAAAGTTGCTACAGGACTATGTATATAGAGCAAGGCTTGACCTAAAATGGGAGTTTTTAATCTAGAGCCCATGAATAGAGAATCTAGGGGGCTTTAAGAACTCATACAAAAAAAGACAATGTATGTTTTTTTAAAATGTCTGTCTAAAATGGCAGCTTTTTTTTTAGTTATGATTAAAGGCAACAAAATATGCTAGTATTAATCGTAAACCCCAAAGTATTTTTTATATAATGTTGTTATTGATATCTCTGGATCTTTTAAATTCATCAGTACTTTAAAATTTCAGGTCCTTATTTTGCCTGCTGTTACATTTATTTTGTTTCTTAATGTGTTTTCTTTCTTTTTTTTTTTTAAAGAGAGAGGGAGAGAGAGAGAATTTTTTAATATTTATTTTTTAGTTTTCGGCAGATACAACATCTTTGCATGTGGTGCTGAGTATCAAACCCGGGCCACACGCATGCCAGGCGAGCGCGCTACCGCTTGAGCCACATCCCCAGCCCTCTTAATGTGTTTTCTTTGTTGTTTGTTTGTTTGTTTTGAAACCTGGAGCCTGGTACATGCTGAGGAAGTGCTCTACCACTGAATTATTTCCACAGCCCTCTAATGCATTATTACTTTAAATCACATATTTCTGTGTCACAAATTTGCTTCTTGATAGTTTCTGTACAATGGGTTTCTTTCACAATTTTATTTATTTTTTGTGGTAAAGAATGTATTTCTAAAAAGCAAGATTGATCTTTTACACACTTCCAAAGGGTCCATATCACAAATAATTCCTCTAATCTGGAAATACCTTGGTTAAAATAAAGGATTCTTGCATCTTAAACTCTTTTTTTTTTTTCCTTTCGATTAGGTGTAGGTAATAGTAATGAAGGTGGAAGAGGAAAGGCAGGTGCAAAACTTTTCCAAGATTTTCAAATGTTAAGTAGAATCTGGACTCATCCTTGGTGTTTGCAGCTGGACTACATCAGCAAAGAAAATAAGGTAAATCAGATACCTAAAATTGTTTAAAAGGAATCTTTTTGAAGTAGAATAACCCTAGAAAAATGGTCAATTTTTGACTTAGTGTATATTCAAGGCAATTTTCTATTTCATTCAGCTTTTTAAATTTTCTACTTTATTTCTACATCCTTGAATGATTGTGATTAAGAAGGAATGTTAAATGTTGTTTGAGTTCATGTTTAAAACCTTTTATTTTAAAATAGTCTTATATATAAGAAAGTTCCAAAAATATTTCAGAGCCCCCCTATTCCTTTGATTCAGATTTTCCTAATATTAATATGTTGCATAACCATAGTGAAATGAATAAAAATAAGAATTTAACTTTGCTCCAATACTATTAACAACAGACATTGTATGGATTTCATCTGTGTTTCTATTTATATTCTCATTCTTGTCCATGATTCAGTCTAAGACCTCCATTGCATAGTCTTTCTTATCTGTCGAGTCGAGTCTCCTTTCTCTCTTCCCATCTGTGTTAGTTCCTCAGTTCTTCTTTATCTGAGGTCAATGAACTTACCTTCAACTGAAATGAAGCATGATTATAATTTCCAGTATACATTTAAATAACCTACTCAAACTTGTCATTTGTTTTCTCTAGGGATATTTTGATGAAGATAGTATGGATGAATTTATAGCATCAGATTCTGACGAAACTTCCATGAGTTTAAGCTCTGATGATTATACAAAGTAAGTTGAGTACCTTTTGTGCCCTGAGTTGATCATTTAAAACCCCTACTTGCTAACTGTCCTATGATAATTGGCTTTTTTTATCTTTGCTTGGCTTTCCTAACATTTTTCTTTCTTTCTTTTTTTTAGAAAGAAGAAAACAAAGGGGAAGAAGGGGAAAAAAGACAGTAGCTCAAGTGGAAGTGGCAGTGACAATGATGTTGAAGTGATCAAAGTTTGGAATTCAAGATCTCGAGGAGGTGGTGAAGGAAATATGGATGAAGCAGGAAACAACCCTTCAGTTTCTTTAAAGCTGGAAGATAGTGAGTCTAATGAATAATGGCACATTGATTTAGAAAATGTCAAGTTATTAGTGCTTTTTTCAGTCTATTATTATTGTCTCTACTTGATTTAAAGGAATTTCTTTTCTCAGTTCATTAAAGTCTAGAGTAGTTACATACATATAACATATATCTGATGAATCTTCAATTATGGGAAAGCCAATTTGTTCTTTTTGGAATTTGGAATAAAAGGAAAAAAAGAAAAAATAATATTCATTTACATACACATACATACACTATGTTATTTTAACTATTTGTTAGCTAACTGTTCTTGAGCAGCCTTGAAATGTAGTTGATATCTTTAGTTTTATAAATGAGTAGTATATCTGGGATTCAGACCAAAATATGCCTAATATTAAAGTCCCCATGTTATTTTCACTTAACCATATAGGATTAACTGGAAGTATTTCAGATAATGAAGTATGATTATAATTAATTTTATTTATATAGTAAAACTAACCTTAATCATTTAGTCTTTTTCCTTTCTAATTCTTCATAATCTATAATTATTTTCTACTTTCAGTTTCCCCTGTATTATGTATGGCATGTGCCACTTTTTTTTTTTTTTGGTCTTTTCTGTCTTGTGTATGAAAGTGAAAGTCTTAGATCAAAATCTCCTATGTCTTGTCTTATCTTTACCCACGTATATGTGTTGAAAGATTGGCATTGAGCCTCTGTATTCTCCTATTGCAGCCTGATTGTGTGTTTAGGATCTTTGAAGGTGGGACCAAATATCAGAATATTTGAAATATCAAACATCTGAAGAGAGCATAGTGTAATGGCTCTGAATATCCGGCCTTTGGGAGCTTTGGAACAAAGCAGTTAATTATCTGTGAGGAAAAAAGAGATAAGGGGGTCATCTGGATCATCCTATGATCCAACAGGTTTGACTTGTCTCAGATCTGCAGCTGAACCAAGTTGGTGATTCTTTGATAAACATTTCTCTCTTCAGTACCTCCATAGAATAGACAGGTGGCAGCCTAACCACAAATCCTGGATTCACCAAGAAATCAGGGGATTCAACAAAATTAAACTATAAAATTCCCCTCCTTTTTATTCTCTCCTGCTATCACATAAGGGCAGTTTACTGTCAGTGTTCTTCTTCCAATCAGATTTAAGAATATTTTTATAATAGTAAAGGAATAGTTTAATTTCAGAAAATGGGAAGCTCCTGTAATATCCTCCCTTGTTCCCTCAATCTGCCTTTCCACTTATATATAGTTCTCAAGTCCCTCATCTTTTTAAAAATATTTTTTAAATTTCATTCATTCATTTATTTTTTAAACTTTATTATTTATTTATTTATTTATTATTTTTATGTGGTGCTGAGAATTGAACCCAGGGCCTTGCACGTGCAAGGCGAGTGCTCTACCGCTGAGCCACAACCCCAGCCCCTAAAATATTTTTTAATATTCATTTAGTTTTTAGTTGTAGTTGGGCACAATATCTTCATTTTATTTATTTATTTTTATGTGGTGCTGAGGATCGAACCCAGGGCCTCACATGTGCTAGGCGAGTGCTCCACCGCTGAGCCACAACCCCAGCCCTAAAAAAATACACACACACACACACATATATTTTAAGTTCTAGTTGGAGACCGCATATGTATCCTGGGGATGATTTAAATATAATTTGTTGAAATTTTTCTTATAACTTATTGTTAAGAGGAAGAAACAATCACCCAGTGTATATTGTCTTATGCTGTAAGTAGTTTATGTAAAAGTATGTTGATGATTTCTTCATCACCTGGAAGTACAAGTGGGGTCTGAACAACTGAATTAATGCCAGAAGTGAGTAGCCTCTTCCTTTTTTTTTTCTGGCATGCTATGTAAGTATTATTGCTTTCCATATATACCATAATAGAAAAGGATTAGAAAGTAGGAGGCTAGCTACATGTTGTGAATCTGAAAGCAGATAGGGAATGTCATGTGTTTTAAAAGACAAACTTTAATCAGATTGCATAGGGTTTTTGTTTTATTATAGCTGTGTGCACTCAAATTAACATTATTTATACATAGATGCACTTTATATTTTTGTAGCTTATATGTATGTATAGTTCATCAGAAGCATCTCCAGAACTAATAGATGATGGAAATCTATTATTTAAATCTACATTAATTCCATGAGTATATCACAGTATTAAAACTTATATAGCTTATACAGTATAACTATGATAAAAGTACTTTCTTAGAGTAAATGTAAGAAAAGGTGAATAGGTAATATTAAGGGTTCCAAGTGCTATATATAGAATTTGAAATGGGTATCAAATATGTAGTTGGCTTTAATTGAGCTGTAGTATGATTTTGCTACATATTTTCTATACAATCAGAGTTGCTGTTTAATTCTTTTGCAATAACTTTTTTGATTTTTCTGAGAAGCAGCATCTTGAATACGTCATTCAAGGTCACTTCAGCATTCCCATTTTTATGTTGTGTGAAAGTAAAGTTTTGTGTTAAGGAATGCCTATATTAATTATTTCAAAGTGTTAGATTTATTTTTAATATTTTTAGTATAAACTTTATCACTGAACAGTAACATTTTAAAATGTTTGTAATTGTTTATATGGATACACTTTTTGGAGTCAGAATTCTCCTATTATGATGTTGTGCAGTAATATTAGCAATAATATACCAGGTTTATTCATTCAACAAATATTTACTGAGTGTTTTCTATGTGCTGCATACTATTCTAGAAGCTTGGATTATATCAGTGAACAAAAGATATTCATGGCACTTGCCATTTGTTTTAGTCCATTTTCTGTTGCTATAGCAAAATACTTGAAACTGTAATTTATAAAGAAAGAGATTTATTTGGGCTCACAGTTATGGAAGCTTAAAAGTCCACGATTGGGCAGCCATGTCTGTTGAGGGTAAATGAGCACTCACGAAAACTAGAAAACATTAGGGGCAGTCTTTCTTTACCCTGTGGCAAGTGGGAACCCATTCCTGTGAGAAGGCATTTTTCTCTCTTAATGACCTAATCACTTCTCAAAGTACCATTACCTCTCAGCATCATTACATTGGTAATCAAACTTTAACATGAGTTTCAGTGGGGACGAATTATATTCAAACTTGTTGCACCGTTTTTCTGTTTTGTCCAGACAATATTTTGTATTTTAAAAGTATGTAGAGTATATTGACATCATTTATTTCATGATCCATTCTTTAACTTTTTCAAATAACCAGCCAATAACATTAGACAAGAGGATTTCTTTTATATACACAAACTACACACTCACTCCCACACCCTACCATGAAGTTAGTATTTAAGTAGGTCCTACCTACAGCACCATTCTACTACTAGTACTAGTACTAGTACTAGTACTAGTACTACTATTACTACTACTACTACTACTACTATTACTGAATACATACATATAATGATATGCTACTTTATATGTGCTTTACCACTGAGTCAAATCTCCAGCTCTTTCTGTTTTTGTTTTTAATTCTGAGACAGGGTATCACTAAGTTGCTGAGGGCCTTGTTAAGTTGCTTAAACTAGGAAGCCTTGTGACTCAGCCTTCTGAGTTGCTGGGATTATAGGCTTGTGCCACCATAACCAGCTGTGCTACTTTCTTTTAAAAAATCTATATTGTTTTATGCTACAAGTATAATAAAGAAACTTTTACTTAAATATATATTTAGAATGCAGTAAGTAGTTAACTGTGAAGGTATAATTTTCTATTTATCTTATATTTCATTTATGCCTTAATTTTTAAGGATTTTTTTGTGTGTGGAGAATTTAACCCAAGAGCACTATACTGCTAAGCTACACCTCTTGCCCTCCATCGTCACCATCTATTATAGCTGGCGACCTAATGCTGGGTTCACAAAATCTGACTATTGTAATAACTTAAGAAAACGGCAAAGGAAGCACACAAACACACAGAAGTACTTTTCAAACTCTGGGGACTGCTCTGCGACCTTAGGGGTCCGCGGACAGAGAGAGAGAACCCCTGGAATGCTTTATTCTTACATCGGGGACACACAAGGGGAGCTTCCATGGAACATTCTATCCCAAAAAGGGAAAAGGGGTAGGATTACAAGGGAACGGGTGAGTGTAACTCAACCCCACCAGGTGATGCCTACTCCTGGAGCCAGGCTTCATTATCTGAGTGGAGGTAAAGCCCAAGTTATTGCTAGGCACAATAATTGTTCAGTATCTCTTGCTCAGGACTTAAAGAGTGTGTATTTCCAGAGCGCTCCTGATACTCCATTCATTCATTTTTATATATATTGTGTGTGTGTGTGTATACATACACATACACACACACAGCACAGTTACAGCAGAAGTCATGACTGATCCATGTGGATAATGGAATAAGAAAATTCAGCAAGAAGTATCTATTTATAAATTTTTATTTCATACAACACTAAGGATATTTATTAATTAAATACCCTTTATTTGTCTGTATCATTTTGTTTTTTAGACTTGACTGTAAAGTACTATCATTATATCCAATAGAATCAATATTTGATCAGGAGGGTTGTGGGCATATTTCAGTGGTAGACCATGTGCTTAGTATGCGGAGGGCCTTGGTTTGATCCCCAGCACCACAAAACTAATTGGAATGAGATCTGTTGTATTTGTACAGAAATTGTCAGTGCTGTTCTGAACTTCATTCATATTTAGCTGTCCTACTTTTTTAGTTCTGATATTTTCACTTAAATTATTTTAGTACAGAATTCTCCCAAGGTTCTATTATTTGCCAGTGGGCAAATTGTGAAGCTTCTAGAATAGAATGCAGCACATAGAAAGCACTCAATAAATATTTGTTGAATAAATAAATCTGGTATATTATTGCTAATATTATTGCCCATCATCATAATAGGATAATTCTGTCTCCAAAAAGTGTATCTGTATAAACAATTACAAACCTTTTAGTTAGTTAATATTTGTTTGATAAGCTATGAGTCAGGAGACCCCACCACACCTAGGTTCAGTGGTTCGGTAGAAAGCTTCACAGGACTCAGCATATAGTCATATACAGGACTATGTGGCTTTTTTGTTTGTTTTCATAATAAAAGAATACAAAGCAAAATCAACATAGTGAAAAGTACATAGCATGAAGTTCAGTTAAAATCGGGCACAACCTTCTAAAAGTCCTCTTCCAGTGGAATCACCTGGGATACTCCTAATTTCTCTAGCAGTGAGTTATTACAATATGAATGAAGTGTTGTCCACCAGAGAAGCTCATTAGAAACTTAGAGCCCAAGATTTTTACTGAGAACTATTCACATTTGTTTGGCTCATTTGAAATTCTAGACCCCACAGGAAAGCAAACATTTGGAATAAAACACATTGGTTTTACAATCTAGCCATTGTTATCATAGAAAGGTTTTGTGAGTTTTTTGTTGTTGTTATTGAGAGTTTGTTTGTTTGTTTTGATTTTGGTACTGTGGACTGAATCCAGGGTCACTTTTACTAGTGAGCCACATCGCTGGCCCATTTTGAGACAAGGTCTTGCTAAGTTGCTTAGGGCCTTCCTAAATTGCTCAGGCTATGTTTGAACTTGTGATATTCCTGCCTCATCCTCCAAAGCCGCTGTGATTATAGGCATGCGGCACTGCACCTGGCTCATGAAAAGTTTTATATCAGTTTAGGGGACTGTGTACCATTCATGGTCCCAGATAATGGCCAATGACCAACAAAATGTAGTAAAAATATAAAGACTTGCATACAAATGGTCAAGATAGAATTTAGGGGTTTAGTTACCTCTTAGTAGAGAGGGAAAGAAAATGGGATTTGTTAGGGTCACACACTAGGCTTCAGCTGCATCAGGAGTGTATTAGTATTAAAATGTAATAAAGATGAGATGTGGAAGTACAGCTGTTCATGATATTCTATGTACTTTTCTGAGTACCTAAATATTTTATAATAGAAAATATGTAAATTGAAATATTCTGCATTACAAAGCAATGGAATATTCCTTACTTTTAATCAAACCATATTTAAATTCTTTAACAGATTATTTTGTGAGGCTTTCTTCTTGTGCCTTTTATAATCAAAGTGTTTATGTGGAGGAATCACAATGAAGTGATTTAGCATGATAGGGCAATTCCCTGGTAAATCCTTGTTTTGAATTTTCCAGAATTCCGTAGCACAGTGAAATGTGTCCTATCTTGAAGCCCTTTTCTCTCTTGATCTCTGAGTATCTCTGTGTCTGTTAATTTCTCTCTTAGGGTATGTTTTGAGACTTTTACCCTCAGAGCCTCTGGGATTTCCATCTCTTGGAGTCTCTTTGTGAAGTCCCCACACTATTTCCAGGGTTTTCCTCTCATACTTGCTTTGTCTCAGTGTCCATCTATTGCTTGTTGTCACTTGGCATTTATCCCTGTCTCTCTCTTCCCTCCATTTCATGTCTTTCTCTATCAGTGTAGCGCTCTTCCTCCTGGATTGGTGTGTGTGTGTGTGTGTGTGTGTGTGTGTGTGTGTCCCTAATTGCCTCACTTCTCCCAAATCTACATTAGTCTCTCTCTTAATCTCTCCTTGGTTGATCTGTTTCTGTTTCTCCTGGTCTCATTTTCTTGATTTACCTACTTATTTATATTCTATTTTATTTAGGTAAAGCTACTTCCTCTTCTAATCCAAGCAGCCCAGCTCCAGACTGGTACAAAGATTTTGTTACAGATGCTGATGCTGAGGTTTTAGAGCATTCTGGAAAAATGGTACTTCTCTTTGAAATTCTTCGAATGGCAGAGGAAATTGGGGATAAAGTGTAAGTTCTTTCCTGTATTTATTGTATAAATAAGCCTTTTGATAACATTACTACTGTTTAAACAGTTTTATTTTTTAAAAATCTGTTATTTTTTTTTTCTTGTTTAGAGATGTATTCTCTTTGGTTATTGTAGTGCTAAACCAATAGAAATACTATTTTTCTTTAAAGAACTAGTTTTGACCACATACTCAGATTATTTTTCCATGTTGTTTTTTACTTGTAGTTTTTGTACCCTGAACTTATTTTTTGGTCTCAAGCTTTTAGTAGATATTTATGTTTCACCATGTATAAAACCCTATGACTTTACTGAAATTCTTTCTGAAGTCCCTAGTGATCTTCTCATCTTCAAACCTAATGGACATTTTTCAGACTTTTAACATTTTACCTGGTTGATTGTTCTTTCTTTATTATTTTTTCTTTTCAAATAATTTAACAAGGCTAAAAAAATAATGCTTTTTCTTAAAAAATTCAAACTTACTCTTTCAGCCCCCTTGAAAGAGACAAAACTCTTATTGCCATAGCACCTTTGAATATATTCTACTCTTAACACATTTTAAAGCACTTACTTGTTTATGTCTTTCTACTGGAAAAAGTGTTAGTTAGCTGTTTGAAGACACAGACTATTTTTTTCCCTTTTTTGTTCTTCTCAGTACAGGGGTTTTAACCCAGGTCCTCACACGGGCAAGGCAGGCACTCTACAACTGAGCTAAATCCCCAGCCCAGTATATTATTCTTTTTGTTGTTGATCACTGTACCTGGCACCTACTAAGTGCTCAATATAACTTTTTTTGTTTGGTTGGTAGTGTATTGCCACTGCAGTTATACAGAAACTAATGGCTTAGGTAGGGGATGATGTTGGCATAGGTTGTATGGAAATAAAGGGTATGATTTGGAGTAGAAACAGTATGACTTGATAGATGAAATACAGGGTAGCAAAGAGAGAGTAGTCAGAGAGTGATCCTAAGCCTCAGTTTTATTGGAAGAAATTGGGAGTCTTACTCTGGCTGTTTAGTTTCTTTTTAAAATATTTTTTTAGTTGTTGATGGACTTTATTTTAATACTTTATTTATATACAGTGCTGAGAATCAAACTCAGTGCCTCACACATATGAGGCAAGCACTCTACCACTGAACCACAACCCCAGTCCTTGGTTGTTATGTTTGATGGGCCTGTTAGGTACACATGAGAGATGTCAATTAGTAAGTAGATATTTGAGTTAAGAGTTTCTGAAAACTCAGAAGAGATTATTACTATAAACTTGCTTTTTTCGCTATCAACCTCTGTGATTTAAAATTAAGAGTATAGAAGGATTTTAATGGTCTTTTCCTATATAGGAATTTCTTCTCTCATATTCACTGTAGATGTCTACCTGCCCTCTGCTATAGTAGAATAAGCTATCATCAGAGAAGGTTACCCATAATTGAATACTTATTAGAGTTCAACTATTAGTTATTACTTGTATTATCGTAACCTTGTAAGAGCAAGATCCAATGAATGGGATGGCATCAAATTAAAAACCTTCTTTATAGGAAAAGGAAACAATTAAAAAGAGTGAAGAGACAACCTACAGAATGGAAGTACATCTTTGCCAGCTACTGTTCCAACAGAGGATTAATTTCCATAATAAACAACTTGATAAAAAATCAACACCAAAAAAAACAACCCAGGGCTGGGATTGTGGCTCAGTGGTAGAATGCTCGCCTAGCACCGGTAGGACCTGGTTTTGATCTTCAACACCACATACAAATAAAGGCATTGTGTTGTGTCCATCTACACCTAAAAAAATAAATGTTTGTTTAAAAAAAAACCCATTCAATAAAAATGGGCAAAAGAAATGAGCAGACACCTCTAAAGGTGTGCAGATGACCAACATGTTATGAAAAAATGTTCAATATCTTTAGCCATCAGGGAAATGCAAATCAATACTATACTATGATTCCATCCTACTCCAGTTAGAATGGCAGTTCTCAAGCATGCAAATAATAATAAATGCTGGCTAGGATGGCTAGGATGCAGGATGGGAGTGTGGGGGAAGAAGTACTTACATATTATAAGTGAGAATGCAAATTAGTAGAGCCACTATGGGAATCAGTATGAAGGTTACTCCAAAAGCTAAAAATCCAACTACTATAAGATCTAGTTATATCACTCCTTGTATTTATCCAAAAAAAATTTAAGTCAGCATACTTAAGCGATACATTCATGTCCATGTTTACAGCAACAGCGTTCACAGTAGCTGTTTTGAATCATCCTAGGTGTGAGTCAACAGATAAATGCATAAAGAAAGGGTGTGAGAGAGAGAGAGAGAGAGAGAGAGAGAGAGAGAGAGAGAGAGAGAGAGTGTGTGTGTGTGTGTGTTTGTAGTTTCACTTAGCCGTAGGAGGAACAAAATTATGTTATTTGTAGGAAAATGTATGAAACTGGAGATCGTAATGTTGAGCAAAATAAGTCAGAAAAGTATCATGTTTTCTCTCATGTGTAGTTGAAGCTAAAGGGACAAAAACAGGAAGAAAGAGATGCCATGGAACTAGAGGGAGCCTCATTAGGTTTGAAGAAGGGGATCATTGAGGTATAGGAGACAAGGGTGATGAAGTTATTGGGTAGTGAAATTGCTTTTACATATGTATGAATTTGCCATAATGGAATGCACCATTTTATATAATTAATATACACTAACAAAAATAATTTGCAATTCACATTAATTGTTTCAGAGAAGTTTTTGATTCTGAGATAGATAACCAGACTACTTAGGTGTCAAGACATAGGCTTTGGTTATTTAAGCTGAGCCGTAGGACTCAATTCATTTCTTTACCAGTGTTCTAGAAGTTGGCAACTGGGAGATAGTAGCCTCTGGTAGTGCAAAGATCAGCAAGCCATATAACAGAAAATTTATATGTTGTTAAATTCAGCAGCTCTTTCATAGCTTCAGCTGTTCTTTTTGTCTCCACTAAATCTGAACACATTTAGCAGTGACTATTAAGGGATGTTTTGGAGTCATAAGCACCTCCCTGCCAGAATCAAGTAAAACTTAAGAAACACACTTACCACTGATACATAACTTTTTATATTTCGACCTACTTTGTATATGTAAGGGATAGGAATTCCTTCTACATTCTCTTCCAAGATTTTTTTTTATCACATATTATCCATTTACTCACTACTGTATCGGATCAGAATAGTGGTTTTCAGATTACTTCTGAGCAAGTTGTTAACCTAGAGCAGAGGATGAATTACCAGTGGCATTTTTCTTCCTTTTCCCACAATACCTAAAGTATCATGCTGATTTTATGTATTTTATTTTAATTTCATATTAAACTTTAGGTCAACAAATGTATTTCTGGCTAAAAATGAGTTTAAACTCACTAGAATAGAGAATCAGAAATTTGCAGACCTATTTGAAATGGAATGATAACATATAATGATAACATGCATAGAATTTTGAAATATGGTAATACTTTTAATAGGGAGATTTAAAAATTTTTACCTCCTTGGAACAGTGTGTCTGTTGCAGAGCAAAAGCTTTTCATTTAAATGAAGTCCAGTTTATCACCTTTATTTTTCACCAGTCATCCATTCATTGTCATGTTTCTAAGATAGTTTAAGTTAAAAAAGATTTTCTTCCATGTGTCCTTCTAAATATTTTATAGTTTTTATATTTTACATTTAGATTTATGTTCCATTTTGACCTACTTTTTGCATAAGATATAAAATTTGAACCAAAGTTCATTGTTTTTCATATGAATGTCCAGTTTTGCCAAGACCATTATTAAAAAGACTATCCATTTTTCATTGAATTGCTTTTTCCCCGTTGCCCAAAACCAATTATCCACATTATATGACTCTGTCTGTATTCTTTCCTGTTCCATTGCTCTGTTCCTGTCCTTTCACCAGTAGTCTTGATTATGGTATCTTTTTCAGTATTGGAATCATGTAGAGTTTGGCCTCCAACTTTTTGATTCTCAAAATTGTTTTGGTTGTTCAATACTTGACATTCCCTTATGAATTTTACTCTCTCGTGTTAATTTCTACATAAAATCCTGTTAAGATTTTGATTATAATTGTGTTAATTTATGGATTGGGAAGAAGTGGAGCCTTTACTAGGTGATTTTTTTTTTTAAGGTGAATGTTCTAGTGTTTGAATACTAATCTTTTTTTTTTTCCAGTCTTGTTTTCAGCCAGTCACTCATATCTCTGGACTTGATTGAAGATTTTCTTGAATTGGCTAGTAGAGAGAAAACAGAAGATAAAGACAAACCTCTTATTTATAAAGGTGAGTTACAAACATTTCTATAAAATAATTTTTAAAATACTTATTTAAACATATTGTAAAGACATTTTAACAATAAAGGAAACAAAACAATAAAGGAAATAAAATGTTGTGAGTCTCATAACCCTAATACATAATTTTTTTTTTCTATTCTTTCTCTTGGTTCTTTTCACATACCTCTGTTTTTTTTAAACAAAATATTCTTGTGTATATTTGGTATTAACAGCATCATATTATACAATACAAATAGATATTAATAATGTGGCCATTTAGTGAAATATATTAGCATATCTATCACCTCACAGTTACTTTTGTGACAAGGGCAGTTAAAATTGAATTATTTAACAAAATTTCCTAATACAGTAGTCTTTGTTGTTGTAATTATAGTAAAAATTTTAATTTTTATATATCTTTGTTAATATATAATTCTCACCTATGAAATTTACCGAGTTAAAGTATAGAAGGGGGAGCTGGGTAGTGGTGCATGCTTGTAATCCCAGCGACTTGGGAGACTGAGGCAGGAAGATTGTAGGTTCAAGGCTTCCCTTGGCAACTTAGTGAGACCCTGTATCAAAAATTTAAAAAAAATAAGATAAAAAGGGCTGAGAATGTGACTCAGTGGTTAAGTGTTCCCTGGGTTCAATCCCTGGTACCAAATAAATCAGTAGTTTATGTAAGGTAATGGTTTTAATATATTCACAGATATTCACCATAGTCAATGTTGGAATATTTTAGTCACTAACAAATAAATCCCTGTACCTTTTAGGGATTACCTCCCTACTCTCCCCCTCAACTCCCTCACAACCAAGCAACTGCTAATCTATGTCTCTATAAAATTGTCCTATTTAGGACCTCTCATATTAATGGGAACATAATATATTGTCTCTTGTTGACTGACTTCTTTCACTTTGCCCAGTATTTTCAATGTTAGTTCATTTGTAGCATGCATTATTATTTATTTCCATTTTATAGCCTAGTAATATTTTGTTTGAATAATGCCACAGTTTCAATATCTGTTTATTCATTGAGATATTTGAGCTCAATATGATTTCTCAAATGATTTCTCTGCATCTATTGATACCTTTTGGCTATTAATAACAATGATGCTATGAACATTCATATGCAATTTCTGTTTATTTAAACACTTGTTTTCGATTCTTCTGAATATATACTTGGGGTATGATTAGTGTGTCAAAGGATAACTCTTTGTTAAAATTATTGAGGAATCACCAAACTGTTCTGCACCTGGCTGTATAATTTTATACTCCAAGAGCAATATAGAAGCCTCTCAATTTCTTTACATCCTTGTCAAAACTTGTTATTTATTTCTCACAATCTTTTTTTTTCTTTTTTCTTGGCAATTTAATCCAGGTGCACGCTACCACTGAGCTATACTCCCAGCCCTTTTCATCTTTTAAGACAGGGTCTCACTAAGCTTCTCAGGTTGGCTGCAAAATTGAGACCCTCCTGCATCAAGTCTCCCATGACCTTGTTCTTTTTCTTTTTCTTTTTTTTAATTTTAGCCACCCTATTGGTTATAAAGTGGCATCTCTTTGTGGTTTTGATTTGCATTAATCTGATGGCTAGTAATACTGAATATCTTTTCATGTGCTTGTTGGCTGTTTATCTTCTTTGGAAAATGTCTATTCAGGTCCTTCGCTCATTTTCATTTTCATTTTTTTTTTGCTCTTCTTAAAATTGCATTTGTTGTCTTTTGTTGTTTAGATATGAATGTTTCAAAATTATATTCTACATACTAGGTATGTTATTTGCAAATATTTTCTCTCATTCTGTGAATTGTCTTTTCACTTTGATTGTGACCTTTTGTATACAGAAATGATTTCATTTTGATGAAGGCTATTTAAATATTTTTTGTTGGTTGTGCTTTTAATGTCATTTTTAAGAAACCATTGCCAAATCTAAAGCCATGAAGATTTACTCCTTTGTTTCCTTTTTAAAAGTTTTATGTTCTTACATTGGATCTTTAAATGGATCTTTGATCCATTTTGAGTTATTTTTTATATATGTTGTGGAGTAAGGTTTCATCTTCCGACTTTTTTTAATATTTTTTTTTTTTTTTAGTTTTTCAGTGGACACAACATCTTTGTTTTATTTTTATGTGGTGCTGAGGATCGAACCCAGCGCCCCGCACATGCCAAGCAAGCACGCTACCACTTGAGCCACATCCCCAGCCCCCCATCTTCTGACTTTTACTGTGGATATCCAGTGGTCCCAGTACTATTTGTTGAAAACAATATTCTTTCCTCATTTAATGATTTTGGTACTTTAAAAAGTATATCAAAGGATATAGGTTTGTTTTCTGACCCCTAGTTCTGTTCCACTGATCTTTATGTACAGTCTTCATGCTAGTATTTCACTACCTTGTTTACCATTGCTTTGAAAGTAAGTTTTAAAATTGGGGAATTGATAGGATATACTTCAGTGGTAAAATGCTTGCCTAGCATGTGAGATTTTGAGTTTGATTCTCCAACATTGCAAAAAAATTAAGTGTGACTCTTCCTACTTAGTTCTTCAAAATTGTTTTGTCTGCTCATGAGTTTCCACAATATTTAATTTTAGCAAGTATTGCTATCTTAATAATAAGAGTATTCTAACCTATGAACATGGGATGTTTGCTATTTGTTAAGGTCTTTAATTACTTTAGCCAGTATTTTGTAGTCTTCAGAGTATAAATTTTATGCTTCTTTTATTAAATTTATTCTTACATGTTTCATTCTGTTTGTTGTTGTTGGCAATGAGATTTTCTTCTCATTTTTGTTCACTGGAAATGTATAAATTGACTTTTATATATTGATTTTGGCTGCTGCAAACTGGCTGAATTTATTTTCTTATTTAATCTTTTTTAGAAGATTGTTTTGAATATTCTGTTTACAAGATCATGGCATCTACAAATAGAAATAGTTCTTTCTAAAATGGATGCCTTTTATTTATGTTTGTTTCTCTTTTGCTCTAATTAGGGAACTCCATTATATGTTGAATGGAAGTAGCAACAGTGGACATCCTTGTCTTGTTCCTAATGTTATGGGTAGAAAATCCAGTCTTTTATATCCAGTCTGTTATTTCCTACGATAGTAACTGTAGGTTTTCATAGGTGTTGTTTATCAAGTAGATGAAGTTTCAATGTAATTTTAGTTTGTTGAGTATTTTTATTATGAGAGAATATAGGATATTCTCAAATGATTTCTCTGCATCTATTGAGAATAAATTATTTTTTCTTTATTGATGTAGTGTATTATTTTGATTTTAAATTTTAATGTTAAATCAACTTGGCAAGTCTGGGATAAATCTCACTTGATCGTGGTTTATGATTCTCTGTGTTGTTAGATTCAGATTGCAAGTATTTTATTAAGGAATTGCACAACTTTATTAAAATATGCTGAGCTTGTAATTTCATTTTCTCATGATGTCTGGGGATGTAGCTCAGTGGTACTAGCATCAATCCCCATTACCCCCACCTATTCCCCCCAAAGTCCTATTGCACTGGAGTTCAACTCATTCAGTGACCATATGAAACCCAGAAAATTTTTCTGAATAATAATAAGAGAGAGAAAGAATAGAGAAATAGACTGCATCCTTGCCTGGTGTACTCAGTGGGGGAGAGCAAATGCTCCCTGAAGAGATTTATGGATTACAAGTCAGAGTATCTTATGTCTCTGTTCTCTCTCTTGGAATGCTGAAAGAAGAAATCATAAAGATTTTAAGAAGTGTGGACTCAGTGACTAGACATACTGAGTAAAAAGACTGAGCATAGAAAGAGAATACCTATATTTTTGGCACTCTTTTTTCTTTTTTATCTTTCAGTTTTGTTTTTTTAAATCCAATTTTGCAAGTTTCTTTTTTCATATATTTTATTTAATTTTATGTGGAGGATCAAATGCAGTGCCTCACGTGTGCAAGGCAATCACTCTACCAGTGAGCTATGGCCCCAGCCCTATCTTTCAATTTTTGTTTCTGTGGGCTACTTCTCCATTACTTGCATTTGATTTTCTGGGGCCCAGTCCAAAAATCTACCTGCACTCAAAAATGAGACAGTAGCACAAACCTGTGTGGAACTCTAGACTGCAGTAGGCCAATGGAAATTCCTTGGAAATTGGTAGACTACAACTACACAGGTGTGTGCAAACCTGACATAGTCTGTTAGAGTTTCATCTCTTCAAATAGATTTCAACTGCTGAGATTAATCATGGAATTTTCAGACCCATCTTGGCTACATGAGGAAGGGCAGGGCAAGAATACATACTGTTGGGGCTGGGGATGTGGCTCAAGCAGTAGCGCGCTCGCCTGGCATGCATGCGGCCCGGGTTCGATCCTCAGCACCACATACAAACAAAGATGTTGTGTCCGCCCAGAACTAAGATAAATAAATATTAAAAAATTCTCTCTCTTTCTCTCATCTCTCTCTCTTAAAAAAAAAAAAAAAGAATACATACTGTTAGAGTTGGGGGTAACAGTATGTATACACCTGTGGCAGTCTGCAGAATAGCATCAGGATTCATTCAGGAACTTCCAGAGTTTCCTGATGGCATGATAGAAAGGTGGGTGGGATTCGTACTATTAGTCCTCTCAGCCAGAGAAAGATCTGGCTACAGGACTGCAGACACTTAAAGCAAATTCCTCAGACCCTCCCAAGAGTTTTTATGTGCCTGTTAATGCCACAGAAAAGCCAGAACTTCCCAGGTATGCATCAGAGGTAGGCATGTTGAGGTCAGTATGGAGAGGTGAAAGAATCTGAGTTCTGGAAGCTTTTGAAGCAGAAATGCTGAGCTGGATGGGTGACAAACTAAATATACAGCTCCCAACACAGCACAGAGACAGATGATGTAGTTGTTAACCCCATGCCCAGAAACACTCCGAGGTCATGTATTTGAAACTTGTGCATTTTCTGTGTTTCCCAGTAGCTGACATTCCAAAGTTGGAAGGTCCAGTAAGAAACCTTTCTGTCTCAAGTACTTCTACAGGGAATAATTTTAGATTCTTTAACTTAGCATTTCAAATTTCACTGGTATTTTATTTTGTGTTAATTTGATAGATTCTTGCCACTCTTTGACTTTGCATATCTTAATCCAATTTTATGTATTATTTTACTTTAATTGGAGTTATTCATTCCATTCTCTCTTGTTTTTACCTACTCTCTCCCACTCTTTTTCTTACATATTTTCCTTCTTCTTTTTTTAAATATTTTTTTAGTTGTCAGTGGACCTGTATTTTTATTTTTATGTGGTGCTGAGAATCAAACCAGTGCCTCACACATTCAAGGCAAGCGCTCTACCACTGAGCCACAACCCCAGCCCCTCCCTCTTTTTCTATTGTCACTTTTCTTATGTCTCTGTTCCTCCTCCCTGCATTTTTAAAAATGTTATATCAATTGAATTTATTCATTCTATTTTTCTTCTGCTTTTCTATACTCTCACTGTCTCATCAATTTTTTCCCTTATGTCTCTCTTCCTGTCCACTCTCCTGTAGTGGTTGGGCTTTATGTATGTGTGTTTGTTTTGTGCTACTCAGGATGAATCCAGGGATGCTTTTCCACTGAGCTATGTCCCCAACTGTTTTATTTATTTATTTATTTTTATTTTGAGACAGGACCTCAGGAAGTTATAGAGGTTGGCTTCATATTTGGAATCCTTCTGCCTCAGCCTCTTGAATAGCTAGGATTATAGGCATGTGCTACTACTCCTGGCTGTTGTGTTTTTGGTTTGGGTTTTTATTTGGGGTGTGGGGTGTATACCAGGGATTGAACTTGGTGGTACTTAAAATACTGAGCCACATCCCCAGCCTTTTTATTTTTTATTTTGTGATATAGAGTTTTGCCAAGTTATTTAGGGCCTAAGTTGCTGATGCTGGTCTCAAACTTGTCTTCTTGCCTCAGCCTCCCAAGTCACTGGAATTACGGGTTGTACCACCATGTCTGGCTATGTTTTTTCTTTTTAATATTAACTGGATTTAGTCTTCTTTTTCTTCTTGCTTTTTTCTATGCTTTTTCCCTCTTTCGTGTTTCCTTTTTTTTTTTTTTTTGTCTTGTGTCTATCTTCTTATTTTCCTTTTTGTTGTTTAATTGATCTTATTTTTTTAAATATACGACAGCAGAATGCATTGCAATTCTATTTTACATATAGAGCAGAATTTTCTTTTTTTTTAAATTTTAATATCTATTTTTTAGTTGTTGGCGGACACAACATCTTTGTCTGTATGTGGTGCTGAGGATCGAACCCGGGCCACACGCATGCCAGGCGAGCGCGCTACCGCTTGAGCCACATCCCCAGCCCCTAGAGAAGAATTTTCATATCTTTGTATATAAAGTATGTTCATGCCAATTCATGTCTCTTCTTATTTTCAATTTTTTTCTTTCTTGCTTCTTCCTATTTTCTCAAATTCTTTATATAATTTTAATATCCATTATACTTTCTTTGACACTATTTTTTCAGCCTATTATAGGATATCACTTTCTATTTTGCTATTTCCACTTCTGGACTAGTGAATTTGTAGTAAACATTTTTGCAGGGGGAAGGGTACTAAAAATTGAACTCAAGGATAGTTTGCTACTACTTATTTTATTTTTTTAATTTTCAGACTGGGATTTGCTAAGTTGTTGGTACTGACCTTGAATTTGTGATCCTTCTTCAGACTCCTGAGTTGCTAGCATGTACAGAACATTTTTAATAAGTTGATATGTCTTATAGGATATATTTTTGCTCATAAGTGGTCACAGTTACTGATGATTTTCATATTTCAATGTGATGCTAGAGATTGTTCGCAGTTCATAGTGAACATGTTGAGCAGGTGTTTTGACACTGAGTTATACCCCTAGTTCAGGGACACATTCTAAAGAAAAAGAAAATCTCTAGAAAAACCCTCATATAATGGTGAAATAGAGATTGGCCCCACAAAATTTGTAGATCTCAATATAGAATCATAAGAAATCAAGGTAATAAGATGCCACCAAATGTTCATAATCCTCAAAAAACTGAACCTATAGATATTAAAGAAGAGGAAATGTTTGCCAAAGACTTTAAAAAATTATTGTTAAAGTGATTGGTGAATTAAAAGTTGATCTAAATAATGTCCTAACAGAGAAAATACAAGGTATGAAGGAACATTCCAATAAAGAGATAGAGATTCTTAAAAAGAACCAAATATGTCCTGGAAATGTAAACTCATTCAAATAAAAAACTCAGTTGACTAATTCTCACCAATAGATTAAATAAGTCAGAAGACAAAATCTCAGGACTTCAAGATAAAGTCCATGAATTGAATTTCAGACAATAAGAAAAAAATTAAGAAACTGAACAGAATATACAAGAACTCTGGGTAATGTTACTGATTGAACTCCAAATAGACCAGACCAGAAAATAACCTATGTATGGTACATTATATTTGAAATGTGAGAATTCCAGAAAAAAAAAAGAATTTTAAAAACTGCAAGAAAGAGACATCAAGTCATGTACACATTCAAACCTAGCAGAATAACAGCCAATATCCTAATAGAAATTCTAAAGCCCAGGGGACATTGAATGGTATGTTCCAAGCCCTGAAAGAAAACAACTGCTAATATTGATTGCCATAATCTGTAAAGCTGTGTCCTTTAGAATCAAAGCAGAAATTTAAACTTTCCAAACAACTATGAGCTAAAGGAATTCACGACCACTAAACCAGCATTGCAAAAAGATAAAGCAATACTACACACAGGAGAAGAAGAAAACAACTAAGAGAGCTTGGGAAAGGATAGATATCATTAGATGGTTAAGTAAGCAAATAAGAATTAGGATTGGATCAAATATCACAAAAAGGAAAATGTCAGGATAAAATGCATACCTCTATAATAACAATATAAATGGTATCAATCCTCCAATTAAAAGACATAGAGTGACAGATTGGATTAATAAATAAGATACAATGATATATTCTTTCCAAGAAACATAGCTCATTGGCAAAGACATCCACAGACTGATGAAAGTGATAGGATAGAAAATGATATTCCATGCAAATGGAACTCAGTCGTAAGGAGGAATAGCTACTCTCATATCAATCAAAGCAGGTTTCAATCCAAAATTAGTAAGAAGAGACAAAAAAGGTCACTACACAGGGGAACAATGCAGAAATAAGGTATGACTATTGTAAATATGTATGCCCTAATTTCATAAGAAAAACACTACCTAACATTATGGCCCAGATTGGCTCAAATATAATAATAGTTGATAATTTCAATATACCTCTCTTACTGATATGTCTTCCCAACATAAAATCAACAAAGATACTGCATAGTTAAAACATACTATTGATTAAATGGACATAACAGCCATCTATAGAATATTTAACCCAGCAATAGCTGAAAATACTTTCTTTACCATTGGTCATGGAACTTTCCTCGAAATAGATTATATTTTAGCCCACAAAGCAAGTTTAAGCAAATACAAGTTGAAATAATTCCTCATATCAACTTGGATCAGAATTCACAATTCCAGATTTCAAATTATACCACAGAGCTATACAAAAAGAGTGTGGTACTGGCATAAAAACAGACACATAAATGCAACAGAATAGAACACACAAATAGAAACCCACACAGATACAGTCATCTGATTCTTGAAAAAGTGCGAAAAGATAAATTGGAGAAAAGACAAACTATTTAACAAATGTTGCTGGGAAAACTGGATATCCATTTTTGGAAGAGTGAAACTAGATCCCAATTCTCACCCTTCACAAAGATCAACTCAAAATGGGTCAGTGATGTAGATGAGAAATCTTGTAACTGCTAGAGGGAAAAAAAAAGCATAGGGGAAATACTTTTAACACACAAGCACAAACAGTGACTTCCTGCAACCCTGTGTAAGAGGTACAAAATTATTCCCATTTTTATAAAGAAATAGATGCACAAGGAGTTTAATTATTTGCATGAAGTGAAAATATTAACAGTGAAACTGAAATTAAATTCATTGAGTCTTACTCTGAGGTTTATATTATTAACTACTGACCTATACTACCAGTTTTTATGCATTGGATTCATGGAAGTGGTATTAGAGATTCATCACCATTATCACAAAAAGGAAACTATGTTGAAATGCTTTTTTAAATAATCATATCCATAAAGCACCAAATAAAACAATAAAAAATAGAAGGAAGACTAGTAAGTATGGTAAGGGGAACAGCGGGAGGGAGAAGAGGAGGGAAAGAGAAAGTACTTGGGATGAAATGGAGCAAATTATATTCCAGCATATATGATTATGTCAAAATGAACCCCACTATTGTATATATCTATAATTCTCTAATAAAAACATTTAAAAATAGTTATATTATTTTCCATTCATTTATGTTTAGCATATTTATTATAATATTTTACAATATTTATACTGTTGAAGTGACTGATTATAATACAAATGTGACCTTTTTTATCCACCTTCTTCTCTCAAATTCTTTTTTCCACAGATACATATGCTGTTTTGCCTAATAGAATGAATAAAGATCATAAGTAAAATTACATTTTTAGACATTATTGAATTTTCAGCAAGGAAATTCTAGGTTTTTCAGTATAAAACATGCATAAATCATAAACATATGAAAAAATGTCTATTTAACAAATGTACTAAGTTTAAAGAATTTGTTAAAAGGCATATATATTCATTTATTAAGACTCTACAGCATGGAAATATGAATCTTTCTTGGATGGGTAATAGTAGTAGTATGTTTATAGTTAAAAAATCAGACTGAAGGGCTGGGGTTGGAGCTCAGTGGTAGAGCACTCACCTAGCATGTGCTAGGTCCTGGGTTTGATCCTCAGCACCACATAAAAATAAATAAAGTATTATGTCCAACTATAACTAAAAATATTTTAAAAATTCACAATGAAGATTATATATGAAATATTAAAATGTCATAAGCACTCAATTCCTGGTATCAATGCAAGTCTTGGGGAACTTTTACATAACTTGTCTAAAAGTTCACGTCAGATCACTAACTTACATACCTAAGACCTTCACACTCACACATAGATACACATATGAACACCCAAATAATATTCATAAAATGGAAATATATGCTGAAATTTTTGGCTAACCATTAAAAGGTTTTGTCATATATCAGGCACTCAGTTAATACTTGATCAGTGAATGAATAAAGTCATTGTTTATGGTGTTCACCTGATAGTTACCAAGTTGTTAATAAAAAGGGGAGAAACCTGGCTATTTGCATATTTACTTGAGTTTTTATGTAGGTTTTTTAAAAAATTCTTTTTAGATATTCATGATAGTATAATGTATTTTGACATACATACATGGAGTAAAACTTATTCTAATTAGGATCCCATTCTTTTTTTTTTATTGGTTGTTCAAAACATTACAAAGCTCATGACATATCATCTTTCATACATTTGATTTATGTGGGTTTTGAACTCCCATTTTTACCCCAATTACAAGTTGCAGAATCACATCGGTTACACATCCACATTTTTACATAATACCATATTAATGACTGTCGTATTCTACTACCTTTCCTAACCCCTACTATCCCCCCTCCCCTTCCCTCTCATCTTCCCTCTCTACCCCATCTGCTGTTGCTTAATTCTCTCCCTTGTTTTTTTTCCCCCTTTCCCCTCACAAACTCTTATATGTAATTTTGTGTAACAATGAGGGTCTCCTTCCATTTCCATACAGTTTCCCTTCTCTCTCCCTTTCTCTCCCCCCACTCGTCTCTGTTTAATGTTAATCTTTTCCTCATGCTCTTCTTCCCTTTTGTGTTCTTAGTTGCTCTCTTTATATCAAAGAAGACATTTGGCATTTGTTTTTTAAGGATTGGCTAGCTTCACTTAGCATAATCTGCTCTAATGCCATCCATTTCCCTGCAAAATCCATGATTTTGTCGTTTTTTAGTGCTGTGTAATACTCCATTGTGTATAAATGCCACATTTTTTTAATCCATTCATCTGTTGAAGGGCATCTAGGTTGATTCCAGAGTCTAGCTATTGTGAATTGTGCTGCTATGATCATTGATGTGGCAGTATGCCTATAGTATGCTCTTTTAAGGTCCTCAGGGAATAGACAGAGAAGGGCGATAGTTGGGTCAAATGGTGGTTCCATTCCCAGCTTTCCCAGGAATCTCCATACTGCTTTCCAAATTGGCCACACCAATTTGCAGTCCCACCAGCAATGTACAAGTGTACCCTTTTCCCCACATCCTCGCCAGCACTTATTGTTGTTTGACTTCAGAATGGCTGCCAATCTTACTGGAGTGAGATGGTATCTTAGGGTGGTTTTGATTTGCATTTCTCTGACTGCTAGAGAAAGTGAGCATTTTTTCATGTACTTATTGATTGATTGTATGTCCTCCTCTGAGAAGTGTCTGTTCAGGTCCTTGGCCCATTTGTTGATAGGGTTATTTGTTATCTTATTGTTTAATTTTTTGAGTTCTTTGTATACTCTGGATATTAGGGCTCTATCTGAAGTGTGAGGAGTAAAAATTTAGGATCCCATTCTTGTGGTTGAACATGATGTGGAGTTATAGTGGTCATGTATTAATAAATGAACATAGGAAAGTTATGTCTGATTAATTCTACTGTTTTTCCTATTCCTATTCTCCCTTCCTTCCCTCCATTTGCATAATTAAAGCATACCTCATGAGCAAAGTGCAATTTATCATATACTTTGGACAGTTTTTAAAAAATATTTATTTTTTAGTTGTAGTTGGACACAATACTTTTATTTCACTTATTTTTTTTTATATGGTGCTGAGGATCGAACCCAGGGTCTTGCAAGTGCAAGGTAAGTGCTCTACTGCTGAGCCACAACTCCAGCCCTACATTGGGCAGTTTTAAAGGATTCTAATCAAAGAAATGCTTTTATGAAATTCTCATGTATGTTCAGAAGCCAGGCATGGTGGTGTAGGCCTTTAATCTCAGTGACTTGGGAGGGCAAGGCAGGAGGATTGCATGTTCAAAGCTAGCCTCTAAAACTTAGTGAGGCTCTAAGCAACTTAACTGAGCCCTGTCTCAAAATAAAAACTAAAAAGGGCTAGGGATATGGATCAGTTTTTAAGGACACTTAGGTTCAATCCCTGGTACCAAAACAATAACCACCACCTACGTTCAATATCTACTTAATTGAAATTTTTTTGAATGAGATTTGTGGTGAATTTATTTGTAATACAATTAATTGTCCCTAGGTTAAGAAAAGTATGTGTGGTACTATACAAATACTGGAAATACAGCATTATAAATATATATCCTTTTTAAGAGGTGAGTAAGGAGGAAAATCTGTTAGCAGAGCAATATATCAAATCCTTTTTGTGTTTTCTCATTAAATTTTCAGGTGAGGGGAAATGGCTCCGAAATATTGACTATTACCGTTTAGATGGTTCTACTACTGCACAATCAAGGAAGAAATGGGCTGAAGAATTTAATGATGAAACTAATGTGAGGTATGAATCATCTTCTGTATGTATAGAGAGGCTTTTAAAGTCATTTTTAATTTACATACAGTAAAATTCACTCTTTTTAGTGTATCCTTCTCTAGAGAATTTTGATAAATGGAAGATACAGTCAAGATAAAAGTTTCACCCTCCAAATTCATTCGTGGAATTATTTCTTTGTTTGTTTTCTTTCTGGTGATTGAACCCAGGGCCTCTGGCATGCATTCTACCCCTGAGTTATATCTCCATCTCTGGAATCACACATTTTGCTGCCTATTTTAGTGTCACTGCTTTCATTTAGTGAAATGCATTTGTAATTCATCCATGTCATTGCTGGTGTTCCTTTTTTCTTGTTGAATAATTGTCCTTTGTAGGGATGTATCAGTTTGTTTAACCATTTCTACTTGAAGGACATTTGCATTATTACAAGGTTTGGGAATTAAAATCATAGCTGCCCCAAACATTCATGTACTATTTTTTGTAAGTATAGGGATCTCTTTCAGTGTAATGAAAATGCAGAATGATAATTTCTGGATTATATGGTAAGTTTATATATATATATATATATATATATATATATATATAGAGAGAGAGAGAGAGAGAGAGAGAGAGAGAGAGAGAGAGCGCGCGCGCGCGCGCGCGAGCGAGCTATCAGTTTTCCCAAGTGACTGTACAGTTTTGTATTCCCAACAATAGTATGTGAGAGTTCCAATTGTTCTGTATTCTTATTAGTGTTTACTTTAGTCATATTTTTACAAAATTATTTTACCTATTTCTAGTAAGTATATAATGGTACCTCGTGTGATTTTTTTTTTAATTCTAATTTGTTATGTATGACAGCAGAATGCATTACAATTCACATTACCTATATAGAGCACAATTTTTCATATCTTTGGTTGTACACAAGGTAGTGTCACACCATTTGTGTCTTCATACATGTACATAGGGTAATGATGTCCATCTCATTCCACCACCATTTTTACCACCAAGCCCCCTCCCTTACACTCCCTCCCCCACTTTGCTCTATCTAGACTTCTTCTGATCCACCAACCCCATTACGAATTAGCATCCTTATATCAGAGAAAACATTTTGGCATTTGGTTTTTTGGGGATTGACTAACTTCACTTAGCATTATATTCTCCAGCTCCATCCATTCACCTGCAAATGCCATGATTTTATTCTCTTTTAATGCTGAATAATATTCCATTGTGTATCTATAACACATTTTTGTTATCCATTCATCAGCTGAAGGGCATCTAGGTTGGTTCCACAGCTTAGCTGTTGTGAATTGTGCTGCTATAAACATTGATGTGCCTCATGCAGTTTTTAATTTGCCTTTCCCTAATGATAAATTATGTTGAATATCTTTTTATGTGCTTACTGGCCATTTTTATATTATCATTGGTGACAGACTCTTGATGATTTTAAAGTTAGAAAAGTTTTCCTGATCTCTTTCTTTGTTGTAGAAATGCAAATCATAGTATTTAAATAACTATAGATACAGTGTGCTTTATATGTGCGGTTTTTATTTTGTTTTTAACTGTTACTGATTGACATAATCAATGCATTTAGCAATGAAAATTTCATATATACACACACATACATACACACACATACTTACACATTAAACACAAATATATGAAAGCATGGCTTTTGAAACAAAGGCAGAGAGGGGATTAGTTTAATGGTAGGATGACTAATGTGTGTGTTAATATTTTAAACAATGAGGAATATTGTTATAAAAGACATTTTTTAATTCTAGCAGTCATGAACCAAATCAAGGCTTCAGGCTAGTGAAATTTCAGTTAGGTCATGTGAAGAGTATTAATTGATAATCTATAGGAGTTAGGAGTGCTTATATAGGGATATTTTGAGTACAGTTAACTAATAACACACTTTATAAATTATCAGACTGCTTTAAGAATAAGTACATTTGTTTATATGTTTTCATGTTTTAAAAAATTACTGTGCATGAGTATGAAGAAGTAATTTTATTTTTATATAACTTTTTCAGAAACCAGTTCTTACTATGTTGCCTAGGCTGACCTTTTATGGGCTCAAGTAATATATCTGCCTCAGCCCCCAAGTAGCTGAGACCAAAGACATGTGCCAACCATGCTGGGCTGAGAAGTAATTTTATTAAGTAACCCTTATTCGTCAAACATGGTTGAAACTTTGACTTGCTCAGCATCCCAGATTTTTAAATACCACCATAGCATTTTGATCTGGTCCATAACTTTCATACTTGATGTGAGTACAGAACAGTATTGAAATGGAGATGCTGAGGTGTCAGATAGACTTACTTACTATTACTGGTCAATGAATCACTCCTAAACATAAACCAAAAAGTGTTTCTGATTTGGATACATGCTTTAGGAATGTGTGTGTGTGTGTGTGTGTATGCCTGTGTTTGTGTGTGTGTGTGTGTGTATATATATCATGGATTTGGGTTACAGTAGTTATATCTGACCATAGTAATTTTAGAAAATATAAATATAATTCTTTCATGCAGAAACAGTATGAAAGACTTATTAAGATGAACTTTAAGATAATTACCATATCTTATGTTGTCATCTCATGTGACCTAGAAGTAATTTTCAATAGTCTTAGTGTTCCTAGTTAGCTTAGGCTCAAGTAATCCTTCTGCCTCAGCCTTCTAAACAGGTTAACTGTAGGCGTGTGCTATCACACCCTTTGCTATATTTTTTACTTAGAAATAATTATAGATTCATAAAAACTTGCAAAGATTGTATAGAGACATCTGTAAATCCTTTGTCTCATTTTGTTCAGTGGTTAGATCTTAGATACCTATAGTTTCATTATCAACCAAGAAATTAACACTTGAATGTGAAATGTGTTTGTATATCTTTTTTTATCATACATAGAAATTCATGTTAAAAAAAACCACTGCAGTCAATATACAAAATTATTCTGTCACCACAGAGATATCTCTCATAACCCTTTTATGTAGTGAGAATCCATTCTTATCAACCTCACCATTATCTCTAACCCCTAACAATGACTAATTTGTTCTTCATAATTTTGTCATAAGAAGACTATTACATAAATGGTATCATATTATAGGTCCAAATAGCATAGATCCTTTGGTGAAATGCCTCTTTTTTGATCGTTTTCTTATTGAATTACTTGTTTATTTTATTGTGGAGTTTATTATTTTATCAAGAATTTATGATCTAGAAGAGAGTTCTTTTGTCAGACATGTGGTTTGCAAATGTTTTCTGCCGGTTTATTGTTTGTCTGTTCAGCCCCTTCACATGTCTTTAACAAAGCCAAGTTATTAATTTATTTTGGTACTGGGTATTGAACCTGGGGTGCTTAACTACTGAGCCACATCCTCAGCCCATTTATTTTCATTTATTTATATATACACACACACACACACACACACACACACACACACACACACACACACACACATGTATTTTTTTTTTTTAATTTTGAGACAAGACCTTGCTAAGATGGTGAGGCTGGCCTGGAATTTACAATCCCCCTGCCCCATCCTCCAGAGTCTCTGGGATTACAGGCATGTGTCACCACACCTGGCTATCAAAAGGATAGTTTTTAATTTGGACAAAATTTAATTTGACAGTGTTTGTTTGATTATGCTTTTTGTGCCAATTCTTAACAACTCTTTCCCATAGCCCTGTGTCTTGAAGATTTTTCTCCTGTGTTATATTCTGAAAGTTTTATGTTCTTAAATTTTCTAGTTAAGTCTATGATGTAATTTCAGTTGATTTTATATAAAATATGAAGTTTAGCTGGGCCTGATGGTTAATACCTGTAATCCCAGCAACTGAAGAGTCTGATGCAGGAGGACCTGAAGTTTGAATCTTGCCTCAACAACTTAGCAAGGCCTTATCTCAAAACAAAATAAAAAGGGCTTGGGATGTGGTTCAGTGTTCAAAAAAACCCCTGGGTTCAGTCCTTAGTATAGATCGATATTTAGTTTAGTTAGAGGTTTATTTTAAGCAGTGATCTAATTGTTCCAGCAGCGTTTGTTGAAAAAGCCATTTTCCCTCACTACATTGCTTTTCCACCTTTGTGAGAAATCATTTGGCTATTCTGTTCTATTGGTTCATATGACTATTTTTCTGCAATTATCACATAATCTTGCTTGCTTTAGCTGTATAGTAAACTTTAATCACAGATTGAATGATTCTTCACATTTTATTCTACTTTTTACAAATTCTTTTAACTAGCCTAATTTATTTGCTTTTCTACGTACATTTTAGAATAATCTTGTCAATATCTACTGATGTTTTCCAAAGGGGTGTGTGGGGTGTGTGTGTGTGTGTGTGTGTGTGTGTGTGTGTGTGTGTTTGGATCAAACCCTGGGCTTATACATGCTAGGCACTTTATCTACCATGAGTGAGTTACAGTCTCAGCCCCTTGCAATTCTTATTAAAATAGAAATCATGTAGAATCTGTTTGTCTTAAGGACAATAATGTCTTTATTGAAACTTCTGATTTGTAAATAGTGTGTAGTTTCATTTATGTTATCATTAATTACTTTCATCAGTGTTTTTGAGTTTCCAGCATGCAAATCTCATGTATATTTTGTTAGGTTTACACCTGTAAGTATTTTTATTTTGAGTGATTTCAGATAATATGGTATTAAATTTTGGTTTCCCTGTATTCATTGTTAGCATATAGAAACGCAGTTGATTTTTGTGTTGATATTCTGTCTGTGATTTAGCTGCTTTTATTTGTTATAGGAGTTTGTTTTGTAGATTGTTTTAGGATTTTCTATATTGAACATTATGTTATCTATATGTAGGGATAGTTTCATTTCTTCCTTTCTGATATGTACGTTGTTTATGTTATTTTCTTGACTTAATACACTGGCTCGAATTGGCAGTAATGTGATGAATCAAAGTGTTAAGATTGGACATCCTTGACTTCTTCCTGAACTTAAAAGCATTCAGTCTTTATTAACTATGATTTTAGCTATGGGTTTTTATTTGATTTTTGCGGTCCTGCCTATAAAACCTGGGGCCTCATGCATCTATGCAAGTGCATTATCACTGAGCTAACATTCCTAATCCTTTTCAAATTTTATTTTCAGAAGTTTGCTTCTGTCTGTCAAGTAGCTGGGATTATAGGCATGCACCACCATATCAAGTTTATTTGTAGGTTTTTTGCAGGTACTCCTTCAAGTTGAGGAAGTTTCTCAATAGTCTTAATTTGCCAGGAGTTTTTATTATTATTTGGTGTTTAATTTTTGTCGAATGCTTTTTCTATGTCAATTATGTTTGGTTTTATTTTACTTTACCTTGTTAATATGGTATTTTATATAGAGTGATTTTTAGATATTGACTCAGCTTTCCATTCCTGGAAAAAAAACCTTTACTTGGTGATATGTATAGTTATGGTACTGGCTCCTGCTATTTGCTAATATTTTGTTGGGAGGAGTTTATGAAAGATATTGGTCTGAATTTAGTTGTTTTTGTATAGCCTTTGGATTTGGCATCAGTATAATATTGGCTTCATAAAATTTATTGAGAGGTATTGCCTTTTCTATTTTCTTAAAGAGGTTTTATAGATTTATATTTTAAATGCCTAGTGTCTTAGGTGTTACATCTGTGAGCAAAATATTTGACATAAATAACTTAAAGGAGGAAAGCTTTGTTTTGACTCAGGGTTTCATTTCATGGTTGGCAGGTTGGTATAACCTAAGAACCAACCACTTCCCAATAGTCCTTACAGATTATGAATTCGTCAATTGATTAATCTATTGACAAGATTAGTGCCCTCATAGTTAATTTTCACTTCTCCTAAACCCTATCTCTGAACCTTGCTGCATTGGGGCCCAAGCCTTCAATAACTGAGTTCTGGGGGCGGGGACATTCCAGACCCAAACAATAACATGTTGTAAAATTTTGCCAGATTATTTTCTTCTTCTTTTTTGAGGGAGAGTTTTAAGACTGTTGGTTAAATTTCCTTAATAGCATTAATTAAGACTATTAAAATGATCTCTTTCATAGTAAATGAGTTGTAGTAGTTTGTTCTTTTTGAGGAATTGTTCTCTATAATGCATTTATATTTTTAAAAAGTAAAAAGAAAAAAACAGCCAGGTATTTTGGCACACACCTGTAATCCCGGGAGCTCAGGAGGCTGAGGTAAAAGGATTGCAAAGCCTTAGCAACTTAACAAGGCCCTGTGCAACTTAGTGAGACCCTGTCTTTAAATAAAATATAAAATGTGCTAGGGATGTAGCTCAGGGTTAAGTGCCCCTAGGTCCAATCTCTGGTACAAGAAAACAAAAAACAAAACAAAATCAGAAAACAATCATAACCCTCCTGACCAAGATAACCACTATGAACATTGTGTGTATATGTGTTTTATGTTTCAATGTAATTTAATTTTTATTTAAGAAGGTTCTAGATCGTTTTTTTCACACAACATAATGTTTTGGATTTTTAATGGCAATATAGCCCATTTAATAGTGAATGGCCCTTCCTTCCTTCTTTTTTATTTATTTATTTTTGTGTGTGGTACTCGAAGTTGAACCCAGAGTTTTGCACATGTTAGGCAAGCACTTTAGAACCACAAGCCCTACAAGATTGTAGTTACATGTGTTGTTGTTCTTTTTATTTTCAAGTTTTTGCTATTATGTATAACATTGATGAATATATTTTCTTGGAAATTGGTCATTTTTGTGGTAATTTTCCTAGATGTGTGATTACACTAAATTCATATACAACATTCATTTTATATCTGTTCCTTTGTACTAGATTTTTCTTTAATAAACAATATGATTGGTAAACTGAAAATAAACTCATTATTCAAATTTAGTGTCTCCCTGCAATCTGGTATATAGTGCTATAAATGTAATGGGCTGGCATTCTAATGGTAATTTTCTGTCATGAAGGTATAGAAAACAAGGCTTAGTGTAAAGGGATTATATGGTGATTGCTGAGGGCTTTTCCCAGAGTTTTTCTCATTTTCATATAAATTGCCAACAATAAACCAATCACTAAATTATTATATGGCAGTCCAGTGAAAGAGGTAGCTAACAGGCATGACATGTATAAAAAAATTTTTAAAGAAATGTTTGTAAGGGCGGGGATGTGGCTCAAGTGGTAGCGTGCTCGCCTGGCCAGGGTTCGATCCTCAGCACCACATACAAACAAAGATGTTGTGTCCACCGAGAACTGAAAAATAAATATTTAAAAAAAATTCTCTCTCTCTCTCTCTCTCAAAAAAAAAAAGAAGAGAAATGTTTGTAATATAAACTGTATATACAGATACTATGTTGACTTAACCAAAAAAGTATACACTTAGAAAAAAAGAGACCAATAGGAGGAAATGTACAGTGATATGAATGGAGGTTGTTTCTGGGGAATGGACCTATATAGTTTTTTCCCCTTAAACTTTTTTATACTTTCAAAAAAATATTATCTTTGTTTTCAATTAAATTTTTATTTGAATCAAAATAATATATTTACATATTATTATTAAAAGTGAATAGTTTTGCAAGGCTTAAAAACCAATACTTTGACCAACCTCTTTCTATCCATGATTTCTACTTTCCAGAGTTAATTAATTTTATCTCATGTTATTCTGGTGTTTTTGTACACATATCCTTACTACAGTCTAAGGTGGGAATTTATCCATACATCACTTCTTGCTCATTTTACCAATATAATTTTTCATACTGTTTACCTAAATCGATTTTTGGAGTATTTACCTTATTGTGACTGTGTAAATGTTCTTAAGTCATTTACATACTGTGATTGGTTTTCCTTTTATGTGTTCCTGTTTATTTTTATTTTATATATATTGGAACCAGAGATTGAACTCGATCACTGAGGGGTACTCAGTCACTGAGCCACATCCCCAGCCCTATTTGTATTTTATTTAGAGATAGAATCTCACTTAATTACTTAGCACCTTGCTTTTACTGAGGCTGGTTTTGAACTTGAGATCCTCCTGTTTCAGCCTCCTAGCCACTGGGATTTCAGGGGTGCACCACTGTACTGTGCTGTGTTCTTGTTTATTTCCCTGAAGTGATCATTTGTATTAACCATTTGCTTGGATTTCTATGTACCTGTCCCTAATTCATTCTCAACTTCTTCTATAGAAATATTTTCAGTCCTTTTGTTCCAACATGTCAGATAATCTATTAGTGTAATTATTTTTCTTTAAACACACCCTTCATGGAGCCCTTTGTGTTCTTCCTTTTAGTTTAGCTATTTCTTTACATGTATCCTATTTTTTCTCTTTAAATTTTTTACTCTGTAATTGTTTGTGTATGAGTGAACCCTACTACACTCAGTTCCTTATGCACTGTTTTTTATTTTGATATATTGAGTGCTTATAACATATGGGCTTTCAAATTACATGTAATTTTTCTAAAATTGCTCAGAAATCTGTGGGGGAAAAAACCTTTGAATACATTGCATACATAAGATCACCATATCCATTTTTCTTCTTAAATAAAGCTTTTTATTTTCTGTCAATAAGATCCTTCCTGAGAATATAAATCATGAGTCTGACTCCTTAGATGCCTTATTTTCTTCCATAAGTAAGAAATGACCAGTCACAGTGGCATATACTTGTAATCCCAGTGACTCAGGAGGCTGAGGCAGGAAGATGATAACTTCAAGGCTTGCCACTAACTTAGTAGACCCTATCTCAAAATAAAAAAGGGCTGGGGAAATAGCTTACTGGTGTAAAGTGCCCTTGGATTTAATCCCCAGTACCAAAATATAAAAGAAAGAAAGAAAATGAATTCTCTGAACTTATGATAATATAAAAACTTCACTAGGATCAAAAAGTCATATCATAAATAAAGTATCTATAAAGTATTTACTACTAAAGCATGTATCCTATATTTTCATTTTCAGAGGGCGGTTGTTTATCATTTCCACCAAAGCAGGATCTCTTGGAATTAATCTGGTAGCTGCTAATCGAGTAATTATATTTGATGCTTCTTGGAATCCATCTTATGACATCCAGAGTATATTCAGAGTTTATCGCTTTGGACAAACTAAGCCTGTTTATGTGTATAGGTTCTTAGCTCAGGTAGGTTTATAACTCATATTCTCTTCCCTACTGAAAATTTGGATGAATCTAATATATAGAATCTAATATATGTATCTCTAATATTTTATGGATGAATCTAATATATGTATCTCTAATATTTTAGAGATACAGGATGTACATGTATCTACTATTGAGAAGCAAACATAGTTGAATATGTCATTCCTATAAATAAAGCAGCAGAAGTCAAATTTGGCCCCTCCCAGTTTTCTGTTCTGCAGTTCATTAATTTCTATAGTGTTAGCTTTCTTGATATTTTTTATTGTTGTTTTGCAGTACTGGGAATTGAACCCCAGTACAGGGTCTCACACATGCTAAACATTCTACCATTGAGCTACATCCCAAGCCTTTGAGATTATTTTGTATGAGTAAACAGATTTAGTATTTTCTTGCTAGTTCAGGATAGTTTAATATTTATAGTTCATTTACTTTGCACATGTAAAAAAGCCAATGAGTAAATCTAATTTGCTTATAGAAGAGCAGGTAGATGTTTTTCAGTGGTTACTAGTTTTCTCTTAATTTGAGAAAAGTGGGTAAATAAAAAGCCAATTTATTTTACCAACAGAATCGTTACAAAGAGTATTTAATACTATGTAGGTGAAACTATTAGGGTGATTTAAGTATAAAACCAAGTATTAAAAAACAATACTCAAAGTTAAGAAAAACAAAATCAAATAAATAGATGCATTTTGCCAGGTGTAGTGGTGCACACCTGTAATTCCAGCTAATCAGAAATCGAAGGCAAAAGGATTGCAAATTCAGGGCTAGCCTGAGCAACTTAGTTGGACCTCTCTAAAATTAAAAAAAAAAAAAAAAAGAAGGGCTGGGGATGCAGCTCAGTGGTAGTGTATCCCTGCATTCAATCTCCAGTGCCAAAAAAGTAAAAATTAAAAATAAGTGGTTGCATTCAGAGGTAATAATAGGTTTATAGTATCAGCTTGTCCTTCTAACTGGTACATCTGCTTTGGGAGCAGGTGTTATCATTTTCTGCCTATCTCCAAATCTGGTCTTGTCAATTAAAGACTTTCTGGTAGATCCCTGCTTATTTTATCTTCTTTAGTATGTGATAAGATTAATATCCTCATTATAAACACTTTCCTGTTATTTTATGTGGAGATTCTTTATATTGTAGCTTATAATGCTACATATATGTAATGGAAATGGCATTTTTGTTTTCTGTCCTGATATTATACAAAGTAATTCTTGATACAACGTTGATTTATGGTGATTGTTGATAGCTCATTATATTCCATGGAAAAGGAATTAAACTGTTCTTTTGCATTCTAACCTTAGTATTCACCTAAATCCTAATTTCATTTATTCTTTTTATTTCTATTTATTCCTGGTAGCTACCTGTTGTCACTTTCACCAAGCAAAGAAATATAAAGCAACACATGAATGCATTTTGTTCAGATAATATGGAATTATTACCAGGAATGTGATTCTCTTAATTTGTCATGGCAATCTGTGGTGAACAGATGAAATTTTTGATAAATTAAACCACATTTCTAATAAATTTTCCTTTATGACAAATGATTATCTGGAAGTTTTACCATCTCATATTAACTAGTAACCATATTTCTCCTGGTGAAGGTTCATGTTTATAGAATTTTATTTATTGGTATATTGTTCCTTCTTTTTACAAAGGGAACCATGGAAGATAAGATATATGATCGGCAAGTAACTAAGCAGTCATTATCTTTTCGAGTCGTTGATCAACAACAGGTTGAGCGCCATTTTACTATGAATGAGCTTACTGAACTTTATACTTTTGAGCCAGACTTATTAGATGACCCTAATTCAGAAAAGAAGAAGAAGAGGGATACTCCCATGCTGCCAAAGGTAAACATTTTAAGTTATTGGCTTAAAAATAGTGAACATGAACCAAGGAAGTTTTACTGTTACTCTGAAAGTTAGTCATCTGATTGAGACTATATTTCCATTTTCAGTGTGAAAATTGTATTTAATAAACTTGTTCAGATAATTACAAGTGAGAGGATGCTTGATCAGTTTTCCATATAACACTGAAAAGAAACATATTTTGAAATATGTATTTTATGCTAAGTAAACATTTCTGCCCTCACCCCAGTAAAACATCTGAGACCTTAAAAGAAATAGTATGATTCTGTTTTAATAAATCTTCAGTAGAGAGCATTCATAATTTAAATAAGTCTATATTATACTTTATAATTCTGTCTTGTTTAGCATTCTTTTCTATCATAGAGCAAGTAAGAATCAGCAAATACCCAACAAGTATTTCAAAAGGTATTCATTGCAGATATCTTGGTATCTACCTAGTCTCCTATTTTCACTAAGTACAGAAATATACAAAGCAACACATGAATACATTTTGTTCAGAGAAAAATGAAATGATTATAAGTAATGTAATATTCTGAATTTGTCATAGCAAACTCTACTGAACAGATGAAATCTTTAAGAATTAAGCAACATTGTTGATGGATTTTTCTCTATGACAAATTATCAGGGAAATGCAAATCTAAACTATAACAGATACCACTTCACACCTATTAGGATAACTTATTGTCAAAAATACAAAGACATTAGGTGCTCGTGAGGGGATGGAGAATACGGTATACTGTTGGTGGGAATGTGAATTATACAGCCACTGTTAAACAGTATGGAAGTTCTTTAAAAAACTAAAAATGGAGCTACCATATGATCCAGCAATCTCACTTCTAGGTCTATAACCAAAGGAATTGAAATCAGGATCTTGAAGAGATGTCTCTGAAATCCTGTGTTCATTGCAGTATTATTCACAATAGCTAAGACATGGAAATAACCTAATTTCCATCGACAGATGAATGGGTAAAGAATATGTGAAATATACATACAATGGAATTTTATTCAGCCTTAAAAAGGCAAGAAATCCTTCTGATTGCAATAACATGGATGACTCTGGAGGGCATTAAGCTAAGTGAAAAAAGGACACAGAACATAAACTATATGATACCATTTAAATGTAAAATCTAAAATTCATAGAAGCAGAGAGGAAAATGGTAGTTGCTGAGGACTAAGAGGAAGGGAAAATGGAAGACATTTGTCAAAGAACACCAAGTTTTAATTAGGCAAGATAAACTAGTTCTAGGCATAGTGTCTGCAGTTAATAGTACTACATTGTATACTTAAAACTTTGTCGAGAAGGTAGATTTTATGTTAAGTGTTTTTATTAAAAAATAGTGGGTCAGACATGGTGGTGCAGGCCTGTAATCCCAGTAGTTTGGAAGTCTGAGGTAGGAGGGTCACAAGTTCAAAGATAGCCTCAGCAACAGCGAGGTACTAAGCAACTCAGTAAGACTCTTTCTGTAAATAAAATATAAAATAGGGGTGGGTATGTAGCTCAATGTTAAGAGTGGGATGAAATATTTAGAAGTGTTGGTTATGTTCATGACATCAATAATAGCAATAGTTTCATCATATCTCTAAATTCATTAAGTTCATTAATCCATTAAATTCCAAGTTTTCAATTCTGTGAGTATTTCAATAAAATTGACACTGGTAGATTTAATAAGTTGGAAGTCAGTTGGACATGGTGGTGCACACCTAAAAATTCCAGCAAATTGGGAGACTGAGACAGGAATATTGCAAATTTGAGGCCAGCCTTAACAATTTCAGGGAGACCCGTCTGAAAATAAAAAACAAAAGGACTGGGAATATAACTCAGTGGAAAGCACCCCTGGGTTTAATTTCCAGTACCAAACAAAAGTCAGAAATCATAATCTATCGATTATATATTATTAATTAATGTTAGTATAAATTTATGTAATTATGTTATTATGTATTTACATTTTTATAGGTATTCCACATTTGGGATAATGTGACAAAATGGGTTAAGTTTTTATAGCTTTTATATGTCAAAAATTATGAAGTTGTAGAACTTAATTGAAAATAATTTTTACTTAAAATCTCTATAGTACTTAAACGTTTTTTAAGTATTTCACTGTTACCTTAGTTGATCGTTGAAATAACTTTACTGATTGGGCAGTAATTTGTTGAATCAACATTATAATTCAGATTTCCTTAATATATACATTAACGTTGTTTCTTACACTGTTACACTGTTAGAGGCAAATAATTGTTTATTCAGCTATTTAAAAAAGAATCAGCATATAAAATAGTACTATTTATTCAGTGCTTTTCACTGTGATAAAGTAAGACTTCCTGCACTTGGAAAAGACTCTAAGAGATAATCTAGTAAAGCCCTCTTGTTTTATAAATGGGAAAAGTTTGAATTAGAGACATTGACTTACCACAGCTTTCAGCTAGTGAATGGCAAAGCCAAGACTAATATCTACATCTATATTCTGGTACATTTTCACATAAGAAATTGTTATTTAATAGTAATATAGCAAGTAAAACAGCAGTTGTGTGTTTATTTTATAAAATTTGATATGATGGTAGATGTCATTTTGACCCTTTTGAACATAGAAGAAAATCTACATGTTTTCTCATTTAAATAAAGATGTTACTCATTTAAACTGATTTTCATTATCTAAAAGCCATTTTGCAGGGAGTGGTGGATTTCCAGTTGTTTTGGTTTCAAATTCAAGTATTTAATGTTTTATGCCACAGTTAAAAGAATTGGAAAAGAATTGGGTATCCACTCCATTCATCAAAGTTTAGTCACTTGTAAAAATAACATTCTCAAAAGTAGGGGTCAAGGGTATAGCTCAGTGTTGAAGAGCTTGCCTAGCATGGGCAAAGGTCCTGTGTTTTATCCCCAGCACTGCAAATAAAATGAAATTGCATACTAATTCAGAGTGGCTAGGGAAGCCTAACTAGCCTAGCCCTAAGTTAGAAACTCAGAAGTATATTAGCTCTTAATATGGTTGGACACATTTAATTAAAGCAAATAGGAATAGAAATAAATGTTTTTCAAATGCTAATATATAGCATTTTAAAATATTTTAATTTTATATATGTGAGCAAATATTTTTCTAATCAATGAACTTAAAGTTCACTGATAAAACATTTAGGAAAGGGGTGGGGTTATGGCTCAGCGGTAGAGCACTCGCCTCATACATTCAAGTCCCTGGGTTCGATCCTCAGCACCACATATAAATAAATAAAGTTATTGTGTCCAACTACAACTACAAAAAATAAATATTTTTAAAAAAACATTTAGGAAAGCATTTCATTTGTTTGTCCTTTTGCTAGGGATCAATTAGGGTCTCCAGCATGCTATATAACTAGTCTACCACTGAGCTACATCTCCAACCTAAGAGTTTGTCATAGTGACAACTGCTGTGAAGTCCCTTGGACTTAGTTAGGTCCACTCAAGGTTTAATTTGACCATTTTTCTATTAGTTTAAATATGCTTTAATAAAAAGTATCATTTCAATATTCATATTATGAAATATTAAATTGATAATTTGACTTTCTTAATTATATCACAGAATGTTAAGATTCTTGAATAGACTGAGAAATTCCCTATGCAGAAACAGATTTGTTTTCATACCTTTAAAAGTACACAAACACAAATGGAGTCATACAATGCATACTCTTCTACAGAGTATGCATGTATTTTGAACATGTTTCTGTTTTGGCACATATATTGTTATTTTAAAATTACTGCATAGTGTATCTACTTTATTTTTCTATTAACTTTTGTGTCCACAACAATTTTCATGATTTTACTTTTATTTATTTATTTTTTTAAAGAGAGAGTGAGAAAGAGAGAGAGAATTTTTTAATATTTATTTTTTATTTTAGTTTTCGGCGGATACAACGTCTTTGTTTGTATGTGGTGCTGAGGATCGAACCCGGGCCGCACGCATGCCAGGCGAGCGTGCTGCCGCTTGAGCCACATCCCCAGCCCCCAATTTTCATGATTTTAAATGGCAAGAAGTATTCTTTTCAGGATTTGTACCTATTTTTATCATTTAAAAAATAGTGAAGTTTCCTCTTTGAGAAGTACATACATATATATTTGTAAAATTAACATACTTCCTAAAATTATACTTAAATTTAAATCTAACTTTCACAAGAAATAGCTCATGATTAGTAATTTTCCAATAGGAAGCAAACATTCGAATTTTCAAAAGGGAAGATTGCTTTAAGTTTATTCACTACATGGTGGATTTCTGGTTATAGGAAATATGTTTAATTGGATAAGCATTTTAAAGAAGAGTTTAAAAATTCCCTAGGAAGTACAATTTAATTATTATAGGCTTTCTGGAAAGAAACCATCTGTTATTTGTAATTGGAACTCTGAATCTTTAAAGGTATCCTTCTCTTACTGTATATTGCTTTTAGTGCTTTGCCAAAGAGCAAAAATGAAAAGAAATGTCAAATGCCTTTTGTTTTTGGTAGTTGTAGATGGACACCATGCCTTTAGTTTATTCGTTTACTTTTCTGTGGTGCTGAGGATCGAACCCAGGGCCTCATGCATGCTAGGCAAGCGCTCTGCCACTGAGCTACAGCCCCAGCCCAAATGCCATTGTTTTAAATAGCTGGCCCATAATTTTCTCATTCCTTTTCCCAGTCTCTAAAGTCCCTCCTTGGCTTACCACCTTGATTTTCTAGTTTGGACCCCATCTTTTTAATTAAAAAATTCAATATATAAGAGTACAAAGAATATTGTAAGTATTCATGAAATTATTATTGTCTTAGTCTGTTTGGGCTGCTATTACAAAAATGCCATAAACTAGCCAACTTTAAAAGAAATATTTGTTTCTCATAGCTCTATAGACTGAGTAGTCCATGAAGAATGCACCAGTAGATTCAGTGTTTGGTGATCAAATGCCATATTAACACAAAGTGCTTCAACTGTCCCATCATTCTTTAAAAAAGAAAAATTAGGGGCTGGAGTTGTAGTTCAGTGGTTGAGTGCTTGCCTCAATGCATGAGGCACTGGGCTTGATCTTCAGCACTACATAAAGATGTACAACTAAAAATTTAAAAAAAGGAAAATTATATTTAACTTACTAATTTCTTCTGATATATCATACTTTGGGCTAAACAGCTTGTTCAGATTATCTTCCTCAATCCAGTAGCATCTGAAAACCAGGTAATATTGTTTTCATTATCAATATGAGAAAATTGAGGCTGGAGAGTTATGTAAGTTACCCAAGTTTATACACTTAATTTGTGTTAAAGCTTGCCTTCTAATCACATCTGCTGAATTCAGAAAAGCATGTAGTCTGGGGCTGGGGAAGTAGCACAGTGGCAGAACACTTGCCCAGCATTTGTGAAGCCAAGGGTCTCATCCTGATTTGGGGGCACATGTACTCTTTATCTTATATTTACTGCCTCTCAAACAAAGATTAGAACATTATTTCCAGTGGCTGGGGATATACCTTAGTGGTAGAGCACTTGATTAGCATGCTAGAGGCCCTGAGTTAGATCTCCAGCTCTAGGGGGAAAAAAATTATTTCCAAGTGTGAGAAACAAGGCAAAAAAGTTTTAAGAAAAACTATACCATGCTACCATTCTAAGAACTATCACAGTAACTAAAAAACTGTCAGGCATCTATAAGGCTTAGGGTATATGTGAGATTTACCTGAAGGAGATGATAGTCCAATTGGAGAAAGAAAGTAACAGTCTCAAAAACAAAAGAATTGGGGCTGGGGTTGTGGCTCAGTGGTAAAGCTCTTGCCTAGCACATATGAGGCATTGGGTTCGATCCTCAGCACCACATAAAAATAAATGAATAAAGACATTGTGTTCATCTACAACTTAAAATATTTTTTAAAAAAAGAATGAAGGGCTGATGTGACTAGCAGTATGTTTGCTATAATAGATAGGAAAGAAGAATGTAGCTTTTGGATACATTTAAAAAAATTTTAGTTGTAGATGGACATAATACATTTATTTATTTTTTTATGTGGTGCTTCACATGTGCTAGGCAAAGCGCTGTATGACTGAGCTACAACCCCAGCCCTCGGGTACAATTTTGATGGTATAAATCAGAGAAGTTGGCCCATAAAATATGATTATCATTTAATTGGATTAAGTAAAGAATGAGATATAGACAACCAGTTAGAAAGTTTGTCCAGAAGGATAGAAGGCCTTAGGCTTAAGGGCTGATGAAGAAATAGATCTAAAGAAGAGTTCACATTGGATTGGTAGTGTGAGGCCAACTGTGAGACCCATGAAAGGCAAGTGGAGGCATTTGAATTTAAAATAGTATTCATTAGAAGTTCTTGAATGAGGTTGTTGTATGATGAATGTGGGGTTTTGCATCATTAGACTGGCAGTAATTTTTTTTACTTGTTCTTTTTAGTGATACATGGCAGTAGAATGTATTTTGACATACCATACATACATAGAGTATAACTTCCCATTTTTGTGTTTATACATGATGTGGAAATAAACTGGTCATGTATTCGCATGTGAACATAGGAAGGTTATATCCAATTCATTCTACTGTCTTTGTCATTCCCTTTCCCCCCTCCCTTCCTGCCAGTCTTCCCTGATCAATCCGGTGACCACCTCCCTCTCCCACTGTGAGTCAGCATTGGTATATCAGAACATTCAGCCTTCATTTTTGGGGAGGATTGGGTTATTTCACTTAGCATGAGAGTCTCTTGTTTCATCCATTTCCTGGCAAATGCCATAATTTCATTTTTCTTTTTGGCTAAGTAATATTCGTGTGTGTGTGTGTGTGTGTGTGTGTGTATGTGTGTGTGTATACCACATATATCCATTCATCTGTTGAAGGGTACCTAGGTTGGTTCCATAAGCTTAGTTATTGTGAATTGAGCTGCTATAAACATTGATGTGGCCATGTCACTATAGAGTATGCTGATTTTAAATCCTTTGGGTATAAACTGAGAAGTGAGTTAACCAGGTCAAATGGTGGTTCCATTACAAGTTTTCTGAGGAAGCTCCATATTGCTTTTCAGAGTCGTCACACCACTTTATAGTCCCACCAGCAATGTATGAGTGTGCCTATTCTCCACATCCTCACCAACATTTATTGTTGCTTATATTCTTGATAATTGCTGTTCTGACTAGAGTGAGATGAAGTCTCAGTGTAGTTTTAATTTTCATTTCTCTAATTGCTAAAGATGTTGAGCATGTTTTCATATATTTATTGACCATTTACATTTCTTCTTCTGTGAAGTGTCTGTTCAGTTTCTTTGCCCATTTACCAATTGAGTTATTTGGTTTTTTGGTGTTAAGTTTTTTGAGTTCTTTATATATCCTGGAGATTAATGCTCTATCTGAGGTGTAGGTGGCAAAGATTTTCTCCCATTCTGTCAGCTCTCTTTTCATGTTCTTGATGGTTTCCTTTGCTGTGAAGAAGCTTTTTAGATTGATGCCATCATTCCATTTATTAATTATTGATTTTACTTCTTGTGCTTCAGGAGTCTTGTTGAGGAGGTTGGTTCCTAAACTGACATGATGGAGGGTTGAGCCTACTTTTTCTTCAGATATTTCACAAAAATAAATGATAATCTCAATAATTGGTGATAGAATGTAGCTCTCAAAGGTGTAGACAGTGAATTTTAACCTAAATAATGAAGCTTATTTATTCATTAATACACTAAAAATGTTTTAGGGTGCCTATGATATGCCTTGATTGTTATAGAGTTACATTTATAAATAAAACTAGGATACTGTTCTCAGGAACCCTCTGATAAGCTTACCTTAAACAAATATATGTAATAAAAACTCTGTGTCCTATAACAGGAATTTGTACAGGCACCAAAAGGGGAATATTCATTTCTTTCTTAAAGAATTTGATGATGGGTACTTGATAATAAGAGGACTTGAACAGATGTTGAAAATGGAAGTGGGGGGCTGGGGTATGGCTCAGTTGTAGAGCGCTTGCCTAGCATGTGTGAGGCACTGGGTTCAATCCTCAGCACCACATTTAAATAAATAAAAAATAAAGGTCCGTCAACAACTAAAAAATATTAAAAAAAAAAAGAAAATGGAAGTGAGTACATGTTTGTATGGCTAAGAGGAGCAGGAAAAAATCACTCATAAAACAGCATGACACTTTTGAGGAGCATCAAGTGATTAAAAATATATAAGAATATCAGAAAATAGTGATAGTGTAGGGGTAATCATGGGAAGAGATGAGAGAAGAGACTAAAAAGTAGGTGGGAGAATTTGGATCCAGGTTTGGTAGCACACAACTGTAATCCCAGCTCCTAGGAAAGCTGAACCTGGAATTATTTAGAGTTCAAACCCTGTCTGAACAACACAGCATGAACCTGTCTTTTTTTTTTAAGCAGTTTTGTACATTGTATTATAATAGGCTGTAGGATCTCTTTAGGAATTTCAAGCAAAAGACATCAGATTTACATTTTAAAAATATTATTTTTTGTACCATTGTGGAAGATGGAATGGAGAAGAGGAAAAAATGAATGTTAAAATAATGATACTAAGATCGTTCAGATAGGAGAGATAATGGCAGTCCTAAATAAGGAGCTAGTGCTTGGAACAGAGAAACTTGGTGTAGGTATTCAAGAAATGTTAATTTTCTTCCTAGGTTAATATTTAGAATTTCATTCACCTTTGCCAGTACTTTAATAAAATTTGAAAATTGGTCCTCTGTAATGGGTACAAGCATGTGTTTTGATTTTTATCACAAAGGATTTCTTGGTATTTGTCCCTACTCTTATTGCAAATTTGGTTCCTACTCTTATAGGGCACTTGAGAACCCCTTCATTTTTACTTTAATTTTTAAGATGAAGGACTGATTCAAAATGGAACATTTTTATTCCCCTCTCCCATTACTGTTACCTAAATGGTGATTAAATTGTGTGCACTTAATTTGAACTTACTTGATATGTGATTCTTTTATATCTTTCTGCTTTATTACTTCCTTTTTAAAATATTTATTTTATTGTAGTTGGACACAATACCTTTGTTTTATTTATTTATTTTTATGTGGTGTGGAGGATCGAGCACGTCTTAGGCGAGCGCTCTACCACTGAGCCACAATCCATTCTTTGTTATATTATCTCTGTTCCTGTATTTCTATTCTCTTTTTAATATCTTTATTTTATTTATTTATTTTTATGTGGTGCTGAGGATTGAACCCAGTGTCTCACATGTGCGAGGCAAGCACTCTGCCACTGTATTTCTGTTCTTGTTTAGTTTCTTTTACTCTTCCACATTCTAATTAGAGTTAATATCAGAGATTTATTAGTCACTTGACTTTTTCAAACATTTTTTTATCTTTGCAACTCTTCACAGGCCAGAACTGTATTTTTTTGTTCCTCCTCTATTATCCATAGTGATGTTTAACTGGACTTTTATCATTATTTAATAATCTATACATCATTGAAAGGTGATGTTAGAATTAGACTTATTTTGCAAGCAGTGACATTGAAATGAAGAATGGTTAGTCTGTCACAGTGGTTTTATGAAAGAAGAGAGCTGAAGTTTAAATTGTATCTTCTCATTCTTTCCTACATCTGCCTTTGAAGTAAGCTTCATTCACTACTCTACTCTATTACTTATATTTTCTTAAATCCCCTCATTGGATTCTTAATTGTTGTTGCTAATGATGATTTCTTTCCCTTTTTGAAGTAGAACAGTTTTATAGTCCTATGATTCTTTTTTTTCCATAATAAATTGACTTCAGGGTCTCGTAAATCATGTTTACCAAGTGTCTATTGCATCTCTTAAGTTTTTCAAGTTTATGTTCCTGGGCCCTTTTGAAACTTCAGCAAGTTTGCAAATTTGTTTAACACAAGTTTCTAGCAATAATTATTGACATTCTTGTTTGTTTTAAAATATTAAAGTAATATCTAGCTTCTTAACATTTATAGAAATTTTGCTTGGGAAACTTACCTTTTCTGATAATAAAATTATAAATTACATAGATCTCAGAGGTAAAAATTTTAGTCAAGGTCATGTTTTATAATATGCTTAAGTGGGTGTTTTGTTCATCTTAAGTACAGTGTACACAGCCTAAGCCCTATACCCTTTATTAAGAAAACAAAAGCCAGCAAAACTGGCATAAAAAAATTTTTCACTTCTCTTTTCTAGCAGTGTACTACTTATGTCTTTTTAAATGTGAACTGCTTATTGGTAATTATAGGGAGAACAAAACGTGATTTAAACTAAAGTACTCTAAGGCTTTATGTTTGTTTTCTCCACCCTGATTTTGTGTACAATTTTCTTCCCTTGTCTTTAGTCCTGTATTCAAACTTTAATACCTCAAAACACAGTTTACTGAACAGAGATGTTATTGTGTAGTTTTATTAGCCATTGGGTGGTAACATAAGGTTTTACCTTAGTCATTCTTAACACTAGTGTGAAATATACTCCATTTAAATAATTTGATGTGAAGTATGAAATAGCTAATCATCCAATTTCAGGAACTCTCTTTGGATTAGTATGCATTTACTTTCAAGAATACAGGTTCAAAAGGACCCATTAATTATAGGGCAAGTGTTAGTAACCTATGACATATGAACCACATGGTGGCACATGGACCCAGTTTTTGTTAACATTTACCTCTGAGAAGTCATACTTGTAATTAAAATATGAGGTTTGATGTCATTGCTACTTCTTGCCTCTTTTATCACAAGTTTAATGTTGGTTGTTTATTAACATAAATTCTAGTAATATTCCCATAATTTGTATTTACTAGCTTAAAATTATTAGTCATCTGAATAATTGATGGCCAGGAAATACAATAAACTTAAGAGAAATGGTTTTAAATCATCCATTATTTTTTAGATTATTGAAGTCTCCTGTTTAGTGTTTGCTGGCAGGATGTGATGCCAAATAATAAGAACTGTTGTATTAAGCCTCCCCACCCCCCGTAACCTGCCAAACACCTTTTAGGGTGTAATCTTAGGCAAGCCACATAAACTTACTTTCTTTCTTTTTTAAATATTTTATTTTTAGTTGTAGTTGGACTTTATTTTCATGTGGTACTGAGAATCAAATCCAGGACCTTGCACTGCTAGACAAGTGCTCTACCGCTGAGCCACAACTCCAGCCCCACCACATCAACTTTCTAAGCTTCACTTTCCTCAAGAATATAATAATAACTACCTCACAGAGTCAATACTACCTAGTACATAGTAATTTTTCAAATGTTTATTGTTTTCTGTTTCCATAATTATTATTAATATTTCTTTTATAGTAGGTTCTCTTTGAAAGCAGTTTGGAATTGAGGTTTTTTATTATTAACTTCACAGGTGTTATAGGAGGTCCTGATCCTTTGGAGACATTTAGTTGCTGGAGGAAATAATCTTAGCTAGATTTTAGAAGAGACAGGTATTTGAGGCTTGGACTCTCCTAGAGATCAATTATAGTTGGTTTGGAATATGATAATATTTAAATATTGGTAATCACTTCCAATGAAGTTAGCATGCAGTTACCTAAGAATGAATACCTTTCCCAACATTCAAGGTGTTTTTAGGCAACTTTAGACAAGTTATCTACCTTATAACAAGCTAATATCTCTATAGTAATTTTTAAAAGTGGAGGAGTACTTCTAGTATCCCTCCACACACCACCCAATAAATATTTAATAGGTTGGCCATGCTTCATTTATAGTGATATTTTGTAAAGAGCCAGTCACCAAGTCTTTTAGGAAAATCATTTGGGTTACAGAATCCATGGTACCCATAATGCCCCTAAATGGCAGCCTCCCAAACCTTGGCCATCTGTTTGATGGTTGATAGGCCTTTAAAATAATGGTTTTTCTCCTTTGTAGTCCTTGGACTAAACTGTATCAGAATCACTAGGGGGCTTGATAAAGTGCAAAGTGCCAATTTTCTTTCTTTTTTTATATATGGTGATTGAACTCAGGAGCACTTTACCACTGAGCTACATCCCCAGCCTTTTTTATATTTATTTTGAAACAGGGTCTTGTCAAGTTTCTGAGGCTGGGCTCAAACCTAACATCCTCCCAAGTCTTTGGGATTATAGGTGTGCATGCATCACCACCATGGGCAGATTTGTAGCTTCATCTAAGAACTTCTGGATGTGGACCCAAAGGGAATCTGTATTTTTTAAAAATGTTTTTTAGTTGTAGTTGGACACAATAACTTTATTTTATTTATTTATTTTTTATGTGGTGCTGAGGATTGAACCTAGTTCTTCACACATGCTAGGCAAGCACTCTACCACTGAGCCACAAGCCCAGCCCCCAAGAATCTGTATTTTTAAAAATGTCAATACTGGTGTATACAGGGTGGTATAACAACATCATTTCTCTTTACAATTGCTATTAGCTCTAACTTTGAATTAAAAATAATAAGAAGTGGGGCTGGGAATGTGGTTCTGTGGCAGAGAGCTTGCCTAGAATGCTTGAGTCCTTGTGTTCAACTCCTATCACTACAACTCCTATCACTACATCATGATGACGACTACGATGATAATGTAACTAACATTTCTGGAGCATTTTTTCTATGCCAGGCACTGTGCTAATGGGTTTTCTAGCATTATTTAATTTAATCCTTATTAGCCACCTTACAAAGCAGATACTATTTATTTCTATTTTTATAGATGATGAGATTATAGCATAGAGAAGTCATACAGCTAATAAGTGGTGGCACCTGTATTGCATTTGAACTCAGTGCTATGACCCTACACAGTAACCACTACATTATGTTGTACTGACATTAATTATTGTTGAGAGCCATGGCTGGTCAGAATAAGGCCTGGCATTTGCCAGAGGGAATGTTTGAAAGGTGACACCAGCGAACCATTGAGATGATGATTTGAGTTAAGCTATATATAATGCTGTGATGCTGGATTGAGTGTATTGTATATTTGGGGCCGCTCTTGCTGCCTTGGGCGCCTGCTGCTTTGGAGTTCTCGGGCTACTTTGGAGTTCTCACGGGGATTCCTGGAGGATTGGTGTTGGTTGGGGAAGGTCCGGAGGAGGGATTTTCCGGTTGGTGTGGTGTGATCCTGGAGGCGTTAGAGGGATGTTCCCGGGGAGCATGTGTGGAGTGTGCTGGAGGAGTTCGGAAATAAAGTTTGTTCCTGCTTGAGTGGCTCCTGATTTGTGCCCAGCCAGACTGCAGCAAATTATATGATTAAACTTGTGAAATAAGTAAACTGAAGCACTCCTTCTGTGGTTTCATTGTATCCTTAATCAGTACTATAGGTTTTGTTCAATGTTATCAAGGTATATAATGTTGGAAAGTAAGTTTCATCCTTTAGTCACTATAAAATACTAGGGTAGCAAAGTTAATCCTAGTCCTCTTTAATTACTTTTCATGCTGAAATTTATTGATCTTCAACCCTAGGTCAGTATACCTTATTGGTTAAGAACAGCTCTCTAGGGCAAAACCACCTGGCTTTGATTCTTGACTCTAGTCAAGATATTTGACTTTTCTGTGCCCCAGTTTCTTCATTTATAATTCTGAGAAAATTATGTCCACTGTTTCTTCAAAATGTCACCCTCTCCACTTTTATTTTCATCTTTGAGACCTTTAATTATCTAAACGCCTGCTCTTTTTCATTATTTTTAAAAATTTGTTGTTGTTATTGTTGGATCTTTTTTTTTTTTTAATATGCTGTGCTGAGAATCAAACCAGTGCCTCACACATGACAAGCAAGTGCTCTACCACTGAGTCACAACCTCCGCCCCTTTTGGTTATTTTTGTGGTGCTTGGGTTCAAACCCAAACCCAGGGCCTCATGCGTACTACATGCACACTCTGTCACTGAGCTACTGGGCTGCAGTCAGCCTTCTTTTTCCTTTACTTCCATGTCTTTTTTTTTGGGGGGGGGGTACCAGAGATTGAACCCAGGGCCTCTTAACCATTGAGCCACATCCCTAGCCCTTTTTTATTTAGAGACAAGGTCTTGATAAGTTGTTTAGGGCCTTTGCTAAGTTGTTAAAACTGGCTTTGAACTTGCAATGCCCTGCTTCAGCTTCCTGAGCTGCTGGGATGACAAGTGTGTGCCTCCGTGCCTGGCTAGACTTCCTATCTTTTAACTTTTTCATTTTTACTCTTATTTCTTTTTTTTTTCTTATTTTTTTACTGTCTTCTAGAAAAGCACCTTAGTCTGATTTTCTGGTTCTCTAAAGTTATTCTTCAGTTGCACCCTTCCTGCTGTTTGTACTATCCATTCAGTTATCTCAACTGTTAATTTTTTATCCCCAATAGTCATTTGATTTTTTAAATAATTTTTTGTGTAAATTTCATATTGGAAATATTTTCACCACTCGATTAATTGATTAATAACTGGTTACATGGCATATGATGCCAGTTGCCACTCCAAAGATATATGTGTCTGTAAGCTTCTGAAATTCATATTTCCTTTTATCTTCTTTAGTTTCTTTAAGGTTGGTTTTGGGAGACAGCACCGACAGCCCATGCTGGTTCACCATCTTGGTCATCTGATTTATAATATGGGGATAATAATAGTCGATGCTTCATAGAGATGTGAAAATTAAATTAGATATTCCCATGTGAAGGTCCTAGAATAGTATTGGCATATAGTCATGCATTCAGTTTAGCTGTAAAAAAAAAATCTAGAGAGGGCTGACTTGGATTAAGATCTCAATTTCACAGTAATTTTTTACTTCTATTTTGGGGGATTGGGTGGGTATGGGGGTTAGAACCCAGGGCGCTTAACCACTGAGCCACATGCCAAGCCCTTTTTATTATTTTTTTTTTTTATTTTGAGACAGGGTCTTACTAAATTGTTTAAGGGCCTTGCTAAGTTGCTGAGGCTGGCTTTGAACTTGTGATCCTCCTGCTTCAACCTCCAAAGGCGAGTTGCTGGATTACAGGCATGTACAATCATGCCCAGCACATCACTGTTTTTTTTTTTTTTAATATTTTTATTTTTTAGTTGTAGTTGGACCCAATACCTTTTTATTATTTATTTATTTTTATGTGGTGCTGAGGATAGAACCCATGGTCTCGCACATGCTAGGCGAGCGCTCTACCACTGAACCAAAACCTCAGCCCCTCATCACTGTTTTGATATGATAAAATACAGAGCTAGGGGAAAAAGGCACTGACCATCTCTTTTAGAGTTTCAGCTTTCTCAGGATTCTGCTACACAAATGTTTTCTCCCTTATTACAAAGAAAATATGATAAATTGGTGAATTTTCAAACCAGAAATATAAAATTTTCATATACTAATCACCTAGATTTAGGAGTTATTAATATTTCAATACATTTGCCTTATCTATTTTTTCTGAAATATCTTATATTACAAGCATTATAATATTTAATTTGTAAATACTTCAGTATAATTTCTAAAATATTAAGACATTTCTTACATAATCACAATACTATGAAATGAATAACCTAATTTCCTAACATTGTCCAATAACGCATCTATATTCAGGTTGACTCCAAAATATCTTACTTATTACTTTGTTCATACCAAGATCCACCCAAGATACACATACTACACTTGGTTGTTATATATCTTCTAATTTGGTGCAGTTACCTCTTCTCCCTTCATTCTGTACTTATTTTATTATTTCCTGATAGTATATTTGAACTTACTCTTCTAATTTTCATATATTCTGTAAACTGGAAACTAGAAATTAATCTAAAGACTTGATTAGATTTATGATAGATATGTTTGGCAAGAATAGTTTGTAGATGTGTAGAAGACATTAAGATCTTTTGAAAACATTAAAACAAGGTAATGAGGATAAAGGATTCATATATATTGAGTGCTTCTACCATGTACTTTTGAATATATGATCTTAAGCTGGGGGTGTTGCTTAGTGGTAGAATTTGTGTTTAACATGCATGAAACCCTGGGTTCAATCCCCAGCACAAACAAGCAAATGTTATTTCATTGATCCTTGCAATAACTCTGTGGCAATGGATCATCTAACTTTTTTGTTGTGTTTTGTTTTTGTACTGAGGATTGAATTCAGGGCTGCTTTGCCATTGAGCTACATTCCCAGCCATTTTTGATGTACTTATTTATTAATTTTTATTTTGAGGCAGGGTCTCGCTAATTTGTTAAGTTACTGAGGCTGACCTTGAACTTGCAATCCGCTTGCCTCAGACTCCTGAGTCATTGGGTTTGCAGGTGTGTGCTGTCCTGCCTGGCTGAACATTACCCAATTATTAAAGAGCAAAGTTAAAAAATACAGAAAGAAAAGGAAAAGAAATAGGCCCTTTATCTTTACATAAACATAAGAATTAACAAATCACTTCCTGTCTGTGTCAGTCTCTTATATAATGAGAGCAACACATTAACTTGGTTAAAGTTCTTTACAGTACTAACATTTTTATCTTTATCTACATAAATTGCTCAGTATTATCAAGTTTTTCACTTTAGACTATGAGAGATGTCCTTTAAACATGACTTACATTTAAAATATATACATACACATTCTCAGGTCAAATAATAACTTGTTAATCCATCTATAGCTTTGACTTCCATAAGTCTAGGGTCTCCTTGAATAATTCCTACATCAGATAATTTGTCCTGTCAAACATCTCTTAAATTTTTTATTAGAAAAACTTGATTAAAGTCTAAAACCCCTTACTGTGTGGAAACATGTTGCTGGTGGTTTGTTGTATTAAAGTCTGCTTTTGCACCTTTAGAAAAGATATTAGAAATAAGAAAAAGTGGTTAAAAAAAATACTGGTAGAGTTCTCCCAGTAGCTTACCAAAAGAAGAAAGTATTTTGGAGAAGAGAGTTAAATTCTGTCAGATATTACTGATGGTGAGAAAAGATCATGCCTGAGAATTGACTATTCATTCATTCATTTAGTTATTTGTGTTTACTGGGGATCAAACCCAGGGCCTTATGCATGCTAATAGGCAGATGCTTTACCACCAAACTATGTCCTCAACCTGACCATTAGATTTAACAACACAAAGATCATTGGTAGACCATGCACTGTGCTAAGCACTTCATATGTAACATTTAATTTCCATAGTTATCCTATGAAATAGATACTTACTAAGCCCACTTACAGATCAGGAAACTGAGGCTCACAGAGGTAACTTACTCAAGGACATAAAGCTAGGAAATAGAACTAGAATTTAAATCCACTTAAAACTAAATCTGCACTGTTCATCTAATACAACAGCCATGGGGCTTGAAATGTAGCTCAGTGGTAGAACACATGCCTAAAATAATGTAAAAGACTCTGGTTCAATCCACAGCACTGCAAAAATAATATCACCAATACAAGAGCCACTAACTACCTGTGGTTATTTACATTAAAACTAAAATTAAATTCAAAGTTCCTCAGTCACACTAGTCAAATTTCAAAAGCTTAGTAGCCACATAGGTTGTAACTTCTGTAGTACTTTAGAGCCTATGATCTTAACAACTGCACATAAACCCTCCCAATTTACAAAGTTACCACCTTTTTATTTATATGTATGTGCATATCTGTCTATATATTTCATTTAAATCATTTCATTAAACTTTTTATCTGAAATTAAGACTGACAGTTTTTTTTAAATCAGATAAGTTGATTCCAGCAGCATTATATTGGTATTTATATTCCAAGCAGTGTAGTCATAAAATTTTGAATTATAGGAGTTCTAGAAGGATGTAATTAACATATTGGGATAATCAGTAATCCTTTATTAATACAGGAACTTTAGTGCCACAATAACTGCATATTAATGGCGTAAGTGGTATTACTCTATTGGTTATGTTGGCTAAGTAAAATTGAAGTCTTTTAACACTTTAAAGGAGTAGCAGCAGAAAATAGAAACTGTTCATAACCCACTTGAATCAAATGTATGAAATATGATATGTCAAGAGCTTTGTAATGTTTTGAACAACCAATAATAAAAAAAGAAAAGAAAAACTGTGATTCTTTTAAGAGAATTAAGTATTTTGAATACCTCCTCACTTTTGTCTCTTCAGTTACTAGTGTTTGCATGGCCAAGTTTTTTACATCAGATTTATTATTTTGGACTCTATTATTTTGGAATGTAAATTCCACGAGAGAATTGGTCAATATAAGAATTACTAGGTGACCTTATTTATATCATTTTAAATCATTTTCTTCAAATGTTTTCTTTCTTTCAGATAATAACTTGTTTAATCCACAACTCTCCCAAAACAAACAAAAAAACCCCTATGATATAACTTGAAATAGCTGCTTTAATTCCTATTTTGTATGTATTCTATTTTTTTGTTAAAATATACTATAGTTGAGTTAGAGGATCTAACATTGTGAAGTAAAGATGATTAATACAGATTGTATATGATAAGAATTGATTTTCCATTCAGGTTCTGCTTGAAAAGTTACAACCTCCAGAAAATCTCTGCAGCCATATAAAATCCAGAATGACAGTTCTCCACCTCACAGTAGCATGTGTAATAATTGTAATGGGTAATCAATTTTTAAAGGTTAAATACTAAATATAGTATCTGGCTCTTTAAATGTTAAATTAAGAAAAAAAAATATTCTTATCAAAGGAGGCTTTACCCTCCACCAAAGTCAGTTTGGCAGGCCTGCGTTTTCTTTCGTTCAAAGTGACAAGTTCTGTAGTTGTCACTATCTTATTCATACCAGCAATTTGGGAATCAGGGTATATTTATAAATGCTGTCTGGCAAAGGTTGTGTGCTCTTGACCCAAAAATCTGATACGAGGTGTTATGTGAACTTCATTCAGTAAGCTCTCTAGTTACTTATCAAATACCCAACTTTTTTTTTTTTTCTCCAGCATAGTTTGGGAAGAAATGGTCTTCAAATTTGAAAGTAGATGCTTTTTGAACCAGAATATTAAGTTTCTTTACTAAAAATGTAGACTTATTTAAGTTAATAAAAGGAATTTTCATAACCTCTTGAGTGGGTAGTTATGTATTCTAGTGACATTTTATTTCCAGATATTGTAAAACTCAAACTCAAAGTGATGGCAAGCAAAATATTTTTGAAACGTGACAACCTCCCCCATCCTACCCTCAGGCAAAGTCTTGATTATTTTTAACAATTTTATTTTCAAGGTTGAATTTCAGAATTAATTAGATGGGAATTTTTGTCAGTTTGCCAAATACTTTAAACTTCTAAATAAATTAGCTTAAACTTTTAATTTATCATTAATTTTGCTTTCTTATTAATTGAACTAGTCATTTTTAAAGCTTAAACTAATTTAGGTTGTTAGCTAAAATATAGACCATGCTTTTTTCAGCTTGTTGGCTTTTTCACTTATTTAAGGAAAAATAAAGTTTAGACAAAGAAATGTAAAGGTACACATTTGGATGTAATTTAAACCTCATTTTGATGACTGTTGGCTTAGTGATTATAGATTCTGTTCCAGCATTGTTTTCAATAATAGTGTTGCTATAGCAACTAATATAAATGCTGCTCTTTAAAGGGGGAAAAGCAAAACCTCTGCACTGATTTGTGTTGTATATTAGGATGAAATTTTTCTTTATTAACTTTTATAGCTTGCTCTGGAGTTTGCAGAATTGTTTTCCCTTGAAGAAATAACCTGAGGATCCTGTTACAAATACTTTTTTGCCCTCTTAATCTCATCATTTTTTTTTTTATTCATCGAGTGCTGCAATTAATTTAAAAGGGGAAGATGCAGGAAATTGTGTCTTACACAGCACCCTGGAAGAAAGATTTCTGTTTTTCTGCTTTTGAAATGTATATACAATTTCTGTTTTTAAAAATAAGTTTACTTATACTGTATTACAATGAAGATGATGGCGAGCATACCTGTCTAAGTCCTTAAGTATTATTAATTACTATATAGGCAAGTGACTAAAATACACCAAAATTTATCTAATTTCATTGCAGATTTGATAATAATTAAAATAGGAAACAGTCTTATTGTCTTAAAATAACTCTTAACGGAATGAATAAATAGATAAAGTTTATATATATAATGTAAGTACCGTTCAGCCTTTAAAAGAAGGTAGCTAGGCACAGTGGGCATGCCTACTAATTCCAACTACCACTTTAACATAATCCCATTTTTGTGCAAAGCTATGTGTGTATTAATGTGTGGAATAATAGATAATTAATATTACTGGTGGTTATATCTAGGTTTTGTAATTAGATATTAGTATTGTTTTCATTAATTTTTTAAAAAATTTATTTGAAAAGAGTGATTATGGTAGCCAATAGAAACAATGTGAAGTTTTTTTGGTTTGATGGAAAGAAGGAGGTAATATTTTAGCAAATAATCTAAAATTTTGTAGTAGTAGAAAACAAGTCACATGAACTTTTGTTTTGACTTCCTGGCATTTCAATCAACAGTTGGGCAAAAGGAATGTTATTTTATGGGCAGAGCTGAACCTCCAGCATAATCTGACCTTAATTAGGCAATCATGTTTGATTTGACTTGATAGGGTAGATATCAAATCTAGAATTGGTGGGAAGACATTAAAATCCTAAAGATGAAAATTATAAAATAGTGCATGTCAGATTTATAGTAAAAGAGTGAACTAGCTTTTCACAGGTTTGTTTCTGAGAATTGTTAGTCGATGTTTTTATATTTTCTTTTATTAAATTAATATATGCTTGTTCTTTAAAAAAAACTTCCAAAAGCATAAAATTGTTAAATGTGATAGAGAAATAAACCTACTAGAATCCTTCAGGTGATTATCTTTTTATTTAAAAGAGTAGATCTGGGAAATGGAGGAACCATACCTCAAGAAATCAAACATTCCTCATAGATTGTTAGAATAAGCACTTAACCAGTAATGAGGTTAGGATTCTGTAAATTTAGTTTCTATTCCCAGCTAGTCCTTAGCTGTGTGATTGAAAGATTTAATATTCCTCTCTTGTCCTTAATTTCTATTGATTCTAAGATAATTTGGGCTTTGAGACTATAAGATGCTAAAGACTGACATGATAAAGCTTCCTGATATCTGAGATATTTTTATAAGGATATATATAGTGTATGTGTATACATACAAGCACACATGCATTTCTAGAGAGGCTTTTCCTTCAACCATAAAAAAGTAATTAATGTATGAATTGTGGTGTTATAATTAAGAAATAAATACTATACTTAATGGATATAGTGTTCATTTTCCAAGAGTTGGATGTTTTCTTTAATTCTGTTATACTGAGATCATCCTGTTAGGCCTCTGAGCAAAAGGTATTTTGTCCATGTTTAATTTAAATTCATAGTTAGGCTAAGTTATAATAAGACCCAGTTTTATAGAGAGAATAAATCAGTGGCACAGACTGAAATAATTTGGCTGCTAGTACTTTTGGTCTTTTGCTTAGGTAGCTTTCATAGTGAAATGAATTGATGCTGACTGTGGTTAAGATCATCATTTATTGCTAGGCAGAATTAAAATTAGGGATTATCCATAGTACATTCGAACCTTATAATTTATTTGTTATATTGTAGAACAGCTGACTTCTCTAACTGTATTTGGCATGGTTACTTTTTTAAAAAAAATATGAGTGTTATCTTGTTGTATTATACCTTTCTCTTCAGTCATGCTTTTGGGAGGTGGACATGGGAGTCACACATCTAAGGAAATGTTATCTTTTAATGGAGTGAATCAGTGCAACAGGTGTTTTTTTCCTACATGCCTGGTCAGTAACTTTAGAGACTGATCTAGTGATACTAAATTTGTTCAATGTGGCATAGGCCACACCTTTGGATAGCAGATTTCTACACTGGATAAGAAGAGAAGTATTTAGCCAGGTGTAGTGGCACACTCCTGTAATCACAGCAACTGGGGAGGCTGAAGCAGGAGGATCGCAAGTTCAGGCCAACTTCAGCAACTTAGCAAAACCCTGTCTTAAAATAAAAATAAATAAAAAGGACTAAGGGGTTGGGGTTGTGGCTCATTGGCAGAGCACTTGCCTAGCATGTTGAGGCACTGGGTTTGATTCTCAGCACCACATATCAATAAATTTAAAAAAGAGGGGTGCCCATTGACAACTAAAAAAAATATTTTAAAAGACTGAGGATGTAGCTCAGTGGTATAGTGCCCTGGAGTCAATCCCCAGTACCTTGCCCTCCCCCCAAAAAAAGAAGAGAAGTGCTTAGTTAACTTTCAAAGGAACTAAAGTTGGCATCTATGTATTCTACCAGTGAACTTCCTTGAAGCCCTCCTTTTGTATGGTTTATTTTGTTTTGGTACTAGGGATTGAACTCAGTCCTTTTTATTTTTTTATATAGAAACAGGGTCTTGCCAAGTTGCTAAGGCTGGCTTTGAACTTTTGATCCTGCCTTAGCCTCCTGAGGCACTGAGATTACAGGCATGCACCACCACACCCAGCTGTATGATCCTTTAGTGTTTTCTAACAGTCTCTTTAGTCTGTCTAACGAAGGAAGTAGCACATACTACATGTCAACATGAATTATTATATAGTCTCAATTACAGCTGTGTCTATTAAGAAAATTGGTTCCATGATTGTTTTAAGTGTTTATTGGGATAACAAGATAAAAAGTTGTTTACATGATATAAATGTTAGAATATATAGAATTAATGTCATTATTTGCTATTGTATAGAAGAAAACTTAGGGCCTCATGATCTGAATTTTTCACCTTGACTTATTTAATAGACATTTATGTTCTTACCATTTTGGTGTGATTAAATATGTAAAGATAATTCTTTTCAAATGTGGGTCTTCTCTATAGTAAAAATGGATGCATTAAGTATCACTAGAATTAATTTAATGTGCTATATACCTTCCACTACCTACATTTGTTCATTATGTTGTTTACTGAATTAACAATTTAGAATGTGTATTCTTGCAGAACTTAACTTATTTTTTAAAACATGGAAAATCTTTTTTAAAAATGAGTTAGTGTGTCTTTTATATATTCAGGTCTTCATGTGTGATTTTTCTTAATTTTTAATGTTTTTATTGACACAGAATGCTACTTTAGTGTCCTTACTGAAAATATGATTATTCCAATTTTAAGCATTTGATTTTTAACCTTAAAAGACTAACCCAGGACACCATGGTTTTTTAAAAATGCACTATGATAATAAGTTATTGAAGAATGTTTATCAGTTGAAATTTGACTCATGGATCCTTAACAGTGCAATTTATATTTGACTTTTTTATAATAGAAATATAAAGATTATATATTCCAGTTAAGCTTTCTTGTACCTGTTTAGATTAATTTAGATTTAGTTTTTAATTAATTTAGTTTTTAATTAATTTAGATTTAGTGCTTGGTAGCTAAAGTGTTTGCGACAATAAAGTTGTTACATATGTATGAACAGGAGTAGCCATGATTTTTAGCACAGGCATCCACTATAATCACTTACTTAAACAGAATTGTATTAGCATTTATCAACTCAGTTCTAAGCACAAAAGGTATATGAACAAATTTTTTTTTCTAAGTTTGGGAAAAAAGACTTTGAAAACTGAAAAGTGGTAAATTTAAAAAATTGCATCTCTCAAACATGTTATGTAAACATGAAATTCTGATGTAAGAATACGCTGTTGCATGTTTTATTACTGTTCCTAAGTCATTTATAATATATATTAGACATGTGAAAAGCAGTCTTAACAGTTAACCAGCAAACTATGGAGACGTGAGACAGAGGTAGAAAATAATTCTCTGTTATTATTTCAACCTCTCTAAACAGGATACTATACTTGCAGAACTTCTTCAAATACATAAAGAACACATTGTAGGATATCATGAACATGATTCTCTTTTGGACCACAAAGAAGAGGAGGAGTTGACTGAAGAAGAAAGAAAAGCAGCTTGGGCTGAATATGAAGCAGAAAAGAAGGTAGTTCACTAAAAATGCTTTTGAGGCTGGATGCAGGGGCAAACATCTGTCATCCTAGCTACTTTGGAGGCTAAGGTAGGGCAGTTGCTTGAGCCAGCAGTTCCAGACCAGCCTGGGCAGCACAAGAAGACCCACAGAAAATAAAATTTTTAAAAACACTTCATTTGAAAGAGCAGTGAGGAAGAAAAGGGTCACATTTGAAATGGGCAATAATATAGTAGGTCTTCAGGTACAGGGTCCCCAGTTCTGAGTATGAGTTTATTGGCTACAGATACATTTGGTAGTAAAGTAGGAGAGGACATAGGGAAATAATAGTTTACACTTAAAGAGTAGTAACCCCACTTCTTAGCAGTTGCTGAATTGAGAGTTGAGTAGGAAGCTACATATTTAGGATTACTTAGCTTGTTACTACCATATGTAGTCACATACAGGAGCTTAGAGTTTGAAAGTAGGAGTTGCTTTAGCATGTATACCATGAAGTCTAAATTTTGGCTGAATACCAGAGTGCAAAGTATTTTCTTATTGGATATTAGTGCCATCTCCAGCAGCAACTTTATTAAAATAATTCCATGTTTGTTTTAAACACCAACCCACTAAAGCAAAAAAATGTGCCTCAGCATGGGAAACCTTATCCTAATACCTGAATTCTTTTTAAACTCCTAACTCATTGTACCAAACTTCTTTAATGTTAACGTGATGTTAGGAGTCTCATCAGAAATCACTGAGTTGCCTCATTCTGTGGGAATTATTAGAAAAAAAGAATACACCTTTAGGAGTTAAAGCTTTCCATGTAATAAGATCTTGGTCTCGGGTGAAAAGGATGTTTTGTTTGTGTGTGGAAGAGTGTTAATAATTTCCTAGATCTGAGAACATGGATTCTTTTCTAAACCAGTAGGTGATGTAGAATTTCAAGTTTTAAATCACAATGTGAGAAGTGCATAATTTTTTTGTTTTTAGGGACTGACCATGCGTTTCAACATACCAACTGGGACCAATTTACCCCCTGTCACTTTCAACGCTCAGACTCCTTATATTCCTTTCAATTTGGGAGCCCTGTCAGCAATGAGTAATCAACAGCTGGAGGTAAGACGTAAAGTACAAAAGTAGTTTAACATGAATTAAAGGCAATTTCAAATGCCTTGTTGTTGAGGGTTCCCTATGCAGGAATATCACATTCTCCAAAAGATTACCTCTGAATAGACCAAGAAATTTTTTTTTTATTTGTTGACCCTTTTGAACCAATATATTATAGTAAAATGCAGCTTGTTCAGAGCACAAGGGAATCAGTCCTTGAATTAATCAGTTTGAATTATTTTAATTAAGGAACAATAGGGCAGCCGAATGGCTAGGGAAATAGCACTTTAATCAGTTATAAAATATTTGAAATAAACACATTCCATTCTTAATATTTGAAAGTAGGATAAGTACATGCCCATTTATATTCTAATACAATGTAGAAGAACTACTAAATATATAATGCCCAATTTTGTCAAATAAGTGATTTAAAACTACAATCAATTATGAATTAAATAGGAAACATTGGGTTTGAGGGTTTTTTCCACTTTAATTGACACATTATAGTTACACATAATAGTGGGATTCACTATCATATATTCATACATACATACAATATAAAAATACAATTTGTTCCCTGGTATCTACCCTTTCTCTCTCCACTTCCCTCCCTTAGGTTTCTTTCCTTGTCTGTATTGGTCTCCCTAGGATTGGGTTTTATTATACTAGTAGTTTAATAATTGAATCTGTGTTTTCCTTTTTTAAATGTGTTTATGTAGTCATTTAAATGACTGAATTATTGGTACAATAAAACTCAAGTTTTTATTTTCCTAACAAGATACTTTTGGCATTGAGGGGTTTTACTCCTCTTTACTGAAGCTGAAATTTGCTTTTCCCATCAATTATTTAAGATTTTAAAACCAAGTGCTATCAATCGGCAAGAGGAAGGATCCCTATACCTTAAAACTGTGCTGTCTTTCTGCCCTAACTTATTTCTTACATTCTTCTAGGACCTCATTAACCAAGGAAGAGAAAAAGTTGTAGAAGCTACAAACAGTGTGACAGCAGTGAGGATTCAGCCTCTTGAAGATATAATTTCAGCTGTTGTAAGCTAATTGGCAATTGTATTATTTCAACCTCAAATTTTTGTACCTCCCCCCACATATCATTTGTCTTAATTTTTAATTGTAGTTTGCATTACTACTTTTGTGGGGGAAAGAATATCATTCTTACAGCTTGATTTGCAGTAGTGAAGTACTAGTAAACTGGATAGTAGTCCCAAACTATAATTCAGCAGTTTTACATAGATGTTGGCACAAAAGAGAAATGGGTAGAATCTAAGAATTAAGAAATTAACCATAGAGATGTATATGTTGTTTGCATAAATTTAATTACCAATTATGAAAATTAAATCCAAATAGTTTTTTTTTTCCATTCCAGAGATACCCAACCCATGCACAACATAGAACAACTTAGAACCCTGCTTTTACATCACTGTTTTCTTTAGAAAAAAAATAAAGGAAAGAAGGGTGGCAGAGAATTTATAAAATCCTGAATATCTTTAAGTACCGTGATTATTTTCTCTCAGTTGTACAGCCATAAGGATTAAATAGAAATTTTTTTTCTTTTAGTGGAAAGAAAACATGAATCTCTCAGAGGCCCAAGTACAGGCATTAGCATTAAGTAGACAAGCCAGCCAGGAGCTTGATGTAAAACGAAGAGAGGCAATCTACAATGATGTACTGACAAAACAACAGATGGTAAGAGTTCTGACTATCTCTAGGTTATGTTTAATTTTCTTGAATTTGTAATAATAGGCTTGCATGACAGATGTGTCAGCCCTCCTGTGAAGCAATGGATGGTATTCTAGAAAAAAGTTTGTCAAAAACCTAGTAATATCGAGGAAAGATAATATATTCATTACAAAGGAGCAACAACTTCCCAAATGGATATTCTTGCAGTTTGTGCAGGATCTGTTTCATATAATTTTAAGTTTTTGTATATTCTGGACATCTATATAGGAATTTTGCCAGACTTTCATCACCTTTGCTATTTTTTAAACAACTTCAAAAAAGTATTCTTTTCAGTGTGTTTAATTTGAGAATAAGAAGTGGAGCTCTGGATGATATATCACAAGTTCCAGTAAATTATATAGTTCTTCAGAAAGCTAGGATATTCCAGGATCCTTGATCATCTTCCCCAGCTCAGTTGTTTGCCAGCCATCTGCCTTGTACTGGGAAATTTCAACTCTTGACACCAGGGAATCAACTTCTGTGGCATGAATTTTACTTAGAAAGCAGGGCAGAATTGTGTGGTTTTAAATGATCGTAGGAAATTTGAGATATTTCAAGTAGGAATTATTCCTATTACAAGTGCTTTTCTCTTTGGTGTTTGTCACTGAAATGTTTATTTGTCTGTCATCATGTGAAATATTCAAAAGAAGGACAAAGAAAGGAGATTGACAAAAAGTGCTGTAACTAATACTTGAGACTAATCAGGGTACAGGACAGGTTACTATGGCAACTAACCTAAATGCTCCTTGCAATACAATAGTCAAGTCATTAAGAGAATTTAGCCCTAAATGGTGTTACTAACTGGTTTCTACAGTAATGGTCCTGTGAATGCCGTCAAATTAGTAATGGTGATAACAATAATGTGTTTTCCTTTTGGTATGGTACCCCCTTAACAAATTGATTTTAACTCAAAACTTGATACTTGCCTCTTTGAGACAGGTCATGCACTTGTAACAACTCCCTTTTCTCTCTATAGTTAATCAGCTGTGTTCAGCGAATACTGATGAACAGGAGGCTCCAGCAGCAGTACAATCAGCAGCAACAGCAACAGATGACTTATCAGCAAGCAACACTAGGTCATCTCATGATGCCAAAGCCTCCAAATTTAATCATGAATCCTTCTAACTACCAGCAGATTGATATGAGAGGAATGTATCAGTCCGTGGCTGGTGGTATGCAGCCACCACCCTTACAGCGAGCACCACCCCCAATGAGAAGCAAAAATCCAGGACCTTCCCAAGGGAAATCAATGTGATTTTGCACTAAAAGCTTAAAGGATTGTTAAAATCATAGAAAGATCTTTTATTTTTTTAGGAATCAATGACTTAACAGAACTCAACTGTATAAATAGTTTGGTCCCCTTAAATGCCAATCTTCCATATTAGTTTAAAATTTTTTTAAATAGGGCATACCATTTCTCCCTGACATTTGTCAGTGATGTTGCCTAGAATCTTCTTACACACATTGAGTACAGAAGATATTTCAAATTGTTTTCAGTGAAAACAAGTCTTTCCATAACAGTAACAGCTCCACAGATTTCCTCTCTAAATTTTTATGCCTGCTTTTAGCAACCATAAAATTGTCATAAAATTAAAGAATTTAGGAAAGAATAAAGATTTATATATTCGTTCTTTACATATGAAAACACACAGCTGAGTTCTTAGAGTTGATTCCTCAAGTTATGAAATACTTTTGTACTTAATCCATTTCTTGATTAGAGTGATTGAAATGGTCTTAATGTTCCTTTGACTGAAGTATGAAACTGGGCTCCTGCTATATCATCTCTGTGCTTGAAAGTTAGAAACTAAGGGTTATCTTTGACACAGAATTGTGTGCAATATTCTTAAATACTACTGCTCTAAAGTTGGAGGAGTCTTGCAGTTATCTTAGCATTGTATAAACAGCCTTAAGTACAACCTAAGAAGAGAATTCCTTTTTCTTCTTTAGTCTTTCTGCCATTTTTTTATTTTCAGTTATATGTGCTGAAATAATTACTGGTAAAATTTCAGGGTTGTGGATTATCTTCCATACATGAATTTTCTCTCTCCTGGCACTAATATAAAGCACATCTCCTGACTGCATGGTGCCAGTGCTAGTGCTTCATCCTGTTGCTGGCAGTGGGATGTGGACTAAGAAAATCAAGTTCTAGCGTTTTAGGAGGTTAACACTGAAGTTGTGGTTGTTAGGTTCACACCCTGTTTTATAAACAACATCAAAATGGCAGAACCATTGCTGACTTTAAGTTCACATGAGGAATGTGCTTTAACAATTCCCAGTACTGTCAGTATTGTGAAATAGTTCCTCTTAAAGATAAGGATCACTGGCTTCTATGCTCTTCTTTTCTCTCATCACCATGTCCCTTTCCCCCAGTTTCCTTACATTTTCTTAAATTGTTTGATATCTTTTCAGTTTAGATCTTTGAGGCAATTTTCTGATCAAATGAATTCATCTAATACCCTTTCATGTGGTTTTATGAGAAAATCATTACAGTTCTTATTCCTCTGGGTCTGTAAAAAAAAAAATGACCTATAATTTTATGCGTGTTTGATTTAATTGCTTGAGTTCCTCAAAGGAAACGATTGTTTTTGACTATGGGAGTCAACTCAACATGGTAAAACCATTTTTGAGATGGTGATGTAACAGGTAGTAGAAATAGCTACAGAATTCGCAAAACAAGAAAGCCAGGTGGAGGATTTGTTCTAGGTATCACTGGATTAGAATGAGTTTAATGTTAGTTAAAACTGTTTTGAGTTATTTGGATAATATAGAGATTTCCATTTTTATCTTGGAAGAACTAGTGGTAAACCATCCAAGAGTACTAGGTTTATGATATAAAATTTGTGAGGTTTGGTGGATCCATCCTCCCCCCAACCTTCCTGTGGTAAGACATAACTAACAAATTCCATGTATTTGGATGTTATGCCAGCCAATCAAATTTATTTAATTGGGGTGGGGGCAGATGTGTGTTTATTGCTATAAAAGAAATGAAAAAGAAGATTTATGAGATGAATTTTTGAAGGCAGAATGCTCTGGCTGACTGTTATCAGTTGGTATTTCTACAAGTCCAGAATACTTTAAACCTGATTTACTAGACCTAGGAATTTTCAACATGGTCTAATTATTTACTCAAAGACATAGAAGTGAAAATTTAGGCAACCTTCTAAACCTTTCTCACCGTGGATGAACCTATGACTGAAAGAATAATACTTAGAAGGATTAATTGGAAATCAGAGAGTTTGAAATAAAACTTGGACCACTTTGCATACACTCTTCTCACTTGACATTTTAGCTACATAATATGTACTTTGAGTATAACATCAAGTTTAACAAATATTTAAAGACAAAATCACATCAATAAAATACTAAAAAACTCATTTTTATATTTGTTTTAGATGTTTTAAATAGTTGCAATGGCTTAAAAATGACGATTTAAAATGTTGCTTGTACTACGGTTTTGCCTGCTAAATTCTCCACATTTTGTAACCTGTTTTATTTCTTTGGGTGTAAAGCGTTTTTGCTTAGTATTGTGATACTGTATATGTTTTGTCCCAGTTGTATAGTAATGTTTCAGTCCATCATCCAGCTTTGGCTGCTGAAATCATACAGCTGTGAAGATTTGCCTTTGTTTCTGTTAGACTGCTTTTCAGTTCTGTATTGAGTATCTTGAGTACTGTAGAAAAGATGTCACTTCTTCCTTTAAGGCTGTTTTGTAATATATATAAGGACTGGAATTGTGTTTTTAAAGAAAAGCATTCAAGTATGACAATATACTATCTGTGTTTTCACCATTCAAAGTGCTGTTTAGTAGTTGAAACTTAAAACTATTTAATGTCATTTAATAAAGTGACCAAAATGTGTTGTGCTCTTTATTGCATTTTCACAGCTTTGAAAATCTGTGCACATATTGTTTTATAGAAAATGTATAGCTTTTGATGTCCTATTTAATGGTGGTTCTTTTGCACAGTTAGTTATTTAATACTGGGAGGTCAAGAAGTTTGGTTTTTGAATCTGTAATATACTAAATTCTGTAAAAGGAGATCTCTAACCTCAAAAAGAATTTACATACCAGGAAGCCTATGTGTGTTTGTGTTAGTTTTGGTTGTCTGTGTGTAATCCAGCACCATTTCCTGCTTCCCAACAGTTGTATCATTCATTTAAGTCAAACAGGGCTACCAACCCACACTTGATACAAAAGCTTCTTACCATCTAAAAGTCGATATCAGGTAGATGGAAACTGTATTGCCTGGCCTCAAAGAAGCTGAGTATTTTACAGACTTCCCTTAGCTATTCTCATTTTCCCTCTTTTGTCACAAATTTAGATCTTTTTGTATTCCAAACCAACCTTTAAAATAAATTATTTACCTATCTCAATAACCTTTGTTTCCTTTCAGGGTAGCAAGTTGTGAGGCTGTAGATACCTATTCTCACAGTAAAATATGTCAATCCTTTTACGAGTTTATTTCACTGAAAATTATGTTCAGGTTATTACCCACCATATTTTACCAAACTCATTCTGAAGTGATTTTTAACTATCTCCAAATCAAATCTACCCTTAGGGAATCAAAAAATTTCCACCATTGATACTTTTCAGAAGTCTATAATCTGAGCCAATCCCAGAGGATTGATCACATTTCAGAAATGCTTTCATCTGTGCAACATTATAATATATGCTATTATATGGGGGTGAATAAAAATTAAAAATCCAAAATATATACTGTGTCTAATCTCAATATTTGCCAGGTAACCAAACTCTTGGTATCACTAGTGTTGTATCTAACAGTGGGATAACACCCTACCCCTAAGAGTTTTACTCCCCAGGGTATGCATTGCCATACAGTTCCCTTGTGATACATACTGCCACATCCTCTCTCTGGAATAACCTTCCTGACACACTGATCTACTAAGCTAAGGGAATTATCCTTCCTCCTCTCACTCTAGGGATCTAGATTTCTTGATAGTGACCATTACATAACACACCAAAGAGGAGAGTAAATAATTGAGGCCCTTATTAAAGATAACAAGGTTACAACTTTATTTGAAAGGATGAAGGTCTAAGGCAAATTGGTTTTTTGTTGTTGTTTTGGTGTTTTTTTTTTTTTTTTTTTTTTTTTTTTTTGTACTGGGGATTGAACGCAGGGGCACTTCACCAAGGAACCCTTTTTATATTTTGAGTCAGGGTTTCCCTAAGTTGTCTAGGCTGGCCTCCAACTTGTGGTCCCCTAGCTGAGGCAAATTCTAAAATTCTGTAGTGGGCCCTCTTTAATACTCAGAACATATCAGAAGCAATCTACTCTGCAACACTTTTTTCTGCTGGATGTTCTGCCCTTACTTCCTCTCCCTGATAGAAATATGTAAGGGAGAGAGGAGCTTGGCCATAAGCCTCAGCAAAACATATCGGATGACTACAAAGAGACTTCAACCTATTAAATATGCCCAGCCCTGTCCCTGTAGTCTTCACATTAAATTCGTGTTGGTTTTCAAGAAGGGTGAAGAGAGATGGCTCGTTAAATGCAAGGATGGTATTTGTTTCAGATATATGAGGAGAAAGTATAGTATTGAAGGGGAACAAAGGTGGGAAAGGATAGGGAAAGAGACAGACTATATTGGAGAGGATTGATGGCCTTGAAATCCTGAATGAGTAATTCAATATATGAGGATAACAAGGGTTTGTGAGGTGGATAATATGCTCAAAGTAGCAGGTAAAGATGGTGATTTGGGCTGAGGTAATTTGAATGGGTTAGAATGCAAGGTGAAGAAAGATGTGAGACAGGAAGATAGATAATGAATCCAGGCATTCAGTGACCAGACTACACACAATTTGAAGCACAAAGGGGAAAAAAGTCACTAGAAATTGTATAGACTAGTGAACTTTTTAAATCGTATATAAGAAAAATCAGTTATTTCCTTTTGCTCTTCCCCCAAGGAGCCCAACTTTGTTCAGGATTTATGATTTTACATAACAAAGTTCACTTACTTTTGGGGGGATTGAACCCAGGGGTACTCTACCACTGAGCTACACCCCCAGCCCTTATTTTCTCTGGAGACAGGGTGTCACTAAGTTGCTGAGGCTGGCCTTGAACTTGCCATTCTCCTTTCTCAGCCTCTGGGATGACAGGCGTGTGCCACCACACCCAAGTCACTTATTCTTTTTGATTACTCTCTAAAGCTTCATGATATTTCCATTACTGGCATTCCTATTCTTAAGTTTTATTATTCCTGATTATACCCTTGCACTTATTTGCAGAAAGTGAGGTTGGTCCATTTGATTATAATTCTCTTTCCTCAAGCCAAATCTTCAAAGAGTTAGATCCATTCCTGTTACTTTTCCTTGAGACCCGTTCATTCACCGTGCTAGTATCTCTGTTGGTAATGTTATATTTATAAGCTTCCCTTAGTGTTTTCAAAGTGCTCTGTGGTTATTATGTGTTAACCTGTATACAACATATCTGTGAGAGATGTGAGGAGAATAATTACATTCTCCTCATGACAATTAAGCTAAAAAGAACAAAATCAAATCCATTGCACTTAAGAGGCAGAAGACATTCTAGTTAAGTTCTCTGGATCTTTCATGTCTCATTTTAAAATATGGGACTATAATAATACCTTAACCATAGAAGGCAGGGGTCTGGACCAGGTGATTTCCCAAGTCCCTTTCAGCTCCCAGAGTTAAACTTTGAGCAAAGCAGTGTGAAACCAAAAGGCAATGTGTTTGTCTAAGGTTACAGGGTAAGTTTGTGAACAGCATTAGAAATCCCTTCCCTTTGGCTAACCCTCTCCCCCACTAAGCTGTACCTTTTCTTTTCCTCTGTTTGGAAAAATGAGAGGTCTGACAGGCATTTTAATGACAAAGCAGATAAGTCAGGTTGTAATTGGCTCTAATTACCACTTCCACTAGCTGTAACCTCCTTTATCTTTTGCCCAGAGGCACTCCCAGAGCTGTTTCTTACTGTCTCTGGAACTCATTGCAGAAAATGAAAAAATACATTTAAGGGGCTGATTCCTCAGTGGAAAGAGTGTGACAAAAATCAAGGTAAATATAAATAAGCTTTTGTGAAGTCTCACTTTTAAGCTAATAATTGGTAATTTCCCATTGTTTATAACTGAAAAGCCAAGTTAGAGCAATGTTTAAATGGTCTGGACTGGATAAAGCTTATAGTAAGTCGGAAGCAATACTTTTGTATATTGACTTTTGTGTAACAGCACATGCATACCTTTTGAGGTTTAGGTTTTATAGTTGAATTGTGTGACAAAACTAAGAAAACTAATAGAAGAGTGAAATAGTAATCATTTTTTTTCTGTACCTGCTTGTCCTCACATGCCAGTAGGAGAGCAGGTAGAAGCCTGTGTCTAGCCTGCTGAATACATTGTAGTGAAAACAAAACCAGGCTTAAGAAATGGGAAAGCCTGGTTTATAACCATTCAAGGTCTTGTTAGTTTATCCCCAACCCTTGGGAGATTTTTCAACTATACTGCATGAAGAGGTTGGGCTTCAAAGGCATTAGTGATGCACTTGGATCTTATCCTTCTTAGCAAAGGAAACATTTTTATTCTATCACCAATAGAATAATTAGCAATATTTTAAAATATCTTTTGTAGTTGTAGATGGATAGAATGTCTTTATTTGTTTATTTTTATGTGGTGCTGAGAATCGAACCCAATGCCTCACACATGCTAGGCAAGCACTCTGCCATTGAGTCCCAGCCCCAGCCCAGTAATTAGCAACTCTATCTGCAATTTACCCCCTTTATTTCTCCAAACTATCTTCTCCCAACTCTACTACACAACACACACCTCTTATGTTCTAATGCCTAAGTATACATGTGGGGTGAATTGCTGAATCATAGAAAGCTCAAGATGGCAGGGACCTTTCTTGAAAACCACGTAGCCAGCCCCATCCCTTTGCAAGCAAGGAAAACAAAGACCCAGAGTAGGGAAAGATGCCTGTGGGCACCCATGTGTTCTAGCTTGTATTCCAGTTCTCATTCCACTCCATTCAGATGCCTTATATTTAAGTTGCCAGGCCATATTAAGCAAAATTTCAGAATAATTCATACTGAACTAAGCTTTAAAATGGGAACTGTTTGTGGTAAGGAGAATATGTGAGCCAAAATAAAAAGGAAATGAATTCTTGTGTGACAACTGTAAAATGGGAAGACCCCTGACATATCCCCTAAGCCTTTAATTTGGCAACCAGACCATTGGGCTCAGGATTTTATTTCAGAGGGAGGGATATTTAATTTGTTTCAAAGGTTCTACTTTTACCACACTCACCATGGTTTAGACCAATAGTCTGTAGGAGCTCTGTTCTATTTTCTGGATTTCAGTGTCCAGTGCTAAGGATGGAATTAGCCTTCCACAGACCAGGGAGGTTTATATACCAAGTACTTCAAAGTCCTCTATTTCAAATAAGAAATGATAAGTCACAAGAAAAGAAAATAGAAAGTTGTGTTAGTATAAGGATCTGTCAGAACGGGGTCAACTATTCTTGATTTATAGAGATGTACCCCAAGGCCCATGAATAGCTTACACATTTCCAAAGAACTAAAATATGGTAAAATTATATCAGTATGTTAGACTTTGGGTGCCTGGTTCTCTGTAAACTTGGGCAAGTTACTTCACTTTTTAAAATGGTCTCACACAGCAATCGAGAATTACTGAATGGGGCTGGGGATGTGGCTCAAGCGGTAGCGCGCTCGCCTGGCATGCGTGCAGCCCAGGTTCGATCCTCAGCACCATATACAAACAAAGATGTTGTGTCCGCTGAGAACTAATAAAAAATAAATATTAAAAAATTCTCTCTCTCTCTCTCTCTTTAAAAAAAAAAAAGAATTACTGAATGCCTATTATATTTCAGGTACTATGGCAGTTGCTTTTTTAAATTTCTGTTTTACAGATGAAGAAATAGGTTTAAAATAATTAAATTATTCTCCCAGTGTCACACAACTAACTGGAAGAGGGAGGATCAGGATGATGTGTCTCACCCTAACGTGTGTGTGTGTGTGTGTGTGTGTGTGTGTGTGTCACTGAAAAGGCTATAACTCTGACTTGAATCCCAGCCTCTTTTTTTAAATTTAATTTTTTTAGTTGTAATTGGACACAATATCTTTATTTATTTGTTTTTATGTGGTGCTGACGATCGAACCCAGGGCCTCGCACATGCTAGGCGAGCGCTCTACTGCTGAGCCACAATCTCAGCCTCAAATCCCAGCCTCTTGCAAACTATTTAGAGTACCTTATCATTTATTCCTTTGCAAATCAGCTCCCCACCTGTCTTGTTTTCACTCTAAGCAAGACCTTAAAGAAACACAACATCCCCCTTTAGTGTTTTCAAGGCACTTCCTTCTGCTTTGAGTAGTGCCTGAGGGGTTTGGCTTTCACCTTTCATTTCATTCTGTAATGCCAAGAGGTGTGTGCAAAACCCAATCTGAATACTTTCAAATGTTTTAATATATCAGAACTCATTTTGTGAAGACAGGGTCTCCCCCTGTTGCCCAGGCTGATCTCAAAACTCCTGGTCTCAAACTTGTGGTCCTCCTGCCTTAGCTTCCTGAACAGCAGTATCACTGGCATGGGGTACCATGCTGATTCTGAACTCATTTTTTTATTCTTATTTTTTAAATTAAATTATTTATTCTAATTTTTTATACATGACTGAAATCATTTTCAATGCAGTGGTTTTCTTAGAAGTTCGGTTAATTAACAGTTGAGAACCCTAAATGTTGAAGTATTCTGAACTAATGCACTGTTCATTGTACAACCTGAAAATTTTTAGGTAACATTTGCAGGAGGACTTAAAAAGATAACTAGAATATGAACATGTAGAGATTAAGAAGAAGGGAATCATCTCAGACAGAGGAAGCAGCAGACACAAACAGGCAGGCAGCAAAGAACAGAAGTCAATAGGATAGTTCCAAGAAATGCCGTGCTGTCATTGCCCTAATTTAAGTCAATAGTTTCCATAGTGTATAATTTAAAATTAAATGGTAGGCAGAATAATGGTGACCCAAAGATGTTCAAATCCTAATCCCCAGCGTTTATAAATATGTTACCTACATGGCAAAGGAGAATCAAGTTTGTAGATTGAATTAAGTTTAGATGTGAGTGTGTTACCCAAAGGCTCATATGTGAGACAGTACAAGAATTTTCAGAGGTGAAATGATTTGATTATGAGAGATATAACCAAATCAACGGATTAACCCATGGATGTGAATTAACTGGGAAGTAACTATAGGCAAATAGGGTGTGGCTGGATGAAGTGGGTCCCTGGGAGTGTGTCTTTGGGATTTACATTTTGTCCTTAGTGAGTAGAACTCTTTGTTTCCTAGCTGTGATGTCCTGAACTTCTTTCCTCTGCCACAGTCTTCTACCAAGATGTTCTGCTTCACCTTGGGCTCAGAGCTGTGGAGTCAGCTGACCATGGACTGAACCTATGAAACAGTGAGCCAAAATAAACTTTGCTTTTCTACATCATTCTTGTCAGATCTTTTGGTCACAGTGATGCAAAACACTAATCAGGGGAGATTCTCCTAGATTATCTAGGTGGGCCCAATGTAATCACAAGGATCCTTAAAAGTGGAAAATGGAGGCAGAAACAGTTACATAAAGATGTCATTAGGAAAGAAAGACTTAGATGAAACATTGTGTTGTTGGCTTCAAAGATGGAAGAAGAGGCCCACGGACAAGAAAAATGAGTGAACTCTAGAACTTGGAAATGTTAAGGAAAAGAAGTTTCAACTAGAATCTTCTACCTACACCTTTACTTTAACTCAATGAGACTTGTGTTATATTCCTATTCTACAGAACTGTAAGGTAATAAATGGGTGTTGTTTTAAATCAGTGGTGATGTGTTACAGCGGTGATAGGAAATTATTACAAATGGTTATTAGTATGATACTTAATATTTTGCTCCCTTGTTAGATATGTAAACTCCTTAAGATCAGGAGCCCTTTGCTCACTTTATTATCCTTAGCTCCTGGCACAGAAAAGGTGTGCTATATGTGTTTGATGAATTTATGAGTGAATGTTTTAGTAATCAGATTCCACACAAGGACATTATGGCAATGGCAATTAGTTTTTGTATCCGTGCGTGTGTGTGTGTGTGTGTGTGTGTGTGTGTGTTTGTGTGTGTGTGTGTATGTGTGTGTTCTATTTATTTTTCTTTGGAGCTCTTTCTCTCTTTCCCCTTATCTGTTCTCTTATCTCTGCTTCTATTTCTTAATTGGTCGTGACAAAGGACTGAAATGCATCTTGTAATTTTTCATTATGTTTATGGATAAGGGCTTATATTTTCTGTTTATGATTTTTAAAAATAAGTAATATGCTTTATTATAATGAAAAAGTGTTTTATATTCAAGGGCCCCTTCATTTATTAAGTATTTTAATCATGTAAGGAGGTAAGTAATCCTTGATAGAAGTTTCTCCTCTCTGACTTAGGATCATATATAGAACTCAGGAGGTAGAAACATTCTGCAGAAACTGTCCCTTTGTGCCTGCTAGTAGGAATTTGTTATTTGATTGCAGGGCCCACATTGCCCAGACAACATTTGTTTGACTTTGTCTACTCAGAAGAAATAAGATTCCCCATGCCCCTTAGACCAGAGTTATTCACTCTTTTTCCCAGCTCCATCCTCTGTCTGCTGAGTTTTATCATAAGGATGTTTAATGATTGAATGGCTGGGATGCACTGGGAACCGCCCCCCCCCCAAAAAAAAAAGATAGAAGGTCTATTGTTCACCTGCAAAACTAAGCCTGCTCCATGAAATGGGATGGCCTAATGAAAGGTAAAATTTGGGGTGGGAAAGTTCTTGCAGTTTCTAGTGTTTGAAATTAGAGAAATCTTCATTTTTAGAAGTGAAAGTACTCTTAGGATCACTTGGCCCAGGGTTTCTCAAACTTTAATGTACAGTATGAGCATTACCTTGGAAAATCCATAAACTTTAGATTCTGATATAGTACATCTGATGTCGTGCCCCAGAGTCTGCATTTCCAACAAGCTATCCTGTAGTATTAATATCATTGGTCCACAATTCAAGCAGTGATAGTAGACCTAAGGCAGCCAGAGATAGGTACCTGTATCTCACATAGGGCACTAGAAAAGTGGGAGATTTTGAACCCATAGCTTCAGTGAACATATCTGAGTTCTCTATGGACAGTTGAAAGACCAAGGTCTCTCTTGGTTTGAGATCCACAGAACTAGGGGACTAGAGTAAGATGAATTCTCAAGGCAATTTAAGATTTGCAATTTTCTGGGTTGGGGTTGTAGCTCAGAGGTAGAGCTCTCATCTAGCATGTGTGAGGCCCTGGGTTCGATCCTCAGCACCTCATAAAATAAAATAAAGATATTGTGTCTATCTACAACTAAAAACTAAATATTTTTAAAAAAGATTTGTAAATTTCTGATGGCTAGAAATGTTAAAACATTTTTTCATATAATTGTTGGCCATTTGTACTTCTTTTGAGAAGTCTGTTCAGTTCATTATTTATTTATTTATTTTTGGTGTTAAGTGTTTGGAGTTCTTTATCTTGGATTTTTTTTTTATTGGGGTGGAGGGTATTGGGGATTGAATACAGGGACACTTAACCACTGAGCCACACCTCCAGACATTTTTAAAAATATTTATTTATTTATTTATTTATTTATTTATTTATTTATTTATTTATTTTTAGTTTTTGGTGGACACAACATCTTTGTTTGTATGTGGTGCTGAGGATCAAACCCGGGCCGCACGCATGCTAGATGAGAGCTCTACCTCTGAGCTACAACCCCAACCCAGAAAATTGCAAATCTTAACTAGCTGGGGATGTAGCTCATTGGCAAAGCATCTCTGGGTTCAATCCCCAGTACAAAAAAAAAAAAAAAAAGAGCAACATCTCTAAACATAGTTTCCTAGAAGCCCTTCTAAGTGTCTCAATCAAGCTGCCAAGCTTCAGAGACAACCTCGCCTCCTGATTACTGAAAGACAATAGCATCAAATTGATTTGACAAGAGCATCAGAATCCCTCAACCTCCTTTCACAAACTCACCTTTCCTTTCCCCTTGTGTCTTGATGTTAGTTTACCCCTTCTGGCAATAAATAATTTTCTCTACTTGTTCTATAGATGCAAGTTCCTCCCTTCTCCTTAGAGATCTCATCCTTCCACCGATTACTTCCTGACTGGTTAAGTCCAGGAGCTTCTAAATTGGCCTCCCTGCCTATACTACAGTCTATCTTCCACTTTACAGCCTGACCAATCTTACTTAAACACAAATCTGACCACATTACATTTCCTCCCTTTGCTCCCCACCATATAGCAGCACCAATAACAAGATCTGTAATGTTATATTCTTCTCCATACATCTCCAAAAGTCTTCAAAACAGTTTCCTTAGCCTAGGATTTCTGCACCCCATCCAGATCTACCTTGGAGAGCAATGCTGAGGAGTTGGCTATTTCCTTTGTCAGTCACCTACAGGGTTTTGAAAAAAAATGTTTTTTAATTTTTATTTTTAGTTATACATGGCAATAGAATGTATTTTGGCAGAATACATAAAATATAACTTATTCTATTTGTAATCAATCACTGTGTGCAAGGACAAGAGACTCCACAGCAATAGGACAGAAAGCTGCAGGGCAATAGGATTTCTCTATTTTTTTAATCTTTATTATACAGTAAGCCTCCTCTCAAGTCCAGTCAATGGACATTTGTTACCTACTAGAGTTCCCCTGACTTTGATAGATATGAGAAAGAAGTTGAGGAGAGGCTGGGGATGTCACTCAGTGGTAGAGTGCATGCATAGCATGCACAAGGCCCTGAGTTCAAGCTCTAGTGCACATGTGCACACACACACACACACACACACACACACACACACACACAAGTTGTAGAGAACTTGCTGCAGATTGATTGATTGATTGATTGTACCAGAAATACAACCCAGGGGTGCATAACCACTGAGCCACATCCCCAGCCCTTTTGGGACAGGGTCATGCTAAGTTGCTTAAGGGCTTGCTACATTGGTGAGGCTGGCCTTAAATGTGTGATCCTCCTGCCTCAAGCCTCCAGAGTTCCTGGGATTACACGTGTGCACCACCAAGCCTGGCTACTTGATGCTATCATGTAAACGAGGAAATTGAGGCTTACCAAAGAGTCACACAAGCAGAATATGGAACATCCAGGTTGAAATCTGTGTTTGCCACCTGCAAAGCTCATTTCTCTTTTTTTAAGAGAGAGAGAGAGAAGAGAGAGAATTTTTTGAATATTTATTTTTCAGTTTTCGGTGGATACAACATCTTTATTTTATTTTATATGGTGCTGAGGATTGAACCCAATGCCCCACACATGCCAGGCAAGCACATTACCACTTGAGCCACATCCCCTGCCCCAAGCTCATTTCTCTTTAACAGTCTGTTTGGAAAGATAGGACTAATGGGTTTTTGTTATTTGGGGGGTGTTTTGTTTTGTTTTGTTTTGTTTTGTTTGGTGGTGGAGATTGAACCCAGGGCCTGGTTCATACTGGGCAAGAACTCTACCACTGAACCACACCCTCAGGCCTAGGGTCAATGTTCTTGATAAGAAGACAGCATACTGGAGCAGACTATGATCATGTGGTAATTTGTGGTAGAGGTAAAGACAAAGTGACATCATTGATACAAAGAGCATAAGATTGAAATTTAGTAAACTATAGAACCGACTTTTATCCTGGAACTCATTATGTTTGCTTTTGTTTGTTTGTTTGTGGTACTGTGAATTGAACCCAGGAGTACTCTACCACTGAGTTACATCCCCAGTCTTTTTCATTCTTCATTTTGTAAAATTTGAGATAGGATCTGGTTAAGTTGCTCATATATTGGCCTCAAACTTGTGATCCTCCTACCTCCTTCTCCCAGTTTGTTGGGATTAAAAGTGTGTGCATCATGCATGGCTGAAAGGCATGTTCATTTTTAAGATTTGCTTGTTTGGGGGTACTGGCAATTGAATCCAGGGTCTTATGCATACTATGCAGGTGTTCTACCATTGACCTACATCCCCAGCCCTAAACTTCTTGACTTACATTATCAAATTATATTATCTGTATTCTCCCCAAAGCAGTATGATTGTGCCTAATTCTCTGCACCATCACTTGTTTCAAGTATTGTATTAGTCAGCATTCTATTACTGTAACAAAATACCTGAGATCAACAACTTATAAGAAGGATAAGTTGCCGGGTACATGCGTATATCTCAACAGTTCAGGAGACTGAGGCAGGAAGATCACAAGTTCAAAGCCAGACTCACCAACTTAACAAGGCCCTAAATAACTTAGCAAGATCCTGTCTCAAAATTAAAAAACTAAATTAAATTAAAAAGGGCTGGTTATGTGACTCAGGGATTAAGTGCTTCTTGGTTCAATCCCTGGTCCTGGTATCCCACCCAAAAAAGGAAAGGTTGGGGCTGAGGTTGTAGCTCACTGGTAGAATGCTTGCTTAGCATGTGCATGGCCCTGGGTTCAATCTCTCTTTTTCTTTCTTCCTTTTTTTTTTTGTGTGTGTGGTGCTGGGGATTGAACCCAGGACTTGTGCATGTGAGACAAGTACTCTACCAACTGAGCTACATCCCCAGCCTCAAACTCTGGTACTGAAAAGAAAAGAAAAGGAATAAGAAGAGGGAGGAAGAGAAGGAGAAGAAGAAAGGTGTGACTCAGTGGTAGAGTACTTGCTTAGCATTTTTGAGGTTCTGGGTTCCATCTCCAGGACCATACAAATAAAGGAGAGACAAGAAGGGGCTGGAGTACCAATATTCCCTTCAAGGACATTCCCCCAATAACCTAACTTCCTTCCACTAGAACTCACCTCTTAAAGGTCCACTATCTCCCAATAGTGACACATACTGGGGACCAAGCCTTCATTACATGGGCCTTGAAGGACATTCAAAATTCAAACTATAGCAAATATTATTGTTTTTAAAATCTTTGCAGGGCATGATGCTACATACCTGTAATTCCAGCAACTTGGGAGACTGAGGCAGAAGGATCACAAGTTTAAAGCCAGCCTCAGCAACTTAGGCCCTAAGCAACTTAGTGAGACCCTGTCTCTAAATAAAAAATAAAAAGGGGTGGGGATGGGGCTCAGTGGTTAAGCATCCCTAGGTAAAATCCTTAGTACCAAAGAAAAAAAAAATAAAAACTGTTAATTTGATACAGAAAATATATTTCATTATTTACATTTTACTAATTACTTTCAAAATTGAAGTATATTATTTATATCTTTATAATTGTATATTTTCTTTTGTTAACTGTTTTATGTTCTTTGCCCATATTGTATTGGAGGCTTAGTTTTTTTAATAGAATTTTATGTGTCCTATAGTTAATATATTCAGAATGATAACTTTTTAATTCTGTAGTATATATTGAACAAGTTTTAATGTTTTAATTATGTTTTTAACATGTTGGAGTTTCAGACTTCTTGATATTTTCTTTAACAGCTTCATCCTTTAATGATGTATTTAAGGAGCTCTTCAATAATTGGAGAAATTTGAACATGTTGAAAGCACAAGGACCATACAGAGGAGCTAGAATTAAGGATACTGGGAGAGGACACAGTTTTCAGAGAGGGCAGAACACTCAGAAAAAAAAGGAAAGGAAAAATTAATCTTAAAAACTGCTTCAGAGAAATTAAAGGAGACCCAAATAGATGGAATGACAACTCATGATCAGTGATTGAAAGACTTACTATTGTTAAAATAGTAATACTCCTCAAATTGATCTACAGATTCAACACAATTTCTATTAAGATCTCAGAAAAAGTTTTTGTCTCCACTGGCAAGCTGATCCTAAAATTCATATGGAAATGCAAGAATCCAAGAATAGGTTTAGAAAACTTGAAAAAACAAAGGTGGAAGATTCCATTTCCTGACATCAAAACTTACGAATCATCAGTGATCATGACTGTGAGGTACTAGCATAGAAGAGACAAAAAGATGAGTGGATAGAAATGAGAGTATAGAAGAAAATTCATGTCTTGGGACAACTGACCTTTTGTTGAGGGTGGGGATTGAACCCAGGACCTGCACATGCTAGGCAAGTGCTCTATCACTGAGCTAAACCGCAGACCCTTTTTAGTAAAAGAAACACAATTGGAATTATCAAACTCTCTGATTTCAAAAAAAATATATATAAGCTTTTTTTTTTGGTAGGCTTCTGTCCTGGATCCGGAGCTCAGGTGTCTGTGCTATGCAGAATCTGAAAACAAACCACAGGGAGAATGCTGAGAACCCTGAGAGCCAGGAAATGGAACTGTTAACATTTATGGATATAGCCATTGATTTTACTGAAGAGGAGTAGGAATGCCTTCAGCCTGCTCAGAAAAATTTATAGAGAGATGTGATGCTAGAGAACTATAGAAACTTTGCCTTCCATGACTCCTAATCATACCCAAGAATATTCACCAGAAAAGGGCCTAAAACTTATATTTCATGAGGTGATAAGTGCAAAATATAGAATTTGTGATCTTGACTATTTACCACAAAAGAAAATATGGAAAACTACAAGTGAGAGTGAACACCAGAAATCATATAAAAAATCAGGTCTTGTCCACCACCAGAGAATTTATACAGGAGAGAAGCCCTACAAATATAAAGAATGTTGCAAAGCTTTTAGTAAAAAAACAGGTCTTATTTACTACAAAGGAACCCACAATGGAGAGAAGCCCTACAAATGTAAAGAATGTGGCAAAGCTTTCAGTCAAAAATCACACCTTATTCACCACATCAGAACTCACACTGGAGAGAAGCCTTACAAATGTAAAGGATGTGGCAAAGCTTTTGGTCAAAAATCAGACCTTATTGACCACCGCAGAACTCACAGTGGAAAGAAGCCCTACAAATGTACAGAATGTGGCAAAGCTTGTGGTCAAAAAATAGACCTTATTCACCACAGCAGAACTCACTGGAGAGAAGCTCTACAAATGTAAAGAATGTGGCAAAGCTTTTACTCAAAAAAACAGGCTTTATTTGCCACAGAAGAACTCACACTAGAGAGAAGCCTTACAAATGTAAAGAATGTGGCAAAGCGTTCAGTCAAAAATCACACCTTATTTGCCACAACAGAACTCACACTGGAGGGAAGCTTCACAAATGCAAAGTATGTGACAAAGTTTTTACTCAAATATTACACCTTATTTGCCACAGCAGCATTTACGCTGGAGAGAAGCCTTAGAAATATAAGGAATGTGGCAAAGCTTTTAGCAATAAAACAGGCCTTATTCACCACAACAGAACTCACACTGGAGAACAGCCCTAGAAATGTGAATAATGTGGAAAAGCTTTTAATAAAAAATAAAACTTTATTCACCACAGCAGAAGACATCGTGGTGAATGTGAAATGTGAATAAAGTGATAATACTTTTAAAGAAACACTAAACCTTGGGGCTGGGGTTGTGGTTCCATGGTAGAGTGCTAGTCTCACATGTGTGAGATCCTGGGTTTGATCCTCAGCACCACATAAAAATAAATAATTGAAATAAAGGTATTGTGTCCAACTACAACTAAAAAGTAAACATAAAAAAAGAAAGACTAAACCTTATTAACAACAGAATTTATACAGAAAAGAAAAAATTGAAACAATGCAGCAAAGCTTTTAATAAGAAATCATTTGTTTTCATCACTAGGCTACTTATTCTGGAAAGAAGACATCTAAATGTAGAGAATGTAGAAACATTTTAAATTATATATCATATATTACTAGACATCAGAGAAAACACACTGGAGAGAAACTCTACAAATGAGACCATTTTACCATTACTCTAAGAAAGGGACAACATTTAATCCTTACCACAATAACCATAGCGTAGAGAAAGTTTTGAAATGTGAAAATTGACAATGTGACAATGCCTCCAAAATTCATTCACCAATACTCAGCACCTGTGGGCACATAGTGGTTAGAGAAAATACAAATGGAAAAAAAATTGTAGCCCCATGTTTCTTAAACACTGCTTATTTTTTGAGAAATCATTGTGCCCAGAAACCCTAAAAAATTAAATACTATTTCCAAAATGTATTTAAATTTTAAATTCATTGAACATCTGAAAACTCATACTAGTAGTGAACATTGAACAGATTTTGTCCAAAATGTATGCCTAATATAACAATGAAACATTTATAATAAATGTGAGAGTATAGTAAAGTTATTTTCTATATATTACACCTTGATGTATAGGAGGATCAGTAAAATACAGAACTCATATAAGTTTAGAAAACAAGTAGTTGTCTTTTACTTTTGCTTGAATTTATTAAGCATTATCAAGTAATTTTGTAGAAATATCAGTCATAAATATCATACATGCATAGTGAAGAAACCTCATCTTTGAAAGAATATAATTGTTTTTCTAAATCAAAAATTACTATTTTTACTTTTTAAAATTTTTTTATTATTAGTTGTTCAAAACATTACAAAGCTCTTGACATATCATATTTCATACATTTGATTTAAGCGGATTATGAACTCCCATTTTTACCCCATATACATATTGCAGATTCACATCGGTTACACATCCACTTTTTTACATACTGCCATACTAGTGTATGTTGTATTCTGCTGCCTTTCCTATCCTCTACTATCCCCCCTCCCCTCCCCTTCCCTCCCCTCCCCTCCCATCTTCCCTCTCTACCCCATCTACTGCAATTCATTTCTCTCTCTTGTTTTTTTTCCCCTTTCCCCTCACTTCCTTTTATATGTAATTTTGTATAACAATGAGGGTCTCCTTCTTTTACCATGCAATTTCCCTTCTCTCTTTCTTTCCCTCCCCCTTCTTGTCACTGTTTAATGGTGATCTTCTTATGCTCTTCCTCCCTATTCTGTTCTTAGTTGCTCTCCTTATATCAAAGATGACATTTGGCATTTGTTTTTTAGGGATTGGCTAGCTTCACTTAGCATAATCTGCTCTAGTGCCATCCATTTCCCCGCAAATTCCATGATTTTGTCATTTTTTAGTGCAGAGTAATACTCCATTGTGTATAAATGCCACATTTTTTTTTATCCATTCGTCTATTGAAGGGCATCTAGGTTGGTTCCACAGTCTAGCTATTGTGAATTGTGCTGCTATGAACATTGTTGTAGCAGTATTCCTATAGTACGCTCTTTTAAGGTCTTTAGGGAATAGTCCAAGAAGGGGAATAGCTGGGTCAAATGGTGGTTCCATTCCCAGCTTTCCAAGGAATCTCCATAATGCTTTCCAAATTGGCTGCATCAATTTGCAGCCCCACCAGCAATGTACAAGAGTACCCTTTTCCCCACATCCTCACCAGCACTTGTTGTTGTTTGACTTCATAATGGCTGCCAATCTTACTGGAGTGAGATGGTATCTTAGGGTGGTTTTGATTTGCATTTCTCTGACTGCTAGAGATGGTGAGCATTTTTTCATGTACTTGTTGATTGATTGTATGTCCTCCTCTGAGAAGTGTCTGTTCAGGTCCTTGGCCCATTTGTTGATTGGGTTATTTGTTATTGTTTAATTTTTTGAGTTCTTTGTTTACTCTGGATATTAGGGCTCTCTCTATCTGAAGTGTGAGGAGTAAAAATTTGTTCCCAGGATGTAGGCTCCCTATTTACCTCTCTTATTGTTTCTCTTGCTGAGAAAAAAACTTTTTAGTTTAAGTAAGTCTCATTTGTTGGTTCTTGTTATTAACTCTTGTGCTATGGGTGTCCTATTAAGGAATTTGGAGCCCGACCCCAAATATGTAGATCGGAGTCAACTTTTTCTTCTATCAGACTGAGAAAAGAATTATATGAAATCTATTTTTGATGTTTAACACTGAATTGTAATATTTTAAACTTTATTTTTTTTGTATTTCAGTTTAATTTTAGGTATTTTTATACACTCAGCCACATTCCTAAGCACTCTCTCCACTTTTTCAAATTTTGAGACTGTCTTGCTAAGTTGCTTGAAACCACACTAAGTTGCTGAGGCTGAATTTAAATTTCTGAAACTACTCAGCTTCCCAATTTCCTTGGATTACAAGCATGGACCATCATGCCAGGTTTACAGTGCATTTTTTTAACCTATATTTACCTTATGTATGCAATATGTCTTTATAACTGAATATTTGTTTATATGTTAACACTCATATATTGCATCCTGTTTTTAAATGAAAGACATCATAGTGTTCCACTTGACTAAATGTTCTATGTAACAGTAAAACATACTGTTGAGTAAATAATACTCTAGCATCTGTTAATACTTTTACACATGTTAATCAAACTTAATGTGGAATACAATTTGCATAAGTCAAAAAATATATATAAGGCATTTTATACACACACACACATACATATGTATATATACACATATATATGTATATATACACATATATTTATATATATACATATATATACAAATATTTGTATATATATAATATATATATATATATTATATATATATATATATATATATATATATATATATTAGTTATAGTTGGACACAATACCTTTATTCTATTTATATGTGGTGCTGATGATCAAACCCAGGGCCTTGCACATGCTAGGCAAGTGCTCTACCCTGAGCCACAACTGCAGCCCCTATTAGGCAATTTTTTAAAAATAGATTTTAAAAATTTGTTCTAATTAGTGATACATGACAGTAGAATGCACTTTGACACATTATAAGGAAATTTTAATTAAAATAGTAGGTAAGGGGCTGGGGATGTGGCTCAAGCGGTAGCGCGCTCGCCTGGCATGCGTGCAGCCTGGGTTCGAGCCTCAGCACCACATACAAACAAAGATTTTGTGTCCGCTGAAAACTAAAAAATAAAATAAATGTTGAGAATTCTCTCTGTCTCTCTCTCTCTCTAAAAAAAATAGTAGGAAGGTTGGGGATATAGCACAGTGGTGGAGTGCTACCAGTGTAAGGCTCTGGATTCAATCCCTAACACCACAAAAACAAACAAACAAAATGGAACAAAACAGCATGTTAGTGGCATGAAAACAGAAACATCAATCAATTGAATAGGATTGAAAGGCCAGAAATAAGCCCATGGATTTATGGTCAAATTTTGGCAAAGGTGCCAAGGACATACAATGGAGAAAGGACAGTACCTTCAATAAGTGGTGCTGGGAAAACTTGATATCCACATACAGAAGAATGAAAGTTGATCTTTTTCTCCTACCACGTACAAAAGTCAACTCAAATAGATTAAGAAATTAAATCTAAGACTCAAAACTGTAAAGTTGCCAGGCATGGTGGTACATACTTGTGAGCCCAGTGCCTTGGGAGGCTGAGCATCACAAGTTCAAAGCCAGTCTCAGTAACTTAATGAGGCCCTAAGCAGCATAGTGAGACCCTGTCTCTAAATAGGAACTAAAAGGCCTGGGGATGTGGCTCTGTGGTTAAGCACCCCTGGTTTCAATTCCTGGTAGGTACCAAAGCAAAAACAAAAACAAAAACAAAAAAAAAAACTGAAAAACTTCTAGAAAAAAAACATGTGGGAAATTCTCCACATTAGTCTGGGCAATGAGTCTTTGGATATAACACAGAAAGCATAGAAAACAAAAGAAAATGTAGACAAATGCAATTACATCAAACTTAAAATCTTCTACCTAACAAAGAAACAACTAGCAAAGAGGCAACAATGAATAGGAGAATATTTGTGGTATAAATGTGGTATAAATATACAATGGAATACTACTCAGCCTTAAAAAAGAAAAAGATTTTGTCCTTTGTGACAATATGCACACATGAGAAGGGGTTAAGAACCAAAATATACAAGGAATTAAAAAAACTAAATAGCAAGAAAATAACTAACTTTGATTTAAAAGTGAGTGAAAAGGGCTGAGGATGTAGAACAGTGGCAGAGCACTTGTCTAGCATGCGGCAAGGCCCTGGATTTGATTTCCAGTACTGCCAAATAAAACAAAGAACAAAGGACCTGAATGAATGAACAGATATTTCTTGAAAAAGACATCCCAATGGCCAATAGTTTCATAAACAAAATGCTGAGTAACACCATTCATTAGGGAAATGCAAATTAAAACCATAATGAGGTATCACCTCAATACCTGATAAAATGGCTGTTAATTAAAAAATAAAAGATAACAAATGTTGGCTAGGGTGTGGATAAAAGGCAACACTTGCACATTATTAGTGGGAATATAAATTAGAACAATTTTTATGGAAATGGTATGGAGTTTCCTCAAAAAATTAAAAACAACTCTCATATGATCTGGCAATCCCTGTATAGGGTATATATACAAAGGAAATGAAATCTGAATGTTGAAGATACTTCTGCGTTTCAATGTTCATAATATCCAAAATATGAACTCAACTTAATCATCCATCAGTGAATGAGTGGATAAAGAAAATGCAGTATAAATATACAATGGAATACTATTCAGCCTTAAAAACGAAGAAAATTCTGTCCTTTGTGACAATATGCCTGAAACTGGAAGATATTATGCTATGTGTAAATAAGCCTTAGCACAGAAAAACACCACATGATCTCATTTATATGTTGAATCTTAAAAAATTGAATTCATAGAAATAGAGAGGCTGGACCCTGTGGCACATGGCCGTAATCCCAGCAGCTCAGGAGGCTGAGGCAGGAGGATTGTGAATTCAAAGTCAGCTTCAAAAAAAATGAGGCACTAAGCAACTCAGGGAGACCCTGTCTCTAAATAAAATACAAAATAAGCCTGGGGATGTGGATCAGTGGCGAGTGTCCCTGAGTTCAATCTCCAGTACTCCCCCCCAAAAAACTACCATATATTTCAAGATAACAGAGTGTTTTTCAAATAGCCCTCTATAATAAATGAACTCTATTTAATCATTCCACATTATATCATATATCTAATTATCATCACATTGTACCCTTCAAATGTATGATTTGTCAATTTAAAATAATACTGATTTGGGGGCAGGGATTCTGACTCAGAGGTAGATGCTCACCTAGCATTCATGAGGCACTGGGTTCGATCCTTAGCACCACATAAAATAATAAAAAATAAAAACTGAGATATTGTGTCTACCTATAACTAAAGAAAATAAATATTTAAAAAAATAATACTGATTTTAAAAACCACACTGAGCTACCACTTCACACCCAACTAGAATGGCTATATTTAAAAAGGTGGGAAATAACAAAGGGTGGTAAGGATAAAGAAATTGGAACCCTTGAATATTATTGGTGGGAATGCAAAATGGTCAAGTCTCTTTGAAAAACTGTTTACCAGATTCTCAATTCGTTGACCATAGAGGTATCATAGAATTTGGCAATTCCACTGCTAGGGACATACTCAAGAGAAATAAAACGTGTTTTTACAAGCTTGTATATGAATATTCATAGCAGTATTATTCATCATAGCCCAAAGTGAAAACAGCCCAAATGGCTAGCAACCAACAAATGAAACAAAATGTGGTATATTCTTATAATGGAATACTATTCAACCATAAAAAGGAATGCATGCTACAATATGGAAGAGCTTTTAAAACATTATGCTATGGGAAAGAAGACAGTCACAAAACATTGTATATTGTATGATTAAATTTATGTGAAATGTCCAGAAAAAGAAAATCCACAGAGGGCCAGAGTTGTGGCTAAGTGGTAGAGCTCTTGCCTGGCATGTGCGAGGCCCTTGGTTCGATTCTCAGCACCACATATAAATAAATAAATAAAATAAAGATCCATTGACAATGAAAATATATGTACACATATAAAATTTTTAAAAAAGAAGAGAAAATCCATAGAAACTGAAAGTAGATTAGGGGTTACCAGGGTCTGGGACTAAGGGGGTAATGAGGAGATATTGCTTAATGTTTTCAGAGGTTGGGTTTAGGGTGATGAAAAGTTTTGGAAATATAGTGGTGATAACTGCACAACTCTGTGAATGTAATTAATGTCCCTGAATTCTAAACTTAAAAGTGGTTAAAATAACAAACTTTGCTATATAGTTTTACAACAATAAAAATTTATTTTTTCTTTAGAATAAATCAAAACTAAAAAATAAAACCTATTCCAACATCTGGAGACTAAATAATATGCTACTGAATGAACAATGGGTTGCAAAAGACATCAAGGAGGAGATTAAAAAAATTCTTAAAGGTAAATAAGAACATGGGCACAACATATTGAAATCTCTGGGACACTAGGAAAGCAGTACTAAGAGGAAAGTTCGTTGCATAGAGTTCATTCCTTAAAAGAGGAAAAAGTCAACAAATAAATGACTTACAAAGCCTTAGAAAAAGAACAAATCAACCCCAAAAGCAGTAGAAGACAGGAAATAATTAAAATTAGAGCTGAAGAGGCTGAGGCTGTGGCTCAACAGTAGCATGCTTACCTGGCAAGTGTGAGGCACTGGGTTCGATCCTCAGCACCACATATAAATAAATAAATAAAGTCCATTGACAACTAAAAAAGTATTTAAAAAATCAGAGCTGAAATCAATTAAATTGAAACAAAAGAAATAATTGAAAAAATTGACAAAACAAAAAGTTGGTTCTTTGAAAAAATAAATAAAATTGACAGACCCTTAGCCATGCTTATGAAGAGAAGGAGAGAGAGAGAGAACTCAAATTAGTAGTATATGTAATATCACAACAGACACTACAGAAATACAGACAATAATTAGAAATTATTTTGAAAACTTGTACTTCAATAGAATAGAAAATATCAAAGGCATCAACAAATTTCTTAAGCTATATGATTTGCCCAAAGTGAATCAGAATGATATACACAATTTAAACAGACCAATATAAGTGATGAAATAGAAGACACCATCAAAAATCTACCAACAGGGGCTGGAGATGTGGCTCAAGCGGTAGCACGCTCGCCTGGCATATGCAGGGCGCTGGGTTTGATCCTCAGCACCACATAAAATAAAAATAAAGATGTGTCCACCAAAAACTAAAAAAATAAATATTAAAAAATCTCTCTCTCTCTCTTAAAAAAAAAAAAAGTCTACCAGCAAAGAAAAGCCCAGGACTGGATGGATACACAGCCAAGTTCTCCAAGACCTTTAAATAAGAACTAATACCAGTGCTCTTCAATTTATTTCAGAAAATAGAAAAAGAGGGAGCACTTTCAAACTCATTCTATGAGGCCAATATCACCCTGATCCCAAAACCAGGCAAAGGCACATCAAAGAAAGAAAACTTCAGACCAATATCTCAAATGAACATAGATGCAAAAATTCTCATAAAATTCTGGCAAATCGAATACAAAAATATACCAAAAAGATAGTGCATCATATCAAGTGGGGTTCATCACATGGATGCAAGGTTGGTTCAACATACGGAAGTCAATAAATGTAATTCATCACATCAGTAGACTTAAGAACCATATGATCATCTCAATAGATGCAGAAAAAACAGTCAACAAAATACAGCACCCCTTCATGTTCAAAGCACTAGAAAAACTAGGGATAACAGGAAAATATCTCAACATCATAAAGGCTGTCTATGCTAAGCCTCAGGCCAACATCATTCTAAATGGAGAAAAATTGAAGGTATTTCTTCTAAAAACTGAAACAAGAGAGGGATGCCCTCTTTCACCACTTCTATTTAACATAGTTCTTGAAACACTGGCCAGAGCAATTAGACGATGAAATAAATAGAAAGGAAATTGAAAAGAACTCAAATTAGCACTATTTACTGATGATATGATTCTATACCTAGAAGACCCAAAAAGTTCCACCAGAAAATATCTAGAACTAGTAAATGAATTCAGCAAAGTAGCAGGATATAAAATCAATACCCATAAGTCAAAGGCATTTCTGTATATCAGTGTCAAATCTGCTGAAAGGGAAACGAGAAAAACTACCCCATTTACAATAGCCTCAAAAAAAAAATACTTGGGAATCAACTTAACAAAAGAGGTGAAAGATCTATATATTGAAAACTACAGAACCCTAAAGAAACAAATCAAAGAAGACCGTAGAAGATGGAAAGATTTACCTTGCTCTTGGATAGGCAGAATTAATATTGACAAAATGACCATACTACCAAAAGCACTATACAGATTTAATGCAATTCCAATCAAAATCCCAAGGACATTCCTCATAGAAATAGAAAAAGCAGTCATGAAATTCATCTGGAAAAATAAGAGACCCAGAATAGCTAAAGCAATCCTTAGCAGAAAGAGTGAAGCAGGTGGCATCACTATACCAGACCTTAAACTATACTACAGAGCAATAGTAACAAAAATGGCATGGTATTGGCACCAAAACAGACTGGTAGACCAATGGTTCAGAATAGAGGACACAGAGACTAACCCACAAAATTACAATTATCTTATATTAGACAAAGACACCACAAACATACATTGGAGAAAAGATAGCTTCTTCAACAAATGGTGCTGGGAAAACTGGAAACCCATATGTAACAAAATGAAATTAAATCCCTTATCTCTCACCATGCATAAAACTTAACTCAAAATGGATCAAGGACCTAGGAATAAAACCAGAGACCTGTGTCTAATAGAAAAAAAAGTAGGCCCCAATTTTCATCATGTGGAATTAGATCCCTACTTCCTTAATAAGACTCCTTTGGCACAAGAATTAAAATCAAGAATCAATAAATGGGATGGATTCAAACTTTGATGGATTCAAAAGTTTCTTCTCAGCAAAAGAATCTGTGAGGTGAATAGAGAGCCTACACCTTGGGAGCAAATCTTTACCCCTCACACATCAGATAGAGTACGAATCTCTAGGGTATATAAAGAACTCAAAAAGCTAAGCACCAAAAAACCAAATAACCCAATCAACAAATGGGCCAAGGAAAGGACACTTCTCAGAAGAGAATATACAATCAATCAACAAATATATGAAAAAATGTTCATCATCACTAGCAATTAGAGAAATGCAAATCAAAACCACTCTAAGATTTCATCTCACTCCAGTCAGAATGGCAGCTATTATGAAGACAAACAACAATAAGTGTTGGCAAGAATGTGGGGGAAAAGGTACACTCATACGTTGGTGGTGGGACTGCAAATTGGTGCAGTCAATATGGAAAGCAGTATGGAGATTCCTTGGAAAACTGGGAATGGAACCACCATTTGACCCAGGTCTCCCTTTCCTCGGTCTATACCCAAGGACTTAAAATTAGCATACTACAGGGACACAGCCACATCAATGTTTATAGCAGCACAATTCACAATAACTAAACTGTGGAACCAATCTAGATGACCTTCAGTAGATGAATGGTAAAAAAAAAATGTGGCATATATATATATATATATATATATATATATATATATATATATATATATATATACACACACACACACACACACACACACACACACACACATACACACACACATATACACAAGGGAATATTACTCAGCAATAAGAGAGAATAAAATCATGGCATTTGCAGGTAAATGGATGGCATTGGAGAAGAAAATGCTAAGTTAAGTTAGCCAATCCCCAAAAAACAAATGCTGAATGTTTTCTCTGATATAAGGAGGCTGATTTATAGAGGGGTAGGGAGGGGGAGCATGGGAGGAATGGACGAACTATAGAGGGGTAGGAGGGGAAGAGAGGGGATATGGGGTTAGAAATGATGGTGGAATGTGATGGATATTATTATTCAAAGTACATGTATGAAGACACGAATTGGTGTGAATATACTTTGTATATAACCAGAGATATAAAAAATTGTGCTCTATATGCGTAATAAGAATTGTAATGTATTCTGCTGTTCATATATAAATAAATTTTAAAGATTAATAAAAATTAAATAGGGCTGGGGATGTGGCTCAAGTGGTAGCGCGCTTGCCTGGCATGCGTGCGGCCCGGGTTCGATCCTCAGCACCACATACAAAGAAAGATGTTGTGTCCGCCAAAAACTAAAAAAAAATATATAATATTTAAAAAATAAATAAATAAAAAGAAAAGAAAAAAGGAAAAAAAGACAAAACTAAAAAGATCACAGAGGAAAAGACCCAATTGATAAGCAGCCACTACTGGATGGCTTGTGTTTCATATAAAATGTGAGAGAGGTTCATTTGCAGAGAGAAATCAAAGATTATCTGATCTAGAATTGGCAGAAACTGAGAGCTTGAGATAGATGGAGATCTGTGATGTCTCTCATGAACTAATGAAGTGTTTATATTCTATTCTCATGATAAGAACCATGTGGGGACTTGTTAAATATATATATATATATATATATATATATATATATATATATATATATATATATATCAGGTGTTAGGGAATTTTATGATGAGTTATGATGAGTGCCAGACAGTGCCATATATATATATATATATATATATATATATATATATATATATATAGAGAGAGAGAGAGAGAGAGAGAGAGAGAGAGAGAGAGATATTAGTGATTCTCAAATTATGGTCCAAGAACTCTTGGGAGTCCATAAGACTCTTTTTAAATTTTTTTTTAGTTGTAGATGGAAACAATACCTTTATTTTATTTTACTTATTTTTTAATGTGGTGCAAAGAATCAAACCCAGTGCCTCACACATGCCGATGAGTGTGCTACCACTGAGCCACAACCCCAGCCCCCACCCATAAGACTCTTTTTAAATCACATATCTACAAGAAGCTGGATTTTCTCCTTATACTTCAGCTCAACATATCACAACAGATCAAATGCAGAAGCAGATACAAGACGGAAGCTATATTCTATAAGACAGATGGACATGGTGGTACAGACCTATAATTCCAGCGGCTGGGGAGGTTGAGACAAGAGAATCGCAGTTCAAAGTCAGCCTCAGCAATTTAGTGAGGCCCTGAGCAACTTATTGAGACCCTGTCTTTTAAATAAAAAATAAAAAGGGCTGGGGGTATGATTTACTGGTTAAGCGCCCCTGGTTTCAATTCCCAGTACCTACCCCTCAAAAGACAGCCATTTAGACAAGGGAAAATATAAAATAATATTACTCTTCTAATTGATTTTTCAGAATATAGTTATTTTTCATAAAAATGCTATTTATATTAATGTGTAATGGGTTTATTTTAAATAACATTATATATAACATTAGAAAATAGAAGTCTCTGAGTTTTAATTTCTAATAAAGTAAAAACCAATAATGATAACCCATATAAGCAAAAGTTCTTGCTTTAAGTGTGTCAAGTGAGATCAAAAAGTGTGAGAAAAATTGATATAGATAATCAAGCCTCTCAGTTGGAAATCCTGATTTAAGAAGTCTCAATTCAGGTCGAGGAGTCTATATTGATATTTTAGAAAACTAAATTAAATAAAAATTAAGTTAATTACAAATTTTATTTGTTACTGGAGATTGAACCTAGGGTCCTCTACCACTGAGTTATATCCTCAGCCCTTTTATTTATTTATTTTTATTTTGATATAAGGTCTTGCTAAATTGCTGAGGCTTGCTTTGAACTTGCGATCCTTCTGCCTCTGTTTCTGGAGTCACTGATATTATATCATGAGCCACCATGCCCAGTAGGAGTCTATACTTTAAGAAAATTACACCAGGTGCTTCCTTGGTATGTTTGATAAGTGCCGAGCCACACAAAGGTGTTCAGGTGTTAGGGAATTTTATGATGAGTTATGATGAGTGCCAGACAGAGTCAAAACTAGGTGAATCCAATGTTTGTGAAGCAGAAAAGGGTTGGTCCACTTGAGGTTGATAAGATTGTATTTGCAGTAGAGACCTTTGATGACCAGATTTTTTATAGCTCTGTCTAGCAATGTTGGCAACCCAGGAGCAGAAGCAGAGAAAGATAACACTTTAAATGAGCTGGATGGGGTTTGAGGGGGTTAAGTTAGCTTGCAGTAGATATATATGGTTGACATTCAGGTTGTATACTGAGAAGCCTGTCTTGAGATTTTACTTGGGGAGAGTTCTGGGACTTATTAAGTGTGGGCAAAAGAGCCTAAGTTGGAAGCCTGGAGAGACCTATAGATTTTCAATGTTAGGTGAGACCTGGAAGATGTGATAGGCTCAGGAAATTTGGAACACAAGCAATTAGAAACCAACAGGGCAAACATATATCTGACAGAAAGTTACTAAGGTGTCTTGAAGGAGGACTGTGATAGGGATCAGAAAGCACTGTAAACCCTGTAAGGAAGGAAAATGTAGAAAGGATAGTTTTGTATATATGGGACCTAGATAATACTGTCTATTTGTGGTTTGATTTTTGGATCCAGGAGAAGAGAGGACTTTGGCATGCTAGTTTGCACTGTTAAAAAAATATTACAGTGACACAGCCACATCAATGTTTATAGAAGTTCAATTCACAATAGCTAAACTATGGAACCAACCTAGATGCCCTTCAAGAGATGAATGTGATAAAGAAAATATTGTATATATACACAATGAAATCTTACTCAGCATTAAAAGATAATAAAATTATGGCATTTTCAGGTAAATGGATGGAATTGGAGAATATCATGCTAAATGAAATCAGCCAAACCTCTAAAACCAAAGGTTGAATGTTTTCTCTGATAAGGAGATGCTAATCCATAATGGGAGGGTGTTGGAAAGAATGAAGGAACTTTGGATTGTGCAGGGGGAAGTGAGGGGAGAGGAGGGCCTGTGGGGATGGGAAGGATGGTGGAATGAAATGGACATTTTTACCCTATATACATGTATGATTACACTAACTGTGTGACTCTGCACAATGTACAGCCAGAGGAAAGAGAAGTTGTGCTCCTTTTGTGTACATGTGTCAAAATGCATTCTACTGTCATGTATAACTAATTAGGATAAATTTTAAAAATAACTAAAATAAGGCTGGCGATTTAACTCAGTAGTAGAGTACTTGGCTGGAATGTGTAAGACCCTAAGTTCAATCCCTGTTTCATACTAGGTACATTAGGAAATGGGTTTTCCAAGTGGGTGCTCTAATTAGACGTTTTTAGTAAGAGGACATCATTTGTATGGCATGGCTGTCCCATGTGCCAACTTGCTTCCTGGCATCTGTCCTATATAAAACCCCAGCAGAATCATACCTGTTGGAAAGGGGATGGACTGGCACATGTGTTTATTTTGAGATATATCTTCAAATTAATACTACTACTAAAAAAATAACAATACAGGGCTGGGTTGTGGCTCAGTGGTAGAGTGCTTACCTGGCACGTGAGAGGCCCTGGGTTCCATCCTCAGTACCACATAAAAATAAATAAATAAAATAAAGGTATTGTGTCCAACTACAACTAAAAGGGCATCTAAGTTGTTTCCATAGTTTAGTTATTGTGAATTGAGGTGCTACAAACATTGATGTTTAAATATTAAGAAAAAAGGAAAAAAATAACAACATGAAAATTTACAGCAATAGTTAATGTTCATTGAACACTTACTGTATGTCAGGTGCTATGGTAAGACTTTATACTTTCCATACATCATCTTATTTATCTTTTATAGCAACAACCTTCAAGGTAGGTATTATGGCCTCCCTGTTTATAGGTGAGGACACTGTGGCTGACTACAAAATGAATTATATTACTTTCTTGTAGGATTTTGATCAAGCCTCTTTCCTGCCTCTGGACTTTTATATATTCCTATTCATTCCACCTGGAAAGCTATTCCTGCTAATTCCTACTCATCCTTCTGTGCTCAATCTAAGAAACACTTTTTCTGGAAATCTTCCCTAATCTCTTGAATAGATTGTTCCCTCAATATATACATGTTTTTGAGAAAATATTTCATTATGTTGCCCAGATTGGTCTTGAACTCCTGAGCTGAGCTGAAATCCTCTTTCTATCTCAGTCTCCCAAGTAGCTGGGACTTATAGGCACATGCTAACCCATGTGACTCCCATCATATACACTCTTACAGCACCTTTTATTCTTTCTTTACAGCAGTTATTACAATCTGTAGATTTACTTGCTTATGTTTTTCATCCTGACTAGACCATGTCTTGAGAGAAAGTTGCTCTTATCTTTATACTTCTGAAGATATCATTTGTTTTCAATAAATACTCATTGAATCAATGAATTAAAAAATTTGTTCACAAAGAGTAAAGAAATCTGCTCTAAAATGAGGTTGGGTTGGGCATGGTGGTTCATGCCTATAATCCCAGTGACTCAGGAGGCTGAGGCAGGAGGATGGGAAATTGAAGGACAGCCTCAGCAAATTAGTGAGACCTTCTCTCAAAAGCTGCGGAGGAGGAAATGCAGCCTATGCTGGGATGAAGGAGTAGAGAGAGACGATTGAAGGTCAAGGAGGCAGTTGGGTGTCTCTGTACTTGCCATCAGGTGCTGGTATAGAGGCTTACAAAAAAAGTTCTTCCATTTTCTGTGGAGGATGATAGAGTTCAGGAATGATAAACTAAATAATGTTTGTGTCTTCATGTTAAGCAAGGGCATTAGATGACTGAAAATGAACATGCATTTTCAAAAGAGAGAATCTATCCTCTCTGGTCCCCTTCTCCCTACCTTCCATGATCTTCCCTGACAGAACCCAGCCTGCGAAGTGGTGGGAGAAGGCAACAGAGCTCCAACTACTCCAGAGAGGAGCAAAGCAGTCCCCAACGGCCAATCTCTTCAGGAGGAGGAAACCTGGAGTTTTATGTGCACCAGGCAGCTTGGACTGAGCCCAGGTGACTTGTGGCCTGGCTAGATCCCTGAGCCTGATGGATTTCTGACAAGGCAGCTAGGGATTCTGTGGTTGAGTACTGCAGTGACTTGGAGGTAAGATAAACTTGGTTTCTTTTTATATTTAAGCCTTTGATTAAATTCCTTTTGGGAGGACTCCTCCCCTGATGGCTCCTTGTGTCTCAGCCTGGTGGGTTCAGTTATCTTGTTTTTTTTTTTTTAAACAAGAACAACAGTTATGGTTTAAATGTCCCCATCAAAATTCCTGTTGAAACCCAATCCCCGTTGTGAGGTATTAAGAAGGTGGAAACTTCATCTGACTGTGGTATTTGGAGGTGGGACCTTTGAGAGCTGATTGAGGTTAAATGAAGCCATAAGGGTGGGGCCCTAATCCAGTGGGACTGTGGCTTTATAAGAGGAGAGACCTAAGATAGGATGTCTGTCTTGCTGTGTGATGCCCTGTGCCACATTGGGACTTTTTACAGTGTCTCTACTAGCAAGAAGGACCTCACCAGGTGCAGCTGCCTGATCTTCAACTTCCCAGCCTGCAGAACCGTAAGCCAAATAGATTTTTTTTGGTAGTCTGTAGTATTGAGTTATAGCAACAGAAAATGGACTAAGGCAGCAACATTCAGCAGTGGTAGTAGAGATGAAAAAGAGGATGTGTAGGGAGGGGAAGGAGTCTTACTGTTGGGACTGCTATCAGGGATGGCCTGGGGTTGGGCTTTGTTCAGAGCCACAGAGCAGGGACCCCACCTTCTTCCTCCTTCCACTCTCATCTTCTTGTTGCTAAACTTGGAAGATATCACTTAGAGGATAGGAGTCAAAGGTTTCACACATTTAATGGGGAAAAACACCTAGAGACTTTGTCAAGGTTTTCATATAGGATCACAGTGGCTGCTCATTCTCATGCCAGATGCCTTAAGGTGGTGGAAACTTTTAGGGTAGTTGTTCCTAGCCTCAGGGATACTTTTTGAGGACCATTGAAAGGCCAAACATATACCTATACCTATACCCATACATCTATCTAACTATCTATCTATCTATCTATCTATCTATCTATCTATCTATCTAAATGTATATATATACATACATACATACAAATACACAAGACTTTGCATATCATTTTGGGAAGTTAGGACCCAGTGGGGGTTTTCATGGACTTTTAAGTTTGAAACCTCTTATCTAAAGTATTTCTTGAACTGGAATAGCAGTTGGGTAGCACTTAGAATTCTGAGAGTGCTACAGAATATATAGTTAGCAAACTAATATCGCATTGTACCTTTTCTATCTAGTATTCACCCTGTCTACTCTAAGTGATGCAATATCCTTTTCAAGTGGTTGTCTAGCCTCTGCTTAAACACTTCCTGTGACAGGGAACTCACTGTCTTTCCCGAGACACACTCAAGTTTGTCATTGGGCCTATTTAAGCATACTTAGAACTTAATACCACACTTCAGATGATTCTGTTATATAATGTATTTTCTTTCTAGCCCAGCATTCCCCCCCTTTCTGTCTCTCATACACACACACTCTCCACTAATGAAGGTGTCTGTGTCTTTTTGCATTCATTTACTCATTCTTTTGTTCAGCCAACAATTAATTTATTCAACAAACATTTTCCAAGTGCCAGTTCTGTTCCAGAAACATCCTAAATATGGAGAAGGGATGTATAGTTGAGTAAGAAATGGTCTGTACACATTTTCATCCCAAACTGGAGCTCCAGAGCTTACTATTCTATAAATCCCTTCAGGTTGCTATCAGATCTATTACTTTAGCAAGATATGGTGTCAATCAGCTGTCAATTGATCTAGTGGTATTAGCTCATATATCTTACATTTCCATTTCCAGAATTCATTGTTCCCTTCTTTTTGAAAATTAGAACAGTTGCCTATTGCCATTTCTGGCCACATGTACCAATCCTTGTTAATCCTTGAAATTCAACAAAAGTGAGCTCTTCCTTCACCCCGGGACTCCCCACCATCTTCCTAGTTATTTCCCCTCTACTTTCAGAGGGAAAAGGTAAGGCCTCACATAGAACTTGGGGTCTTTCCCTTGTTTCTGTGGCATTTTTCTTATAAATATTTCCTTGTGGCATGGTGCATGTGGTCATGTCAAGCCCATGTCAACTACTCCACTTGGGTAGCACTGGCCTTGCTCATAGAGAAGTACCAGTTTCCTACCAGTTACAGCAGATCTCATGTATCTCACATATTGTCAGAAGTTGTGGCTGTGTATCAAAAGTTCTAGACAGGGCTGGGGATATACCTGAGTTGGTAGAGTGCTTGCCTAGCATGCACAAGGCCCTGGGTTCAATCCTTAGCACCACCACCAAAAAAAAAAAATTATATATATGGCAGCTGAACACAGATAACCTAGGTAAAATTTCATTTTAAAAATCAAGGGGTGAGCTGGGTGTGGTGGCACATCAGAAGGCTGAGGCAGGAGGATGGCAGGCTTGAGGCCAGCCTCAGCAACATAGCAAGATCCTGTCTCAAAATAAAAAATAAAAAGGGCTGGGGATGCAACTCAGTGGTTAAGCATTCCTGGGTTCAATCCCCAGTACAAAGAAGAAGAAGGAGAAGGAGAAGGAGAAGAAGAAAAAAAATTTTAAAAAGTCAAGGTGTGAATGAAGCAAGTGTAGTCTCAGAACTTGGGACACTGAGGAGGGAGGCTCACTTGAGCCCAGGAATTTGTAAGCAGACCAGCCTGGGTAACATAGTTAGATGCTGTCTAAAAAAAAAAAGGATGGTGCTTAAATCAATGTGATAAAAAATGTGTGCCATTTAGCTAGTTTTTAGCTTCTTTCAGAGAATTCTAGAGGTAGAATTCTCCACAGCCCAAGGTGAATGCCACCATCAGCCTCTTTACTTTTCCAAATCTTGCTGGTTCTTCACAGCAAGCATTACATCGTGGGGAAAATCACCCTAGTCCACGCACATCTCCACCTTGGTGTTTCCACTGATTAGCATTCTAGTTGATGATTATACAAGCCATGCAATTTAGCACTTTTATCACAGTCTTTTTTTGTGTGTGTGTGTGGTGCTGGGGATTGAACCCAGGGTCATGTGCATATGAGGCAAGCACTCTACCCACTGAGCTATATCCCCAGCCCCATAGTCTTTGTTACTTTTATTTATTTATTTTTTTGTGGTGCTGAAGATTGAACCCAGTGCTCACACATGCTAGGCAAGCTCTCTGCCACGGAACTACAACCCCCAGTCCTCATATAGTCTTATTTGCTATTGCAAGTACATATTCTCATATGTGTGACTTCTCTGTTGGGTACTTAGAATTTGGGTGAGCTTTAATAGACCTTTGGTTTTGCTTGTTTGTGATGCTGGGGTTTGATCCTAGGGCTTTGCATATGCTAGGTAAGTGTTCTACCACTTAGCTATATACCACCAGCCCTTGATTTTACAGTGTGTGTGTGTGTGTGTGTGTGTGTGTGTGTGTGTGTGTGTGTTTGGTGCTGGGGATTTAGGCTTTGCCATTCAAGTGAGATGGTACCTAAGCTAATTGTTTGACCCACACAATAAGTTGGGAAAATAGTAGATGCCTACATGACGGTATTTGAGGAGTACTAGAAAAACTGTCCCAGATCCCAAACCTTCTCACTCCAGGCGTTCATAGTATCTGTGTACTCATTAATACTTTGTTCCTTTGATTCTTGTTTCCTGACAACGTTCACTATGCAAATGCAAATAATTCTATGCTCTTATCTCTGCAAATATCAGTAAAGGGGCCAGGGATCTCAAACCAAGATATCTCAGGGGGTTATTCTGGGAAAGGGGGAGCTCCAAGGTATTCCATCGCCCCTTCAACTATAGCTACTCTCCATTTGTTTTTTGAACTAATGTTACCCTGAAACTTAATTTATAAACCATTTGGCTGCAAAAACAATTAAAAGTTTTTCTGTAGGGCATGAGTTCTCAAACTCTATTGTGCACAGAGATCTTCTGAAAGGCTTGTTAGCACCCAGATTACTGGGCCCCATCCCAGAGTTTCTGATAATTTACATCTCTAACCAGTATTTAGATGATGATGCTAGTCAAGAGAGCCTGCAATGCTTAAGGGGAATGTGCCAACAGCTCCCCAAAATCCCCTAGTAAAAGCACTGGCAGGGGATAATGGGAATGTAGTTAAAGAGGAAAAACAGGAGAACATCTCTAGAAGGGAAATTGACTGTCTCAATAAATCAGTTTCCCTGTTGATTTTTGTTTATTTTGAGTCTCTTCACCTTGATATCTGAAGACGTTACCAATGAGGATTTCTGACCGGGACTTAGATAGTCCCAACACCCCAAAGAAGAGATTCTTTATGCCTAATCCTAAGCACAACTGGGAGTTTGGTAAGAGTTTATTGATTCAGGACTTCCTGAAATTTTGATTTACCATGAAGTCAAAAGTCATAGGATCTGAAAGACCCACCAGGATTTCATATAGGGCTCTAGATAATGCTAACATGATGGATGATTGAGTCATTTGGCACTGGCAGTATAACACTGACATTAAGAAATCATTTATTTATTTATTTATTTTTTGGTGGTGCTGGGACTGAACCCAGAGCCTTGTGCATGAGAGGCTAGCACTCTACCAACTGAGCTATATCCCAAGCCCCTGACATTAGGAAACTCTAATGAGTTGGAGAAAAAGAAGCTGGTCAGTGTTCTAATCCTACCAAATATACAAATCAATAGAATTAGAGAGTGGTTTACAATATAAAGACAATTTTATTGCCAATAAAAGCCTTTAATAACTCATTTTATCCTGTTTCAGTAGGACCTTATTCTTTCTGATGAAAATCCAGTCATAGCATCTCTCATTAAAAATAAAATTATTTTGAAATAAATAAATATATAAAATAAATAGCATATACATTTCATAAATAGTTTGTCCTTATGCACAGTATCCATGCTTACATTTTAATATCATTTTCTTATAACCTACCCCATCTCCCACTTCCAATGGCAGGAAAACTGCATGTCAGGACGAATGAGAAATCTGCAGAGCCAATGTAGGGATGGCTTGCAGCAGGGCTAGAGCCCCAAGGATTTCCTTAATGAGACTTTTCCAAAGCTCTGTAGGTAGCATCTATGGCATATTCCTTGGTCTTTTGTTTATACCCATTGTCAAGGTATTTGGGTAGATTGTGGGGCAAGATACCCCTGGTCCTTGGCAGGGGCCCCCATTATTTGTTGTGCCACCTCAGGGGAAAAAACATGAATAAAGAAAAAAGTATATACAAGATTCCCTTGGGCCCAACCCTCCCCCCATCCCTCCCCAAAATAACCCAACCTTGATATACACTTTGAACAAGGCAACAGCTAGGTCAAGTTGAATGGTAAGTGCTTCGGTGTTATCTAAATTGATAGGAAGGAAGGATTCAAAAGCTATGAGTATAGTGCTTGCAGGGACAACTGTGGCCCCAGAATACATGGGTCACAGAGGTCACACCAGAGGTCCATTACCTATAGCGGAAGAGGTCTCTGGACATGGAGGGCAACTTAGAAGGATCTACTGGCCTGGGCAAAAAGTGAGTGAATTTCTGGTGCCGTTTAGTCCTGTATCCCTCCCGGGGTGAGCCGTCTTTATTCAGGGCCACATAATACTGTCTCTCGGAGTCCGAGTGTTTGTACAAGGTGGATGCATAGGTGTTGTACCAGTTTTCTTCAAACTGTTCCCGGAAAACACATTCACGTGTGAGTTTCTTCTGTGAGGGTGAGAAAACAAAGCAGAACCCATTATATGACCATTTTCCCCCATCCCAGCTTGCTGGTGGAGAAACCCTGAAATATCAATAGCACAATGACATTAGAAAATTTCAGTCCACTTGCCCTGTATTACTGAGATATCTGTCTTCCAAAAAGCACAAAATACTCCTAACTATGTCTCCTTCATCCTTTTTCATGAGCCACACAAAAATGTTTTCGGTGAGATCTTTCCTGAAGGAAGGCAAGTAGAGGAGATGGCCTCAGCTGGCTCTTTGAGCCTGAGAATTTCTGTTATGGCTTTCTAAGGCCCTGCTGGCACCCACTGAGCATTCTCCCTACTTAAGGCTAATAGCATTCAAATCCATTGAGATTACAGTTAACCATGTCCACTGACAGGCAAAGGCCTTGGATCTATATAAAGCTCCATGGGAGGTGAGCTGTGATCTCTCCTAATGAAGGGTCTCAGGCCTGTCAGTTGGAAAGCTCAGAAAAGATCTCCTTGAAAAGCTCCTCCAATCTGGCTACTTCAAGCTGGCAGCTCCTGGGTCTCTTGCCTCTGTCCCTTCTCACACTTGATCCGGCCACCATACTATTTGCTGGGGTTGCCGATACCGAGTGCTGGGGACAGGCCTATCTCTTAGGTGTCAGGGAAAAATGTGTTCTTATTCCATGTGGTGTAGGCAGCCAGAAAGCATGCTATGTGACTCAAAAGTGTGAGCCAGGAGTTGGGATTCCCTGAAAGGGTTAAGATCAGCAAAGTCACTTACCATTCCCCAGTGCTGGGCTAGCTTCCAGAACAGAGAAAATGTACTACAGCCATCCCAGTCCTACTGAGGGGCTCAGAGCTGTCACCAGAGCCTGGAACCCTCATTCTTCATTTGTTTGTTTCATTTGGCCTTTGGGACTCAGCTGAAGCAATCTGGAAATCAGGGACTGTGTTTTTAACCCCAGATCCTCAATTTGAAGGCCAGCTCTTCTACTGCCTATTTTTGTGCCTGCTACTCCTCTGGGTATACATTAAAAGTGAGACGTGCTCCTTGGGAAGGTTAATGTCCTGAACCCTGGCCATCTATTGACAGACCAGCACAGCTTACTGTTCTCATCAGAGCAGCTGGTCCTCCAATGGAAAAAGTGAGGCAAACATATCACAGAAAAGCTTATATTTGGTGGGGGGCTGCCAAGATGTAACAAGGATACACTAATCCTTTACAGTTGACAAAAATGTTTTCAAGTGCTAGATATAATTTTTATCCTTTTGCCTTACATTGTCCAAATGCTGGTGGAAATAGCTTCTGAGGAAAGAAAACCTGAAACTTACCGATCCATACAGTTCTCCTCGCTCATTCATTCCTAGGTATAGGCCAGAGTCCACTCCCCGGATGCTGATCAGTCCCACAGCCAGACTAATAAACTCCAGAATTCCTAGAGCAAAAAAGAATGCCATTCTGTTACTAACATCAAATTGAGAGAAAGCTATTCAGGTGGCAGGAGCTACCAGTCATTTATTCCCAAATGGAGGCCAGCCCTGGGTGCCTTTGGTGAATTACCAGATGAAACTGTTTTTTGTTACAAGAATGAAACCTTGGAGAAGGTGCTTTTAGTCTCTCTGAGCCTCAATTTTTCCATGCTTAAAATGGGGAAAACAATGTCTGCCTCTATTTAACATTCTTAGGCACATTCTTGTATGTTTATTTTGTGGTGCTGAGTATTGAACCCAGGTCCTTGAGCATGCTAGGTAAGTGCTCTACCATTGAACTGCACCCCCAACCTCTTAGGTCTATTATGAGGAAGAGACCATGAGAAGCTTTGGCTACAGAAGCTCCATAATTATAAGATGCTATTGCTGTCAAAAACCACCCATTTTGCTGGGCAGTGGTGCATGCCTGTAATCCTAGCAACTTGGGAGTCTAAGGCAGGAAAATCATAAGTTCAAAGCCAGCCTCAGCAACTTAGTGAGGCCTTAAGCAACCTAGTTAGACCCTGTCTCAAAATAAAAATTAAAAAGGGCTGAGGATGTGGCTCAGTGGTTTAGTGCCCCTGAGTTCAATCCCTGGTGCTGAAACAAACAAACAAACAAAACAACACCCATTTTAAGAACCAGGAAGGCAGGCAGCTTTCTCAATGTAAGAATGAGGCCAGGTTTCTTTATCATTCCCAAAGTCACTTCCCTCATCCCCAGTACACAGCATTACCTTGCTGTCCTCTAGGCTGAACTTGTTTTGCACCCTCTCAGCTCCCATGTACTTCAAGCCACATGAGGCTGTCAACTGCCTGTAGCTGACTCTAACAAAGGCCACACAGGCCACTAACTTTGCTCCCCCTGCTTATGTCAGGAGACAAAACTTGGCCTCATAAGAACTTTCTTCTAAGTGCAGGCCCAAGCTGACAAGCCTGTCATTTATCCCTTCTCTCTTGAGAATTTTGTCTATCCACAGCAGAGTTGGCAGGTAGCACTGGACTTCATACTGATTTGAGATGTTGCAACTTTAAGGGGAAAGGGAAGAAATTCAGAAATGTACTTCTAGCTGACAAGGTTAGAGGTGAATATTTTTTAATGATTTTGTTTGCCCCCAGGAGGAGAAAAAATCAAACACAAAGAGGGTGAAAGGACCCAGAAATGAAATCCTGGTGATACTGAAGACTTCACATATTTGTCCTAACATACTGTAGTACATTTATCTACTGGATATAGGCATAATAATCAACTACATTGTCCTTGGATATTCCTGTCTCTAACTACTACAGTTTTCAACATTTTAAAGATCAGAAATTTGATACAGATTGAGGCATCCAAAGGTATGAAGTAAGCTCATATCTAGCTGTCTTTCATTTCAGAAGTGTTTTTTTTTTTTTTTTGGTACCAGGAAATTGAACCCAAGGGTGCTTAACCAGTAAGCCACATCACCAGACCATTTTATTTTTTATTTTGAGACAGATCCTCACTAAATTGCTGAGGCTGGCATTAAATTTATAATCTTCCTGCCTCAGTCTCAGGAGTTGCTGAGATTACAGGTGTGTGCCACCATGCCCAGCTCAAGAATGCAATTCTTAAAGGTAATAGAATTCATAGTATTCTATGTAATCTACATAGCAGGAGGAATCAATTCCATAAAAATAAAAAATTGTAAGTGGTTAATTTGGAGGTTTGAAAATCCAGTGGGAAGTCTCTTCTAGAGCTCTAGTGACTTGGTCTGGTGGGTAGAGTGTTTCAGGCACAGCCGCTCTGGGGGCACATGTTGCCACACCAAGCCAGATCTATTCCAAGGACATAAAGTTCTACTGCTGCCAGTCTATAGGACTTAGGTTTTGGCCTTTGGTTTCTTGCATTGAAATCCTCTGAGTTTAATTCCCAGTCTGCCTGCTACTAACTATTACAGTTCAAAGAAAGGAGTCTTGGGAAAAGAGATTGACACATAATGGTAGAAGGGAAGGGAAAATAGCTAGTTCTAAGCAGGGGGTTAAAACTGATTTAATGCATCCAAATCTCCAGTTGTATCACACAAGATTCTGCCTTGATTAACATTTTAATAAATGAATTGTAAGAAGTCATAGGTGGATTGCTTATCCTAGTTCCAGAAGACATACAGCTGAGAGGGATGACTCAATCAAGATCCAAAGAAATTTCAAGAGTGTGGAAAAATGGGTTGTCTTCAACAAAATAAGCTCAATTGGAATCAATATAAAGTCCTGCCCTGTGGTCCAAAACCAATTTCCCGAAGTGTTTGTGTTGAGGTTTTGTTAAGGGAGGGTAAGCTTCAAGTGCCGATAGTTGAAATTAACCATACTCCTTAGCTCATGGCCTGTTATTATAATTGATGTGTACAAGGGCTTTTCAGTTACCTATTTCTTTTTATTTATTTATTTTGCAGTACTGGGGATCGAACCCAGAGCCTTGTGCATGCTAGGCAAGCACTCATTAATTGAGCTGCATCCTCAGCCCTATCTATTTCTTTTTATCTCCAAATACTACTCTTATTCACCTCCTCTCTTCAGGCAACCACGTCTATTTTCTTGAAAACATGAACTGTCATTTTGTGTTTGTTATATATTTTTTTTAAAATTTGCACTGGGGATTGAACCCAGGGTCTCAAGCATTCTGTGTGCATTTTATTTATATGCAAGCCTGCCCATCTCTATGATGGGGAGATGTGGCTCAGCAAAGCATATGCAACAATGGCTTAAGAGATTTGATTGAACTAAGTATGCTTAGAATGATGGGTGATTAACAGGATTATTAAAAAGCTAATGAAAAACTGGTGATATAAAAATTAAAAATCATTTAAAAGATAATCTAAAAAATGTGATCTAAGGCTGCATTCAGAGAGGTCTAGTGACTAGCATAAAGGAGGGTATTGCCCCCACTAATCTGCTCTGCCTCAACTATATCACACTGAGTTCTACTTGTTCTACTGCGTTTAGAGGTGAATATGGAAAAACAGGAGCATGTTCAAAGTAGAGTAGCCAGTAGCAATGAAATTAGAAACCAGGTCATGATTCAGTTCTGGGTGCTAAACTCTGAGGGCCACCAACTAACTGGAGCCTTTAGTTCTTTGCTTTGCTCAGGCCGATTACTTCTGAGCTTCAAGTCTTAGTTCCCTCATTCTCTAAGTATCTCATGTCTCTGACTACCCTGAGCTCATTAAGTAGCAGTGGGCAGCTTGTGATCTCACCGCCCAAGACCTGGTGTGAGAACAAATCATGAAACCAAGAGGTGTGGCCATTTGAGTCACCACAGTTTTTCTCCAACTCTATGTTCATCCTAATGCCAAAGGACAGATCATACAGGAAGTCACTTGGGTTGCATCCAGTAACAGGGGTCTCCAACAGCTGGAATCATCCCTGCCCAGCTGTCTTTGGGCATCATTTCCCTTTGCCAACTTTCCTATTAGCTGGATTCAGACTGTGGGAACCCAGTGGCACATGATGATGGAACAGATATTTCTAAACCTTCTCCTGAATTCCAGCCAGCATGAAAGGGGAGAGAAAACAAGCCATTTTCATATTTTCCCAGCTACAGCTGGACAGGGGTGTTAACAGCAAAGCGTTGAAGTAAAGTATTAAGTAGAAAAAGTTTGTCCTCAGTTCTCTTACCCTTTCAAGGTCCAGGACCTCCCTCTACTCTGCCTCATCTTGACCTCCATCTCAGGATCTACCCTTTTCGTGACAATTTCCAGGCTCTTCTCTTCTTACACCTCTCTCCCCAGCCCCTCACTCAAACCTGATCTGTCCTGGGCCCCACTGCTTCAGAACCTAGCTAGATGTGTCATTTAATCTGGTTCCACAGTTTGCCTGAGCTCCCTCAGCCATCCTTTCAGACCTTCAGGGCCAAGACAGTGCTGCCTTGGCATCTTGCCAAATAAAAACCAGATCACTCAAAAACCAAAGCAGCTGCATGAGCCTGCTCTATCCCACCTGGCAGGAGGCCTCTCCCCCAGCTTGGCTCCCAAGTCCTGCTCTGCCAGTCTACAGGTGCCCCTCAGGAATGTCAGGATCCCTGTGAACCTCATACACACACTACCAGCCAGACAAGGATTGAAATACTCCTGGCTACTGATTGCAGATGGAGAACAGGGAGCATATGCTGTGCCAACAGGTTATTATTTGGAGTCGAGGCTGCTCTTGGGCTCAGCCTGACTCGTTCTGAACACATGGATTCCAGGGTAATCCTTGGGGGCCCTGCTCTCCAATTACAACAAATAGCTATTTACTTTACATGGCCTTTGGAGACTACCTCCTCCCCCCGAGCAGAAATCTATAATATTTTATATCTTAAGTCTGGCCTACTTTACCCTGCTGGAATGTTGACTGCTAAAGCACTTATGGAATGTTAAAGTTTCGATTTATTGAATACCCTGGCTGATTAACTCAAATGTGGAGGGAGGAGAGAGTTAGCAAACTCAAACGCCACCTCTTTCTGTGCCAAAAGCTAAGCTGAGAAGGAGTAAGTGTGTGTTTGAAAGTTGGCAGGGGAGGTTACAAAAAGACAGCTTTGACCAGTTATCATTTCCTTTACAGGAAATACATGCAACTGCCAGGAAGTCAGGGAAGGAGGAAAGGGAAAAGGTGATGCAGAGGTGGTCTCAAGAACGGGGTGGGGGGTGTTGCAGAAAATATGAATATGAGAATGAATTTTAAAGGCAAAACCAAAAATGAAGCAGTCAGTTAAGCAGCAGTGAAAACATCCCTTTCCCTGCCAGTTTTATTTCCTTTGGTTTCTCCTTAAACTTAACACCCTTAGCAGGCCTGGGAGATGAAAAGAAATCAAGATGTGTCTTTAGGGAGGTAATTAAAGACCACTTATCCCAAGAGCCTATTACTGATTTATGTTGACCTTGTAGGTTATTGGGTTCAGCTCAGCCACGGAGTCAAATGCTTATAGCTGCTGGGAGCTGTATTCATAGTTTCTCTACTTTCATTGCCCCCACACTTCATTTCTCCATTATTTTGTGACTTTTCTGATATATATGCAAATGTATATATATATGATATGTATACATTTTTTTCTTTTATATACTAACAATTCCATGATTTTTAGGCCATTTCTGGGAGGCTTTGAGGTCAGGGTGGGAGTCCCATTCCTTATGAAGAGGAACAAAAGGGGACTGCAAAATCACAAGCCATGGAAGGGAAAGGAGCCAAGTTAACACTCCCTTTTCTCCCACCCCACCTTATCACCCTTTTGAGGACCTGCTGCAAGTTTATACAGACACCTGCATCCCTCCATTACCCCTCCCAACCTACTGTACTCCAGCTCTGTTTGAGTGCATTTTTCCAAGATGACATAGACCTCATTAGGGTTCCTGCCCGCTCCCAGCAAGGAAGACCAACCCTGGTTCTAAGTTGTTTGCTAGGCTTGGCCTTACCCAGAGACTGGCCCCCATCGCCCCCCCCCCCATTTTACTGGGCACACCAGATGCAGCTCTGGAAAGGCATGGAGAATAGGAGAAAGGGGAGATTTGGAGGTGGGGGAGGGTGGGAAAAAGGGAACCATGTCATGCTTGAAGGCAGGCAGAGCCTCTTGCTGGCTAAGAGAACATGCCCTTCTTGGATCATAGGGATCTTGGGAGGAAGTAGAGGGCAATAGGGGATTGGGGGGGAGGAGGAAAGGTGTGACAATTTAGTGGAGAATAGGAAGTCCGAAATAAAAACGGAAAATGACTGAGGAGGGTACACAATTGCTTAGAAACCTAGTGACCTCTGTCCCAGATCAAGGTTTATATTAATTGTATAATTAGTTCTATATGTGAGACAGGCAGCTATGTCCTTTCAAGAATCTGCATAGTGGCAGGCAGGCAGAGACAATCCTGGGTGGAGGTTAGACACCTCCTGTCCTAGGTCTAAGGGACACCTGTTTCTGGGTCTGGGAGGGAGCTCAGTAAAATTTGCTTCCTGAAGCAAGGAGTCCAGAGATAGTTCTAGGCAAAAGCTGCCCCAGAACTTGTGCCCTTACATGATGGACACCGCGAAGTTTTTCCTAGATTCCTGACCCCCAGCTCATGGTATGCTGCCCGGACTGGCTCCTACCCTGAGCAGAACAACCCCGAGGCAGACAGGTGCCCTGGATGCTCGGTTCCTGCCAGCCAAAAGTGATCCGGGCTTCGGTCGCCTGTCCACCACGCCCATGGCCCACGCAGGCTCCTGCTCCTGGCAATCATCCGCTACAGGCCTGCTGCTCTCGAGGCTCGGCCCGCGCTGCAGTCACGGTCCGGACCTCCTAGTAAAGAGCTCCTACTCCTCTCCCAGCTCCACCTGCTTTCGTCGGAGGCTCAGCATCCTGCTCCCAGAAGGAGCCCCTAGCTCCTAGGGGAGGGAGGGTGGAATGGGGAAAGGAGAGGCCGCACCGCAAGGCGCCTCCGCCCCTTCTCGAGAGCGTCCAAAGGGTGCGGGGCTCCCGGACGCCGCGCGGCTCAGGTCCGCGCCGTCGCGTCCCGCCTCGACGGGCCCTGGCGGCACTAAGCCAGGGGCGGTCCGCGGGCCCCAAGCCGGAGCCCAGAGCCGTCAGCTCCCTAGCTCGCCGTCCGCCCGCCTCCCGTTCCTCCCGGCTGCGTCCTCACCGAAGCGGCTGTGGTCGTGGCGGGTGCCGTGCACCGTGCCGTTGGGGAAGATCTCCAGGTGGAAGCCAGTGCGGCAGTAGAGCTGGCGGCGCCGCAGGATCCCCTTCAGGTGGGCGAAGTCTGTGGGCGAGCCGCGCTGCAGCTTCCCCTCGATCTGGCCCAGGCGCTCGTTCAGGAAACCCGGGGAGTCAGCTAAGGGCACGTTCCCCAGAGACGAGGAGAAGCCATGCAGATCCCAGTCCAAGGAGGCGAAGACCCCCCCTACCTCCGCCATGGCAGGGCCGACGGCGGCGCGGGCTGTGCGGGGCGCGCGCGGGCCAAGCCGGGGCCGCGGGGCGCGAACTGCCTCTCCCCGCGGCGGGCGCGGGCGATTCGCCGGCGCTCGCTCGCTGGTTCACTCCGCGCTCTGCCCAGCTGCAGTCGACGTCTGTTTGTGTCCAAGGAACTTCTCAGCGGCGGGGAGCGTGGGGCAGCGCGCTCCTGACCTTGCTCTCAGTCAAAGTGCCGCTTCCCCTCCGCATCCATCTCTCCTGGCCTCTCATAGCTGGCTTCGTGGAGCTATCAAATGCAAACAGCACTTTATATACATACCCACTCCCCTTACATTGACATATTGGATATTTAAATACAAGCCACACCTCACTGGCATCCCCTCAGAGATTGGTGTGTGGGTTCTTTTTTTTCCCCCTTCTCGTATCCATTTGGCTCTTTTTGGGAGAGGGGGGTGGAGGGGGGAGAGCGAGCTAGCTTCACTCCCTCTTTTATTATGAAAAAAAAAATGGCAGGAAAAAGCTACACATTGCAGTGAGGCATAACTGCTTTTGGCAGGTTTTTCTGAAACTGCTGATGAAATAACGGAGCCCAGTGCGGGGAGGCCGTTGGCGCCCACGGCCACTCAGGCCTATTTAGTGGGGGTCTGTCTGTCCGTCTGCTGCACTGGGGCGGTCCCCACCTCCCACGCATCTTCAGGTTACTGGCCTTTGGAAAGTGCCGTGAGACCAGGGCTTCAGCCCCCTCTTATTTCCCGGTTGGTAGGAGGCTGCAGAAGGGGCATCTGGCCCAGGACAGTGGTCTTTGTTCCGCTGGCCCCTAGTCCCACTCCCCACCTGTAATTCTGCAGGGGGCTGAGGAAGTGAAAAATCCGGAAGCGAATGCAGTTGCAAAATTCAGGATTGGGGCTAGTGGCGGTCCCAGCAGACACCAAGGCGGGGGGGGGGGGGGCTTAAGGGGTCTGGGAGGAGCGGGAAACCCCACTTCTTTCCCCCTGGAGGAAAGAAGACATTTTTTTTTTTTTTTGTAAGAGAAGTTACAGCTTTGGCAGGTGGGGGAGTAAGGAATAGAAAGCGACCTTTTTGAAAAATGATCTCTGCTGGCTTTCTGGGCGCGCTTTTACAAGGCTCTCGTGAGCAAGCTCCAGGAGAGGCCATTGGAAGCCTGGTGGGGGCTTGTTTCTTGTTGGAAACAGGTGTTTCCTCGTTCTGTCCTGTGCCCTGCTCCCAGATATTCTACCAGGAAGAGCGGCAGTTGGGGCGGGAACCCGCGGCAGCCAGGGCAACTCAGAGTGGAGAGGACCTGGGGAGCAGGTGCCAAGCCTGCCCGGAGCCCCCGTACCTCTGCCCCGCGCCTGAACCTCGGGGCCCCACTTGGGCCCTGGAGCTCGGAGTCCCGCTCATCCATTAAACGGCGTTGTTGCTTGCAGTTTTCGCCCGAATTCCGCTCTGGCCACCTTCCCAGGTTCCCGCGGCAGCTGAACACAACAAATCGCGCGCCGCCCCCGACCCCGCGGCGCCTCTGCAGCGCCTCCTGCTGGAGACCCCGCGTGCCGCGGCAATAAAACAGATTCGGTTCATTTCAGATAGTGCAATTTGAGGTCCTGATCCTGAGCTCCCATGTGAACTCTGTGCTCAGTCCCTAGAACCATAACAGTTCTCGGTTTGGAGCATTATGGCTTGGTACTGTTGAGCCTCTCTAGCTCAGAGGGAACCTCCAGGGCCAAGCATAAGATCTGGCACATATACGTACTCAGGAATAATCTGATGTGCTTTCAGTAATAGAGAACACAGAACACAGATGCAAATCATCTTTCAAGTGTAGTGGACACAGAATTGCAAGAGGTGGCATCCATACTGGAGCATTTATGAATGAAATGATAGGCTGTTTGCGATCTGCTTTAAAATTATCCAAAATAAGAAGACAGAAGGAATGGAAGTATCTATGTAATATCTATGTAATATTGTTTACGTGCTGCTAACTGTTGACAATCAGCAATGATTTTATTAAAATATATATGTATATATATAAAATTAGATGTAATATATACAAAATACATATGAAAATTTCCATACTAAAAACTTCATAAGGACTAGGAACTCAGTGGCAGGGTGGTAGAATGCTTGCCTAACATGTACAAGGCCCTGGATTCAATCCTCAGCACCAAAAAAAAAAAAAAAGAAAAAAAGAAAAGAAAAAAGAAAAAAAGTGTGTGTGTGGAGCCCCGATCAAGAACAACAATGATGAAATCATTCCTTCTTCCCTTCTAAGGTTTTTGGGTCTAGTGAGAAGGTGGAGAAGGATGAATAGAGATTAAGACAAGTTTATAAATAACTAGAACACCAAACAGTATAACGTGCACAATGCTGTGTGGATTTATATAGCAGAAAGAAGACTGATCTAGGGGTTTAGGGGTGTGTTCTGCACTAAGGTGGCCTTTGTAATAATAGATGGGCCTTGAAGGGAAGATGGGAAGAATTTTACAAATTCAAATCGACTACTTCCAGGAAGAAGAAAATGGTAACAAACCCAAGTTGAACAATTTTAATTGGTGCAGTCTAATTCTTGGGGGTTTAATGCCAAATGAAATAATTAGACAAAACTTCTTTGAAAGCTTGCGATATAAAGAATTTAGATGTCTCTATGATGATATAAATTATATACTGATAATGGCAAAGAACATTTCCTCAACAGTCACTTCAGGAAATTTTTGCATTTTCTGTCCCTCAACATTCTCAAAGTCACCAATCACACAGCTGGCAGATCTGGAGTCCTACTTGGTTGAAGGTCAAAGATACAAGCATTCCATTGCCCTTCTGGCTCTTTTGAGATTAAGCTGACTGACGATTCTGTTTTTTTTTTTTTTTTTTTTTTTTCAGTTGTAGATGGACACAACACCTTTATTTTATTTATTGTTTTTTTTTTTTAATGTGGTGCTGGGGAATCTAACCCGGTACCTCATGCATGCTAAGTAAGTATTCTACCACTGAGCCACAACCCAGGCCCCTGATGATTCTGTTTTAAATAAGGTTTCTATAAAGAATTCTGATTAATAGAACACTTTTGTGAAAGTTATTTAATTTTCACAACCTTGTGGAGTAGAGGTGTCATCTCCATCTTAAAAGTGAAAAAAAGGGAGAAGGAGGCTAAATGACTGGGACAAAATCGTATAGCTAATAAGTAGCAGATTTATAGTTTGATCTCAGACCCACCAGGACCAATTATTCATGGGATTTGGGATTGTACAAAGGTTGGTGTGTTGAGGACAGTGAAATTTCAGAATATATCAGTTTGCAGAAAATCTTCAGCAGGATACAACCTCAGACCAGGATTGTGTTGGTTATATGGGTTGAGAGACAAATATGTACATTAAATAAAGAAATAAAAAGAAAGCAGGACAAGATGGCATACACCTAGAATCCCATTGATTCAGGAGGCTGAAGCAGGAGTTTTGAAAGTTCAAGTCCAGCCTTGGCAACTTAGTGAGACTCTCTCAAAATAAAAAGTAAAAGTGGTTGGGGATGTAGCTCAGTGGTAGAGCACCCCTGGGTTCAATCTCCAGAACAATTAAAAAAAGGAAAAAAAAATAAACCTCACTGGGTTCAGAGAATCATTTATAAGGTGGACATAAATGTACCCCTTCACAGGGGTATTGTGAGGTTGAAATGAAAGCACTGATGGAAAGCACCCAATGTTCTGTCTGGCACATGGAAGATACTCCACACATCTGAGACTCTTACATCTTATCCCAATACTTCACAATGTTAATGTGAAAAATAAAGCAATTTATGTGAAGAGAAAATGGGGGGGACTCCTTAAGAAAAGGGAGAATTCTGAAAATAATTTTTTTTAAAAAAAGAAAAGAAAAAGAGTTCTGACTTCAGCTACAAGTGAAAAGAGGTGGGGGCAACATACCAGGCTCTATTTCTGAAGGAAGGAGGTGATGTTGATAATGCTGGTGCTCAAATCCTTCCCTGAACACACCCCTAAGAAGTGTAAAAGCATGTCTAGAACTTTAATCTGCCCACTTCTTCATTTTTCTGGATGATTTATAATTTGTTTTCCCTTCCTAGTTGAGTTTCCCTGACAAGCTGTATTGCTAGGAAAATCCTGCAGGGGGTGCAGTCAATAACATCAGTGACTCCTATTTCTTGAGCATTGAGCACATGTTAAGCTTTATCCTGGGGGCTTTACATGCATTATCTCTTGTGAACCTAATCACAACTCTAAGAAGTATATTTATTTTCATTTTACATATGAGGAATCTGAGATAAAAAAGATTCAATAACCAGTAGCAAAGGTAGGACTTAAACCCAGGTACTTGGCAGGGGAGTGGTAGTGGTGTTGAGGATAGAACCCAGAGCATTGAGCATGTAAGGCAAGCTCTCTACCACTGAGCTACACCCACAGCCTAAACTCAGGTAGTTCTTAACCCTTGATTTTAAGTTAGGACTTAACCAAAACACTAGACTACCTCATTTTACTTCAAAAAGAACTTGTATTGCTCCTTTGTCCTGTGTTCTTCCCTTCCCCCTACTTCTGCCTTCCTTACTTTATGCAGACAGCAGTATAGTGTAGTAGTTGAACACTCCATCTCTAGTGTCAGACTACTTGGGTTCATAATCCCAGCGTTAAGCCATTCTAAGTATTGGAACCTCAGTTTCCTCTTTTCTATGATGCAGATGATGAGGGTTTCTGTAAGGTTAAATGAAATAATATGTAGGAAATACTTAAAACTGTGTCTGGCACATATTGTCACTGTTCTTAATATTATTTACATTTTTCCTGGCCTCAACCATATTTCCTCCAAAGTTTCCTTGAACTATTCTTTGTTCTTTTTAACCTGAAGAAGTATATAAGAACATTGCTTAATGGCCCAGCCACACAAAAGCAATCAATTGAAATTCAATTGTGATATTGGACCACTCTTGTTCTCTCTGGGCTGTCTCAGAAGCAGGGTAACTCCACTGTCAGCCTTGGGTGGGCAAGCAAATAGTAAGATATTAGGGGCCTGGGAAAACACAGGAAGTTGCTCATTTGTATAATTCATTTGTTGAGCATCCTAAGTGACAGGCACTTTAATACTATCATTATCTTCATTTTTAACAGATGTTGAAACTGAGGGCTTGAGAGGTTAAGTCACTTGCTTGAGGTCATACAAGTAGTCTTTGGTGGGGCTGAAATTCAGACCTGGGATCTAACTCCAGAGACTGCTGTTGATCAAGGCACTCCTCTGAGAAGAATTGGGGGTCTTACTCAAAGAGAAAGTAATATAAGCCAGGTGTTATGGCACACACCTGTAATCCCAGTGGCTTGGGGAGCTGAGGCAGGAGGATAGCAAATTCAAAGCCAGTCTCAGCAATTTAGCAAGGCCATAAGCAATTTAGTGAGACCCTGTCTCAAAATAAAAAATTAAAAGTGTTGGGAGTGTTGTTCAGTGATTAAGTACCCCTGGGTTCAGTCCCTGGTACAAAGAGGGCAAGGGGAGAGATAGAGATAGAGAAAGAGAGACAGTAAGTAATATAACATGTCTCAATCATCTTCTGGACAAGGAAGAACCCAGGTTAAAAGAGCACTCCTTGGTGGGGTGCAGTGTAGTGGTAGAATGCTTATCTAGCATGTGCCAACTTCTGGGTTCTATCCCCATCACTGCAAAAACAAAGAAAGGAACAACAACAACAACAAAAAAAAAAAAAAACAGAATTGGTCTTTTCTTCTCTTATCTTTTTCTTTTGCTCCAGGTATCTGCATCTAGAGTTTGAAAAGATTGCAAGAAGATTATCTTTAGTCTCCCTACCCCCAATTTTTGGGTCCAGAGAGGAAAGAAAATCTCTTTGACTTGGATCAGCCCCCCATCTTACCTGTCTGGTCAGTCTTCTGCAGTGACATTGAGCTACAAGTCTCCTTTGTCTCTGCTGTCATTCTCCTGTGTGCCTACCTGTAATGGGGATAGGTAATGGACCATTTATTCTGGCTGTAACTTGACATTAGTCGGCAGGTGATGACATCTTTGTGAAACGATCTGTTAGCTCTCTGAGAGGAACAGGACACCATGGAATGTGGCTCTAACCCTGGCAACTTGGGTCACTTCTCAACCTGGTGTGTGTGACTGTGAATGAGGCTATCAATGGTGGCTGTGTACATCTGGGACTGGTTGTTGAGGGAGGAGAAGTGTGGGCAGAGACTATGTTTGCATTGATTTTTCCAACAACACAAATATGTGCTTATGTTTGTATTTGGGACAGGTGTGCAGAAGAATTTGCATATGTCTATAGAACAGCAAGAATTATGGATTTGAGGTGTCCATATGTGTGTGTAAGTCTATGAATCAACAGGCAGCCCCTGCAGATTTACACAGAAGAAATAAAAATGATGATTGTGAAGCTGGGTTCTTTTGAATTCAAAGTCATTTTTTCCCCTGAGGTGATTATTTTATTATTAGTAGTATTAATAGTAGTAGTAGTTGTAGTAGTCGTACCAGAGATTGAACCAAGAGTGCTTAACCACTGAGCAACATCCCCAGAGTTTTTATTTTTTATTTAGAGACAGGGTCTTGCTAAGTTGCTTAGGATCTCACTAAGTTGCTACGGATAGCCTTGAACTTGTGATTCTCCTGCCTCATCCTCCCAGGTTTCTGTTATTACAGGTGTGTGCTTCTGCACCTGGCCTGCAGGTGATTATTTTAGTCTCACAGTCTAAGGCAGACAGGGAAGCCAAGTTAGAGGGGGATAAGGGGACCAGGGGGTGGGGCCCAGTTTCCTTGGAGCCTCAGTGAGGTAGCTTTATAGCATCTCCATACATAAATGAGAGGAAAATGCAGGATCTTGAAATCAGTTTTTTTTCTTTCTGTTATGGTCTCTGATTAGCAGGATCTTCTCCCTGCTTTGTCTCTCTCTCAAGTTCCCCAGACTTCACCCTTTTTCTGGGAGGGGTTTGAATCTCATTATTTATAGTCTAATTTCTGGGAAATACATAATTATTAACTGCATTTGAAAATATACAAAGGAACTCTAGGATTTAGTGTGCTCTCAGAGCTGCTGATGCCACAGGTTTCCCTAAGGATAGCTTGTATGACTCTTGGCAACGACAAGTTTAAAGGTATGAAGTGTGGAACGGTTAGCAGAATGTATAGTCAGTAGTTACTTGGGCAAGTAGTGGAAAGAAATGTGCTATTGATGTGGGTTATTGTCCCAGCTCTCACTGGAAAAAACACTGTGTGTGGCTTTGGTTAAATTATTTTTCATTTGAGGACCCAGTTTTCCTACCTGTGAAAAGAGAGTCCTGGACGAGATCAGTCTTTCTGAAACTTATTTTTTAACTGAAGTAACTAATGACATTGGAGAGCAAATATGAAATCCCCAACATGGGTAGGGGAAAGGGGCAAATGGAGTAACCCAAATAAGCCTACCACAAGTTCCAAGTGTCTTTGAGGTCTCACATTTTATCTTTTTTTTTTTTTTAAAGTGAGAGTGAGAGAGGGAGAGAGAGAGAATTTTAAAATTTATTTTTTAGTTATCGGTGGACACAACATCTTTCGTTTTTTGTATGTGGTGCTGAGGATCGAATCCAGGCCGCAAGCATGCCAGGCGAGCGCGCTACCACTTGAGCCACTTCCCCAGCCCCTCACATTTTATCTTAAAAATGCATTCAGCTTTGTAGCATAGTTTAAGTTCTGGTATTGTGATGCCTCCTGCTTCATTCTTCTTGCTAAGGATTGCTTTGGCTTTTCTGGGTCTCTTATTTTTCCAAATGTATTTGATGATTGGTTTTCTATTTCTATAAGGAATGTCATTGGGCTTTGATTGGCATTGCATTGAATCTGTATAGTGCTTTTGGTAGTATGGCCATTTTGTCAATATTAACTCTGCCTATCCAAGAACAAGGGAGCTCTTTCCATCTTCTAAGGTCCTCTTCAATTTCTTTCTTTAGTATTCTGTAGTTTTCATTGTAGAGGTCTTTTACCTCTTTCATTAAGTTGATTCCTGAGTATTTTTTTTTTGAGGCTATTGTGAATGGGGCAGTTTTCCTAATTTCTCTTTCAGAGGATTCATCACTGATGTATAGAAATGCATTTGATTTATGGGTATTGATTTTATATCATGCTACTTTGCTGAATTCATTAATTAATTCTAGAAGTTTTCTGGTGGAGTTTTTTGGATCCTCTAAAAAATAGCAGATATAATTTTCCTATTTAAATATTTGCCTTTGAAACCATGACTGTGTACTTTGATATAGCTATTTTAATTTTTTTTGTACTGGGGATTGAACCCAAGGCTTTGTGCATGTGAGGCAAGCACTCTATCAACAAGCTATATCCCCAGCCCTGATATAGCTAATTTAAAAAATAGTCTTAACAGTAATAAAATTATTAAATATAATAAAAAATTCTGTACATATTGTTTTAAAAATGCACTCAAAGTTTGCAGTCTCCTGAATAATATAGCTGTGTTTGTTTTAATTTAGAAATGTTTTAAATTTCTTATACTCAAATAAAATTGACACTCCAGTAAAGATGCCATGTTTATCCTGTGGCTTCATGGACCCCCTTGCAACATTGCCATGGACCCCCAGGAGTAGGCATACCCTAGTTTAAAAATCTGGGATTAGATGATTAAGATTCCTTTCTGCTCTAACCCTCTGTGGTTCAATGACCTGAGAATACCTGTGGTGTCTTTGGTAGCTGCGCCCCCCCAGGAGGCTAGAGGGTTTTTTTTTTTTTTTGGTATGATTGTTTGAGCATTCCATTCCCTTCCTTCTTTCCTTCCTTCATTCTTCCTCTTTTCTTTTCTTTTTTTTTTGTGGTACTGGATATTGAACCCAGGGGTGACTTAACACTGAGCTATATTCCCAGTCTTTTTTATTTTCTATTTTTATTTTGAGACAGGGTCTTTCTAAATTGCTGAGGCTGGCCTGGAACTTGGGATCCCCCTGTCTCAGCCTCCTGAGTTGTTGGGATTACAGGTGTGTGCCACTGAGCCCAGTTCCCTTTCTCTCTCTCTCTCTCTCTCTCTCCCTTTCTTTCTTTCTTTCTTTCCAAGCACTCTACCACTAAGCTACACTCCCAACACTAAGCAGTAAATTTTCTAAACAGTTATGCAAAAGAACAAAAATTCCTGATTTCTAGAACCTTGGTTCTAGAACAAGTATCTTCAGGGTGTCTTTGCTGAGCCCCATCTACAGGCTCAGGCTTTCTCTAAATACCTGCTGGGAGGTCAAGAAGAATTTCGTATGGGACTAATTGTGTAGCCTAAAGTAGCTTACATATTGCAATAGGGGTTAAGAGTTGACTGAGTTAAGTGCTAAATTGTGAGTGCTTCAAGAGGTTGATAAGCAGGAGCTCTATGTGCTTCCTGGAGGAGGTGACACTAGAACAGAATTTTGAAGAATGGGTATTGTTGAGATGAATTAAGTCTAGGAAGAGCAGCATTTCAACTTGGAGCAGGGCATAAGGAAAGTTCTGGAGGTTGTTAGGATTGTGGTGTGCTCAGGCCTAGACTGCTCAGTTATAGGTGGCACAGAAAACTGAAATGGAGTCTTTCTCCCTGAACATTAGTTATTAGCTACTGATCAGTCCACTATCTTTTTTAAAGGGCATATTCATTCGTTCATTGAAGATGTGGTGTTACCCAGGATGATTCAAACTCTTGGGCTCCAGCAATTCTCCTGCCTCAGCCTCCTGGGTAGTTGGGACCAAAGGTGTGTATCACCATGCCTAGCTTAGTCTTTTTTTTTTCCATTTCTTTTCTTTCTTTCTTTCTTTTCTTTTCTTTCTTTCTTTCTTTTTTTTTTTTAATAGGCGCTTGTGAGGAAGAGAGCTGAACCCCATTCCTGCAGGAAGTAGGAAATTCCTGGGACAAAGCAAAATCAACCTCAGAAAAATAATTTAGGAGAAAGAATAGAGGAAACTTATCTAAATGGCCTTATACAATGCCATCCAATCTAACCTATGATTAGATGCAGGTTTGGAATGTAAACCATTAGATCTCTGATCTTTAGGATGCATGCTATTGCCCTTGATTTTCTTTAACTTGTTAGTAAAAACTATTTCAAAAACTCTGATTTTGTCTTATCTAAAATTGAGAAGAAATAAAAAATTTCCAAGATTATTTAAAATGTTAGGAGCACCTTTGGTTAAAGGTGTGGATGTGCCCCTTACCAACTAGATGGGTGGTGCCACACTACTTTAGAGCAGAATCTAAGGAGGGAGATACACTTACAGGGAGCAGAGTTGGTGGCAAAGGGATGTTTTAGCAACAGGCTCAGGGACAAGTAGTGTTTAAGCCAGCAGTCAGGCCCAGGGAGGCCTGGCAGCAGGCAATAGAGAGGTGCCTATGTGGGACAGCAGAGCTGACATCCAGGGGTCTGACAGCAGGCTGGAGATACAGCTCTAGGGAAGAAGCTGGTCTCAAGGAAAAACAGCTGCAGGCGACAGGCTTACATTATCAGTATGTTAGAAATCTGGACAAAATAAAATATTAATGTGACTAACAGAAAAAAGGAGGTGTTAGCATGTGTGAGGCTCTGGGTTCAATTCCCAATATTATAAAAAAAAGAAGAAAATAAAGGAAACAAGGAGGTGACAGGGGAAAAAATAGGAAGACATCAATGAGTGCTGATTTTCTTTCTTTTCCTTTTTTTTTTTTTTTTTGGCATGGGAGATTGAAACTAGGGACACTTTGATCATTGAGCTACATCCCCAGCCCTTTTTAAAATTTTTATTATTTTTAAATTTTGAGAAAGGATCTCACTAAGTTGCTTTAGGCTGGCATTGAACTTCTGATGCTCTTGCTTTAGCCTCCTGAGTCTCTGGGATTATGGGCATGCAAAGTACTGATTTCTTAATCTTTTCTGCCAGAAAGCCAAAAGATAATGTCTAAAATTGAAACATGTAAATTTTAAAATTCTAAAGGACTCCAGTTGTAAAAAGGGAACCAAGTTGGGTAGGGATTACACGTATTAGCAAAGAAACCCTCTACCCCTACAGCTGTGGGAGAATTTGGATACCTAGGGAACTAGAAGCCTCAGATATTGAGGGAATAAGATAGGAGTCTCATCACAGGAGCTGCTAAGTACAAGACAAGTACCTGTACAGGGAAAAGATAAGGGCCAAGTTACTGGAACTAAAGATTTGAGATGAAAGCAGAGTCAGATGTCACTTACTTGAACTTTAGTTAATTAGGTATGGATGGAAATATCTTCTATTTCCTTCTGATTCAGGACAAAACAAATTCCAGTGCTGTAGTTTGGATCTGGAATGTCCTCCAAAGGTGCATGTGTTAAAAGTTTGACATCTGGCTTGATACTATTGGGAGGTGGTTGAACCTTTAAGAAGTGGGGTCTAGTTGGAGGTCTTCAGGTCATTGGGGGTGTGCCCTTGAAGGCGATAATGTGACCGAAGTCCCTTCCCCTCTCTCTTTTGTGCTTCCTGTCTCTTTTTAGAAAAATTTTTATTTTTAGTTGTAGATGGACACAATAACTTTATTTTTATTCATTTATTTTTATGTGGTGCTGAGGATGGAACTCAGTGCCTCACACACGCTAGGTGAGCGCTCCACCACTGAGCTACAATCCCAGCCTCACTTCCTGTCTCTTGATAAGGTGAACAGTTTTGCTCTGCTGTGCACTCTCTGCCATTGTCATTGCTACCTGACATCTCTTTCAGAGGCCTACAAGCATTGGGTCAACCTGATCACACAAACTGGAACTTTCAAAACTGTGAGTCAAAATGAACCTTTTCCTTTTATAAATTAAATATGTCAGGTATTTTGTTGTAGTGACAGAAAGCTAACACATCTAGAATCTGAGTTTGATAGAGATGGGGAACAAACCCATTGGTGGGAATTAGATGGCCCTAGATAAGACATGGAGCTGAATTGGTCATCACAGTGTGACCTAAATAAACAAACTCCCATTGTCATTCTACTGCTTAAAATCTCTGCAGCAGAATCTGGAGGCATAGGCTTCCTCAGTTCCCCCATTCTCCTCCCCACCCTCCTAGAAATGGAGTACAAAGTATCCTTTAGGGCGTTAGCTTCACTGAGTCTTCACTGTCTGGACCTCCCCAAGGCCAGGCCTTTCTTGATTAGCATCTCAGGCCCACAGTGGAGGATGAGGTCACCCTGGTGTGAGATGAGATGACAGTATCATGACTTGGCTGACCATAAAACAACTGCTTTTAAAGCTAAATTTTGTAATCTCGTAGTTTACCCGGGGGGTTGTGTAATTCAAAGCAATGGCCATGAAACTATTTGTAAAATTGTGACTTTCTCCTGAACCAAATGTGGATTAGGGGTAGGGGAAGGGGGGAAGGAAGAGCTGAGAGCTGGGGGAGGCAAGCATGGCCCAGATGGTTCCAGGGTGGGGCCAGCACTTAGGGTTTCTCTTAATGTGACAGGGGTCTTCTCTTCTGCAGATATAAAAAGCTTTGTGTTTTCAAGTGCCTCAAAGATTTCCCAAGCAAAGGGTGCTTAACATACTGACCTTAACCTGAAAAAAACAGTAAAAGAGAAAATCCCAGCAGGAATTGCTCAGCCTCCTTAACTATAACTGGGGCCAGCTGGCTGCTTACTTGGGGCGGGATAACTTGCCCTCTAGCAAGGGTTTGGGGCTTGGCCATCCAGGGGGATGACAATGTTAGAATTAGATACACACTGTAATTGGTACATCTCAGGCTCTCTTGGCGTCCAAGAGTGAATTCATAGAAGATATGAAATATCAGGTGAAGGGTTGACAATTACTGGATAATCCCAGCTATGTGGAAGGCTGAGGCAGGATTTCTTGAGCCCAGGAGTTTGAGGCCAACCTGGGAAACATAGTAGGCCCCTACCTCAAATCCAAAACCAAAACCCAAAATAAACAAACCAAAAAACCCAAATAGATTTTCATTTGACTTCTGGCTCTGTGACCTTAGGCAAATCATATAGGTCTTCCAATTCTGTCTTTTTGGGCTGTAAAATTGAAACAATAATAGAAGCTACCTCTTAGGTGATTGTGAGACTAAAGAATGATAATATGTGATATATATGCTATATGACCTATATATATGATGTGATGGTCCCACAGTGAGTTTATAACAAACAATGATACATATGCCAGTGATTATGTGGTTCAACATTAGTGGATTTAGCCAGACACAGTGACATGTGCCTATAGTCACAGCTACTTGAGAGACTGAGGTGGGAGGATTGGTTGAGTGCAGGAGTTTGAGGGCAGCCTGGGCAACATAAGGAGATCCATTTCTAAAGCACACAAACAGACAGACATTCTGTTTTTATTCCTATTCTTTTTATTCCTATAATTGCTTATGATAGTGAAGTATTGAAGGATGGAAAGAGGTGAATTAGCATAATTTTTAGCAACAGAGGACTGTTTTGTGAATACATGCTCTGTCCTTTTCTAACTTTTCCCATTCTATCTACCCATTATCTTTTCAAAGGATGAGGATCAGTGTGGTATGGAAAAGAAAGAAACAGACAAATTGGATGTTATGATATGAATGTGTCCCTCAAAGTTTGTATGTTGAAAATTCTCAATATGGCCGGGCATGGTGGCACATGCCTATGATCCCAACAACTCAGGACGCTAAGGCTGGAGGATTGGCAAGTTTGAGAACAGCCTCAGCAACTTAGCGTGTCCCTAAACAACTTAGTGAGACACTGTCTCAAGATTAAAAAAATAAATAAATAGTTGGGGATGTAGCTCAGGGGTAAAGCACTCCTGGCTTCAATTTCCAGTACCAAAAAAGAAAAAAATAAGAAAGTCCCCAATATCCCAATATGCCAGTATTAGGAAATAGGCTGTGGGCTGTGATAGTCCGTTTTCTGTTATTATGATAAATACTTGAGATAAATCATCTTATAAGGAGGAAGTGTTTTATTTTGGCCTATTGTTTCAGAGGCTTCCATTCCTGGTCACTTGGCTCTGTTGCCTTTGGTACTGTGGTAATACAGAACATTGTAGTGGAGATGCATGGCAGAAGAAATGGCTCACCTTATATTGGCCAGAAGCAAAAAGAAAGGGTATATTAGGAACAGGCTGCTATTCTAATATCCCCTTCAAGGGCATACCCCCAATGGCCTAACTTCCTCCCACTAGACCTCTGCATCCTAAAGGTTCTATCTCCCAATAGTACCACAGGCTGGCAACCAAGCCTTTAACACATAGGCCTTTTGGGGAAACTTGGGCTTTTAGGAAGTGATTGATTGAGGCAAAGCCCTTATGAATGGAATTGGCAACTTATAAAAGAAGTTGGAGAGGGAGCCTTTTAGTCTTCTGCCGCGTGAGGATACAGTATTCAAAGTGCCATCTTAGAAGCAGAGACCAAGCCCACATCAGACATTGAACCTACCAGCACTTCAATCTTGTACTTCCCAGTCTCTGGAATTGTGAGAATTAATTTTCTATTATTTCTAAATTACCCAATTTGTGGTATTTTGTTCTAGCAGTAGGAACTGATTAAGACATGGGGCTTGACCTTGAGCTGTGTCACTTAATATGTCATGGAATTCTAGATGACTTTCATAACTTCTGTGAGTTTCACTTTCCTTGAAGGGATTTTTTTCTATTAATTGAAATAAATGATGTGTGTAACATGGTTGGCACTGAAATACACAGAGCAGCTCTGCCCATCAATCCTTGTTCAAAGATTTTAGATTTTTTAAAGATGTGTAGGTTACCTAAGGCTGTGAAGGGTTTATCAGTACCCCATGATTTCAAGGATTTGAAATGTACATTTTTTAAGATGCCCCTTGAGAGATTAACCTATAGGAAAGTCCTTCCCAACAAAGACCAAGAGCACCCTGCGGGTCTCCTTATCTGACATCTAGATAGCTTGGTTGCTCACACATGAAAGACCACTGTTCACTATCAAGTCAAGTATCTTCCCTTTAGAATTTTGATGACTCTTGGAATTTTTCAGAGCTTTCTAGAGATTCTACCATTAGGGCTCCTTGTGTGCATTTCTAGGGTACTGTGGTGAACTGACCTAAACAAATTTGGTTATGCACAACCATTAGGTTTTATGGGTGGATATCAGTCATCACCCATAATTATAGGAAGTTGAGAGACTTGGCTGCCAGTTTGGAATTAAGGTAATAATAAATCAATAATAATTAAGACCTAAATCTGCCACACATATAAGCATTTATTAGCAAACAGGCACAAAGCAGTTATAAAAACTGTTCTAGAAGCTCAAACATATTTCAGATCTGTTGTTTTTCATTCCTCTTGCATGAAAAGTTCACCTGAAGCAAATGTGATAATATTGTAGCTACAGATTCAATTAGCCATTTATTGGGGTCAGGTGACCAATAATTATCTGGAAACAGCAGCAGGATTCCTGACCCTTTAGGGATTCAGGTCAAGGTCGCTGTTTTATTTTTTTCCTCATTTTTTTTTCAGGGCCAAACCAAACTAAATTGTGCATGCTAGATGAGTGCTCTACAACTGAACTCAATCCCCAACCCCAAGATTGCCATTTGAAAGGTAGGAGTTACTAAATTTTTATATCCTGTTTGAGCTAGAATATTCTAATCTGTCCACTATCTTGAATGCCACTGATTTCATCAATAAAAACCCACTTTAACAACCATTGTATAAATTATTAAACCTCTGTTCTTTCCAATGCAAATTTATTTCTAACACTTATTATGCTAATTGTCATTGCCTCTGGTGTTAGTAGGATATAGTGATTGCTGGGGCTGTGGCTCAGTGGTAGAGTGCTCACCTAGCATGCATGAGGCTCTGGGTTCAATCCTCAGTACCACATAAAAATAAAATAAAAAGTTATTGTGTACACCTACAACTAAAATTAAAAAAAAAAGAGTGATTGCTAAGTGAACTTAGTAGCCATTTCTGGAGTGTGACTATTTTTTAAAAATTTTTAATTTTTTAATATTTATTTTTTAGTTGTAGTTGGACACAATACTTTTATTGTATTTATTTTTTTTTAATGTGGTGCTGAGGATTAAACCCAGGGCCTCACACGTGCTAGGTGAGCACTCTACCACTGAGCCACAACATAGCCCTTGGAGTGTGACTATTGAGTGAGAGGTCTTGATAAAGGCAACTGACTACCCATAGAGTATACATTTGAAGTAACCACACTGTCTGTGCATTAATATTTTAATTACAGACATCATAACCGGTACCTCATTTTTGATCATCCCAGGATCAATAGAAAATGAAAAAGCAGAAAATCTTTAGTTATTTTTTTCCTTTATTTTCTTTCTTCATTTTGGTACTGGGGATTGTACCCATAGGCACTAAACCACTGAGCCACATCCCCAGCCCTTTTGATTTTTTATTTTGAGACAGGGTCTCACTAAGTAACTTAAGACCTCCCTAAATTGCTGAGGCTGGCCTTTAACTTGCAATCCTCCTGACTCAGCCTCCCTTGCCACTGGGATTACAGGTGTATATCACCATGCCAAATAGGTTTTCTTTTTGAGATTGGGTCTCGCTATGTGGCCCATTCTGGTCTTGGAGTCTTAGACTCAAGCAATCTAAGTAACTGGGACAACAGGGTGCACCACTGCACCCAGCTCTACGTGTTCAGTGAGTGAAAGAAAAATATGAAATCAGTACCATCAAGAATGCTAGAATATATCTTCCCCAAGATAACTCTAAAAATCAAGCAAGAGCCTTTGGCTTTTCTGAGGCCTCTTGGCTTCTGCCATGGTTTTTTCTTCCCCCAAAGGCAACTGTTGCTCAGTGTGTGGACAGTCTCTGGAATGTTAAGCACTCAATGGTTGGGCTCTGCTATAATTAATGATTTCTTACCTCTGAGGCTTCTCCTCTAGAGAGTGGGGTCTGATATGGGTGGAGCCCCCAAACGCCAGATGTCCTGTGGTGACAACTGCTGGCGTCTGATTGCTCAAGAACCAAGTTGTGCACTTTTCAACTAAAAGAGGGAGCCATGTGCTTCAGTGCAGTTCAAGACTTCAGGCACATCTCCAAGGCTAGAAGGTCTCTGCTGAGGCCTGTGCCCTTTGCTTTTGCAGTTCCTGCATTGTGCTGCAATGCCCCCTCCAGGTCCACTCTTTCAGTATTTTAAGTCACTGGAAGAGTTTCCTAAACTAAAAATGGGTGCATGATAACAAGAAATGAGCTATTGAGACATGCAACAGCTTAGATGATACTCAAGGGAATTATACTTAGTGAAAAAGCCAATCCCCAAAATTTACATGATATAGTATTTCCATTTCTATACCTTTTTTTTTGGTGCCAGGATTGAACCCAGGGGCTCTTAATCACTGAGCCACATTCTCAGCCCTTTAAAAAATATTTTATTTAGAGATGGGGTCTCACTAAGTTGCTGAGGGCCTTGCTAAGTTGCTGAGGCTGGCCTTGAAACTGTGATCCTCGTGCCTTAGCCTTCTGAGCCACTGGGATTACAGTCCTTTGCCACATGCCCAGCTCTATACCATTCTTGAAGTGACAAACTTATGAAGATGAACATAGTAGTGGTTGCCAGGAATTAGGGAAGGAAAGAGGAATGAGATGGCTATGGTTATAAAATCAAGGGCAACATGAGAGATTCATGTGATGAAAATATTCAGCATCCCTTTTTCTTTTCCAAAATAGGGTCTTACTATGTTGTCCAGGCTGTCTTCAAACTCCTGCACTCAAGTGATCCTTCCACCTCAGCCTGCTGAGTAGCTGGGACTACAAGTGTGTGCCACTGTACCTGGTTATTTGCAGCATTTTGTTTCTTTTGGTACTGGGGATTGAACCCAGGGGTGCTTATTCACTGAGCTACATCCATAGCCTTTTTTATTTTTATTTTTATTTTGACACAGGATCTTACTAAGTTTCTTAGGACCTTGTTAAGTTGCTGAGGCTGACCTTGAACTTGTGATCCTCCTGCCTTAGCCTCCTGGGTCACTGGGATTACAAGTGTGCAACACCATGCCCGGCTTCAGCATCTTAACTGTGGTGATGGGTACACAAACCTACACAGGTGATTTAAAAAAAAAAGCATAGAATAGCTGGGTATAGTGGCACACACCTGTAATCCTAGTGATTTAGAAGGCTGAGCCATGAGGATTACAAGTTCAAAGCCAGTCTCAGCAATTTACCAAGGCCCTCAGCAACCCAGCAAGACCCTGTCTCAAAATAGAAAAATCAAAAGGACTGTGGATATGGCTCAGTGGTTAAGTGCCCCTGGGTTCAATCCCTGGTATAAAACAAAAACAAAAACAAAAGCAAGAGAGAGAGAGAGAGAGAGAGAGAGAGAGAGAGAACACGCAGCGGGTGTGGGACATGCAATAATACAAATAAATAAAAGTAAAACTGGAGAAAGCCAAATAAGATGGGTGGGTTGTGTCAATATCAATATCCTGATTGTGATATTATACTAGTTTTGCAAGATGATATCATTGAGGAAAACTGGGTAAAGTATATAAGAGATCTTTCTGTATTATTTCTTACAAGTGTATATGAAATTGTGAAACAAACTGGATATGGTGGCATATGCAGGTTCAAATGCCTGTAATCCCAGCAACTTGGGAGGCTGAGGCAAGAGGATTCCAAGTTCAAGGCCAACCTCAGCAACTTAGTGAGGCCCTAACCAACTTAGGGGGATCATGTCTCAAAAAATAAAAAGGGTTGGAGACATGGCTTATTGATTGACCACCCCTGGGGGTTCAATTCCTGATACCAAAAAAACCAAGAAACAAAAAATTTATAAAACATTATGAAATAAAATATTAAAATAAATAAAAATTCTAATTAGAAAGATGAGTGACTGTGGTGATGGTCACACAACCTTGTGCATATGCTAAAAAGCCATTGAATTGTACACATTAAATGGGTGAATTGTGTGGTGTGTGAAGTATAGCCCAATAAAGTTGTTTTTAAAAAGTTGGTGCGTGGAGCTGGGGTTGTGGCTCAGTGGTAGAATGCCTGCCTAGCATGCAGGAGGCACTGGGTTCAATCCTCAGCACCACATAAATGTAAAATAAAGATATTGTGTCCACCTAAAACTTAAGAATAAATATGAAAAAAAAAAGTTGATGCGTGATCTTGAGAGAAGCTGGCCAAGGAATCCCAGGTGAATTCCTTGCCCATAAATGATGATGTTGATGGTGGAATTGTTCTTTTGTTTAAATGAACTGCAAGACCCTAACTTCTTCAATATTTCTCAGTTCCTACCCTTGCGAATCCTGAAGGAATCTGAGACACCTCAGTTGCCCCAGCCCCTGGGGACTGGGCAAACTCTCAAGTCCCAGCCCTTTCCTAGCTCTCACTGTGTGGCCCAGCTTATCTGTGGGGAGCTTCTGCTCTCTGCTTGGACTAAGGTCTCCTTGACTGGGGTCCTGGTTCTCTGCCTATTTCTCAGCAAGTTCCTCCCCTCTCAGATTGAATGCTTTTCCCTATCTTCCCCTGCCAGTGACTGAGATTTATCTATAAATGAACTCAACACTACTCTAATTTGGAGGATTCCTGACTGCTGCCTATATTCTCTGGCTGTGATGGCAGGTGGCTGCCACTGGGGCTGCATGCTTTCTGAGACCTTGCATTCCTGTACCTTACTGACCTCAGAGCTCGACATTACTGTTAGCCAAGGTGCACTGTTTTGTTCCACTGCATTTTCCCTTTGGGCCCAGCTAAAGTCATCAGGGTAGTGACTCCAGCTCCCATGCCACTTAGGACTAATATCCTACTAGCTCATATTGCATGTTTCACACCCAAAACCACTCAAGTGATAGTAAAGGTGCCAATCCTGTTATCTTAGCTGTACTGCAAAGAACACATACAGGAACTGTTGACTCTAGCTGAACCTGTTGGCCCTGGATGAGATTCTGATACTAAAATCAATATGGACAAAGAAATATGGAGCAGGTGGGGATTCTTAAATCAGCTTTCCAACAGTACCTATCTGTCCTGGGAGGTGCCTTAAAAGCCTTGATTAAGAATACACAGTAGGGGTTGGGATAGTGGCTCAGGGGTAGAGTGCTCGTGTAGCACAGGTGAGGCCCTGGGTTCGATCCTTAGCACCGCATAAACATAAATAAATAAAATAAAGGTATTGTGTCCATCTACAAATAAAAAAAAAATTTAAAAAGACTGCACAGGTGGGGCTGGGCGTGGTGGCACATGCCTGTAATCCCTGCAACTCTGGAGTCTGAGGTAAGAGAATCAAAGTTCAAGGCCAGCCTCAGCAATTTAGGGAGGCCCCAAGCAACTTAGCAAGACCCTGCCTTTAAAATAAAAAAAAAAAATTAGTAAAGGGCTGGGGGGGGGCAGTGCTGGGGTTGTGGCTCAGTGGTGGAGCGCTTGCCTAGCATGTGTGAGGCACTGAGTTCGATTCTTAGCACCATATATAAATAAATAAAAAAGGTCTATCAACAACTAAAAAAAAAGTTAAAAAGGGCTGGGAATGTGGCTTTGTAGTTAAATGCCTCTGGGTTCAATCCATGGTTAAAATAAAAAAAGAAAGTATGCACAGTGGGGCTTCGGGTGTAGCTCAGTGGTAGAGTTGTTGCCTAGCATACAATCCCTGCCCAAAACCAAAGCAAAACAAGACTAAAAAATGCCAGAAGAATTCACACTTGGTTGAATCAGTCCAGGGAAGAGACATGTTTTAGTAGCCCTTTCTCTAGAGTCATCCTGTTGCTCTGAATCCCACCCCAAACATTTGCTACTGCAATCACACTTCTGAGCTAGTTAGTCACAATACATAGGTAGCATGCACGCAACAATTTCTGAGCTGTCACGGATGTAACTCATCACCCTGAAACAAATGGTCAGGCTGGGAAGATAGTCCAGAGACAACTAACGATGCCCTAAAGCAGATAGCTAGGCACAATTAGCCAATGAGACATGCCAATGTTCATTGCTTAGCAAGTTGCTCCATATTTGGCAGCAGGAGTCAGTCCTGCTGTATTACGTACGAGGAGGACAGAATCTTAGTGAATTTTGATTCACTGTCTACATCTACATTCAACTGTCACTTCTGTTGTTATCAGTTTTTCTGCCTCCTCATAATTTGCTGTTTCTCATTTGTTGTGGCTACAGAAACAATAAACACGTTTGTAAGGATTTAGTTTGAAGTAAAGAAATTGACTCTGAAATTATTTTATGAGTAAAGCCGCCAAACTTTACTGTATGGATGCTGACATCGATTTTTACTTCCTGGTGGCCTTTTCCTGTCCCCACCCCATTTCTTCCTTCTTTATTCTGTTTTGTTCCAGATATGAGTTTGCCAGAGAAGTGGAATCTGGATGAGTGAGGTGTTGTTCAGTTGGGTTATGGAGAGTGGTTTTAACATTGCTTCAAGGTCTTTTTTTTTTCTTTTCTTTTCTTTCTTTCTTTCTTTTTACTGGAGATTTAACACAGAAACACTTTACCACTAAGCTCCATCCCCAGCTCTTTTTATTTTTTTATTTTAAGACAGGGTCTCAGTAAATTGCTCAGAGCCTCACTAAGTTGCTGAAGCTGGCTTTGAACTTGTAATCCTCCTGCCTTAGCTTCCCAGTCATTGGGACTGTGGGTGTGAGACACTGTGTGTAACTTGTTTCGACTTTGTGTTAGTTCAGACCTCTTCCTCTGGGGCTAAGGAAGCCCACTGCTATGGGTTAAAGGTGGCAGGAGTGAGAGGGGGATCAGGTTTCAGAGGGTGTTGACATAATCTTAGCCCAGCTGTCTAGGTCCCCTTTCTCTAAGGGTCATTGAGAAGAGGACTTCTGCCATGATAGTGGCTATAGAGGGCAGGGGATAATGTGATATTTTCCACATTGAATATAATGAGACCATTTAGAATAGGTATTTTCTTGCCATGTGTGGTGGCACATACCTATAACATCAGCAATTTGGGAGGATGAGGCAGGAGGGCTATCACAAGTTTGAGGCCAGCCTCAGCAACTTAGTGAGCCCCCATCACAAAGAGAAAAATAAAAAGGGCTGGGGATATAGTTCAGTGGTAAAGCTCCCTGGGTTTAATCCCTAGTACCCATAATTTAAAGAAAAATTGTAGTTGTAGATGGGCAGAATGCCTTTATTTTTTATTTTTTTTAAAGAGAGAGTGAGAGAGGGGGAGAGAGAGAGAGAATTTTAATATTTATTTTTTAGTTATCGGCAGACACAACATCTTTGTTTGTATGTGGTGCTGAGGATCGAACCCGGGCCGCACGCACGCCAGGCGAGCGCGCTACCGCTTGAGCCACATCCCCAGCCCCAGAATGCCTTTATTTTATCTGTTTATTTTTATGTGATGCTGAGGATCAAACCCAGTGCCTCACGCATGCTAGGCAAGCGTCTGCCACTGAGCCACCACCCCAGCCCATGAACTACAGCCCCAGCCCCCCCCCCCAATTTAAAAAACCATGATATTTTTCTGATATCTTTGCTCAGATCCCCTCGGGAATGGCAGAGGGAACTACATCTGTGAAATATGTAGGTCAAGCAACATATAGGCTGGGCTGGCCTAGAAATTCCTTCAGTTGAAGTCCAGTGACTCCAGAGCTCAGGCCAGGCACCCGAGGAGGAAAGAATGGTGGGTCCAAGGGAGAGTATTGAGGGAGAGAGAAAGAATATAAATCAATTCCCAGGACAAAGCAGAACAACCATCTGTCCTCTTATGGTCCCAAAGCATCCTGAGATGGCATGTTATTCTTTTTCAAATATTAATTTATCCAAATCTTTACCCAGCTTCTTCTTTTAAAAAATATTTTTTTGAGTTGTAGATGGACACAATGCCTTTATTTTATTTGTTTATTTTTATGTGTTGCTCAGGATCAAACCCAATGCCTCACTGTGCTAGGCAAGAGCTCTGCCACTGAGCCACAACCCCAGCCCCTCTCCAGCTTCTTTCTTCTCTTTTAATCCCACTTGTTCCTCTCTGTCTCCATCTTCCTCTAGGATATCGAGGGACATCTGGGCAGATGGAGTGGCCCAATGCTAGAGCAGCATCTTTGGAAGCAGAAGAGACAGACTGTCATCTCCCTGCTCCTCCCGCTCTAAAATTCAGTGACTTCTAACTTACCCATTCAGACTCGGTGTTTCTCTTTCCTGTTCGTTTTAGGAGGCTGAGTGAAAGCACATGAAGTATAACTCTCTCCTCTGATAACCCTGTTTCTCTGCATTTTTCCCTGACTCACTGGGGAGAATCACACATCTTTTTGGATGAAGCACTTGGCTGGAGGTAGAAGGCCTGGCTCATGTACTCAAAAGTGATGCTAATTAGAATACTTGGACTTTTAAGCTATTCCTAACCCTTGCCACCCCAACTCCTTCCTACCTCTGCTCTTCTCAGGCATCAGTTAACTGAAAAGCCACACCCAAGGGTAAGGTCAGAGCAGAGGGATTTAGTTATTTTTTCACTTCTTAGTATAAGAGACAGAATCACAAAGAGTTCCAAAGTAAAAAATGGGCAAGGGTCTTAGGGTTCTGGAAGTATAGAATTTTGTGGATAAATACAATTATTCCTCTGACTTCTCCCAAGCCCTTTTACACAAAGGTCCAGGATAAAGTGTTTGGAGTGCTGTTAAACAGGGAGTTTGGCCCAGAAGCAGCCCTTTTCCTGGGCAGTAGTTGGGGGTGGCAGAACTGTCAGTCTGGACAGGGCTTATGGTTGACTGTACTGTGTACTGTGTGGGGATTTGTGGGGATTTGTTGCCCAGTCCTCCTCCTTATGACTGAGCACCTAGCAGCAGGGTTGTAAGTCTGCTTTGTCTTGTCCAGCTGTGAAAGGAACAAGAATGGAAGCCTCTGAAAAGGCCTGCAGCTGCCTTCCAAGGAATTTCAGTGATATCTGGGAGCACACAGGCTGAGTCATATTTTGGGAGAGGATTGTGTTTTTATACCCGCAATGTAGGGTGTTGCCATAATATTAATCATTATTATGGTCAAAAACAAATAAACTCATCCTGCAGTTATGACAAATCTGTGTCTTGGCTCTTTTTTGTTCCTACATTGTCTTTCTTTTGGGTTCTGCCTTAGGGACCCAGAGTTTAACTCCATATTTCCAGAATAGGCAACTGGCTTTATAATATCATTTGGAGATGTATATAAAATACCTACTTTTCTTTTAGTTTTTCTGATGCTGGGGATTGAATCCAGGGCCTGACACATGCTATGTAAGCATTCTCATACTAAGCTACATCCCTAGCCTAAAGTATACAAATAAAAAAATAACTAGGCACAGTGGCACACACCTGTAATCCCAGTGTCTTGGGGGGCTGAGGCAGGAGGATCACAAGTTCAAAGCCAGCCTCAGCAATTTAGTGGAGCCCTATAGAGAGACCTGTCTCAAAATAAATAAATTTTTTTAAAAAAGGGCTGGCGATGTGACTTCACATCCCCAGTGGTTAAGCACCTGGGTTCAATAAATAAATAAATAAATAAAAATAAATCTTCCATATCTGTTTACTAGAACTTACAATTCCATCCTGTTGAAATGCAAATAATTCTTAAGCCTCATTAGTTACTTTAATCTTAATATTAATAAAATTTTATTAGTATTTCATCCATAGAAGGACATAGGGTTGAAAGTTGAGACGTAAGGGTCCTAGACATGTAGCCAGGGAAAAAAGTCTCCTCAGGGAAGAGAAAGGCACAGACAAGGTTGTTGGGGCATGGAAGAAAAATCACCAACCCAACAGGTTTTCAAAGAAGGAGGTATAGCATAGGTCAGGGCCATGGCAGCAGGAGTTTTGTGATTGTGAGGGAAAGTAAGGAAGGGAGGAGTAAAAGGAAGAGTCACTGAAGTTTAATGAGCCATTTCCTCTGCCTGGGCCTCAAGCCCTGGCTCTAGAGCGACAAACTCCAGCCTTAAATAAAGGAGAGAGATGATTATTTGCTCATGCATTTGGGCCATTCCAGGCCCAAAGTCCCTGGGCCTTGGGCAATTTTTTGTGGGTCAGGCGCTGGATGCAGGGCCTTGGGTTCTTATATAGTCAAGATAGTCTGAACCAGCTAGATGAACTGCTGGAAGAGTATGTGAGAACTTGGGCTCAGCGAGACACCTGAACGTAAGTGCAAAATGTGCCTTTAAATATAGCCCACTCTGTCAGGTTAGGCCTACACCTAATCTAACTCAGTTACCCAGAAATACATCTTTCCCTTTTTTAGACCCCACTCTATCTTGAGCAAATCAGAAAGCAGGCTCAATATGGCCCTTTGTGTCTTTTACGTGGGCATAGTTGAAAGCAGATAAGCTAGGGTGAAGAGTCCCCAGTTATGATCCCAACAACTGTCTTTCCTGTTGTTTTTTCCTACCATGTAACATCATTGCAGTTGTGGCAAAGACGACACCTCCTCAGAGGCTGTCCCTCACTCCCCTAGTTAGATAGCTCCTCCTACTCTAGCCACATCACTTTTTATTTTTTTTACAGCGCCTATCATTAACTTTAACTTATCATTCAGTTTGATTGGTTGTTTACTCTCTCTCCATCTCACTGACCTGTGTATACTTCATGAGAGCAGAGGTCAATTGCATTTTGTTCCCTCACCCTGTCCCCTGAATCGGGCAGAATTTGACAGGCCTCTTCACTGTCCCCTGAACACAGCCTGCATGTTCTCACTTTGTTCATTTACTCAAAATATTTCCCCTCCTTGTAATAACGTATTCTTCCCTGTCTACCCAATCTTTCTAGTCCTGCAATGCTGGATTCAAATCTCAACTCCTTCAGATAGGCCTCTCTGATCACCTCAGCCAGCAGGGAACAGTTTTCTTCTAACTGCTACAGCTTTTGCTGTCTTTGCTATGGATTTTTTTTTTTAGTTTTGGGCATTGCACTTAGGGCCCAGGCCTCATACATGCTCATGCTAGTTAAGTGCAGTACCACTGAGCTACATCCTCAATCCATTTCTTTTTCTTTGCTGAGGATCAAACCCAGGTATAGGTCTTCTGTGTTAACTTAGGGTAAAAAATGAGTTTTAGCACAGTGTCTTGCACTTATTTAGTAGTACAGATGGTACAGAAGGACAAGGTAACAGTTTCTTCTTGAGTGGTTCAAGGGCTGCATGCAGCCCTTCTTTAAATGCAGATTCCCAGGGAGAACAGATATTTCTGAAGAAAGGTCTGAGGATCTCCCAGAGTCATGAGGGAACTCTTCAGGACCAGTGAGGGTTCTTGGCATATGTGATATAAAAGAATTTCAGCACATGCCCATCAGAGACATAGAGGTTAATTTAGAAACGTGAAAGCACATTCAAAGGAGAATGTGGGCTTCCTTAAGAGTGAGAAGCTTTTGGAGTAAAGCAAGGAATACACATTCAAGGGAAAATGCGAGCCATCCCCAGAGGGAGAACAGGAACCCCTTGGTATGAGGTGTTAATATTTATAAAGGGACGGTTTCTAGGGGGTGGACTGGAGGTGGAGTCATATGGAGTTACACAATTTTGCACCAGTTTTCTCTGAACTTGTGCTTTGCTCTTATGTTACTTTTTGCAGACAAGGGTTAGGTCAAGGGCATTAGGCTGGGTTGCTGGGGAGTTGAAACTCTTCATGCACTTTCTGCATTTCAATGGTTCACAGGAGCTTCCTTGGAGACTCAGTATGTTTCTCTTTTTTTCTGTATTCCCAAGTTCCTATTTCAGCACCACTTCTACAGATTTGGAATGTGTGGTCTGGAGCAAGACTCTCGAATGTGCATTTTAGAAGAGATACTTCTGATACATAAAGCTTGAGAGCCAGCAGTTTGGGGAGACACACTTCATGTGGTTCAGTCACTAACCAGCTATGTGACAGCCTTATTCTTCCTGTGTTAGAAATACCAGGGTGTCATGAGGAATCAGACACATACTTGGAAGTAGCTCAGCCAGGCAAAATTTACTTCTGCAGAAGGGTGTGCCACCAAACAAAGACTGGCAAGCAAGCCTCTTGGGCAAGCAGTCTGCCTGTTTTCATTCCTAACACAGCACTACTCCTTGCTCTGATAGGAGGAGCTTGAGGTTACAATCTCTTCAGTTGGCTAATTTTATCATTGGGGAGAACAAAGAGAAGGAGTACAGTTAAAATGGCTATGATTGGATACAGGTTGGAAAGCTCAAAATGGCTACAGTTGGATTATTTTTAAAACGCCATAGGCTATGGTACTATTGTATTACTTTCCTTTCTGCTCTAATTCCCTTCTGGCTGCCTTTCTTACACCCCAAATTTATGTTTAAGATTAAATACTGTATTCTGAAAATGGACAATTTCACTTTCTGTTTCTCACATCTGGACTTCTGTTTCCTTAGATGTAAGATGAAGAGGTTGGGCAATGGGACCTCTCAGTTCTAAGAATTGGCAAGTTTATGTTCTGTAAACTGCTGGAAGTCAAACTCTTTGGCTTACATATCTTAGAATCTCAACTGCAGCCTACTCAAAAATAGTACCTTAAATGTAATAGGTGGTTAATAAACACTGAATGAGTAAATGGATGGAATGTGTTATGGTTTGGATGTGAGGTGTCCCCCAAAAGCTCAGGGGTGAGACAATGCAAGATGATTTGGAAGGGAAATGATTGGGTTATGAGAGCGTTAACCCAATCAGTGAATTAATCACCTGATGGTATTAAATGAGTGGTAACTGAAGGCAGGTGGGGTGAGGCTGGAAGAGGTGGAGCATTGAGGGAGTGGCTTTGGGGTATATATTTGTATCTGGTGAGTGGAATCTCTCTGCCTCCTAATCATCATGTGAGCTGCTTTCTTCTGCCACACTCTTCTGCCATGATGTTCTGCCCTCACCTTGAGCCCTAAGGAATGGAGGCTGCTGTCTATGGACTGAGACCTCTGAAACCGTGAGTCCCTAAATAAACTTTTCCTCCTCTAAAATTGTTCTGGTCATGTCTTTTAGTCACAGCAGTGAAAAAGTTGACTAAAACAGAATGAATAGTTGGGAAGTAGGGAAAGGGGTGCTTGCTCATAACAACTCAGAGACATTAGTGTAGTTAAGTACACTAAATGTGTCTGGGTTAGAATCCCAGTCTCTGCCAAGTCATGAGATCTCTCAAATTCTTCATTTCCTCATCTGTACATCAGGGGTGTTACAAGTACCTACTGTATCAGACTATTGGGGAACAAAATGAGATAATATCTACAAAACATTTAGCACAGTGTCTGGTACATAGTAAACACTTACCTTTATGTTAATAAGTTCACCCCAGTGAAAAACAAATGGTTAGTTTTCAATGGGGAAGAACTTGAACTTCAACCAAATTCCAAACTTCTTGTGTCTTTTTCTTTCCCAATGTCCCAGAGGGGCACTCACTGTGAGGGTGAGGCTTGGAAGCCTGGCTCATCTGATAGCCACAGCTGTAAGCAACTGACTTAGAACTTGGGGATCCAGGTGCTGGTTTCTTGGAGCATGCTCACTTATCTATAGACTGGGAAAAAGAAAGTGTCAAGACATCATGAATGGGGCTGGGGATGTGGCTCAAGCAGTAGCGCGCTCGCCTGGCATGCGTGCGGCCCGGGTTTGATCCTCAGCACCACATACAAACAAAGATGTTGTGTCCACCGAAAACTAAAAAATAAATATTAAAACAAAAAGACATCATGAAGTTTATCCTCAAGAGTATGGAAGGAACATGAGGTAAGAATATCTGCATTCAAGTCTTAGTTCTTGCAAAAGACTTCCCTGATCTCTTTGTAACCTTACTTCCCAATCTTAGATGTCCCTTCTTATATATTTTCACAGTACCTACTATTTCTCTTATACTATTTGCCTCTTGTTACTACCTCTTGACTGTCATGTAAGGTAGACTGAATTCCTTGAGAGTAGGGACAATGTCTTGACCATCTCTGTATTATGGATAAAGAACATGTTGCCCAAATGGAGCATATGTGCAGGAAACGTCTATAGGACTCAACTCAAATGATGCACTGCTGAATTTAGTCATTGATTTGCTTTGGTCAAGTCAATAAGTGTAAGAGGAACAAGAAACTCTTCTCTGACAACTCACCAGGTTATTGTGAGGATCAAGCACTCTGTAACCTGTAAGAGAATCTTTGTTATTGCCTTTCAAGCCTTTCCTCTCTCTTCCCAGTCTTGCTGACCTTTACCTAAACCTATATTTACCATTCCTTTAGGACTTTCTGTTCTCTAGGTTATTTTATCACCAAATCTGGAAAAGGAATCCATGCTAATGTGTTAATGGGTGTTAATTGGACGGTATATTTACATTTCAACAGGGAGCTTTCCCAGCTTTAGGAGGAATGAGTAATGGTGGATTCCAGGTGCTTGGGACAGGGAGGGCTGGGGTTGTTGTTGTTGTTGTTGTTGTTAGGGGATCTCTTAAGCCAGTTCTCCAACTGTCCTGGTAGGGAGCCATCTACTTTCCATCCAGACTTGGTTGGCCAGGTGGCACACACAGTGCATTTGTATGCAGGAAATGCCTGAAGCCTCTACAACCACATTAGAGGCTTCTGTTTTGTGAGGCTTCCAAGAGCAAATGGAACCGTCTCTAGCAATTTACCTTTGTAAATTGGTTTTGAGGCACACTAACTCAAGAGACCTGATGAGCTCTGTTCCAGGCTTGCAGATCAGACTTGGAGCCTAGAAAAGCCATTAGCCTGGAAAGATTATTTCTGCTAATCCCCCTAAGCAGCTCCTGAGGCTTTTTACATGCTCACAGAATAGCCTGGGGCCTTTGCTGGGGTCCAGTGTTAAACTCCTTTGGAAAGAGGTGTAATTCTCGGATAAAAGTTCCTCTGGTGCTATTAATGTTAAGCAGAAATACGTTTTGTGCCTGAAATATCATTGCAAGTGTTGAAAATGGGGAGGGGAAGGGGAAGGGGAAGGGGAAGGTGAAGGGTTTACTGGCCAAGGATAGTTTGCATTTGCAGGTGTGGGCAGGGACGAGTGTGTGTGTGTGTGTGTGTGTGTGTGTGAGAGAGAGAGAGAGAGAGAGAGAGAGAGAGAGAGAGAGAGAGAGAGAGAGAGAGAATGGTCTGTGGCCATGGATAAGTATTTTGAACACGCACGCGCTGTGTGTTCTGTCTATTTGTCCTTTGTTTCTTTTATTTTTTTTTATTTTTTGAGACAGGATCTTGCTAAATTGCTTAGGGCCTTGCTAAATTGCTGAGGCCAGCCTTGAACTTACAATTCTCCTGCCTCAGCCTTCTGAGTAGCTGGGATTATAGGCGTGTGCCACTGTGTCTGGCTGCATGGACTTTTAAAAAAAATTTTTTTTTTTTAGTTGTAGATAGATATAATATCTTTATTTATTTATTTTTATGTGGGGCTGAGGATCAAATCCAGTGCCTCACACTTGCAAGGCAAGTGCCCTATCACTGGGGATAGAAGACCAGCTGAGCTATAACCCTAACTCCTGCATGGACTTTTGATGCATTAGAATATTCACACATAGTTCATAACCCACTTGAATCAAAGTGTGAAATATGATATATCAAGAACTATGTAATGTTTTGAACAATCAACAATAAAAATTTAAAAAAAGAATATTCACACATTGCCATTTGTTGCAGAAAGTTGCTAAAAGTATAATTTGTAATGAAATATATATAAGTCCAGGTTTTCTTTCTTTTTCTTTTTTCTTTTGCCATGTTGGGGATAGGACCCAGAGCCTCCTGAGTCACTGAGATCACAGGGATGTGACACCATGCCTGGCTCCTTTATTCTTTTCTTTTTCTCTAGTGCAGGGATTGGTTATAGGGTGGGGATTGGCTAGGGATGGAATCCAGGTTCTTGTGCATGCTAGGCAGGTGCTGTACCACTGAGCTACACCCCCAGTCCTGGTTATGAAAATAACTTGCTCTTTCTTGCTGCCTTACAGGTAAATAAACCACCTCCCCCATCCCACTCCAGTCTTGCTTGCCTTTACCTAAACATATTACCATCCCTTTAGGACTTTTTGTTCTATAGGCTATTGTGTGTGTGTGTGTGTGTGTGTGTATGTGTGTGTGTGTGTGTTGCTGGGGATTGAACCCAGGGCTTTGTGCATTCGAGGCAAGCACTTTACCAATGGAGCTGTATCTCTAGTCCACTATAGGTTATCTTATCCTCAAATCTGGAAAAGGAATCCATGCTAATGTGTTAATGGGTGCTAAAAGTGTTATGAGGATTTGGATAACATTGTTCCTGATTCTGTTGAGGCCTGAAATATCCAGGGCATGAGTCTCAGAGTCCTCCATTTAGAATGTGAGGTTCTTGAATAAATTTTGGGGAAGTGACCCAAGAGAGGTTGGATCAGAGGACCTGAGCTTGGCAGAAGCTTGCTGTTTTGTGGCTGATAGGTTATCATGGGGTTTGTCTTTCATTTTTATTCCTCTGACTCTTGCCCACATCTCCAAAGAAAGGAGAAAGGGGAAAGAATCGAACCTCACTTCCTGCCAGCTGGAAAATATCTTTTTTTAGCCTTTGTAGGGTCAGTGGCAGTCTCTGCTGCCAGGGTTCCATCTACTCCTGTCCCTGCCAGGGACACTGAGGAAGCCTCTATTCATTTTTTTAATTTGAATTGTACCCTTTGTGAGAGACTCTCATGGGTCTATTCTCTGAATGCTGGTTTAACACCTGAATGCCTTATGCATGTAATGAAAAGTTGCATTGATAGGATGTTTAACCGTTGATTTGCTTTCAGTATAGTAGATCTACAGGTCAATTCCTTGTTGGGCCAAGAGTATAGTACAGGAGCTCAGAGCACCACTGGCAAACTGGGAGAAATGGGGAGCAGTCTGAGAGGGGCAGCATCTCCTTGGAATGGGGATAGAAGTTACCAAGTGGGAAATCTGAAGGCTAAATTCAGCATTCACACTCCACATGACCTGGACATTGCTTTAAAACATTTTGCAGGCTGGGGATGTGGCTCAAGCGGTAAAGCGCTCGCCTGGCATGTGCGGGGCCCTGGGTTCGATCCTCAGCACCACATACAAATAAATATAAAGATGCTGTGTCCACCGAAAACTGAATAAAAAAAAATTAAAAAATTCTCTTTCTCTCTCTCTCTCTTTAAAAAAAATGCAGAGGGCTGGGGATGTGGCTCAACTGGTAGCGCGCTCGCCTGGCATGTGTGCGGCCCGGGTTCGATCCTCAGCTCCACGTACAAAGATGTTGTGTCCGCCAAGTACTAAAAAATAAATATTAAAAAATTCTCTCTCTCTCTCCCTCTCTCTCTCACTCTTTCTTAAAAAAAATGCAGAAAGTTGAAAACAGTAGGATCAGGTGACACTGTGCAAGTTTCCTGCTTAGTAAATTGTTACATTGAGTAGTGGCTGCCACACTGGGGCAGGATCTGTACTCTCAACTTTACCATAGTCTTCCATATTGCCTGTTCTTTTAGACCTGGCATGCCTCCTTCATTTGGACTGTCTTGTTCCTGTAGGCCAATTGTATCTATGGACATACAACACTGATCATGGTGGAGTAGGCCCTAGACAGAGATTCTGCTGTGGGGGATAGAAGACCAGCTGAGTAGCAGGACCTGAAAGCAGGCAGGAAGCCTGAGAGGCAACCTGAGGTCACCACTAGGCTTCTTGTCTAGCAGAGGTATCACAGCAAATAGGGAGCCTGGGATTCAGCATCTAGAGAAGACCCAGGAGTGAAGCATTGAAGACAGGGACTATGCAAGCAGGATAGAGATGGATTGTCTGAGGCCAGTTGACTGTTATAGTCCCACCTAAACCCTCATTGCCCTTTTGTTGTTCTTAGGATAAAGAACAAACATCCTTACCATGGTCAACAAATTGCTGCATAGTTGAACTTTTACTCTGAATCCTTTGCTCTAGGAAAAGCAGTAAGGGTCAAGACCTGGCCCCCTGTTGTGATGCTACCTGCAAGGCAAGATCCACTCTTTCTCAATGACTCAGATAAGACCCACCCAAGTTTTCTCCCTTTTAATAAACATCATCTCTGTTACAGTAGCCTGAATAAAATCACCTCCTTAATTGTCAGTTGAGTTTGTTCACAATTTTGGTGCTGTGACTCAAATGAGATTATAGCTTACCTTCAGATTCACATTACCCAGGAAGGAGGTCTCTCAGAGCTCTTTGTAAATCACCTTCGACTGATGATCTGGGGACCCAATGGTGAATCCAGATCCTAATCTTTTGTTTTGGACTCTTGTCTATTGATAGCATCATATGGATTTGACTTTGAGTCTTTTCGTGTACTTGCTTGATTTTTGGTGCTGGCTTCTTTTGACTTCATGATTTGATAATATAGCAGTTTCTATATAAAGATCTCTTTATAGAGATCTTGTCTCTTTTGGGTGGAAGATGACAATATTTGGTTTGTAAGTCTATTTGTCAATTTGAGCTCAAATAAATTAAGAGTTTCATACTCACTTTGCAGAGTGATATGGATCAGTGAGTTTTTTAATTTGGTATTTACACTTGATTTATGGATAGAATTTTACAGTAAACGCTATGTTTTTCTATGTCTGTATGTTTATCAGAAAGAATTTTACCTTTTATTGTATATGTGACATTTTCCTACCTTTGGATGGTATTACTGAATTAGATTATAAAATCTTTGGATGGTATTACTGAATTAGATTATAAAATCTTCTAAAGGAACCTTATTCTGATTGGCTTACAGATAAGTAAGTGCTTGTATAAACTGAATGTTAGTAAAATTCTCAGACATTAAGAAATCGTGTTGTATTATATTGAAAAGTATTATAAAAATTCACTCATATTTAAAAATTCAAATTCATATAATTTAGGCAAGTGTGCTACCACTGAGCCCCAGCCCCAACCAAGATCATTTTTTTTAAGAGAGAGAGAGAGAGAGAGAGAATTTTAAAAATATTTTTATTTTTTTGGCGGACATAACATCTTTGTTTGTATGTGGTGCGGAGGATGGAACCCGGGCCGCACGCATGCCAGGCGAGTGCACTACGGCTTAAGCCACATCCCCAGCCAAGAAATTATGTTGTATTATATTGAAAAGTATTATAAAAATTCACTCATATTTAAAAATTCAAATTCATATAATTTAGGCAAGTGTGCTACCACTGAGCCCCAGCCCCAGCCAAGATCATTTTTAATAAAAAATGCTGAAGCATTAATTACTAAGCATAATTTTAAGTTTATACACTTTTGCTTCTTTTATATGCCATGGAGAGGTTATATATGCTTGGCTGTTATGATTCAGATATGAGGTGTTGTCACAAAGTTCCTGTTGTTAATGTAGGAATGTCCCAGGTGAAATGATTGGATTGTGAGAGCTGTAACTTAATCAGTCCATCCTAGTTTGTATGACTGGGTGGTAATTGTAGTCAGGTGGGGGCCTGGCTGGAGGAGGTGGGTCACTGTAGCTTGCACTGGTAGAGTTCATCTTCTCTGTGGCCCCTTCCACTCTCTCTGTCTGCTTCCCAAGGAACTGAGTAGATTTCCTCCACCCAGCCCCTCTGCCATGATATGCTATCACTCTAGTGTCTATGAACTGAGACTTCGAAACTGTGAGCTCCGAATAAACTTGCCCTCCTCATGGTTGTTCTGATCAGGATTTAGTGATGGTGATACAAAGCTGACTAAAACAGATGTATGCTACATAAATGTGTTTTGCCACTTTGAAAAGAGCTGTCTTTGGATGATAGAATGTTGTAGAAGTTTCATGGAAGGGGAATTTGTTGTGTTCAAATTTGTCTAAGGTTTGATATGCTTATTTATAAGATTTTCAGAAAGGACTTTAGTATCAAAGTTTATAATAATGCAGAACTAGAATTGGAGTTTTGAATCTTTCTGTTAAAATGAATTACAAAATCATTAAGTATCTTTAAACAAACACACACAAAATGGTTATGAGTTGGTTAGTTGATGAAAGTGTTGTGACTAGAGGCTCACAGGAATTTAACCCTGTATTTCCCAGTAGCAGTGATTCAAGGGTTTGCTGATTCAGTGTTTGTACCAACTTTATAGAATATAGCTGCCATGAATAACAAGGCAATAGCTCTCTCTTTTTTGGTGCTGTGGATGGAACCCAGGGCCTTGCACATACTAGGCAGGTGCTCTACCACTGAGCACATTGGTCTTTTCTTACATAGCACAGATTGCAGGTTGCAGGTTTATGTTTATTTGTATAATTGTCATGTCTGTCTCCTAGAATAAGGTTACATTGAAGAGGACAAGGACTAGAGTTGGAGTTGCCTCCTTTGATTGGATATCCAGTACCTAATACATATTCTGGTTCATTCATGATGCTTGGTAAAGAATTGTTGAATGAATAATTGAATGGAGAAGGTGCCTCTAGCTATGTGGCACAGAGGAATACCTGAGCAGGTGCTTGGTAGGCCATTACAGAGGGGGCTTGCAGGCTGTGGTAGGAGAGAGCATTTGTCTCCTTTCCTTTTCCATTACCATCTCTTTCTCTATTTCAGTGTTGTGGATTGAACCCAGGGCCTTACACATGCTAAGCAGGTGCTCTACCACTGAGCTACATTCCAGCCCTGCATTATAATATCTCTTGTCTTACAATGTTGACTGTATTCAGTGTGTAATGAAAAGATTATCCATTGAAATGGAAAATCTGTATCTCGGATGCCAAGGCAAGATAACACCTTCCCTTAGTAGGTTTTATTTGTTTATTTTTGTAATCCATTTAAAAATTTTTATACTGGTGATTGAACCCAGGGGCGCTTAACCACTGAGCCATATCCCAGTCCCTTTTATTTTTTTCTATTTTGAGACAAAGTGTTGCTAAGTTGCTTAACAAGTTAGTCTAATTTGTCTAAGGTTTGATGTGCTTATTTATAAGATTTTATCACCAAGTTGCTGAGATTGGTATCAGACTTGTGATCCTCCTGCCTCAGCCTTCTGAGTTGCTGGGATTACAGGCATGTGTCACCACACCTGGCTCTTTTATTTGATTCTTAATGATACAGTAATGATCTGATTCTGAAATACCCCCTCCACATGTCAATCATGAGTGACTTTTACACTGTATCCATACATACAATAGATCTTCCTTTATTTTTTTTTTAATTGAAGGTCCCTTACTTGTCCTGCTTCTAGGGGTGGTCAAGACTGGGAGAAATGGGAGGAGAACCAGTCAACACAGGGAGGGATCATTTCCACGATATTCCATTTATACACAAAACTATACAGACAAATACAGAGTCACTATTGCTATTAGAGGTTGGCAGCATGGGGGCTGGGCACAATGGCACATATGTGTAATCACAGAAGCTCAGGAGGCTGAGACAGGACTATGGCAAGTTTAAGACCAGCCTATCTTAGGGCTGGGGATGTGGCTCAAGCGGTAGCGCCCTCGCCTGGCATGCCTGAGGCCCAGGTTCGATCCTCAGCACCACATACAAACAAAGATGTGTCCGCTGAAAACTAAAAAATAAATTAAAAAAAAATTCTCTCTCTCTCTCTCTCTCTCTCTTAAAAAAAAAAAAAAAGACCAGCCTAAGCAACTTAGTGAGACCCTGTCTCAAAATAAAAAAAATAAAAAGGCCTGGGGGTGTAGCTCAGTGGTAAATTGCTCCTGGATTAAATCCCTAGTACCAAGAGAAGTTGGCAGCATGGGATGGGGGAGAAGGGTGTTATTAAAAAATGTAGCCCCGCCCCCAAACTGGGTGCTTGGGAGGGGGAAGTCTTAGTCTGCTTCAACCAAAGAGGAATCAGAAGATCAAAAGCAGTTTGGGAAGGCCAGAGCCATCAGGGATGGAGAGAGGAGGAAGGTCCAGGGAAGTGGGGATGGGGGGTGGTGCTGTTTGGTAACTGGGATGAGGGGATTGTCTTCCCTGCTGGGATCCCCCCAGCTACTCCAGTCTGGCAGAACGGGGTCATCCTGAACCCCCACACACACCAGGGAGGCTTGGGGCTGCCAGATGCTCCAGGCAGGAGGCTGAAGGGGGCTCACAAAGGCTTGTCCTCCAGGAAGATGATGGCACTGACCCGGCAGCATCTCTGCCAGGGTGTGGTGGTTGTTGACCTCCTTGTGGCAGTTTGTTTGTAATTCATGTTTGACCTTTGTCAGCTTCTTATCGATGGTATCCTTAGAACTGGCATAGACCATTTTGTTCCTAAGAGGTACAGACTCAGGGACCCAGAAGATAAACACCAGGTCCTCCTCCTAGTTCTTGTAGGTTGTGTTATAGAGGGCACAGCAGCAGCCCTTGTCTAGCTGCATCTTGACAAATGTGGCATAGGTGTCATCCACAGTCTGGCCAACATCTTCCAGGATCTCCTTGCCTTCCTCCCTTAAGTAGTTTAATGTCCTTTCATGTGCTTCTAGTAAAAGCAATCAAACCCAGCTCCTGGAACCTAGTGGCTGCAAACACCAGGCAGATTGAGAAAGGGCATTGGGTTTTCTTCCCCCTTTCCACTGGCTGTTAAGTATGTGGCTTTTTCTCTGTGTCTTTTATTCCGTTGGTCTTCATCTCTGTTTTGATGCTGATACCATGCTGATTTTGTTGCTATAGCTCTGTAGTACAATTTGAGATTGTGTGTTGTGATGCCTTCTGTATCACTTTCTTGTTCAGAATTGCTTTGGCTATTCTAGGCCTCATGTTCTTCCAAATGAATTTAAGTACTGATTTTTCTAGTTCTGTTTCTAGTTAGTTTGTATTTTGATGGGGATTGCATTGAATATGTATGCCCAAACTGTGGTCTTGGTTGTTCTGCTTCCCTTGACAGACTTTTCTTTTTACTTCTAGATTTGCCAAGTCTCACCTATCATTCAGTGCTCAGCTCCTCAAAATCTTTCTGTAGAAATTAGGTCTCAGTGCCTTCTCTGAAGTCCACTATCTGGACATAAATTACCTATCTACCTTTATCAGTGATCCAGCCAATGATGTATGGTTTTGTTGACATGTTTCTTGAAGGACATTGTATGCTATTGGAAGAAAGGGAGTATGTTCATCATTTTCTTTGCATTCCCAACATTTCTTAACACAATCTTCTGTATATTTTGCTCTTGGTAAAGATTTGCTCAGTAAATGGAGTCATTTAATCAATCATTGTGAAACTTTCTCTGCTCAGCAGGTTACCTGGAAGGAGCCTCTCTTTCCCTACAGCACTGTATTACCCTAAGAGTTGACTATATCCCAAAGAATTATGGGTAAAGAAAGTTTGGGAGGAGTTAAGAGATGAGATAAATATAGCCATCACTGGGGCCTTACTTTCTTCACTGACCAAGCAAGCGAAGCGTTTGGCACTCAGTGTCATTCCAAACACATCTGAAATGCAGTTAGAAATAATCTTCAATGTCCTGAATTCCCTTCTGATTCATTGTCTCCCTGAGAGTCAAGGTTCTCTTACCCATTATCCCTCTACGCCAGCCCTATCCAGCCAGCTCCATTATCTTTAGCTATGTTTACATAGTCTAAATGTATGCTCTCATTTCCCTTCTAGGATTTGCTGCATTCCAGATTACTTTCTTTCATCTGTCATCATCAATCACACTGATTAATTCTCTAGGATCATATTTCAAGTCTTCTTTAGGCTTCCAGTTGTCAGTCTACCAAGCTCAGGGTAGTTTTCCTAATGACTAGTACCCTGGATGGAGGGCCAGATCTCTCTTGTACCATGATCCTGGGACTGCCTAAGGAGCCCCAGAGTAAATCTTCTGACTGACTATAGGTTAAGGTCAACTCCTAACAAATTGGCCAAGTATCTCTCATTTCTGAATGTCTTCTGTTTCTTCCTACCTCACAAACATCTTTCTTTTAGTTTAATTTTTCCAGTTACATTATTTATTTATCCAAGTGGAAGCTCTTTTGGCTATCTTCTGGGCCTATTCTGAATTTTGTTTTCTGTGTACAGTCCATGTTTATTTCTGTTTCTCTGCCTTTTTCTCTCTATCCCTCTCTACTGAGTCTTATTTCCTTATGAAGGCATTATTCTCACCCATATAGTCTAGATAGTGTTTCTAGAACTGTGGTTCTAAAGGCTACTTTCAAAAGTTCCAAGATAGGGGAGAATTAGAACATTGCTTTTAGGGCTTGTATTAGTCCATTTTGTATTGTTGTAACAAGATACCCAAGGCTAGGTACCTTATAAAGTAAAGAAGTTTATTTTGCTCTGAAGATTCAAGAGCATGACTCCAACATCTGCTTTGCTCTTCTGTGGTCTCCCTTGGCTGCATCACAACATGGCAGTTGGCATCATGGCAGGAGCACATGTGAGAGGGAGAGATCACATGGCAAGAGAAGTTGGAGACATTCAGGGGTTAGAATTGCTCTTTTATTACCACTCAATTAATGAGAATTAATTCAGTTGGTGAGGCCAGTGTTGATTCCTTCTGAAGGCAGTGCCCCTAGACCTCACCTCTTAATATCACCACATTGAGGACCGAGCTTCTAATACATGAACCATCAGGAGGCAAACCACATCCAAATCACAGCAGTGCTTTAAGCAAAACACCTTCATGGTTTATCTGAGACCTCTTTGGGCAGGGGCTAGACATTGTGGTGCCTGAGCTCTGGCATTCCTTCCTTGTCCTATTTTGACCTCATTCTCTTTGTAGTTAAAAGATGTATACTTCCTCATCTTCAGTTTTCTACACTATCAGTCAAATTTTCTTAACCTTAGCACTCTTTTTTTTTGTTTGTTTTTGTTTTTTTTTTAATTTTTTTTATTGGTTATTCAAAACATTACAAAGATTGCAGAATCACATCGGTTACACATCCACATTTTTACATAATACCATAATAGTAACTGTTGTATTCTGCTACCTTTCCTATCCTCTACTATCCCCCCTCCCCTCCCCTCCCATCTTCTCTCTCTACCCCATCTACTGTAATTCATTTCTCTCCTTATTTTTTTCCCATTCCCCTCACAAACTCTTATATGTAATTTTGTATAACAATGAGGGTCTCCTTCCATTTCCAAGCAATTTCCCTTTTCTCTCCCTTTCCCTCCCACTTCATGACTCTGCTTAATGTTAATCTTTTCCTCCTGCTCTTCCTCCCTGCTCTGTTCTTGGTTGCTCTCATTATATCAAAGAAGACATTTGGCATTTGTTTTTTAGGGATTGGCTAGCTTCACTTAGCATAATCTGCTCTAGTGCCATCCATTTCCCTGCAAATTCCATGATTTTGTCATTTCTTAGTGCTGCGTAGTACTCCATTGTGTATAAATGCCACATTTTTTTTATCCATTCATCTATTGAGGGGCATCGGGGTTGGTTCCACAGTCTAGCTATTGTGAATTGTGCTGCTATGAACATCGATGTGGCAGTATCCCTGTAGTACGCTCTTTTGAGGTCTTCAGGGAATAGTCTGAGAAGGGCAATAGCTGGGTCAAATGGTGGTTCCATTCCCAGCTTTCCCAGGAATCTCCATACTGCTTTCCATATTGGCCTCACCATTTTGCAGTCCCACCAGCAATGTATAAGAGTACCCTTTTCCCCACATCCTCGCCAGCACTTGTTATTGTTCGACTTCATAATGGCTGCCAATCTTACTGGAGCTTAGCACTCTTTTTTAAAAAATATTTATTCTTAAGCTTTACGTGGATATAATATCTTTATTTTACATTTATATGGTGCTGAGGATCAAACCCAGTACCTTGTGCATGCTAGGCAAGTGCTCTACCACTGAGCTACAACCCCAGCCCAGCCTTAGCACTCTTGATGTTTTTCGCTGGATGAGTGTTTGGGGTGTGTACATATGGACTGCCCTGGGCATTGTACTATGTCTGTCAGCATCCCTGGCCTCCACATATTAGATGCCAGTAGCACTCCCTCTCTGACTTGTAGCTTTTCCCCCAAATATGACAACTTAAAATATCAAGTGTTCCAGGGTAGGGGGCAAAATCATCCCAGGTTAAGAACTACTTTTTTTTTTGTACCAGGGATTGGACCTAGGGGTGCTCTACCACACAGTCACAGCCCAGTCCTTTTTTAATTTAAGAATTTAACCTTTGTTTTATTTCTTTTTACGTGGTGTTGAGGCTCAAACCGAGTGCCTTACATGAGCTAGCAAGTGTTCTACCATTGAGCTACAACTCCAGCCCCTATCCCAGTATTTAAATTTTTTAAATTTTGAGACAGGGTTTTGCTAAGTTGCTTAGGGTCTCACTGAGTTGCTGAGGCTGGCTTGGGAGGCACTGATCCTTCTGCCTCAGCCTTCAGAGTGGCTAGGATTACAGGTGTGTGCCACTGCCCTTGGTGAGAACCACTTTTCTAGGTTCACTGTTAGCTGGCAGTCCTTGCCTGATATTCCCTTTCTACTATAACCCTTTCCAGAACCTCAGTGAAGTCTCCACCAACTTGGCTACAAAATCATTATGGAACAAAGGGAACTCTAGACTTAGGAGACTTGGTTTTTAATAAGTGCCACCACTTACTAGCTATTTTTGTGATTCCTGATAAGTTAATCTTTTGTTTCCTCAACTGAAAAATGAAGATAATACTCCCATACCACAGACTTTTTATGAGGATTAAATGTCTTCTTCTCCACATCATTATTACTAACCATTTCTTTAACCATTTGTGGTTTCAAAAAGATGACAGTTAATGGAGCAAGGGGTGGAGCTGACCGACTTCAACAGTGCTTCGACCCACAGTGGCAGGGAAAAGAAAGTCACATGCCTGGAAGGAAGAAAAAACAAAGATATTGGTTTCCAAATATATTTGAGCATCAGAATCATCTGGCAGCATTTTCAAAACTTTTTTTGATAGTAGGGATTGAACCTAGTGGCACTTAACCACCAAGACATATCCCCAGCCCTTTTTATTTAATCTGAGATAGGGTCTCACTAAGTTGCTTAGGACCTCACTAAGTTGCTGAGGCACTGGGATCCTTGAACTTGGGATCCTTATGCATCAGGCTCCTGAGTTGCTGGGATTTTAAGCATTTGCCACTGCACCTGGCTGGAGGCATTTTTTTTTTAAAGGAAGAAGTCCTGAACTGTACACAAGTTGTCCTGAATGTCAATACGTGGGTGTGGGACATAGGATGTACCCAATGAGCTCACCAGTGGATACTTACAAACTTTTATTATTGTTGTTGTGGGGATGGAACCCAGGGCTTCACTCATGCTAGGCAAATGCTCTTCCACTGTACTGAAACCCCAGGTCTCCTGTGGATTTTTTTTTTTTTTTTTTTTTTTTTTTTTTAGTACTGGGGATTGAACCCATGGGAGCTTTACCATTGAGCTACATCCCCAGCCTTTTTATTTTGAGAGAGGTTCTCACTCAGTTGCCCAAGCTGGTCTCAAACTTGTGATACTCCTGCTTCAGTCTTCCAAGTAGCTAGGATTACAGGCATGTACCACCATGATGTTTTTCGCTGGATGAGTGTTTGGGGTGTACATAGTACAATGTGCCCTGGGCATTGTACTATGTCTACCAGCATCCCTGGCTCCTTCCTGTGGATTCTGATCACAATTCATGTTTGGGTGCCAGAATTAGATAATCTGTAAGATCCCTTCTAGCTCTGATAGCCAGTGATTATATGATGTGTCTAATTATGCCATTTAATACAAACTGGAACTGTACTTTCTGAGCCTGGTTTTAGGGAATTCACATTTTTTTTGAGATTTAACTGAGGAACAACCCCCTGATTTATGAGAATAAAGCAACTTCTGGAAGTGTACTTACACTTTTAAGGAGGGAAGAAGTAGGCAGCTCCATGAAGCATCAATCAGAAGTTGTTTTAATTTTACTAAGTAAAGAGCACAAACCTACAAACCTTCTGTGAATAAACTTCAGTCAACAGCCCATAGGACAGGGCAGATCAGATCAGGAGTGAGTATAAGATATGCAGTGACCAGCACCCTGAAAACATCTCGACTGATCAGAGAAATGATTGTAAGATTGGTGCAGAAGACGGATCTTTTTTTTTTTTTTTCTTTTTTGGTACTGGGAATTGAACTCAGGCATGTTTTACCACTAAGCTCAATCCTCAGCCACTTTTATTTTTTATTTTGAGGGTCTCATAAGTTGCTGAGGCTGGCCTTGAACTTGTGATCCTCTTGCCTCGGCCTCCAGAGTGAATGGGATTATCAACATGTTCAGCATCAAAGACTGATCTTTAGGGTAAAAATGGAGAAGGTCTCTATGTTTTATAAGGCAGTGGAGGCTTTGGAAATACAGTAAGGCATAGCCTAGGACTTAGGCTTTAGAATCTCAGTAGCTACCACTGACTCTCACCCCAGACTGCTGAGGAATAAGCAGAAGAAACTGGGTGGGATGTCCCATTAGGTATGGATGACAGAAAGGTCAACATGTGGAACTACTTCAGTTATTTCAGATCAGAGTTCAGTGCTTTGTCTACTTAGCTGAATCTATGCTGGTGTTTGTTTTGGTTGCCCTTGGTTTCTTGGTCAAAACTCTTTGAAAATTCCAACCTCATCTCAGTGAATAAAGGGAGGGGGAGGGGGATTTTCCATGCTGTATTAGTTTTATATTGCTGTGTAACAAATGACTACAAATTAATTGGCTTACATTTATTTACTGCAAATTTGTTACCTCACAGTATTCTGTGGGTCAAGGGTCCAGGTATATCTTGGCTGGGTCCTCGTTTAGGGTCTCACCTGGCTGAAATCATGGTGTTGGCTAGGACTGCAGTCTCATTGGAGGCTTAGGATCCTCTTCTGAGAGCTTGGATTTTTGGCAGAATTTTATTTCCTTCTATCTGTATGACTGAGGTCTCCATTTTCCTTCTGGCTATTGGCTGGAGACTATGCTCAGCTCCTATAGGTTATCCTCAGGTCCTTGCTATGTGGTTCCCTCAATGGGAAGTTCATGACATGATTGTTTGCTTTTCTAAGACCAATAGAAGATGCTTATGCTGCTTTGAATGGGTCTGAGTTATTGTAAAGCCCTCAACTGATTGGGTCAGGCCCACCCAGAATAATTTCCCTAAATTAAAGTGAACTGAATAGGGACGTTAATTACATTTGAGAAATCCCTTAGAGCAGTACCTAAGTTTATGTTTGATTGAATAAGTGGGAGAAGATTTATACAGCAGGGGCCAGGAATCTTGGTAGACCATCTTAGAATTCTATCTACCATAAACAACTTTTTATTTATTTATTTTTTAATATTTATTTTTTAGTTTTCGGTGGACACAACATCTTTATTTTTTTTTTATTTGTATGTGGTGCTGAGGATCGAACCCAGCGCCCCGCGCATGCCAGGCGAGCGCGCTACCACTTGAGCCACATCCCCAGCCCCCATAAACAATTTTTTTAAAGAAGAATTGTGGTAATGGGGCCCATAAAGAAAACTTCCCAAGGAAGTGGATAGATTGGATTCTTTTAGGTTAAGACTTTTCCAACCTAGTTATATGTAATAACAGGGAATGTGATTAACTTGTTACACAAGTCTCTTTAGGAATACAGCTCCTCTTAGAAGAGGGATGCCTGTAGTTATGATCTGTGCTATCTTCTCCTTCCTACTTCAGCTTACCTATTTGGCTTACAGAGCAAATATGCAAATATGCTGTTCAGTCTTTCTTCCAGCTGTGATTTTTCAAGTGAGATTAGATTGTGATTTGAAACAGAATCAAGGATATTGTGGCATAGAAGAAGGATATTCCCTTTCAGAAAGATGTTTCCAGTCCTTTGCAAGTGTTCCTTCTCTAAGTGCTCCTAGCTAGAATGTGCAAAAGACATATGACAAAGGAATTGGCCAACAAGGAAACTGTATGGTTTCAGGCCTCAGGGACTGCCTAGTGAAGGGAAGGGTAGAGGTAGTTGTCTCTTTTGGGAGCAAGGATAAACTCCTATTAATGTGGGGACTCCAAAAGACCCATGAGATTTGCGGATTTGTTTGTGTACTGTATACTTCTCAGGAGCAAATGGAGGAATGGGGCTTTTTTTTTTTTTTTTTTTTTTTTAGCAGTGCTGGGGACAGAACACAGGGCTTTTTGCACATGCTAGGCAAGTGTTCTAGATTGAACTATTTTCCAGTACTATTACTAACATTTTTGAGTGCTTTCTATATCCAGGTAGTATTCTAAAATTTCTATATATATTAAATCTTTTAAAGTAGATTCTATCATTATCTGTGCTATAGATGAGGAAACTGAGACACAGGGAAGTTAAATGTAAATTACCCCAAACTCTAGTTAATGATATACATGCAAAAGTGTTTAGGAGGAAGTGTACTGATGTCTGAAGCTTATTATAAGATATAACAATAAAAATGAAATGTTTTGATGGATGGATAGACAGTTAGAGAGGCATGTATTTGTTAAAGCAACTGCAGCAAATGTTAGTGGTAGAATCTAGTGGTGGGTATATGGGTGTTCACTATAAAATTCTTTCAACTTTTTTACATGTTTTTGAAAATTTTCATAATAAATGTTGGGGGAAATGTAGATTGTCCAAGATCACATAGCTAGTAATGACAAAGCCTGGATTCTAGTCCATGTAGTCTGTCTCCAAAGTATATACTTTTAACTACTCTGCTAAATTGCTCCTCAGAAGCTATGGTTTTCCAGGGAGTTACTTTGAATTGAGTTCTCTCTCTCTCTCTCTCTCTCTCTCTCTCTCTCTCTCTCTCTCTCTCTCTTTTTTGTCTTTTGTACCAGGGATTGAACCCAGAGGTGCTTAATCACTAAACCACATCCCTAACCCTTTCAAATATTTTATTCAGAGACAAGAGTCTTACTAAGTTGCTTAGGGCCTCACAAAGTTGCTGAGGCTGGTTTTGAGTTGTGATCCTCCTGCCTCAGCCTCCTGAGCTGCTGGGATTACAGGCATGAATCACCATGCCTGGCTTTGAATTGAATTCTTGAAATCAGGTTGCTCTCTTAAGCTTTGCTGTAGAAGCTATGGAACAGTGTAACAGAATTTCTGCCACAGGGAGCTCAGGGTCTTGCTGGCGAAACAAAACACATATCTGAATCATTCTGAGAGGGAATAAAATGAGGGATTTAGAGTTCTGGAGGAGGCCTGGTGGGAGCTGAAGGCATGGGTTGAGTCACTAGCATACTTCTCAAAGATTCAAGGGAAAGAGGAGAATTGAGAGAAATGGTGTAGTTCAAGATATTTCAGGTACAGGAGTGGAGTGAGGTGGGGCCTGATAAGACTATCTTGTAGGTATAGCAGGAGGTGAGAGATCATCTGCCAAAAAGGTGGGTGGAGGCCAGTATGTTAAGAAAGTGGACAAGAATTGAAACCATTGCTTTGGGGAGTGAACACGATATGACTAGAAGGTATAATGGGTAATTGGTGGATCCTAGATGGGGTCAGAGGACAAGTATTTGCACTGGTTCTGTATTTCTTTTTATTTTTTCTTTTGTAGTACTGAAGACAGAACCCAGGGCCTTGCATATGTTGTGCAAGTTCTCTACCACTGAGTAACACCCCCATCTCCTCTATATTTCTTTTCCTTCTTTTTTCCTCCTCCTCTTTTTCTCCTTCTGTTTCTCCTCCTCCTCCTCCTTCCTCTTCCTTTTCTATTTTATAGTGCTGAGCACGGAATCCAGGAATTCACACATGCTAGGCAAGTATACGACCACTGAGATACATGTCTAGCCTTCCCTCTAGATCTCTTATTAGAAACAGGATAGGACAAGGCAGGCAGTAAAATGGAGTCAGAAGACAGGAAGGAAACCAAGGAGCCTAAGGTGACTTTGACAGGAAAGTGATAATGGAGTATAGGAAATTTAGCTCTTCCTATTCTTAAAAGTCCTGGGATGACCTTTCTGTTCAGGTAAGAATTTGGCTATCCCTTCATCCTATCATTAACCTGAAAACCTTTCAAACCTTGTGCCAACTCTGGCTATTTGACCTCTCAGACACTTCTCTTCACTGTCTGGATGGTGCCCTCAAGACCTGATTGAAACCATACTCTCAAAGGTCATCAAGTCAAATAATATATTCTGTGTTCTTGACTGTTTTTCTCCATACTCACCCTCTTCCTAACAACTCTTCTCCCATGATATTCATGATGTTGTTCTCTTGTGTCTCCTATTTTCTGATGGTTCTCTCTCAGTCTCTTTGGTTGACCCATTCTTCTCAAAGTCACTGGATCTTTTCCATCCTTGCTTTTTCAGTCAAGGTATCCCTCAGACCTCTGGGATATCCTAATCACTCCCATTGCTTTAATGATAATCTCAAGATGACTCTTCAATCTCTCCCTCCACACCTGAACTTTTTCTTTTCTTTTTTTCTATTTTCCTGGATAAAACCCAGGGCCTCATGCATTCAAGGCAAGCACTGTACCACTGAGATATAACTCCAACCCTGACTTATTTCTTGATCCTCAAATTTGCATATTCAGTTTGACTGGTGGAACCTTCACCTAGAAGTCCCATAGACACCCCAAATTCAACACATCTTAAATTGAGAGTCATTTCTTCAAGTCTGTGGATGTTTTCCCAATATAGGTATGAGCTCCTGGAGTGCTGAGCCTGGGCTTCTTGGCTGTCTTCATAGACTGGAGGTAAGCCAGGATCACAGTGAGAAGAAGAGATCTTCTTTTTGCACAAGCCTCAGCAAAGGCTGATCTTGTAGGAGTGAGTTAATAGCAATACAGAAGAGGGCTGGGTGAGGATGGCACTGCAGTGCTTTGTACATGGATCTGATTCATATACACTGGGCACATTAGCCCTGTGCTCTTGGAACCTAGTCTCTATTTCAGTGCTTGCTCATACACGTATGGACTCATGCCCAGACCTTTATCCTGTCTGCTGGGGAAGCACACCCCCCCACACACATTCTTCACATGCCACCCTCATCAGCTTCAATTTAGATAACCTTCAGACTTAGGGAACAGAGTGGAGGATGGGGCCTGAGAAAACAATGCATATCTTTTTTTTTTTCTCCAGTGCTGAGGATTGAACCCAGGGCCTCGAGCATGCTGGGCAAGCACCCTACCACTGAGCTACCCTCCAGTCCTATCATTTGTTTTTGCCTACTCTTTTTCATTTTCTGTGCAAAATGCTGTGGAGGCAGGCTAGGAAGTCATTATTATCTTTGCTTTCTAGATGAGAATATTTAGGCCTTAAAAGAAGTAGAGGAGGGTCTGGAGTCTTGTGCTGCTCATTTCTAGCTCAGAGCATTTGCCATTGACCTGCATAGCTAAGCCAAGAATCAATTTCTGGGAGGTCCTGGTTTCCAAGTCAGGTAAGCAGTCAGCACTTAAGGAGCTGCTGGGGCTGGCTGAGCTGGGATTCTGTTTGCTTTGCTTAGGAGATGGTGGGGCAATCAGAGAGCAGGGGCCTATGAACTGCTTTGAGAAGGGAAGGAGGGGCTTGGGATTTGGGCCCAGGAATTCCCATCAGGAATGAAACACTTTCCACCTGCCGCTGCCTGAAGCGCCTAACTCCGTCATGGAATTTGCGTGCAGACAGTTAGGTTGGACTTTGGAAACAGAAGATGAAAAACGAGTTTCCTTCTTTCTGTTCAAAGAGGCCAGCCAAGAGCCAGAGCCAGAGCTGGAACCAGGCCTCTGGTCGTAAACTAAACAACAGAACCAGTTATCGGTTTCAAGTCTGACTGCCTCCTCTTGTAAGGACTTTGGAACTTGGGGAGGCTCCCTTACCCTCTATAAACCAGCAGAAAATTAGAAGTATAGTTGTCAAGACCCCAGATGGAATGGCAGGCGTACTGGAAGGTGGAGTAGGAGGTTAAAATTGCTGCTTTGAATTTGTTTAGAATTTTTATGATTCTAGTTCTCCCATTATGTCTATGAAAAATTTGCCTGATTTGGAGCATGGAGGTAGCAATTAGGTAAACAATATGGAGTCACTGGATGCCTTAGAATTGGGGGCTGGGAATGTAAAAAAGAGGTAACTTACATGGGCCTGCGGGGCCATCATATATACTATAGTTTGAATGTTTGTCACCTCCAGAATTCACATTGGGGTTTCATTGTTGTTGTGATGGTTTTGGGGATTGGTTTCTTTGAGAGGTGTTTGGGTTGTGAGAGCTCTACCCTCATGAGAATACCATTTTTGTGGAGATGAGTTTGTTATCATGAGAGTGGGTTCATTCTCTGTCGTTCTCTCTCTCTCTCTCTCTCTCTCTCTCTCTCTCTCTCTCTCTCTCTCTCTCTCTCTCTCTTTCCTTCCATGGGATAATACAGCAAAAATGTGGTCTCTCAGTCTTGGACTTCCCAGCCTTCAGAACCACGAGCTAATAAATTTATGTTCATTGTAAATTTCCCAGTCTGTGGTATTCTGTTGTAGCACCAAAAATGAAACTAAGACAGTGTTCTAGAAGACTAGAACTCTCGTCAACTCTTGACTTCATGGAAGTCAAATATATAATGTGTGACCTTGTCAAGGCACCTGTCTTTGACTCTTGGCTCCTCCACATACTATCTGTGGGACAAAGGCATATCTGCTCACCCTTATGGGTCTCAATTGTCTTTTCTGTTAAATGGGGATAATGCTAATTTATCTCATGGGGCTGTTGATGCATGAGATGCATATGAAAATATATCCATAATGCATATGAAAGGGCTTTATCAACCCATAAGGGCTTGTGCAGATATGAGGGGCCAATATCATTATCATCATGTACTCTTCTGGCTTTTCCTGTTAGCAACCCTAGGAGAGAATAAGGAAATACAAGGAGGAAGGGGAAATGCAAATCAATCAAGTTTATTCTGGATGCCCTCTAAAGAGGAGAAATGTGTGGATGAGGGAGGCTGGAACTCTTTCAGTGGTGTCCCTTCTCCTGGGTGTATGTTCACTATGTCCTGGGGATGTTGGGGGGGGGGGTGCTAAGTCAGGCCTTCAGCTTTTGGCCATAACTCCTTCTTGGATGTCAAACTTAGTTGCCTCATTGCCTGGAGTCAGGCAAATAAAACTAAATTTAGGATTAGAGTCCTATCAAAGGCCATTCGGCTTTACATTAGGGTGAAGATTGACTCCATAAACATTGGCTGAGTCAACAATCAGCTCAATATAGAGGCATTATGGAGTCTGGGAAGGGCACTGGACTAGGAGTCAAGAAAGCAGTTCTGATCTGGCTCTGCTCCTGATCAGCTCAGAGACCCTGCATGAGTTTCAGAGGTATGTATGTATTAACAAATGAAATAGAGTTTGTGAAAATCTTTTCTAACCTATGGGCAGCATATAAATGGAAGCAGTTATTATCATTATTACTTATATGATATTTTCCATATAGGGTATTGTTATATTTGTTATTCTATCCTCAAATATGACATTTTTGGTTGCAAAAGGGACCAGGTATGTTGGATTGCTATATGCCATTTTATTTAATAGGTAAACAATTGCTCATACTGAGCCTATTGTTTTTATTATCATAATCACATTCAAATAACAGGTTTATTCATTAGTAGAAATCTATGCTTAGGTACAGGGTTTCTTTTTAGGACGATGGAAATATTCTGGCATTTGAGGGTGATGAAGGTTGCACAACATTGCGAATATCATAAAAAAACAAAACAAAACAAAACACCAAAACTGCTTTTAAAATGGTGAATTTTATCTTGATTTTAAAAAAATTGCAGAGCAACAACAAAACAAACTCTTGTCCAGAAGGCGAGCTGGCGATGAAGCCTGGATCTGAAACTGAGAAAAGACCCAGGAGGTAAGTCAGACACTGCATCTATTGTGTATTAGGGGAGAATTTTGGTGTGTGTGTGTGTGTGTGTGTGTGTGTGTGTGTGTGTGTGTGGGTGTGGGTACACATGTGCAAAAGTGAGAGAGTGAGCAAAAGAGAGAATATGTAAATATAAAAGTTTCACACTCAGGGTCTGGGGATGTAGCTCAGTAATAGAGCACTTGCCTAGCATGGCCAAGGCTCTGGGTTTGATTCTTAGCATCACCACAAGCCAAAAACAAAGAAAGAAGCACCACATTTAAGAATTAGTCAAGATAAAGTAGCATCCATAACTGTATGGTGGTCATGGTGCAGTTTTTGGTACTGTCTTCTAGAGGTTCTACATTTTCTTATCTGAGCCGCAGAGAGAACTAGTGATGAACTAGATGCAAACTTAGGCGGACCAACCATCCTTGTTTGCTCAGGACTGATGATTCCCCTGGGATGAAGGACTTTCTTTTCCTTTTCTTCAGAAAGGATGTCTCCTTATGTTGATAAGACTGGCCTTGAATTTGAGATCTTCCTGTCTCAGCCTTCTAAGAAGCTGGAATTATAGGCATGTGCCAATGTGCTTGGCCAAGGGCTTCCAATATTAAAAGTTGGAATGTTCTGGGAAAACCAGGTTGCCCTAGAACTGGTAGCCCTGCTAGTAGAGATGGTGAAAAGTTTTCAGGAATGCCTCACAATCTTCTGATTTAGGTTACACTGAGATGTTATCCCTGGCTGAGATAGGTGAAAATCATTCAGAAAGGAAGCCAAAAAGAAAAATATTTCTGAGGGATACTGGGCAATGATAGTGATGGCCAAGAGGAGGATGGATAGAAAACACTGACAGGGATGCAAAGAAGATTTTTTGGGGGGTGGGAGGTATACCTCTGGGTCCTTTTAAGTGATAGGGGTGACAACCACAGAGCACAGAAGTAATTTTGGAAGCAAACATATTTTTTCTTCACAAGGAAAGTGCATATGACCTAGGATATGGGAAATAAAGAAAAATTGGGTTCCTAGGGTGACTCAATTTATTTTGAGGCTGATACATGTTATTACCCCTAGATCTCAAATGATCAACTGAATTAGGCATCCTTTGGGACCTGCATTTAAGACAATATATTAATCACATTATTTACTGAATATCTACCATGAACTAGGTTATGTGCTGAAATGTGTTAGGGATAAAATGGTTAACAAGATTGCCATGATTTCTGCCCCCATGGAACCTGTAGGCAGGCAATGATTTAAGACAAGAGAATATGAGAAAATCTAGGAGGTACAACTAACATGGCCTTGGGAGTCAGGGAAAGGTGTTTCCAGAGGGAATGAGTTTAAGTGTAGACTTGGAGGACAAATAAGGACTTGCTAGGTGAACAGATTGGGTACAGGCTTCCCAGGAACAGGGGACAGCATGGGCAAAGACAAAAGAGCATGTGAATTCGGAGGATTATTGTATGGTCCAGTATTGCTTGATTGGGCTGTAATTCTCCAAATGTGGTCCATAGGCCGTCTGCATGAGAGTTGCACAGGCTATTTCTTAAAAATGAAGATTTTCAGCTATACTAATCTTCTATGAATATGCATCTTGATTTGTTCCTTTGGTGCATCATAATGTTCAAGAACCACTGGCAAGTGTCTATATATTCTTGTATCAAGAATGTGAATGTGTGTGTGTTTATTTAGGAGCTAAATAAAATTATATATTATAGAATATATTAATTACATATGTTTATATATATAATGTATATATACATTATATATAAAATTTTTATATATACATTATATATAAAATTTTGGTTCCAGGAATTGAACCCAGAGGTGCTTAACCACTGAACCACATCCCCACTCCTTTTTATTTTTTCTTTTGAGATAGGGTCTCGCTAAGTTGCTTAGGGCTTTGCTAAGTTGCTGAGGCTGGTGTTGAACTTGCAATCCTCCTGTCTCAGTCTCCTGAGCAGCTAGGATTACAGGCATGCAGCACACACTCCAGCCGCTAAACAGAATTTTAGACAGGAGGGAGGCACCAAAAATTTGAAAGGCCTTTTTCCATTTTTTTTCACAAGTTTGAAATCTGTTTTTACTAATGTCAGGGTCTCAGTTCAGCTCCCCACCTCTTCCCAGGGCCATGTAGATCAGTACCAGGATATACTTGTCATTCATTTAGGGCACAAGTGGGGAGCTCTTTTGTTGGTTATAATAATACAGATTTTCCTAGTAGGCAGTGGGAATCCACTGAAAGGTTTTGACCAGAAAGTAACTTGAACTGATAGGTTTTTAAGAAAATTATTCACTTTATAGAAGGAAATGAGGTTAGAGTGGTACAAGATTAAAGACAGGTAGATTAATTAGGAGAGGGTCTCTTCCTTCCTTCTTTCCTTCCATCATTTCATGCCAAGGATTGAATCCAAGGCCTTGGGCATACTTGACAAGTACCTTACCACTGAGCTATACCTCCAGCTCAAGAAAGGACTCAATTACCAGTTTCTTCAACTCATCTGGCCTGATAAATACAATTTAATTTTTATTTAATGATTAGGTTAAGAACATTCTCCTTATCCCTGTTTTCTTTATACCTGATATAATCAGACACTGTCACAAATATCGGGAGTTGCAAAGACAAGATCTTATTCCATATTTAATTTAACTGATTGTGATGTCAAAGATTCATCCTCAAGTTTGAAGGTTTTAATTTAGAAATCTGGGAAATTAAAGGTAGTGGAATTCTTCCCTTAAATGGTTGACTCTAGGATCTGCCTATGGAACCCAGCTCAGTGAATGGGAGAGATGAGATCAGAACCCCTATGCAAAATTGGAAGCCACAAGTACCAGAAAGCAAGGGAGGGCTGACAGTAGAAAGCAAGGGGCCCAAGGTAAAATGGGGCCATTCTGGCTGATCTATAGCTCACTCTAACAGTTCCTCTTGCATCTGTGGACAGTGTTTCCTTGCCTTCCAGAGACAGTCACCTAGACTAAGGTAATCCTAAGGGCATGAAAGGATATGCATAGGGCAAGAGCATATGAATCTAGGGATTTGAAAAGCTACTTGTCTATGAAGCATTTCTCATTTGGGTGAAGGACTGACTCACTTGGGGAGGAACCTAAATGCTGGAGATATATGGTATGGTCTAACCTCCTGGGGTCAGCGTCACTTGCTAGGGGTCAATATTCCCACCCTAATTGAGATGTTTGCTACAGGTAAGAAAGAGTTGCTGTTTCTTCTCATGTCTAGAGTAAATTAGCCACAAAGAAACCTGCTCCTCATTCTGTCTCCTGGCTTCCCATAAATGCCTGAAGCCCAGCCTTGGAGCTGGTATGTACTTTTAATTATTTCAAGAACTGGCATCGCTTGCCTCATAGTAAAAGTGTCATGAAATTACTGTAAGGTTGCATGAGTTTGGGCCATAAATCTTGTTCACTTCGGCTACATCTCATACCTTAATTCACTGGAGTATAAAATGCCATTTGCACTGGTTCTTAGTTCACTTAATCATAATTAAATGACCTCAGAGGGCAGTAATTCGTTGAAGCCCTGGCTTTGATGTGACACAAATAACAAACTTGGTTTGCCATGTGGACTGGTTCCTCCACACTTTTACATTGGCCACAGACCTTGTGGAACATATAATGCTGGCTTTTTGGTGTGGGCATGTGCTCTGGTTACATGGAACATCTGGGCCACAGATGTGGTTGAGGGGACCAGCTAAATGGTCCCCTTTGGAATTTTGTTGCACCATCTTTAGGGCCCTCTGGGCCCTTTCTTGATTCTTTTGATTCTCCAAAGAATGAGTGTTTGCCCATGTTGAGCCTAGATAAGATTTGATGAGGGCACTTCCTTCTTGTGTATCGTGTGTTATTCTTTATTCACAATGACCTTCTCTAAGGAAACAGTAGCTCAAGAGCTTTCTGACTTCACCTCTAGGTGTAAGGCTCCTAAACTCATGTATTTAATTATGATGTGTCTCCTGAGATCCAGACTCTCAAGACCAATAGCTCTGGGATCATTGCCATTTTGACACACCATTTAACTTGGCAAAACCTTATTGTCTTGCCATCCAAATGGACTCCTCTTATCTTCCCCACCACTATTAGTGGCAATACCAGCCTCCCCAGTTCCCAAATTCTAACCTTTGAAGCTTGTGCAGAATGGTGTCCCCAATTCCAGAGATGTCCATATCTTCATCTCCAGAATCTGTGAATATGTTAGGTTACATGACAAAGGGGAATTAAAGTTGCAGGTGGATTATTTTGGATTGTCTGGTTGGATTTGGTGTCATCACAAGGCCCCTTAAAATAGAAAGGAGAGGCAGAAGAAGAACCTATCAGAGATATGACTACAAAAGACAGTCAGAGAGAGATGCAAGTTTCCTGACCTTGAAGAATGAAGATGGCCAGGAGCTGAGGAATGTGGGTGGCTTCTAGAATCTGGGTAAATCTAGATGTGACTTCTCTGCTTGAGTCTCCAGAAAGGAATGAAGCCCTGCAGACACCTTGATTTTATATCAGCAAGATCCATGTCAGACTTTCAACCTACAGAACTGTAAGATAGCACATTAGTGCTGTTTTAAGTAACTGAGTTTGTGGTAATTTGTCATAGAAACAATAGAAAACAAAGACAAAACCCATTTTTAAAATCTTTTATTGATATTATTTTTTAAAATATACGACAGCAGTGGAATGCATTACAATTCTTATTACACATATAGAGCACAATTTTTCATATCTCTGTATATAAAGTATGTTCATGCCAATTTATGGCTTTATACATGTACTTTGTTTTTTTTCATTACAATTCTTTTTATAAAAAATTTGTTTTAATTAGTTACACATGATAGTATAATGATCTTGACATATCATACATTTGAATCATACGGGATATAATATCTAATTTTTTTGAATATGCAGGTTGCAGAATCACATTCGTTATGCATTCACATATATACACACAGTAATAATAATGTCTATTTCATTCTACTATACTTCCTATCTCCCCAACCCCTCCCCTCCCCTCCCATCACTTCTCTCTACCTAATCTAAGGTAGCACTATTCTATAGCATTACAATTCTTATTACACATATATTCCACAATTTTTCATATCTCTGCTTGTATATAAAATATGTTGACATCCAATTCGAGTCTTCATACATATACTTTGGATAATGATGTCCATCACATTCCACCATCCTTGCTAATCCCCTGCCCCCTCCCTTTTCCTCCCACCCCTCTTCCCTATCTAGAATTCATCTATTCCTCCCATGCTCCCCCTCCCTACCCCACTATGAGTCAGCCTCCTTATATCAGAGAAAACATTCGGCATGAAGACAAAACCCATTTTGACTATTCTCTTTCACCATTTCTAATTAGATGATGCCTATTGTAGGTACTTTTCTAACCACATCTCTCAGGTGCTTATTATTTTTCCCCTGCTTTACAATTTGACTTGTTTCACCAATCCCAGTATTCCTTGCTCCAAAAGATACTATATAGGAGTGCCAGAAGATTTTTTTCCCAAATATGATTTTCATAATATTATGTTTTTCTTGCTTGGAAATAAGTTATGCCTTATAATTGCATCAAATCCCAAATTCTTATTTTGGCCTCCACCCTTAGATTATGCAGTTAATAGGAAATACCTTGTTATCAGTAAATGATTTATATGTAAATGGAAGAAATTATTATTAAAATAAGGGACTTCCAATCTTTGTTGCTTGCTAATGAGGTCAATATCTTTCTGTCTTCTTTGCATGGACAAGCTAGTTTCACACAGGGAAGAATCTAAAATAGGATTCTGTGCTCACTTCCCACCACATGATTACAGGTGGAGCATCTCTAATCTGAAAATCTGGAATCTGAAATGCTCCAAAACCCGAAACTTTTTGAATGCCAACATGAAGTCACGAGTGGAATAGTCTATACCTGACCTCACGTTTAGACTTGAGTCCCATTCCCAAGGTAGCTTATTATGTATATGCAAATATTCCAAAATCTGAAAAAAATTCAAAGTTTTAAATATTTCCGGTCCCAAGCATTTCTGTAAAAGATAATCTGCATATTGTAAGTAATATCAATAGCATGATTTTTCATGAGTTTTTTTTAAGGAAAGTTACATGCTTCAGTTATCTATTATTGCACAGAAAAAGCACCCCCAAACTTGTTGGCTAGCAACAATAACAATTCACCATTTCTTATGATATTGTGGATTGGCTGGGATCATTCTGTGGCCTCAGTTCAGTTGGTGGCTGAGCTGGGATGCACTGGTTCTCTTCCTTTTATGTTTTTTTTTCTCTAACATGGTGGTTCATCTTTCAGGGCCTTTCTAAGTATCCCCCTCTGCCCAGTAGGCTATCCCAGCCAGGCTTTCTTACATGGCATCTGGGCTGTAAGAAAGAGCATTCTCAAAAGACAAGCCTCTGTATCATACTTGCTCATATTCCTATAGCCAAAACGAGTCCTAAAGTCAAGCAAAGAGGCAGAGTGGGAGGGAACTACACAAGGACATAAATGCTAGGAGTGGTGCATTTGTAATCACCAATGTGAGTCTTTCACAATTCCTTTTCTCTCTTTTTTACACTTATTTTTTTTAAATTTCAGTTTTTTCATTGTTTTTTAAAAATATTTATTTTTTAGTCGTAGATGGATATAATACCTTTATTTTATTGATTTATTTTTATGTGGTGCTGAGGATCAAACCCAGGGCTCCGCATATGCTAGGCAAGTACTCTACTGCTGAGCCATGACCCCAGCACCTCATTGTTTTTTTTTTTTTAAAGTGTAACATTTCATGCTCTACTCCTGTGTTTTCATACATTTAAAGTATTAAGATACAATTTGGTTTTGGTACTGTGGATTGAACCCAAAGGCACTTTGCCTTGGAGCCATATCCTCAGTCCTTTGTTTTGTTTACTTAGATAGACACAGGGTTTCACTAAGTTGCTGAGACTGGCCTTGAACTTGCCATCCTCCTGTCCCTGCAACCTGAGTCACTGGGATTACAGGTGCACACTATCTTCCTCAGCTTAAACTTTGTTTTTAAATGAAGAGAATAACTTGTTTTTAATTAAAACTATTTTTTATAGTGGTATTAAGGTTACAGAAAATTGAGCGAATAGTATGAAGAGTTCCCCTATACTCCTCCCTCTCTCCTTCCCCAGTTTCTCCTCTCATTAACATCTTGCACTTATCACAATTGATGAAACGATATTATGTCATTATTAACTGAAGTGCATAGCTAACATTAAGATTCACTCTTTGTGTTGTACTTTTCTATGGGTTTTTCAAGTATGCTCTGCCTAATCATTCTTCCCATCTCCCCTGAGATCCCTGATCTTTTCATTGTCTCTATAATTTTGCCTGTTCCAGGATGTCATATGATAGAAATCATACAGTTATGCATATATTTCATATTGACTTCTTTCACTTAGCAATGTGCATGTGTTTTACTTTCCCTTTTTTGGCATTTGGTGGCACAAGCTGACTAAAGATAGACCTGACTATATCCTTGGGGCCTTTTCCCCCTTGGGATTTGCTCCAGGCATTGTTTTTGGAAGACATTTGAAGAGTTTTCATGAGGAACCCAGACAGGATGAGAAAATAAGCAGACAATTGTGCCAGCCACTGGATGTGTCTGGCTAAATTCTGAATAACAGCTGTGGTAGATCGTTAAAGTAGCTGTCCCTAATGAATCATGCCTCCCAGTATCTATGTGCTTTTATGGTTCCCTCCCACATTGACACTTGGCCAAACGACTTGCTTTGGCCATCAGAACATTAGCAAATGTGACACAAACAGAAGCTTGAAAAATCCTTGTGCATTGAAGTTGTCCTCTTTTGCTTCTGGGAACTCTTCTGTCACATATGAAAAAGACCAGGCTGGCTACTTCAAGGATGAGAGCTCATGGTAAGAGAGAGACCCTGCTGACAGCACTGACACACACATGCATGAGTGAGGCCATCTTAGACTATCTAGGCCCAGCTGAATTGTTGGATAGCTATAGACACCTAAGTGACTCAGTAAGTCCAATTCTTTAATCTCCCAACATATGTGAGCATTATAAAGTAGTTGTCTGCACTTGTGCTGTGTTTTGTTTTTGGTGCAGGATTGAACCCAGGGTTGCTTGAGCACTGAGCCACATCCCCAGCCCTTTTTACTTCTATTTTGAGACAGAATCTCACTAAGTTACATAGCATCTAGCTAAATTGCTGAGGCTGGCCTTGAACTTGTGACCCTCTTGCCTCAGCCTCCAGAGCTGTTGGGATCACACTGTGCATGGCTGCAGCTAAATTTTTTTTTAATTGGTTTTATTTTTTAAATACATTACAGTGGAATGCATCTTTTTTTAATTTTTTTTAAGAATTTTATTTTATTTTATTTTATTTTTTTAAATATTTTTTTATTGGTTGTTCAAAACATTACAAAGCTCATGGCATATCATCTTCCATACATTTGATTCAAGTGGGTTATCAGCTCCCATTTTTACCCCAAATACAAATTGCAGAATCACATGGGTTACACATCCACATTTTTACATAATACCATATTAATGACTGTTGTATTCTGCTACCTTTCCTATCCCCTACTATCCCCCCTCCCCTTCCCTCTCCTCTTCCCTCTCTACCCAATCTGCTGTGGTTTAATTCTCTCCCTTTTTTTTCCCTTTCCCCTCACTGGAAGGAGACCCTCATTGTTACATAAAACTACATATAAGAGTTTGTGAGTGGAATGCATTTTAATTCTTATTACACATATAGAATAATTTTTCATATCTCTGGTTGTATATAAAGTATGTTCATACCAATTCATGACTTCATACATGTACTTTGAATAATGATGTCCATCACATTCCACCATCCTTGCTAACTCCCTGCTCCCTCCCTCCCCCTCCCACCGCTCTGCCCTATGTAGAACTCGTCAATTCCTTCCATGCTCCCTCTCCCTACCCCACTATGAGTCAGTCACCTTATATCAGACAAAACATTAGCCATTTTTTGGGGGGGGGATTGGCTAACTTCACTTAGCATTATCTTCTCCAACTTCATCCATTTACCTGCAAATGCCATGATTTTATTCTCTTTTATTGCTGAGTAATATTCCCTTGTGTATATACCACATTTTTAAGTCTTTTGGGTATAGACTGAGGAATGGGATAGCTGGGTCAAATGGTGGTTCCATTCCCAGTTTTCCAAGGAATCTCCGTACTGCTTTTCATATTGGTTGCACCAATCTGCAGCCCCACCGGCAATGTATGAGTGTGCCTTTTCTCCCACATCCTCGCCAACACTTATTGTTGTTTGTCTTCATAATAGCTGCCGTTCTGACTGGAGTAAGATGGTACCTTAAGTAGTTTTGATTGCTGCAGCTAAATTTTGAGGTAGTTTATTCCACAGCAGTAAATTGTCAATACAAGCCAGGTGTGGTGGTGGCACAAACCTGTAATCCTAGCAACTTGGGTGGCTGAGGCAGGAGTGTCACAAGTGCAAAGCTTACCTCAGCAGCTTAGCAAGATCCTAAGAAACTTAGTGAGAACCTTCTCTAAATAAAAAAAAAAATGAAAGAGGCTGGGGATGGGACTCAGTGATTAAGTGCCCCTGGGTTCAATCCCCAGTGCAAAAAAAAAAGTGATCACTACAATAACTATTTACATCTATATTTGAGTTACCTTTTATGGAATATTGGTTAAGATGAGCCTGCATGTAAATGTTCTGACAGGACCCATTTAAGTACAGAGAAGAATAAATACATTAAGGGAACAAAAATTTAGGTTCTTCTGAAACTAAGAAATATTTATAAAGACATCTCAGGGTTGTTGTTTTTTCCCTTGCTGTGCTGGGGATGGAACCCAGGGTCTTGTATATGCTAGGCAAGGGCTCTACCAATAGCCTGCCATCTTTTTCAAACTCTGAAGACATCATTTTATCTTCTTTTGCAGCTTGTTACTTAAATCTGTTTTTCTTCCCCACTTTGGAGTAACTTGCTTATTGAAAATGTTTCTCCTAGGCTGCTGATTCCAACTGCTTTTAGTATCAAAATAGTTTGCCCAGAGTGATAGCATCAAGTGTATACTCTCCTGTGTGGTACTGACTCTGTCTATGACAAAGTTGTTTGTGTAAACCTTTTTGTTACCTATATCCTTTACATACTGTCATTTAAAGGTCTGATTACCATTTATTGAAGATAATGTCTTTGCACTTCCAACAAAGGGCAGGAATACATCATTGTGGTTGAAAGAACACATTATGGAGTCAGACTTCTTGGGTTTTTATTGCAGCTTTCCTACTTACTAAGCATGTCACTTTGGACAAGTTATTTAACATTGTTGCACTTGAGTTTTCTCCTCTACAAAATGAGCATAATTTATCTCATAAAGCTGAGAAGATTAAAATGATGCAATTCACACAAAGCACTTGTAATGCCTAGCACATTCCCAATCAATATTTCCTGCTACTACTATAGAAAAGGGACAAAGTCTCAGAGCCTGAAGCCAGCTTCCTTTCAGGCCAGGCCTCTCTTTAGAGAGGAATCAAAATAAAATAGATGATCTTTATTAAGACCCTTCCAAGAACAAAATCCTTTGTTAGGGGTACAAAACCAACATTTTATCAGTTGTGGGCTTTGCGCATGCCAGTAAGGTACCCTACCACTGAGCTATATCCCTTGCCCCCCACCCCTGCAATAGTTTTTCACACACACTAGGCAAGCACTGTTTCACTAAGCAAGCCCTGCTCCCCCCATCAACAGTTTTTGAAGGACCACTGCCACCTGACATTCTGTTCTATGTCAAGGATCTTGTTCAATTAGTAAATATGACCATATTATAGACTTTGTTGTAGGCCTGCTGTAGAGAACATGAAAAAATCAGTGTTCATCATTCTTATGGAGTTTCCAAGAGCTGAGCACACCTGCAATTCCAGTGACTCAGGAGGCTAAGGCAGGAGGATCACAAGTTCAAAGCCAGGTTCAACAACTTAGCAAGACTGTCTCAAAAAATAAAAAGGGCTGGGGATGTGGTTCAGTAGTTAACCACTCTGGGTTCAAACTCCAGTACCAAGAAAAAAAAACTTTTAGGAAAGATGAAAAATGAAATAGATGAAAGTATAGGACACATTACAGGACAATCCATGTGAATTACCAAGTGACAGTAAGTTGTATAAGTGAGAGAAGGGAGAGACGCTAAAAGGAGGTAAGACAGGCTTTCTTTTCTTTTTTGTTACTACGGATTGAACTCAGGGGTGCTTAACCACTGAGCCATATTCTCAGCCCTTTTTATTTTTTTATTTTGAGACAGGGTTGTGCTAAGTTGCTGAGGCTGGCTTTGAATTTACAACCTTCCCACTTCAGCCTCCTGAGTGGCTGGGATTACAGGCATGTGCTACCTCACTTGGCTGAGACATGATTTTTTAGAACTAAAGCTTTGGCAGGGCCTTGAGGGATTTATTAGGTAGGAAGGAGGAAGGAAGCCATTCTAGGCAAGGGGGTTAACTTAAGCAAAGACAAGAAAGTTGATGTGGTGGCTAAGTAAATTTCAGTACTTGTAAAAAGAGCATTATGGGATGTATCATGGGGTCCTCAACTTGAAATGTTTGCATTTTTCTCTAATTAGACTCCCCCTTACTCTTCTATTCTTTTTCCCTCATCTGCAGTAACCTGGCTGCTTTCAGAACCTCTGTCTGAAAAGATAACACTGTGGCAACTTATTTGGCCTGGCAGATGGAAATGTTGTTCAGTTCAAGCCCAATCTTCTTAAGGGCTGTTATAAGGTTTCTATCTGGCCATTGATGTTTTGTGCATATTCAAGCATTTGCTGTGTACTGTAGAAAATTAAATGACTTGGAGAAGAACGAATGACTTCTGTAAGAAGTGTGTGACAACCAAATGTGATGGTGCATGCCTGTAATCCCAGCAGGAGGATGCTAAGGCAGGAGGATCTCAAGTTCAAAGCCAACTTCAGCAATTTGGCGAGATTTTGTCTCAAAATGAAAAAATGAAATAGGCTAGAGATGTGGCTCAGGGGTAAATTGTCCCTGGGTTCAATTTCTGGTGCCACAAAAAATGTCTGGCAGAAATCAGGTTTAAAGTTGATAAAAACCATTAGGATCTGTAAGAGACCATTTAAGGCAATTCAAGACAAACGAACTTTTACACAGCCATGTGTTCCAAAGAGCTGGGAAATTAGATGGGAGAGGAAACAGGTGGAGAGAATCTCCTTTCAAGTAAGCAAAATCAGGGAGGGGGCTTCGTCTGTAGACATTCTAGAGCATCCAGCCTAAGTAAACATGTTGACTTGTTATGTGATGGGCATTTTTTCTTTATTCATCTGAAGCAGGGTGAATGTAGGGAAGACGCATGGAACTGAAAGCAGTTTTTCCTCTGTACAGAGCAAGATGCAGGAAAAATACCTTGGAAGATCTGCAATCTAAGTGAGCAATAATAAAAAGGCCACTCATCATTTTTTTATTTGTAATTTCTAAGTATGGAGCAATACAAATTGAAGTCACAAAGCAGATGGTGCAAAAATGTAACTTTTTTCCTTTATATTACAGACCTCAATGTTATTTATAATTGTCATTATGTCAGACCACCTGGTCTTTGGGGGCATTGTATGTTTACTTGCTGCTAAGGACCAGAGATGTTGCCAGGCCCTCTTCTAGTCAGGAGGTCCCTGTGCTTTGGCCCATGAATCCTCCTCTTAGTATTTCTGTGCTCCTCTTCTCCCACTGGGGGCTTAGGAATGCTCATCTGCTTTCTCTGCCTCCTGAAAGAGCACACAAGCCCCTGAGAGGCTGCCTTCAGGTCCACCTGCCTCATCTCCTCTTTTAGTCCTACCTATTCCATAGTTTCCACACTATATTGTATAGAATACCAACGGGCTTAATCTCTTTTCTGTGAAGCTTACAATCTCCCTAGGCTATGGTTGGGGAAGTAGGACAAAAGATTTATATGTTTTTAAATTTCCTCAACCTACCTACAATCTCATGAGAGTTTATTTTTTTGTGGTTCTGGGGATGGAACCTATGGCCTTGTGCATGCTATGCAAGCGTTTTACCATACCTGCAGCCCCATGTGGATTTTTTGACCTTGTGGGGCAACCAAAAGAATGAAATCTCAATTTCTTTCCTTTGCTCTGTCCCCATCTTTTCCATTTCCTTCCCTAGAAGACTTCTTCCCCCACTCCATGGGGTGAAAACTTCCCTTATGTTATAACCTACATTTTAGTTCTATGATTTTTTTTCCCTATGGAGATTCCTCCAATATTGCTTGTAGAAATTTAAAAGGTCAGCCTTAAAAATTTGGAGAATAACCTTTGTTCTCATTAAAAGACTGACTTTAAAAACTGTTCTCCATGTGAATGTAACAACAACAACAACAACAACAACAACAACAACAATAAAACTTAATTCAAAACTGAAAGTTGAGCAAGACTCTTGCTTTAGGTACAACTTATCCTTTTTCTTCATAAGCCACAATCTCTGCAATATGGGCTTGCCTAGGTCAAGGGCAGTAGTACTTAACTAGGGTTGATTTTTGTCCTCTGAAGGATGCATGGCAGTGGCTGGAGACATTTTAATTTTTTTTTTTTGTGGTGCTAGGAATTGAACCTAGAGCCTTTTGCATGCTAGATAAGTCAAATACCACCAAGCCACACCTCCAGCCCAGCAGAAATTTGTATTGTCACAAGTGGGGGGTAGTGATATTGGCATCTTGAAAAGGATGCTGCTAAACACCCTACAATGCACAGGCAGCTCCTTATAATGTCAGGAGTGCTGAGCAAGCCTGCTCTAGGCCCATAAGAAAAATGTCTAAGAAGTGAAAGTGTGAGTGATTTTTTTTCTTTTCAGTACTGAGGATTGAACCTAGGGTCTTGTGCATGCTAGGCAAGTGCCCTACCCCTGAGATATATCCACTCCCCTTTTTATTTTATTTAAAAATTTAAAATTATTTCACTGGTTTCTTTTTTATATATGATAGTAGAATTCATTTTGATATGATTATACAAACATGCAATATATCTTATTCTAATTAGGACCCATATTTATGGATGTACATGATGGTGGGATTCATTATGGTGTATTCATATATGTACATAGGAAAATCATTTCAGATTAATTCTACTGTCTTTCTTATACCCCTCCCTTCCCTTCCTTCTCCTTTGTCTAATCTACTGAATATCTATTCTTCTCCTCTTTCCACCTATTGTGGGTTACCGTCCATATATCAGCAAAAGCATTCAACGGTAGTTTCACCAGCAATGTATGAGTGAAACTTTTCTCCTCATCCTCACTAACATTTATTGTTACTTGTATTCTTGATAATTACCATTCTGACTGGAGTGAGATGAAATCTCGGTGTAGTTTTTAAAGTTTTTTTTTTTTTAAATTCTTTTTGATTATACATGACAGTAGAATGTATTTTGACATATCATACATACTTGGAGTATATTCATATACAAACATAGGGAAGTTATGACCAATTCATTCTATTCTTTTTACTATTCCCATCCCTCTCCCTTCCTTTCATTTTCCCTTGTTTAATCCAAAGTACTTCTATTCTTCCCTCTCCCCGCTTATTGTGTGTTAGCATCTGCATATCATAGAGAACATTTGGATTTTGAATTTAAATTTTTCATTTAACATGGTAGTCTCCAGTTCCATCTATTTACTGGCAAATGCCACAATTTAATTCTTCATGGATAATATTCCATTGTGTGTATATGTCACATTTTCATTATCCATTTATCTGTTGAAGGGCACCTAGGTTTGCTCCATAGCTTAGCTATTGTTAATTGAGCTGCTAAAAACATTAATGTGGTCACATCACTATAGTATGCTATTTTTAATCCTTTGGATATATACACCAAGGAGCGGGATAGCTAGGTCAAATGGTGGTTCCATTCCAGGTTTTCTGAGGAATCTCCATACTACTTTCTTCTTTTTTTTTTTTATTGATTGTTCAAAACTTTACAGAGCTCATGATATATCATCTTTCATACATTTTACTCGATTGGGTTATGAATTCCCATTTTTTCCCCAAATACAAATTGCAGAATCACATCGGTTACACACTCACATTTTTACATAATGGCATATTAGTAACTGTTGTGTTCTGCTACCATTTCTATCCCCTACTATCCCCCCTCCCCTCCCCTCCCCTTCCATCTTCCCTCTCTACCTCCTCTACTGTTGTTTAATTCTCTCCTTTTTTATCCTCCTCCTTTCTCCTCACAACCTCTTATAATTTTGTGTAACATTGAAGGTCTCCAACTTTTTCCATATGCTTTCCCTTCTCTCTCCCTTTCTCTCCCCCCTCTCGTCTTTGTTTAATGTTAGTCTTTTCCTCATGCTCATCCTTCCTGTTCTGTTCTTAGTTGCTCTCTTTATATCAAAGAAGACATTTGGCATTTGTTTTTTTAAGGATTGGCTAGGTTCGCTTAGCATAATCTGTTCTAATGCCATCCATTTCCCTGCAAATTCTATGATTTTGTCATTTTTTAGTGCTGCATAATATTCCATTGTGTATAGATGTCACATTTTTTTTATCCATTCATCTATTGAAGGGCATCTAGGTTGGTTCCACAGTCTAGCTATTGTGAATTGTGCTACTATAATCATTGATGTAGCAGTATCCCTATAGTATGCTCTTTTAAGATCCTCAGGGAATAGTCCGAGAAGGGCGATAGCTGGGTCAAATGGTGGATCCATCCCCAGCTTTCCCAGGAATCTCCATACTGCTTTCCAAATTGGCCTCACCAATTTGCAGTCCCACCAGCAGTGTACAAGTGTACCCTTTTCCCCACATCCTCGCCAACACTTATTGTTGTTTGACTTCATAATGGCTGCCAATCTTACTGGAGTGAGATGGTATCTTAGGGTGGTTTTGATTTGCATTTCTCTGACTGCTAGAGATGGTGAGCATTTTTTCATGTACTTGTTGATTGATTGTATGTCCTCCTCTGAGAAGTGTCTGTTCAGGTCCTTGGCCCATTTGTTGATTGGGTTATTTGTTATCTTATTGTTTAAATTTTTGAGTTCTTTGTATATTCTGGATATTAGGGCTCTATCTGAAGTGTGAGGGGTAAAAATTTGTTCCCATGGTGTAGGCTCTCTATATACCTCTTTTATTGTTTCTCTTGCTGAGAAAAAACTTTTTAGTTTAAGTAAGTCCCATTTGTTTATTCTTGTTATTAACTCTTGGGCTATGGTCGTCCTATTGAGGAATTTGGAGCCCGACCCCACAGTATGTAGATCGTAGCCAACTTTTTCTTCTATCAGACGCAGTGTCTCTGATTTGATATCTAGCTCCTTGATCCATTTTGAGTTAACTTTTGTGCATGGCGAGAGAAAGGGATTCATTTCATTTTGTTGCATATGGATTTCCAGTTTTCCCAGCACCATTTGTTGAAGATGCTATCCTTCCTCCATTGCATGTTTTTAGCCCCTTTATCAAAAAAGATAGTTGTAACTTTGTGGATTAGTCTTTGTGTCCTCTATTCTGTACCATTGGTCCACCTGCCTGTTTTGGTACCAGTACCATGCTGTTTTTGTTACTATTGCTCTGTAGTACAGTTTGAACTCTGGTATCGCTATACCTCCAGATTCACACCTCCTGCTTAGAATTGCTTTTGCTATTCTGGGTCTTTTGTTTTTCCATATGAATTTCATGATTGCTTTATCTATTTCTACAAGAAATGCCGTTGGGATTTTGATTGGCATCGCATTAAACCTGTAGAGAACTTTGGGTAATATCGCCATTTTGATGATGTTAGTTCTGCCTATCCATGAACAGGGTACATTTTTCCATCTTCTGAGATCTTATTCTATTTCTCTCTTTAGGGTTCTGTAGTTTTCATTGTATAAATCTTTCACCTCTTTTGTTAGGTTGATTCCCAAGTATCTTGTTTTCTTTGAGGATATTGTGAATGGAGTGGTTTTCCTCATTTCCATTTCAGAAGTTTTGTTGCTGATATACAGGAATGCCTTTGATTTATGCGTGTTGATTTTATATCCTGCCACTTTGCTGAATTCATTTATTAACTCTAGCAGTTTCTTTGTAGACCCTTTTGGGTTTGTTAAATATATTATCATGTCATCCGCAAATAGTGATAATTGAAGTTCTTCTTTTCCTATTTTTATGCCTTTAATTTCTTTTGTCTGTCTAATTGCTCTGGCTAGTACTTCAAGAACTAAATTGAATAGAAGTGGTGATAGAGGGCATCCCTGTCTTGTTCCAGATTTTAGAGGGAATGCCTTCAGTTTTTCTCCATTTTGGATGATGCTAGCCTGAGGTTTAGCATAGATAGCTTTTACAATGTTGAGGTAAGTTCCTGTTATCCCTAGTTTTTCTAGTGTTTTGAACATGAAGGGATGCTGTACTTTGTCAAATGCTTTTTCTGCATCTATCGAGATGATCATATGGTTCTTATCTTTAAGTCTATTGATGTGGTGAATATCCATACTACTTTCCAGAGTGGTTGCACTAATTTGCAGTCTCACCAGCAATGTCTGAGTGTACCTTTCTCCCCCACATCATTGTCAACATTTATTGTTACTTGTATTTTTGATTATTACCATTTTGACTAGAGTGAGATGAAATCAGTATAGTTTTAATTTGCATTTATCTAATTCCTGGAGATGTTGAACATTTTTTCATATATTTGTTGACCATTATTGTTTCTTCTTAGAAGTGTCCATTTATTTCCTTTTCCCATTTATTGATTGGTTTATGTTTTATTGTTGCTAAGTTTTTGAGTTCTATTTTTGGAGATTATCACTCTGAGGTGCAGGTGGCAAACATTTTCTCCCATTCTGTAGGCTCTCTCCACATTCTTTTTTTTTTTTAGTTTTTAATATTAGTTATCAATGGACCTTTATTTAATGAATTTATTTATATGTTGTGCTGAGAATCGAACCCAATGCCTCACACATGCTAGGCGAGCACTTTACTATGAGCCACAACCCCAGCCCCTCTCTTCACATTCTTAATTGTTTCCTTTGCTGTGAAGAAGCTTTTTAGTTTGATGCCATCACCCCATTTATTGATTTTACTTCTTGTACTTTAAGAGTTTTGTTAAGGAAGTCAATTCCAAAGCTGGTATGTTGGAGTGTTGGGCCTATATTTTCTTCTAGCAGATGGAGGGTCTCTGGTCTAATTCCTAGGTCTTTGATCCATTTCAAGTTTTGTGCAAGGTGAGAAAGGTTGGTTAAACTAAATTTCATTCTACTACATATGGATTTCCAGTTTTCCCAGCACCATTTGTTGAAGAGGCTATCTTTTCTTCAATGTATGTTTTTGGTGCCTTTGTCTAGTATGAGTTAACTATTTCTGCAGGTGAGTCTCTATGTTTTCTATTCTGTTCCACTGGTATTCTTTCCTGTATTGGTGTCACTACCATGCTACTTTTGTTACTATAGCCCTGTAGTATAATTTTTTGTAAATATTTATTTTTTAGTTGTAGTTGGACAAATACTTTAATTTAATTTATTTATTTATATGTGGTGCTGAGGATCGAACCCAGGGCCTTGCATGTGCTAGGCAAGTGCTCTACCACTGAGCTACTCTCCCAGCCCCATCTTGTAGTATAATTTAAGGTCTAAGAATGTGATGCCTCCTTGTTTGCTTTTCTTGCTAAGGATTACTTTGACTATTCTGAGCATTTTATTTTCTCAGATGAGTTTCATGACTACTTTTTCTATTTCTATAAAGAATGTCATTGGACTTGTGGTGGGATTCCCTCCCCTTTTAAAAAATATATTTTGAGACAGGGTCTTGCTAAGTTGCTGAGATTGGCCTCAACGTTGTGATCCTTGAGCCTCAGCCTCCTGAGTTGCTGGGATTACAGGTGTGGGCAACTGTATCTATTGGTTTTCACTTTGAAATATCTGACTTCTGATGGACTAAAGTCTAGCAGACAGTCATTCGTGTAAAAAATAAATAAATTTAGCAATGTGTCATAGATGTGGAGATTTAATCAAGTTCATAATATAGTTAAAAAAACTCACTCTTTGTTGTAGCCTTTAAACTAATAAAATTTTCAATGACACCTGATTAGTTAGTATTTATACTTTTTAGTTTAGCAAATATTATACCACAAGTGTTATCTGTGTTCTAATTTTCATTCACCAACCCCCACCCATCTAAATGTTGGCTCCTAATGCTATACTCGGGCAACACTCTCCACTTAGTGGGGAGCCTTTTGAATTGAATGCCTAATATCTAAAAAGCCAATTTAATCTTTGGAATATTGGGCCAAGTAAACCCAAAAGTATAGTTATAGCTAACACCATTGCTAAGGTGTCTATATAATTTATCTCCTAAATGAGACACATTTAAGAGTGAAGGGGATGCTATTAATAATCATACAAGGACAATATATAAAGTTGGACTGTCCAGACCAAATCCTAGTCATAGTTCCATGAGTGTCAAAACCAAGTTCCTTATGAAGTGAAGCTATGAACAACTTAAGGTGTGTCTTTTTTCTAGAACAAGTTGTGTTTTCACATGAAGTTTTGGGGGACCAAAGAGTCTTTAAGATCTAAAATAATACAGTTGTGCCCATGAAATTTAAGATACTAGGATTGGCTATCAATGGGAGAATTAGGACCAGGAAATATTTTTCTGTGGCTCCTCAAATTCTACTAGATAGGTGATCACCTTTTATGCCAATCTTTTGGGGGAAGTCAGTTCTTCTGGGCTCCCATGGAACCCTCCTTTAAGGACAACTTTCTTTTACAAAGGAATCATTCACGTGACCATATAATAGAAGAAGGTAAGCCATCTTTACTAATTAGTGCCAACAGATGCCTACCTTACATATAAGGTAGGTAGTTGATGTTTGGTCTCCAGAACTAATTTAACACCAGCAGATGGTGCTAAAATGTATAGTTTCTTACTCTTAGAAGAAATATCTAAAATTTTCTTAAAACTATAAGCTAGATAAATGTAGACAAATTAACTAATTGCTCTAGAAAGTTTAGATGAGGGTGACATCACTGTTTAGCTTCCTTGAACAAAATTCTACCTGAAATATAAGTTGTCTTTCCATCTATGTCTAAAGTCTCTGTTCATACTAAATCATTTTTTTTCTCCAGTTAGAATATAACCTACACCAAAGTAATAAAAATGCAGATGATTTTTTTCCATCTCATGCTCCAACCAGGAAGCAAAGTGCAACCACAGATCTATCTACACTGTTCAGGTGAAAGATGGTTGTTTGCTACTTCTTAGGATTTTAAGTGCCCTTTCTTCTCAGCAGAGTATTAGTTTTCCAAGAAAAATGTAGTTCTTCTCAATTTATCACCCTTTATTCATAGATTCTTAGAATATTTTTGCTCCATATAGCACTTAACAGACATGCAAACCGGTAGCTTTCCAACTATTTTTAGCATTGGAATTTTTTTCTACTGGAATCTTTCATGGAAGCCTGATATACAAAATAAATAGAAACTGAACTGCTCTGTTAAAGAGTGTTTGTGCGAGTCTGCATCTCTGCCCATTTGGCCTCCCCTTGCCTTTCTCATTCCTAAGGTAGCCCTTAAACCACATGCTGAAGTCATACTCTTGAGCTTAAACCCTCAGGCCCCACAGAACTGTTTGGAATCTGATTTCATTCCAGTTCCCTTATTTACATATTGGGAAACTGAGTCCAGTAAGGGAAAATATTTGAGGTTATGAAAGATGGCTGGAGATGACAATTAGTCTAGGTGCAGGACTGGAATCCATGTGCATAGAGAATGTAGGAGAGTTTTAGTTCTCTGGAACCTCTTGTGAATGGATGTACACCAAAGTCCTGGTTTCTTATAACCATATTTGATATTTCAGTAGAGCTCCTTCAGGCCATTTCCCTGGGAGGGGCATAACCCCTTCCCCACTCCAAGGAAACCATTAGGGAAACACCTCATGACCCTATGGCTGGGCATAACTGGCACACTCTTGGTTTGACCCAAGAGAATTTGTGAAATCTTCCACTTAGCTTAAACCATTATAATCTTACCCTTTTCTGACTTTCTTCTCTCCTAGTCACATGGTCTTTTGTGCTATAAAAGATGCTGGTGAAGAAGCAAAAAGGCCTACTGATCTTATTCAGGCCAAGAGGCTCCCTTCGGATGCTCTAACTTCAACCCGAACCAGCCTTATCACTCATTTTATATAATGCAAGCTCTTTTTCCTTTGGACAGATGACATTCCCCAAGGATCCCTAAGTTTTGGGGAATGAGTCCAAGGGGGATATCTACTGATCTATTCCTTCCCAGTAAAGAGAGAACCTAAGATTTTAGAATAGGGGGGCTCCTGTACCAAGGGTTAGTGGAAAAACAGATTTCAGGTAGCATGCATGGCCCAAGACATGCCATGATTGGCATGATGTTCAAAGCACCCTTACAATGTTCTGTTAAACATGGTGCAGATAATCTCAGGGCCTTCAGTGAGTGGTAGCCTTTACAATGTGAATGATATTCTTTGGGGTTGTGTGACCCTCAGGTACTGAAGGTGATGCTAATTAGATTCATATTCCTAAGTTCTGGGAGAGTGCTTTCTAACTTGGATGTATCTGTGGGCAAATTGTAATTATTAGGACTAAAAGTGTCCTCAGAGATTACAGTTCAAGTGTGTGTGTGTGTGTGTGTGTGTGTGTGTGTTTGTGTGTGTGTTTCAGTCCTGGGGATTGAACCTAGGGCCTCAAGCATGCTAGGCAAGTGTTCTGCCACTGAGCTGCATCCCCAAATCCAGTGCTGTGTATTTTTTAAAGATAAGTTTTAAAAGCCCATATGTTAAGGTCATAAATGGCACTAAAATATTTTTATTCTTCACTTGTCTTTCAAAGGTGAGGGCAAGATGAGGGGGTTCTAAGTGGATCTGGGGAAACTAGAGGGGCTAGGAACCATGCCCTGGGTTCACTATATCCACCCAGGAAGATGCAGACCCAGGTGAGACGTGAAGCTTTTTCTAGGAGTGAGGTCAATGGAAAAGTAGGCTTGAAAGCTTAATAAGAGGAATGTGAACATTAGAAAAAAATATCTACCTCATTGCTCAGCAAACTCTAAGACCACCCTCAGTGCTGGTAGATAAAACCCAAACACTGGCAGATTTCCTTCTCATCACAGTCAGACTTGAGCACCCGAGATAACTTAATATATTGAAATAATGCAATTAAGCAGACTCCTCAGGCCCAGCTTCCAGTCTCACTCACTTTAACAAATATAATTTGAGTGACATCATGAAAAACAACATTCTTCTTGTGAGTGGATGTAGATTACAAGAAAAATGATCACATGGCTTAGCCTTGGCAAGCAGGGAGAAAGCACTAAATTTGGCCCTTAGGAAAATGTGTTCTGTAAATGTCTGGTGCTTATACAAGTGATAAGGGCTTGTTTAAAACTCTGTGTGTGTGTATGTGTGTGTGTGTGTGTGTGTGTGTGTGTGTGAGAGTGAGGGTGTGTGTGCGCGCGCATGTGCACATGCACATGTATCTGCCTATGCATGTGACTGACCAGTATCTTTGTAATTCCTGGTTAAACATTTACAGATGTCAGCTAAGCTCTCAGAGCAACCTTATTTATCCAAACCTCTTGTTCCACGGGTGATAAAACTGAGATTGAGAACTGTACAGTGACTTGTCCAAGGTCATGTAGCACATCAATGACAAAACCTGGGCTAGGGAATAAGTCTCCTGACTGCCAACCCTGACTCCTCAATCTCTTGACACCTTACTTAGCACTGGGTTGATGTGACTGGGACACTCGTCCCAGGAATTATTACAACCATAAAAATACCTCATAAAAATTTATCTCTTTTCACTTCAAATAGAAGCTTTTGCCTGTTGTCTTTGAAACATTGTCTTTCATAATAGCAATAGTTATTGTCTGGAGCATAGAGTTGGCCTCTATTAAGTAGCAAAAGCCTCTATTCCCCTATAGAAGCAGAAAGGTAAACAGGGAAACTGTGTGTATTTGACCACAAGAAACCATATTAAGACCAGCCCCAAATTTGAAGGTATATCACCCTTTGAAATAGATGACAGAGGCAGGAAGGGAGTTTATGGCTACTGTATTAAGTGCTAACATTATGTCAATTACTTTGGTATAGTGGGAAAATATAGCCTTTAGCATCTTACTGTTGAATTCAGATTCTACCTAGACTATGTGCTGGAGGTGTGATTTTGGATAAGTCATACCAAATCTCTGAGCTTCAGTTTTACCACCTTCTTAGGTTGCTAGGTAGATTTTATATGAAATAAGCATATTAAAGGGTCTATGCAGTGTCTGGTATACAGTGAGTGTGGAATAAATATTATCTATTGTGTTTAACAGAGAGATGAAGATGTAGTCACTGATTTTAGGGAAGGTACAGGGAGAGATGAGACATGTACTCATATGTTTATCATACAGTTTTAAAGTTTTCATCCTTTTGGACCTCTGTATAAGTGGTAAACACTGCATTTCCTGTGTAATATCCTTTTCTTAATTTCTTATTCATTTATTTTAAATTTTTTTTGTGGGGGCTGGGGTTGTGCTCAGTGGTAGAGCATTTACCTGGCAGGTGTGAGGCACTGGGTTCAATCCTCAGCACCACTTAAAAATAAACAAATAAAGATATTGGGTCCATCTACAATGATAAAAATTTTAAAATAAATAAAGGTTAAAAAAAAGGAATGCTTAAAAAAATAAAATTTCTCTGCAGTGCTAGGGACCAAACCCAGGCCTTGTGCTTAATTTCTTCTGTACTTAAACCTCTCTCCCCCAACTTTATATTGGACTTAGATATGCTCAGTTGGTCTCTCAAGTGCCTTTGAAGCTAAGGGAAATCATGTGATGAAGCTCTGATCAGTGGAATGTATATGGAAGTCTACTGGATGGGGTGTCAGGGAAAATGAATGCTTTCCTGACAAAGAAGCACAAATTTGGCAGATTTGCCCATTTAGCCTATTCTTCTTCTTGCCTGGAATGCACATATGATATACAGAGCAGCCGTCTTTCAACATGAAATATTGTGGAGCTGTTGTTTCTACTCTGGACTGCATAACATCAGACATTTGATTTCATGAGAAAATAAACTCTTTTCTTGTTTAAGTTACAGGATTTGGATTTTTGTAATGTGTAGTTGAACACAATCATAACTGGTATGGTAGGATTTCAGAAACTTTTTTTTTTCAGGTCTACTGGAATTTTCCACTAGTATTGATGGAAGTGTAGCAATGATCTTTAGGAAATCCATGATTTTGGATGAGATTGGACAGTTTCATTTGTGCCAGAACTGAAAGATATTTTTGTATCAGATATTTTAGCTCCCATTCCAACACAAAGGACTTTTAAGATACAGAAAGACATCAAAGCTGTTGTTTGGGGGACTCTGTCATCAGATGAGCCCACTAACAATAGGAATATTATTTTAGTGTCATCTTTGTTCAAGGTATACTAATAAGTTTAGTACGGGAAGTAAATGGTATGGTTAAAGCATTGCTAATGGAACAAATCAGAAATATGGCCCTAATATGAGAAGAGAGCTTCATTGTTGCAACCATCTTGATAGAACAATCCCTGATGTTTATTCCTTAATTTCTAAAAATTGTGTGGCTTTATTCCTGACTAGCATTCTTGGGGACCTATACTTTTTCTGAGATACCTTGGAGTGTCTGATAGTGGGGTTCCAATAATAAACATTCTTTCAGGATAGCATTTGTGGTTTCTATACCCTTCTTCTGGCCCTGCTTTAAAAACCATAATCTAACATTGAAAAGGCTCAAAGGCACATACTAAGTGTGTAGGAATTCAGACGATGGGTAAATTCATATGACTTACTGGTAAACAGCATTAGAATTGGAATTTAGAAAAGGTATAGTATATGTACTTGGGGAGAATGTAGTGGGAGTGGGACAAGGATATCCTAAGCATAAAGAAAAGAGTAAAAACAGAGGTAGAAACTGTGATGTTGCATGGTGAGCAGGGATTAATCACTTTGAAAGGTTAGAAGTTAAGGAAGATTCAAAAAGGCCTTATGACTGAGTGTGGTGGCACATGCCTGTAATCCCAGCGGCTCAAGAGGCTGAGGCAGGAGGGTCATGAGTTCAAAGCCAGCCTCAGCAAAAGCAAGGTACTAAGCAACTCAGTGAGACCCTGTCTCTAAATAAAATACAAAATAGGGCTGGGGATGTGGCTCAGTGGTTGAGTGCCCCTGAGTTCAATCCCTGGTACCAAAAAAAAATAATGAAAAAAGACCTTATGTAGCTTCATTCAGCTCTGGAATCTTTCTGTGAGGTTGACAATCTATTATAGTTCTCGGCAGTGTGCAAATCAGATTATGTCAGCCCCTTCCCCCCTCAAAACCACCAAAGGCATTTCCTTACATTTGTATCAACATCCACATTCCATACTATGGAGTTAAAAAGTAATTGCAGATAATATTTGTAGCATTGTTATATATGTTTTTTGACAAAAGGTGCCAAAAGAGTGGAGTCAGAATCTATAAAGTATCAGGACACAGCCACATCAATGTTTATAGCAGCACAATTCACAATAGCTAAACTGTGGAGCCAAAATTTAGCTAGATGCCCATCAGTAGATGAATGGATAAAAAAATGTGGCACATATACACAATGGAATATCACTCAGCAATAAAAGAGAGTAAAATCATGGCATCTGCAAATAAATGGATGCAGTTGGAGAAGATAAAGCTAAGTGAAGTTAGCCAATCCCAAAAAAACCATGAATGTTTTCTCTTATATAAGGTGACTGACTCATAGTGGGGTAGGGAAGGGTAGCATGGGAGGAATAGATGAATTCTAGATAGGGCAGAGGGGTGGGAGGGAAAAGGAAGGGGCAGGGGGTTAGCGATGATGGAGGAATATGATGGATATCATTATCTAAAATACATGTATGAAAACATGAATTGGTGTGAACATACTTTATATATAGAAATATGAAAAATTGTGTTCTATATGTGTAATAGGAATTGTAATGCATCCCGCTGTCATGTATTTAAAAAATAAAAGCAACTTTAAAAAAAGAATCTAGAAAGTATCCACTAAGAAATTAGATGTTGGGGCTGGGGATGTGGCTCAAGAAGTAGCGTGCTCGCCTGGCATGCGCGGGGTGCTGGGTTCGATCCTCAGCACCACATAAAAATAAAATAAAGATGTTGTGTCCACTGAAAACTAAAAAAATAAATAAAAAAGAAATTAGATGTTAATGCTCAGAGACATTTTAGGATTAATTAGTAACCCGATGGCTTCTGACTACCTAGAAAAGGAATTGATCATTGGGAATTGGCCTACCCAAGGAAATTGAAATTGTCTCTGGATGTGGTTGCTAGAGTTACAGACAAAGAGAAATATTAGTCATGGTATGTTGATTTTAGTAGTTTTTTTGCCCCTGCAACCTCTTTATAGACAGAATAAAAAATAATTAAAAATGTGGGCTGAGTGATGTTACAGAACAAGATTCATAATTGGAACCCAAAGATGGCTGATTGAAATTTATGTCAGTTGGGGTTGGAGGTATAGCTCAGTGGTATAGCACTTGGCTAGCATGCACAAGGTCCTGGGTTTGAGTCCCAGTATACCCCCCCTATTATGTCAGCCTAAAGTAGATAGATCTCTAGTGCCACATTGGACTTAGTCCTTTTGTAGTCATCATTTTAATTGATATGGATAGATAGTGAGCTGATAAAATTGCAGATAACAGAATGGGAGGAGCTCATCTAATGGATACAGGATCAAGATGTAAAAAATTCTTGAACAGGCTGAATAACAAGTCAAAATAAGCATAATGACATTAAATAGGAACAAAGTAGGTCCTGGTTTTGCAACCACAAAAGTCTAGGACAGGGAGATCTGACTGGATTACAATTCTTACAACTAAGACTTGAGAGTTGTAGTTGACAACAAACTCAGTAGGAGCCAAAATTATGACTTGACTGCTAAAAAAAGCTACCATAATCATAAGCTGCTTTGTTGGTATGCAGATCAAAGGAGGGTTACTCCAGGGTACTTTGGACTTTGAGAATTCTGACCCATGACTTTCAGGGCATTGTACTCTGTTTCTCATACTGCTCCTCTGGTTATAATTTAGTCACATTAAGGAACACTTCATCTGTCTCTTGAATGAATGCCGGTCTTCCCTATAGTTTCTTCTCTTTTCATTCTACATTTTGTCCTAAGTTAATCTCATACATACCCATAATTTTGGACATCTTCTATGTGCTAAGGACTCCACAATCTATATCCCTTTTCTCCATCCTCATTGTCACTACCCTAGTGTAGGCCTTTGTTATCTCTCACCTAGACACTGAAGTTTCATCTTTACTCTTCTCCCTTCTCTACCAATCACATTGCCTGTATTCTGCTTTCCATACAGCTACTTGCATTATCTTTTTAAGGCAGAGGCTAGATCCAGTCACTCCTCTCCCTTGATAATTTTTAAATGAGTAAATTCAAAATCCTTAACCTAACATTCCAGGGTCCTCACAATCTGGCCTAGACCACCTTTCCCCCTATGATGTCATCTCTTATTACATGTCTCCAGGAATTCTATATGATCATTTAACATCTAGTGAGCATTGGGCATCAAGGCTACCCCTTCAGCCATGGCTGATAACTTGCTCTTATCTCAATACTGCACTTCTCTGTCTTCATTTTCTTTCTTTTCTTTCATTTTTTTTTTAATACTAGGGATTGAACCCACGGCAATTAACCACTGAGACATATCCCCAGCAATTTTAATTTAATTTAATTTTGAGACAGAGTGTTGCTAAGTTGCTCAGGGTCTCACTAAGTTGCTGAGACTGGCTTTAAACTTGCAATTCTCCTGCCTCAGCCTCCAAAGCTGCTGGGATTACAGTCGTAAAACACTGCACCTGGCTCATGTCCTTTCTATGTTCTTCTCTCAGACTGGATAGATCCCTTTCAACATTTCTATCTTTTGAGCTCATTCTTCAAGCCTTAGCTCCTATGCTACTTTCTCTGTGAAAACTCAATGCTTTCCCAATCAGATTGAGTGCTATTTTTCCTTTCAATCTCTTAGCTCTTTGCTTATACTTTATCATATATTTTAATTATTCCTGGTTGGCATTAATGTTTACTATATACATACATGTCAATCCTCCTGGACTGTAAACTTAACACTTATTTGTCATGCTATACTTCTAAGTACTGTTAAAAGTGACAACACTTGTGATGTATTCTGGTAAGGGGATGGGTTGACAATTTAGTTAAGAAGAACACTACCTTGTCCTATTTCTGGGATCTGGCATGCAGGATAAGAAGTGTAAGAGCTGCCCAGATGCTCTTCTTCAATACATAACTTGGCTGGTGGGCTGGGGAATGTTTCTGGAGAAAGGAATTTGATCAATGCAATAAAAGTGCTGCAATGAAGGCATGCTAATGGGGATTGTCAGCAGTTAGGGGCTGGCTCCCACTCTCTGGGGGATGCCAAAAGCCTAATGAGTCTATTTTAGGGAGGAGAAAAGGAGAAGGACACATTTATACAGATGAGAACCTTCCTCCTCCCTATGACCTTTCTGGTTGCCAGAGGGCCTCTGGCAGGCTACAGAGTACAGCTCCCCTAGGATACTGTGAAGGTAAGGCTGTGGGGCCAAGAAGGGTGGGGAAGTCTGTAATCTCTCTGGTATTGCATGGAACTTTCCCATCCTTCAGTCTTAGATGCGGTTGCCTCTCCCTTCTTTCCCTCTGAAAACTGTGTGGTCAACACACCCAATTCAGTGGTCATCTCCCACCTCTAACTACTCTTAGGAACATTTTTAGGAATATTTTCCCTTAGACAACTGCCCTTTAAAAGGGACAACAAACATTTCCTGAGAGTGCATTGATGGCTGGTAATAGATTAGTTGTTCTTCCTGGGAGACTTGACATTTTTTCAAGGACAATGACTGAGAGTGAAGGGGGAAGGAAGGTGTCTGGAAATGTCCTCCAGAGATGGATTGTTTTATCTTTTGATTGTAATCATTAAAAAAGTAAAAATCAACTCAAATCTAACCATCTAGAAAAGAAATGACCAGTAGTTACAGAGGACTTTTGTTAAGACATCTCTCTCTCTTTATACAAACATAAACACATATCTGCATATATTCAAAATTTTATATTAATAAGATTATGCTATATATGCTACTACAATTAAATTACATAGAAGAGTGCTGCTTTTCTTTTCCCTTCTCTTCCCAGTGCCTAGAATAGTGCCTAGTACATGGTAGATGCTCAATAAATAATGAATGAACATATCATTTTGAAATATCCTTTAAAAACCCATTGGTACATTTTTGGGTGTGGGTATCAGGGATTGAACTCAGGGGCACTTGACCACTGAACCACATCCCCAGCCCTTTTTTGTATTTTATTTAGAGACAGGGTCTCACTGAGTTGCTTAGTGCCTTGCTTTTGCTGAGACTGGCTTTGAACTTGTGGTTTTCTTGCCTTAGCCTTGTGAGCTACTGGGATTATAGTTGTGTGCCACCTCATCTAGCTGGTGCATTTTTCTATGCCAATATATATTGAACTCTTAAAAATGATCTGAATTCTATGATATTTTGTTTAACTAATTCCCTATTGATTTCATTTAAATTATTTCTAAATTTTCACCTTTACAAACAATCTTGATTTTTTTTTTTTTTTTTTGGTATTGGTATTGAACCCAGGGGTGCTTTCACATGGAGCTACAATTTCAGCCCCTTTTACTTTTTATTTTGAGACAGTGTCTCTCTAAGTTGCTTAGGGACTTGCTAACTTGCTGAGGCTGGCCTTCATCTTTCTGCCTCAGTTTCCTGAGTCTCTGGGCATATATGATTTTATACCTACAACTTTGCATGATTCTCTGATTATCTTTTCCTTAGGTCACATTTGTCAAATGGGAATTACAGGATCAAAGGGTATGTGTATTTCAAGTTTTTTTTTTTGCCTATTTCAAGTTTTAATACATTGACAACCATGACTTCAGAAATGGTGTGAAGATTTTTTAATCATATATCTACTCATAAGACCAAACCCATTTCCATGGGACTTGTGTATATAAAATAGCACACAGGGATATGTGTGAAAGGGGACAGAGTTGAGACAAAACAAAACAAAACAAAAACAAAGTGCAATGCTAGGAAAGAAGTTACAGAGAATTGCTGAAATGATCAGATCACTGAAATTCCTACTCTGAGTAGATTTAGCCCACCCTTTGCTAAAATTCAAAGTAATTAAGCAAAAAGTATTAATTAAAAGAATACCATTGTTGGGGCATAACACTGGAGAAGATAAAATTATTCAGTATTAATGAGGCTATAAGAAATACACTCTCACATACTGCTTGAGGGAATTAAAAATTTTTCTAGAGAGAAATTTGACAAATTTCAAAACTTCAAAGTCATTTTTTGTCCTGTAACACAGTAATCCCAGTATAAGATTTTTATCCTAAGGAAACTATCAAGAATTTGAACAAATGTCTCTAGATGAGGATTATTCAATAAACGACATTAGGACAGTTTTCAATATGTACGAAAACACATTTACATCCTCATCTTGTACCATCTTAAAAATACCATAAAATTCAAGATATAAATGTATAAAAGTGAATTATAAGTAACCAAGTGGATGGGGAGGTGGGGAAAAGGGAAGGTACTAGGGAAGAAGATTGAGCAAATTATATATGAATATGGAATAATGAGACCCCATTGTGTATAATTATAATGCATCAATAAAAGTTTAAAAAGTGAATTGTAGATAAAAATAGACTAGTTATTTAATATCTATTTTTAAATGTTTTTATAGCACCTTGCTTTTATTTAATAGTTATAATATCCTAGATCCCTGAGAAAAGTTAAGTTTTCTTGTAGCTGGATACAGTGTTACATGATTGTAATTCTAACTACTCAAGAGGCTGAGGAAGAAGGATTGCAAGTTCAAGGCAAGTCTCAGCAACTTAGATCCTGTCTTAATAAAATAAAATAAAATAAATGATTTGGGATATAGTTCAGTGGTAAAACACTTTCCTAGCATGTGCTTGATCCTGGGTTCAATCTCTAGTGCTGAAAAAAAAGTTTTCTGCTTTCTTCTTTGTTTTACTATTTCATCTGGTTTGCTGCTGCATTTTTTTTTTAGCTTTCATATAAGAATTTTCCTATAAGGGCAGGGCTTTCAGCTGATGGGCTTTACCATAAGATGATTGGGAGATAACATGGCTAGTTCACTGTGAACCCCAAAATAACCTTATTTATAAGTAATTTATTTGAGAGTAGTTCAGTTTTTTTCAGAGGTGAATCATCCCATTTCCTTCCTGAAAAATACATATACCTGGCTGCTAGCATTCTTGGAGTCAGGCTATTTGAGGGATAGGGTAGGAAAAGAGATCTTATTATAGACTTTCATTGAATGCCCCCATTTTCAACATGATACCCTTTCCTTACATTTCATTCCACCTGGGGTATCTGGGTCTGAGACTTCTGTGTAACAATTTTCTTCAAATAAACTTCTGATCACCTGCCAGAGTAGGGAAAATGTATTTTCATTGCAGAGCAGGATGAGGTAAAGGAACGTATAGTGGTCTAACTGCATCTCACACATACATGCAATAAAATTCTGCCTCCATAAGACACTAGTCATTAGTGATTGGTGATAGACTAATGATAGTGTCTTTAATTCCTGAGATTTCCAGGAATTCTGCAGCATGAATTCTCTTGCTTCTCATTTCACATTCCCCTCTGCTGGCACTTTAGCTCTTCAGCTCTCTCAGCTCTGCTAACCTCCATCTGCTTTCCATCTTCCAAAAATGCATTGGCATATTTTTTCTGTTGCTGTTGTTATTCCCCTTCTTTTTGTCCTTGTGGATTTACACCCCTTAAAAACTCATCTCTTCTCATTTTAGAAGAGATAATAGATAAATGTGTATTTAGTCTGCTATGTGTAATGGGGAGTCCTCCAACTGTATTTATTAAAATGAAAAATTGTATACCTCTAGACCTGGAAATCTCACTTGTGGGAATATAACTGTCAGATATAAAAGTACTAATACATATAGATAAGGGTTCAGAGTGTTTATTGCAATATTGTTTGTAATAGTAACAATCTGAATGTCTATGATAGGGAAATGGTTATAAAAAATTAGGGGTTGGGGGTGTAGGTGTAGCTCAGTGTTAGTGCACTTGCCTGGCATATGCTATGTCCTAGGTTTGATACCCAGCAGCAGAAAAAAAGGCATATTAGCTGGTAAAGAGTAACCCCACTATCTGAATATCATGATACTTCCTTAGGTCATCCCCTCCTTCTAGGCTTCCTCATGGACAAGCAAGTAAGGTTAATGCCTTGGCTGCCCAGAGGGTCTCCAAATTCCTAAGACTTAGATCCTTTGTCTTTATGCCTGTGTGTTCTGAATGTCACCTCTAAAGCAATGTATTGCCTGTATATATTTTTTAAAATGTATAAAAATATAGCATGGAATATAAAAATATGGTATATCTGTATTGTGAACCACTATTCAGTGATTAAAAGGATAAGACATTTTGATTTGGAAGGGTGTCCATGATATATTAGAAAGAGAAGGCAAGTTGGGTGTGGTAGCACGCCACTGTGATCCGGGTTAATCATGAGGCTGAGGCAGGAGGATCACAAATTCATGGACAACCTGGGAAAATTAGCCAGACGCTGTCTCAAAATAAAAAGGCCTGGGCCAAGTGCAGTGGTTCATGCCTGTAATCCCAGCAGCTTGGAAGGCTGAGGTAGGAGGATCGTGAGTTCAAAGCCACCCTCAGTAATGAGGCTCTGAGCAACTCATTGAGACTCTGTCTCTAAATACAGTATAAAAATGGTCTGGAGATGTGGCTCAGCGGTTAAGCACTCTTGGGTTCAATCCCTGGTACCAAAACAAAACAAACAAAACAAAAAAAGCAAAAAAGGCCTGGGAATGTAGCTCAGTATTAAAGTGCTCCTGAGTTCAATTCTCAGTATAGGAAAAAAAAAAATAAGGCTATAGTGACCTCATTTTTGTGAAAGCAAATAAATTCATGCTATATGTTTATATGTTTGTATATGTGAAGGAGAAAGTGTGAAAATGCTAGATTTTTAAAAATATTTTTAGGTATACAATACCTTTATTTTATTTATGTATTTTTATGTGGTGCTGAGGATGGAACCCAGGGCTTCACATGTGCTAGGCGAGCGCTCTACCACTAAGCTACAACCCCAGCCCTCATGCTAAATTTTTATTAGTGATTATATCAGAGGCATGGCTTTGGGGGGAGAATGTAGAAATATTAATTTTAGTTTAAGAAAATTTGTATTATTTGAATTGTTTCAGGTAAACTGTGTTGCTTTTGTCATTCAAATGACAAAAATATAAAACATACTTAAAAGAGTACAGGGCTATGGGTATAGCTTAGTGACAGAGCATGTTGCTTAGGCATGTGTAAGACCCTGGACTCCATCCCAGCACAAAAACCAAATAAACAGAGACAAACTGTGTTGATACACAAATATTTACTATAGCATTTTTTTATGATAGTGAAAAGTTGGAAAATATTAAAAATGTCTAACAACAAAGACTGGTTAAATGGCAGCATATCATGTGTCCATTATATTAGTATTTTAGATACATGTTAATGATTTTGGAACATGATCAGGAATAATGCAAAGTAAAAAAGTAAAATACTATATACATTGTGATTCCAGTAGTGTAGTTAAGATACATATGCATACATAACATTGAAGGAAGTTTGCTACATTGGTTATTTAGTGCTGCATAACAAACCCACCCCCCTCCCTAACTCAGGGATGTAAAGTAACAGTAATCATTTGTTATTTTCTCAGGACTCTAGAAGTTGGCTGGGTCAGCCACATGGTTCTTGCTCAGTGTCTCATACAGTTTCAGTTAGACAATGGCTAGACCTGGAAGTTTCGAAGGCTTCCTCATTCACATGTCTGGCAGTTGGTGTTGGTTGCTGGCTAGGAATATCCCTTGGAGGTTTCAGCTGGAATGCTTACATGTGGCCTCTCCATGTGGCCTGGGTTTCCTCATAGCATAACAGCTGAGTTCCAAGAACAAGTGTCTCGAGACAGAGAGAGCCAGGTGAAAGCAGTATTGCTTTAATGACCTAGTGTTAGGAATCATGTAGCATCACTTCCATTGAGTTCTATTAGACACAAGTCACTAAGGCCAGCCCATAGTCCCATGGAAGGGAATTCTATTCCATCTCTGGTTGGGGATAAATGTCAAAGAATTTGTGAACTTGTTTTAAAACCAGTGCATATATCAAAATGTTTACAGTTATTGGTAAGATGATAAAGATTTATTTTTTTTACTTTTCCAAATTCTCTGCAGAAAGCATATGTGGCTTTAAAAAATAAGAGGAGGGCTGAGTGCAGTGGTACATGCCTGTAATCCCAGTGACTTGGGATGCTGAGGCAGGAGGAGCATAGCAAGTTCAAGGCCAGCCTTAGCTACTTAGTGAGGCCCTAAGCCACTTGAGATCCTGTTTCAAAATGAAAAATAAAAAGGGCTGGGGATGTGGCTGAGTGGTTAAGTGCCCCTGGGTTCAATCCCTGGTATTCAGAAAAAAAAAGTAAAAGCAACCAAATAACCAAGTGTCTTAGAGTAAATAAGAATACCAGACAGAGTTAAAATTTTAGACCACTAAGTCACTGTGAATCTTGGACAAGTCTCTTCTTCTCTCTGGGTTCCACTTTTTCATCTTCCACAAGTAAAGGTTTAGACTACATGATTGGATTCTGTGACACCTCTGATTTCAATCTCTTCCTTCTCATGAAGATTCACATTCTCTTCTTCTGGCTACCCTATGTATTTTGGTGCTCCCCAGTGCTCCATCTTGAGCCTAGGTACTTTGTTGATAACTGGCTATATATGTACAGATTTATTTCTGGACTCTCAATTTTATTGCATTAGCCTGTAATTTTTTTCTGTATGCTACTTCCACACCATTTTGATTGCTGCACTTTGTAGTAAGTTTTGAAATAAGAAAATGTGAGTTCTCTAACTTTGTTCTTCATTTTCAAGATTGTTTTGTCTATTTGGTGACACAATTTCATACAAACTTGAAGACCAACTTTCCCATTTCTGAAAAAAAAGCCTCTTTAGAATGTTCATCAGAATTGCCTTGAATCTGTAGATAGCATTGGGTAACATTGACATCTTAATAATATTAAGCCCAATGACTCATGAACTTGGGGCATATTTCCATTTGTTTAGGTTGTCTTTAATTACTTTTGTCAATGTTTTTTAAGTTTTAGTGTATAAGTCATTTACTGTCTTCCTTAAATTATTTATTTATTTGATTTTGAGATATACATGACAGTAGGGTGCATTATACATATATGGAGTGCAACCCATTCCAATTTTGATCCCATTCTTGTGGTCGTACATGATGTGGAGTTACACTGGTCATGTATTCATTTATGAGCATAGGAAAGTTCCTTAAACTTATTCCTAGGTATTTTGTTCTTCCTCCTCCTCCTCCATCTCCCCCCCTCCTCTTCCTCCTCCTCCTTCTCTCCTTCTTCCTCCTCTTCTTTGCGGGGGCTGGGGGTGTGGATACTGGGGATTTAACCCAGGGGTGCTTTACCACTGAGCTACATCTCCAGCCATTTTAAATTTGTTTTTATTGTTTGTTTATTTTGGTACCAGGGATTGAACCCAGGGGCACTTAACCACTGAGCCACATCCCCAGCCCTTTTATTTTTTTATATTTTATTTAGAGATAGGGTCTTGCTAAGTTGCTGAGACTGGTCTTGAACTTATTACCTTCCTGCCTTAGCCTCCTGAGCCACTGGGATTATAGGCATGTGTCTCTGTATCTGTTGATGCTGTTGATAATGGAATTGCTTTTTTCATTTTCTTTTCAGATTGTTCATTACAGCTATATAGAAACAACTGATTTTTGTGTCTTGGTCTTGTATCCCGAACTTTTGTTGAATTTGTTTATTAGCTGTAGTAGATGTTTTATGGATTATTTGGAATTTTTCTCATGGCATGTGTGAGTACAAATAGTTTTAGATATTTTGAATGCTGATTATTTTTTATTATCTATTGCTCTGATTAGAACTTACAGTACAACTTTTAATAGCAGTGATAAAAGCAGGCATCCTTTTTAATGATCTTAGTGAGAAAGCATCCAGTCACTCACCATTGAATATGATGGTAGCTGTGGGCTTTTCATATATATATTTTTTGTTTTATTGAGGAAGTTTCCTTTTTTCATAGTTCATTGTTTTTTTAATTAATTTTTATTGTAGGTTGTTCAAAACATTACATAGTTCTTGATATATCATATTTCACACTTTGATTCAAGTGGGATATGAGCTCCCATTTTTACCCCATATTAGTTCATTGTTTTTATCAGGAAAATGTCAATTGGGGGGATTGTGGTTTTTTTTTTTTCCTGTTCATTAATATGGTGATTTATGTTAGTTGATTTTCTTATGTTAAATCACTTATATTCTTGAGATAAATTTCACTTGATAGTGGTGTATAATCCTTTCAATATACAGTTTTATTCAGTTTGATACTATGTTTGTTGAGGATTTGGGGGGAGGGGATGCTGGGGATTGAACCCAGGGCCTCACACATGGTAAATACACATTCTATACTGAGCTATGCCCCAGTGATATATTTTTCTGGGGTGCTGGGGATTGAACCCAGGGCCTCATGCATGTCAAGTACATGCTCTACCTATGGGCTTCATCCCTGGCCTAGTTGAGGATTTTTGCAACTATCTTCCTAAAGAATGTTGATGTGTAATTTTCTTGTGATGTCTTTATATGGCTTTGGTATTAGGATAATGCTGGCCTCAGAATGTGTTCTCTTCTCTTCTATTTTTTGGGAGAGTTAGAGAATGATAGATGTTAATTACTTTTTAAATGATAGCTTAAATGGTGAATTCTACCAATCTGATCCTGGGATTTTTGGTAGGAAGTTTTTTTTTTCATCATTTGTCTGTTTCATCTTGAGTCAATTAAATTAGTTGGTTGCTAGGAATTTATCTAATTTACCTAGATTGTCTGATTTGTTGATATAATTAGTTATAGTATTCTCCTAAAATCCTTTTTATTTCTGTATGATTGACATTAATGTTCCCACTTTCACTACTGATTTTAGTTATTTGTGTTTTCCTCAGTCTAGCTAGAAGTTTGCCAATTTTCTTTGCCTTTCCCAAGAACCAACTTTTGCGTTCATTTATTACCTCTATTGTTTTTCTATTTTATTTACTTTACTCTAGTCTTTATTATTTCCTTCCTTTTGCTAGTTTTAGGTTCAATTTAGTCTTCTTTTTGTAGTTTCTTAAGATATAAAGTTAGGTTATTGATTTATGATCTTATTTTTAAGTGTTTATTTTTGGTGCTGGGGATTGATCTTAGCACCATATATATGCTAAGAATATGCTCTACCACTGAGCCATTCCCCCAACCCCTTTCTTATTTTTAAATGTAGGCAATTGTGGCAATAGACTTCCCTCTGATAACTGATTTTTCTGCATCCCTTAAGTTTTGTTGTGTTGTTTTGTTAAATATTCATTTGTCTTTGTTTTCTTCTTTGATCCATTGGTTATTTAAGAGTCTTTTAATTTCCATTTATTTGCAAACTTTTCAGTTTTTGGTTATTAATTTCTAGCTGCATTCCATTGTGGTCAGAAAGTCACTTCATAAGAAATTTATTGGAACTTGTCTTATGATCTAACATCTGGTCTATCCTGGAGAATGTTCCAATTATACTTGAGAAAAATGTGTATTCTGTGGTTGTTGGGTGGAGTGTTCTATATATATCTGCTAGATATAATTGGGGTATGATGGTTAATTTTGTGTGTCAAGTTGACTGGGCTAAGGATGCTCAGATAGCTGCTAAAACATTTCTGGGTGTGTCTTTGATAGTGTTTCTGGAAGAGACCAGCCTTCAAATTAGAAGACTTAGTAAAGAAGATGTATTCTCACCAATGTGGTTGGGCATTTTTCAATCCATTGTAGGTCAAAATACAACAAATAAGTGTAGGAAAGATGAAGTCTCTCTGTTTTTTGAACTGAGACATTCATCCTCTGCCCTTAGACATTAGAGTTGCTGGTTCTTTATCCTTTGAACTCTGAGACTTTAAGTCAGTTGTTTTCCTGTTTCTCAGGTCTTTGGTGTCAGAATGGGAGTAAGACTCCTGGCTCCCTTATTTTTGAGGCCTTTGGACTCAAACTGAATTACAGCACTTCCTTTTGTGCTTCTCTAGCTCAAAAATAGCATGTGTGACTTCACAGCCTCCATTATCATGTAAGCCAAGTTCAGCAATAAACTTGTTGTATCTATAGCTATTGTATTTTGTTGCTCTTGAGAATCCTTAATAACTACATGGGGCATACATTTTCAAGTCCATTACTTCCCTATCAATCTTCTTTTGCACTCCACAGAATAGTGTGATATACATTTGTTTCTTTACCATTATTAGATTGTAACTTCCTTAGAGCAGAAATCATGTCTTAATACTTTTTATTTTTAAAGACTAGTTTAGTGCTCAGTGTATAATAGGTACTCAATAAATGTTTGTGAAATAGATGAAAGGGTGAGTGAATTGTGGCTGATTATAAATTCAGAGAAGGACATTGCAAACAACTGAAGAGCAGGAGTAAAGCCATGATGTATTTAGGTAACAGAGACTAGATTGGTGTGATGTAGAATTACTCCATTCTGCTCTAAGGGGGATGTGAAGGGAAGCGGTGAGAGATAAAGTTGGAAAAATATGTAAAAACTCGACCACAAAGGGCCTTCCTGTGCTTTATAAAGGTAATAGACTGGTATATAAATAAAGCAGAGCTATTGTAAGGTCTTTTCAAAGGTGAATGAAAAAATCAGATTTGTGTCCTAGAAATATTACTCTGGCTATTTTGTGAAGAATGAATTGAATGGGCTAAATTACTAGAGTGGAGATGGGGTCATTAGTTAGGAGGCAGTTTTGGTAATCTTAATGAGAGGTGGTAGAGGCTAGGATCAGAGAAATGACAGCAAAGTGAGAGGGAATTGAACAGGTAACTTGAAGGGTAGCTTTCTATGAAGAGGGAGTACTTCCTGTGTTGGATGCCAAGTAGTGCGAAAGACCAGGGCACATTCAAGGAATTGGAAGAGATTTTTGTATGGTAGAAATACTCAGGATGCGGGACAAGAAGCAAGGTGATTTCTTGTAGACCATGCTAGGGAATTTTTTTTTTAAATATTTACTTTATTTATTTTTATGTGGTGCTGAGGATTGAATCCAGTGCCTCACATGTATGAGGCAAGTGCTGTACCACTGAGCTATAACCCCAGCCCCATGCTAAGGAATTTGATCTTGATTCTGTGAGTAATAGAGAATCATTGAAGTGTCTCAGAGAGATGTGTTCAGACTATGATTTAATAAGATCACTCTGGGTAGCATGGGCATGGGCAAGTCTGATTGAGAGGCTGCTGTAGTAACCAAGGCCAAAAAGCAGATCCTGGGCTGGGGCTGGGGTCAGTGGTAGCGTACTTGCCTGGCATGTGTGAGGCACTGGGTTCAATTCTCAGCACCATGAATAAAGATCTTTCAACAACTAAAAAAATATTTTTTTAAGAAAGCAGATCCAGGAATCTAAGCTGAGAAGTACATTCTTTGCTCTCAATAAAATGTCAAAAGGTGGCTGCGATTGTGGCTCAGTGGTAGAGCACTTGCCTAGCATAGGTGAAGCACTGGGTTCAAGCCTCAGCACCACATTAAAATAAATAAATAAGGAGAAATGAACAGATATTGGTGAAATCATCTCACAAATGAATATAAATTAAATGTGAAAAGGGCAAATTCTACCCTCTTTTCATCCTGTCCCTTTGTGAGGGATGAGAAAGATCTTGTTTTCATATTTCTGATGCCCAGAATGAATAAAACTGGTCTTTAAAACTAACCCCTATAACTTCAGACTCTCTATACCTCTGTCTGGGTAGATTTACCTGTCAGGAATGGAAGCAGAGAGGAGAGAAAAGTAAAGCTCCTCTGATTTTTTTCTTGTCTCAGCAATGTCCTTTCTGTTGCTGTGTATCACCCTGATGCTTTGGGACACTGTGTTAGTTAGTTTCCATTGCTATAACAAATACCTGGGATAATTATTTTAGAAAGGAAAAAAATTATTTTGGCTCATGGTTGGTTGGGTTCATTGTGTTAGGCCTGTGAAGGCACATCTTGGCAGGACTCCTGTGGTAGACCAAAATTACTCACCTCACAGCTGGTGTTATAGTTTGGATGTGAGGTGTCCCTCAAAAGCTCACTTGTGAGACAATGCAAAAAGGTTTGGAGGAGAAATGATTGGGTTATAGCCTTAACCTAACCAGTGGATTAATCTCTGATGGGATTAACTGAGTGAGAACTGGAGGCAGGTGGAGTGTGGCTGGAGGAAGTGGTTCACTGCGGGCATGACTATGGTGTTTTTCGGTTGTATTTGACAAGTGGAGACCTCTCTACTTTCTGATCATCAAATGCGCTGCTTCCCTCTGCCACACTATTCTGCCTCATATTGATCCTTGAGTAATGGAGGTAATTAAAATAGCACAGAAATGAAAAAGTAGAGGAAGAACTCTGGGTTCTACTATTTCCTTCAAAGCCCTTAATGACTTCATGATCTCCCAATAGGTCCCATTCCATCTTTTTTTGTTCGTTTTTTTTTTTTTTCTGCTCTATTAGGGATTAAACCCATGGTAATTCCACCACTGAGCTACATACCCAGTACTTTTAAATTTATTTTTATTTTTATCTTTTAAAAAGTATCTTTAAAAACAATTTTTAGTTATAGATGGACATAATATCTTTATTATGTTTATTTATTTTTATGTGGTGCTAAGGATCAAACCCAGTGTCTCACATGTACACGGCAAGTGCTCTGCCACTGAGTCACAACCCCAGCCCTTTTAATTTCATCTTTATTTTTAAGACAGGGCCTCACTAAGTTTCCTAGCTGGGATTTGAACTTGGGATCCTCCTGCCTCAGCCCCCACTGAGTCCCTGGGAAAAGAGGTGTATGACACTGCCTCTGCCCCATCTTTAGGCTCTACCTCCTAAAGGTGTGTTTGGAGAATGCAGTTGTTTGGTTTATTTAGAATGTGAAGTGTTTGGAGGGAAGATGATGAGAATACTGTGGGTCTATAGTGTGCAGGTTCATATAACTCTTAAAAAGTATCTGTTTTTTCCTATAGGCAATAGAAAACTAAGAATTTTAAGCAGGGCTGATTGATTTACTTAAAAAAAATCTTTATTGCTTTTCTTTGAAAGGTGGTGTAGAGGCAGGGAGATTGTGAAGGTTGTGGTAGGAATTCAGGGGAAGTGATAGTGGTTTTAAAGAGATCATGAATAGTGGAGCCTGTGTGAATTTATTGGATTCTGTATCTATTTTGAGTATTGAATGGATAGGACTGATAATGAATTGGGTGTGATTAATGAGGGACAGAGATTTGATTTGGTGAGTAAATTCACAGTAAGGAAATGAAGGTAACAGGCACCAATCTCTGACTGATTGGAGGAGTCTGCAAGTCATGAAGATGGAACGAGGTCAGGGGCATTTGAGTGGAGGTAGAAGATTTTTCAGGATGGGTGAGATTTCCACATAGAAAGAGCCAATGTAGATATTGGAAAATAAAATAGGTGGGATAATGGATAGATAGATCAGGAGCCTAAATAAGATGGGAAGGATGTGATATATGACCCAGGTGTAAGGGTCAACTTTGTTTTTTCTAGTGTTGAGGAATGAACCTGGGTCTGGCACATGCTAGGCAAGTGCATATGCTAGTCAAGTGCTCCTCCTCACCCCCAACCCAGGTTTAATTTTTAAAATGAAGAGGAGCATATCTTCCTCTGATACTGCAGAAAAAAATGAGTATAGAATGAGTAAATGCACAAATATATGTATATATGTGTGTGTGCATTATATAAATAACAATGTATGTTGTATACTATATAATAATGTATATTATATAACATATAGTTTATCAAGTTGTACTCTTTTTTTGTAGACATTTCAAGTTTACAGAAAAGTTGCATTAATATGATGAACTTCTGCGTATCCTTAATTTATATCCATTAATCGTTAACATTCTGTAATATTAACACTCTGTTCTTATTACTTTATCTTTCTTTTTTCTTTTGTGATAGTGGACATGGAACCCAGAGCCTTGCATGGGGTAGGCAAGTGCTCTCACACTGAGTCACATTCCCTGCCCTTTTTATTTTGAGACAGGGTCTTGCTAAGTTGCCCAGGCTGACCTTGAAATTGTGATGCTCCTGCCTCAGCCTCCCAAGTACCTGGCATTCCAGGCATGTGCTTCCATGCCCAGTCATCTTATCCTTTCTTAATTTTATTATTGCTAAACATTTTGAGAGAGCTATAGATTCTCTGATGCTTTACTCTTAAGTGCTTCAGTGTATATCTCCTAAGGATAAGGTTATTTCCTTATATCACACAATACAATTCTTGTTTCTTTAAAAACTATTGTTGTCTATATTTAAGTTGTACAACATCAATTTTTATTATAAATACACATTATTAAATGATTACTACAGTCCAACCAATTATCATATCTATCATCTCGCAGTTATCTTTTTAATATTTTTTGCTAGGAGCACCTGAAATCTACTCTTAGTATACAGTAAAATATTATTAACTATAATCTTGCTGTACATTAGATCTCTGGGGACTTATTCATCTTATAAACTGCAACTTTGGACTCTTTGAACTATATTTCTCTGTTGCCACTCTTTCCCAACCACTGGTAACTGCCATTCTGCTCTCTGTTCCTATGTTTTTTTGACTTGCTTTTTTTCTCCTTTTTAGATTCCATGTATAAGAGAAATTATCTAGTATTTTTCTATTTGTCTCTTTTTTTGGAGGGGCTTGGTACTGGAGATTGAACCCAAGGGCACTTAACCACTGAGCCACATCTGTAGTACTTTTTATTTTTTATTTTAAAACATGGTCTTGCTAAGTTCTTAGGGCCTTGCTAAATTGCTGAGGCTGCTTTTGAACTTGTGATCCTCCTGCTTCAGACATTCAAGATGCTGGGATTATAGGCATGTGCCACCATGCATAGCCACAGCCCCTTTTATTTTATTTTTTTAATTTTGAGACAGGGTGTCCCTAAATTGCAGAGGCTGGCCTCAAGGTTTCAATCCTCTTGTCTCAGCCTACCAAGTTAATTGGGATGACAGGTGTGTACCACACCTGACTAGTATATGTCTTTTTGTGTCAGGTTTATTTTACTTTTCAGAATGTCCTCTAGATTCATTCATATTATGGCAAATATTTTGTTTTTTTCTTTCATGTTTTTATTATTGAGTGTATTATAGTTGTAGTAATGTTGGGATTTCTTGTTTCATATTCATACATGCACACAATATAACAATATAATTTCCCCATTGTGTCTTCTTGGTGCCCTTGTTGAAAATTAATGATCATATATGTGTGATCTTATTTCTGGAATCGCTGTTTTGTTCCATTGGTCTATGTCTCTGATTTTATGTCAGTACTAAACTGAAATCAGGAATTGTGGTGCCTCTGACTTTGTTTTTCTTTCTCAGGATTGCTTGGTCATTTGGGGTGTTTGTGATTTCATAGAAATTTTAGAAATGTGTTTTTTGTTTTATCACAGTGCAATTTTCAAATCCTAGACATTTGATATTGATAAAATACACTTATTGAATCTTTAGTCCATGTAAAATTTTTGCAAGTTGTCTCAATCCAGGATCACACATTTCATCTTCGGTTCCTTTTAGTTTGAAATAGTTCCTTAGCTATTCTTTGTCTTTGAGAAATGTCACTTTTGAATGGTTCATATTGGTTATTCTGTAGACTGTTCCTTAATTTGAGTTTGTCTGATATTTCCTCATGATTAAAGTTAAGAAATATTGGCAAAATACCACAGATGTAATTCTTTGTCCTTTTTAGTGTGTCATATCAGGAGCTATATGATGTTGACTTTAGCAGCAATGATAAAGGTAGGAAAGTCACTGTCTTGTAGCTGTCATAGTAATAATTGGTTCAGGCAAGAATTATCAATAGATGCTAAAGGTGAAGTTTCGATGAGAAACAGGATACTCACACAAACACAATCTCATTACAGATTACTCATTATTACAGAGGAGACAATGCAGGCATTACAGTGAAAGACCTGGTGCACAGTCCATGTTAGCCAAGACACAGATGTATCTGAAAGAAATATGGGTACCCAAGGAGTCCTCCAAATTCTTGATGACTGGTGTATGTGTAGTCTCATGCTAACTTCCATGAATAACTATATAGGTGGCAGTGGTGGTGGTATAGGGTAGGATGGAACAGTGAGGGTTTCCTGTGTGTTCACCCTACTCAGGAGGCAGCAGGTCTGCACCTGGAACCAGAGCCATTTGAAAAGTCCTGGGCCATTTGGCTTTTTACCCTTAATTACTGTGAATTCTCTGGACCCAGAAGGGAAGTTGGTCCCAAATGGTATGCAGGTAAGTGAAGACTGAGGGAGCAAGTATAGTTTTTATTTTCTCTGAAAGCCAGCTATGTTTCCCAGCTTTTGAAGCTGAGGGGGAGGAGTTTGGCCAGGGCTTTAAGACATGGAGGCCCCTTTTTCTTTTGTGAAGATTCTTCCTGCACAGTAGTGGATGAATCAAAAAGGATGATGCACACCTACATGTGGGGGTGGGGATACCTTCTAAACAAAGCCTGTTTTCCCTGTTATCAGGCATTTTCCTGGCCATTTTATGGGGTTGAGCTGTCTTCCTCCATATTTGCTTTCATCTTCTCATCCTCCTCCCATCTTCCTAATCCCTTTTCACATGTCAAGCCAGGAACTGCAGTCTCTAATTAGCAAAGGCAACAGGTAAGAACTTAACTAGCTTTGTTTGGCTGGTTCACCCTTCCTCTGAGCTTTTCAGTGGGACCAGATCAGCTGAGGTGTTTGGGGCCACCCCTGAGAGAGGTCTCCAAGGCCCTTTCAAAGCCTCCTCTGATCTGTGGAAGTCAGGACTGTAGTCCTGAACAAGCCTGCAGTACAGTCGGCGACAGCTTCAGTGACCTGTCTCACTGGAGTTTAGGTAGTAGGAAACCACATTAGCAGCCTAGGAGGATGCAAGTTTGTATGTTATGGGGCACTGTAAAAAGGTCTTGAATTTGAGGCCTTTATTTGGGAGAGAAGGAAATTGATGTTTGCATTAGGATGCTACTTGAAAGGAAAATTTGAGGTAATCAGAAAGGCAATAGGAGCCTTGAGAAATCTTGAATTTTCTTTCCATGAGGTCCTTGGGGCCTGTGGTGCTTTGGTCTCATCTTAGTGTCCAGATTTAACTCTGATGAACTTAATGCCTCTGGGAGTTTGCTTTTGGCTGTACCACTGTGTGAAATTAAAACTTCATTTCTCCCAACTGGATCTGACTTCCTCTCTTATGGTCTGATTTTCTCAGCAAGGCCCTCTTTTCGTCACAAAAGAGAAAGTATGAGAGCAGATAAAAGAAAAATGAATCAACTGTTTCATGTAAGAAATAATGGACAAGGGGTCAAATTACTAGATCATACTAAGGTCTTCCCTGGGAACCCATATTTTACATTGACGTCTTAGCTGGATATGTGACTTAATTTTAGAAAATTTGCTCAGCAACAGGGATTGAACTGACAGTGATATTAAACTAGTAGTTAACTAGAAGAGCAAATAAAGTAATATGCATTTTGGCCTTTGGAGATTTATAACTTGGAGTCTCTAAAAAAGGAGTCACAATAAAATTTGTTACTACAGAGCAGGCTTTGGCTGAACTGGTGGAGAAGTTAAGCAAAAGAGGAAGGATATCAAAATGAGAATTTCACTAAAAGCAAAACAGGGTAAATATTTAGCAGTGCAAGAATAAATCAGGGAATTGTGAAGGTATATTACCTATTAATAAAGTTGATTTAGTTATTTAAGACTTTCCTACAAAGAACTCCTAGCCCAGACAGCATCTCTGGTGAATTCTTCCATATATTCTAGGAAGAAACAATACCAATCATTAAAAACTCAAACAACACAAAAATAGGAAACACTTTCTAATTCATTTTGTGGGGCTAACATATCTTATTAACAAAATCCAACTAGGATATTATAAAAAGATTATTTTCATAATATCTTTCATGATTTTGCATGAAAATATCAACATATTGAATAGATGTTGGTTACTGATTGCTGCATAACAAATTAATGTTTAATGGTTTGTAATAACAATAAACATTTATTATCTCATACAGTTGAGAAATGTGTGGGTCAGGAATTTGGGAGTGGCTTAGCTGAATGATTCTGTCCCAGAGTCTGTCATGAAGTTGTAGTCAAGATGTTGGCTAGAGTAAGAGCTAATTAATGAACTAATTAACCCTTCCAGCTTTATTGAGGTATAATTGGCAAATAAAATTATAAATATTTAAGGGATACAATAAGATGCTTTTAAATGTGTATGAACTGTGAAATGATTACCCAAATCAAGTTAGTTAACACTTCCAATACCTCACATAGTTACATTTTTTTGAGGTGGGGGTGGATTCAGAATATTTAAGATCTATTCTTGGTAAATTTCAGGTATATAATAAAATATTATTAGCTATAATCATTGTGCTATACACTAGGATGCAGAACTTGTTTATCTTATAACCGAAATTTGGTACCCTTTGACCAACATTTCATTTTCTCCACCCTGCACTGGGGAATCTAACCTGAGGTACTTTACCACTGAGCTACATCCCAGCCCTATTGATTTATTTCTATTTTGAGACAGGGTCTCACTGAGTTGCTAGGGCCTTGCTAAGTTGCTGAGGCTGGTCTCAAACTTGTGCTCCTCTTGCCTCAGTTTCCAGAGTTGCTGGGATTTCAGGTGTGTGCCACCACACCCAACTCTATTCTCTGTTTTTATGTTTGACCTTCTTAAGTTTTCACTTAGCATAAATAAGATCATACAATATTTATCTTTGTTTAAATTATTTTACTTAACATAATGCCTTCAAGCTTCATTCATACCAACACAAATGGCAGTATTTTGTTTTTATTTATGGTAGAATAATATTTTACTCTGTATATGTCTCTATCTATCAGTCTTACATTTTCTTTATCCATTCATCTGTCAATGGACACTTAGTATTTTTCATGTCTTAGCTATTGTAAGTAATGCAGCAATGAATGTGAGAGTGAAGATATCTTTTTTATTTATTTGTTCTAATTAGTTATACATGTCAGTAGAATACAGTCTAACACATCATACATAAATAGAGTACAACTTCTCATTCTCCTGGTTGTACTTGACATAGGGTCACACCAGTCATGTAGTCAGTCATATATGTACATAGGATATTAATGTCCTATTCATTCTACTGTCGTTCCTACCCCCATACCCCCTCCTCTCCCTTCACTCCCCTCTGCCTAATCCAAAGTACCTCTATTCTTCCCTAGCCATCCCCTCTTTATTGTGAATTATCACCCACATATCAGAGAAAACATTTGGCCTTTGGTTTTTTGAAATTGGCTTATCTTTTTAGGATACTGATTTTGACTCATTTGGATATACACCCAGAAATGGGATTGCTGGTAGTTCTACTTTTAGGTTTTTGAGGAACCTCCATACTGTTTGCAGTAGTGATTGTACTAATGAACATTCTCAACAACAGTGTACAAGGGTTCCCATTTATCCACATTTAACCAATACTTGTTAACACTTATCTTTTTGATAATACCTGTCCAAAGAGATTTGAGGTAATATTGTGGTTTCCTATTTGCATTTTCCTGATGATTAGTGATGTTGAGCACCTGCTTGTATTCCTATTGGGCATTCATGTGTCATCTTTGGAAGGATGTCTATTCAGTTCATTTGCTCATTTTGTAATCATATTTTTGCTATTATGTTCTATAAATTCCTGATATATTTTGAGTATTAAATCCTTAGCATATATATGTGAAGCTAATATTTTCTCACATTATATAAATTGTCTTTCATTGTGTTGATTATTTCCTTTGATGTGCAAAATCTTTAGTTCGGTGAAGCCCTACCTGTTTATCTTTGCTTTTATTGTCCGTGTTTTTAGTCACTTACTCACAAAAATTATTGTGGAGACCAATGTAGTGGAGATTTTACCCTGTTTTCTTCTAGGGGATTTGTGGTTTAAATTCTTATGTTTAGGACTTTAATCCATTTTGAGTTAATTTTTGTTAACAGTGTTAGATAGGAGTCCAAACTCATTCAGTATTCCCAGAACCATTTATTGTATTTCCTCATTGTGTGTTCTTGATACCCTTGTCAAAGATGAGTTGACCATCGTGTTAATCATCTTTCTGTTGCTGTGACAAAATACCTGAGAAAATCAACATAAAGGAGGAAAGATTTAATTTGGCTCACAGTTTTGGAGGTTTCAATCTGTTTGACTAACTCCATTGCTTTGAGCTCAATGCTAGGAAGAACATCACAGCAGAAGGGTGTTGGAGGAAAGCTACCCACACCAATGGCAGCAGGAAACAGAAGGAGAGAAGGATGGAGTGAGGGAGGGGCTGGGGACAAGGTACACCATTCCAGGGTATGTCTCCAGTGACCTGCTACCTCAAACTCAACCTCAAAGTACTGAGGAATGGTATAGCTGGGTTATATGGTGGTTCCATGCCTAGTCTTTGAGGAACCTCTGTACTAATTTCCATCATGGTGGCACTAATTTGCAATCCCACAACAGTGTAAATGTTCCTTTTTCTCCACATCCTCTCCAGCATTTATTATTATATGTATCCTTGATGACTGCCATTCTGACTGGTGTGAGATGAAATCTTAGTGTAGTTTGTTTTGAAATTCCCTAATTGCTAATGATTTGAACATTTTTTCATATATTTGTTGGCCATTTGTGTTTCTTTTGAGAAGTGTCTGTTTAATTCATTTGACCATTTATTAATTGGGTCATTTGATTTTTTTGGTGTGAAGGTTTTTGAGTTCTTTATATATTCTAGGTACTAATCCTTTGTCAAAAGAGTAGCTAGCAAAGACTTTTCTCTCATTTTGTAGGTTCTCTCTTAACATTCCTAGTTGTTTTGTTTGCTGTGCAGAAGCTTTTTTTAAAAAAAAATTTGATGCTGTCCCATTTATTAACACTTGACATTTTTTTTGAACTTTAGGGGTCCTATTGAGAAAGTCATTGACTATGCCTATGTGCTGGAGTATTGATTCTGTTTTCTTCCAGGAGTTGCATAGTTATTGGTCTAATTCCAATGTCTTTGATCCATTTTCAGTTGATTTTTTTTTGCAGGGTAAGAGATAAGGATCTAGTTTCATTCTTCTACATATGGATAACCTGTCATTCCAGGACCATTTGTTTAAAAGACTATCTTTTCTCCAATATCTGTTTTTGGCACACATTTGTCAAAGATAAGATGACTATATCTATGTGAGTTTATCACTGTGTCTTCTATTCTATTCTCTGTGTCTTCTATTCCTCCAACATTGCTTATTTGACTTAGAATTGCTTTGGCTATCTAGGTCTTTTATTTGTCAAAGTCAATTTTAGAATTTTTTTCTAGGTCTCTGAAAAATTTTATTGGAATTTTGATGGGAAATGCATTGGATCTGTATATTGGTTTTGGGAATATGGCCATTTAAACAATATTAATTCTGCCTATCCATGAACATGGGAGATCTTTCTATCTTCTGAGATCTTCTTTAATTTCTTTCTTCAGTGTTCTGTATTTTTCATTGTAGAGGTCTTTTACCTCCTTGGTTAGATTTATTCCTAGGTATTTTATTTTTTGAGGCTATTATGAATGGAATTATTTTCCTGATTTCTTTCTCAGCAGATCCATTGTTGGTATGTAGAAAACTTTTGATTTTGTAACTTGTTATTTTGCCAAATGTGTTTATTAACTCTAGCAGAATTTGGTGGGATTTTTAAAAATCTCCTAGGTAAAGGAAAATATCATCTGCAAAGAGTGATAATTTGACTTCTTCCCTTCCTGTTTTTATCGCTTTCATTTCCTTCTCTTGCCTAATTGCTCAATCTCTTGCTTTAAACTTTTATGTATTTACTACAATTTTTCCTTTGTGATTACTATGAGACTTAAGTAAAATATCTTATAGTTATAACATCCTTTTTAAGATGATAACCACTTTAATCACATACAAATACTATATACTTCTCCCTTGCCTTCACATTTTAGGTAATTGATTAATTGATATTAAAGGTAGCTTCATTTTTATAGTTCTTATCTACTCATAACTTATTATAATTATTCTTATTTTAGAATGTTTGATATTTAACTTTTTATTTAAAAAAGTATAGATTCACAGGAAGTTACAAAGTTATTATAAATATGTTCTATGTATCCTACACTGAATTTCCTCCAGTGGTTGTATCTTAACTATAATGCAATATCAAAGTCAGAATACTGACACTAGTTCAATTTATGTAAACAGTTCTAAATCATTTCATCACATATGTAGACTCACACACCACCACTGCTATTAAGATAGTGAAAAGGTTCATCACAAATATCCGTCATATTAAATTTTAATAGCCATAGTCACCTATCCTCTTCCCTTGTCTCTAAACTGTGTTCTATATCTCTATAGTTTTATCATTTTGAGAATGTTATATAAATGAAATAATATAGTATGTGGTACTCTGGGATTGACTTTTTTATTCAGCATCATGCCCCAAGAGTCATCCAAGTTGCTGCATTTATCAATAGTTTGATTATTTTATTGTTATATAGTATTCCATGCTATGGATGTGCTCTAGTATAACAATTTTTATAGGGCATTTTAGTTGTTCCTAGTTTGGAGCTATTAGGAATAAAGCTGCTATGAGTAATCATGCACAGATGAGTATATAGACAGAAGTTTTCATTCCTCTGGGATAAATGTTCTGAAGTTACCCTCCCTTTATTTGTAATATAATTTTTTAAAAAGTATTTCTATATACATATATTAAGGACCACATCATATGATGTTATAAAGATGTTTCAGTCATCACAGATGACTTAGAAAATTCTCAAAGTGGTGTTTATTCTCATGATTCTTCTGTTTTTCTCCCCTTTCTGAGCTCTAAGATTTTCTTTTCCTTCTTTTTCTGTGGTGTTGGGGTTTGAACCTTAGGCCTCATATATGTTAGTCAAGCATCATTCCACCATGAGCCCTCTTCTTTTTTTATTTTTACTATTTTATTTCTGTTTAGAGAACTTCCTTTAGTTAGTCTTTTAGGATAGGTCTGTTGATGACAGTTTGTTGGCTCTTCTTCATCTGAGATATCTTCATTTCTACTTCTTTCCTGAAGGTAATTTTTTTTTTCAGGGCTGAGGACCAAACTTAGGACCTTAAGCATATTAGGCAAACCCTCTGCCACTGAGATAAATTCCCAACTGCAAAAGGATATTTTTGATGGATATAGAATTCAACACTCTCAGGACTAGATGATAAATTCCCATAGCATCCTTCTTTTTTCAAAAGACTCATTATGTACACAATTACTTGTTTCATAATATCTGTGATTTTCAGCCCAGGCTGAATGTTAAGAATCCTGATGCATGTCTGTATCCAAGATGAATTAAATTATAATCCCTTTGGTGGGAGACTTGGATATCAGTTTTATAATACTTCACCAGGAGATTACAATATACAGGCAAGACTGAGAATCAGTGCCCAAGGGAGACTGTCTCATTTACAGTTGGATCCCTAATGCTTATCTTTGTTGTATTGTTTGTCATTTTTTCTAAGCCAATATTTGTCAGAAGAAATTGATCTAAGTGTAATTGACATAATAATGATGAATCTTTGTAACTCTACACTAGTGAAGTTTCCCAAAATACTGAAGAGATTTAATTCCATAATCCCTTGTTGAGACTTATTGCCTAATGGATATTGGGTACATTAAATTCAATAAGACATAATTCTTGCCATTGAGTACCCCCATATACTAATGAGGAAGACATGCTCATGAACAGATGATTAAAATACAGTGTTTTAAATCATAATTTAATCATTTAAGGCTTGTAGATTTCATAGACTATTGTATAAAATATCTACAGAGAAGGTAGATATTAAATCTGGGTAGTGAGGCCAAAGAGATTTGAACATACTTTCTTAGAATGTTTTTGGTAAAGATTCAGAGGGGCTTAAATGATGAAATTATTAGTCACAGATAGATTCTTTCATGTGTATGAGAGATTTGGGATTGACCATGTTCAAGGAAAGTTATAGAAAAGGTTGAAAAACTTAGTGCTTAAAACCTGCTGGACTCTCCAAGGTGCTTTTGTCTGTTGTTGCATTCAGCAAAAAAAGCCATTGTCATTGGGGTGATGGGAATTATTATACTCATTGGACAGAATAAGAAAGCAAGGCTCACAGAGGTTAAGTAATTTTATCTTACATAGTGTTTTAGGCAGCATTTTTGCTGTTCTGACTAAAAGACCTGACCAGAACTATTGTAGAGGAGGAAATATTTATTTGGGAGTTCATGGTTTCAGAGGTCTCAGTCCATGGGCAGCTGACTCCATTTCTCAGGGCTCAAGGTGAGGCAGAACATCATGGCCAAAGAGTGTGGTAGAGAGAAGAAGCTCACATGATGATCAGAAAGGACAGAAAGGGAGAGAGAGGGAGAGAGAGAGCCTCTATTTGCCAGATACAAAATATATACCCTGAAAGCACACCCCAGTGACCTACCTCCTTCAGCTATACTTTACCCACCTTCGGTTACCACTCATTTAATTCCCATCAGGGGATTAATTCACTGATTGGGGTTAAGGATCTCATAACCCAATCATTTATCCACTGAACCTTCTTGTGTTGTCTTACGTATGAACTTTTGCAGGACAACTCACATCCAAACCATAACATATAGTGAGATAATAAGAATGTGGGGATTTGGGTCTAGGTCTCTTGACCTTCGGTTCCAATGTGGTTTTTGAAGGTGCAGTCAATATAATCATCCAATTTTGTGGATTTGAGACACAGTGGGGAAAAAGGCTAGAAGGCAGATTTGGGTCAGCTTATTCAAAGCAAGGGAGTTTGGACATTTTTGTCAGGCAGTGGGAAACCATGAAAGGTTTTGAATAGTGGGAGTGACTGTGCCTGTTGACTGGTCTTCCCTGCCACTTCAGCACTCACTGTTTGGCACTTAAAAACCAAGCTGACAAGTTAGTTTTACACCCCTATCAGCAAGTCAGAACCTGGTAGTTTGTGGTCAAACTGTTTATGTACTTTCTTTTAACAGTTTTTCTCTCAGCTGCTTTCTGCTTTATTTAAGGGCATTCCAGTCATTTCCATCTGTCCTCTATTAGTAGCCAACCTTAAAGGAGCCCTGGTGTGTCCCCCCACCCCGTCCTGCCTTAATGAGAAAGCTGGTTTCTCTAATTCCGAAATCAGATCCAGCCAAACAAGCAAAGACACAATCACTTTGGACATGGAACACTGAAATGGTGATTAATCTTCTTCCTGAACATTCTTGTCAAACGCTTACTTCACCTCACACTTTCTTCATTTCTCAAAAAACATCTGGCATGCAGCTTTTTTCCCTCCTCCTTTCTACATGTTGCCTAATTTCTCCCCCTCTTCTCTTGTCTTCTATTTTTGCTACTTGGGGAAGAAAATGCTAATAGTAAGATGAGTATGTCAATAAGCCAGATGCCTGGTGTTGTCTCCTGGGATTGTGAGGGAGGCAGGTTAGAGCTCATCCCCATTTTACCAAAAGAGAGGAAGTAATATATCAAAAAATACCTAATGTTAATGGAAGCAAAAGTGGGGCAAAGATCCAGGGCTTCTGATGGCCTGGGCAGTGCTCTGCCCTGCATGCCATGATTTGAAGCATGTAGACACTGAGGTTCAGCCAGCTTGGGTGAATTGGTGAATGTTGCCAACTGTCCTTGTTCTTTTTGCTATGCAAAGTGTCAAGATATGGATTCTTGCATACTGTGGGACTTCTTAGAATATTTGCTTTTATTTCATTTGTTTTTGTTTTAAATTTTGTATTTTCAAGTGATTTCAGACTCAAAAGAAACTGTAAAAGTTGTACAGAGAGTTCCTGTGTACACATAATCCAGCTTCCATCAATGATAACATCTCACGTAACCATGGTACATCTTCAAAACCAGGAAATTGATGTTACAACAGTACAATGAACTAAACAATATACTTTTTTTGATGACCTGAGTTATTTCCACAACAAATTTATATTTTAATCCATGTTTTAAACAACTTTTCATTGCTTTGTCCAAAAGAACTGACAAGAACAGGAGGAAAAGTGTATTTGGACTCATGGTTTCAGAGGTTCAGTCAATGGTCGACTGACTCCATAGCTCTGGGCCTGAGGTGAGGCAGAACATCAGTGTGGTGGAGGAAGGGAGCTCAGGACATGGCAACCAGGATGCAGAAAGAGCTCCCCTCACTGTGGACACAATGTAAACACCAAAGACACCTTCCCAGTAATGTATTTCCTCCAGCTACACCCTACCTGCCTATAGCAATTGCCCAGTTAATCCATCAGTCGATTAATGCACTAATTAGGTTACATGTCTTATTATCTAATCATTTCACCTCTGAAAATTCTTGTATTGTCTCATACATGAGTTTTTGGGGAACACCTCATATCTAAATCATAACAAGCCCTAAGTCCCAAGGTGACTGTATTTGGAGAATAGCCCTTTAGGGAAGTAATTAAGGTTAAGGTAATAGTGGGACCTTAATCTGATAGAACTGGTATCCTTATAAAAAGAGGAAAAGATACCAACATTCTCTCCCTCATCCCTATAAATATTGAAGAAAGGCCATGTGAGGATATTTTATTCCTTGCCTTCTACAAGCCAGGAATAGAGTCTTCACCAGAAATCTATTATGGCACTGCAGTCATGCACTCCTAGTCCCTAGAACTGTGAGAAAACAAACACCTATGATATTTTGTCTATGATATCAGTTTGTGATATTTTGGCAGCCTGAGCAGACTAATACAACCTATGCCATTTTACCATTTTTTTATATTTATTTTTTAGTTGTATTTGGACACAATACTTTTATTTTATTTGTTTATTTTTATGTGGTGCCGAGGATCAAACTCAGGGCCTCTTATGTGCTAGGTGAGCACTCTACCACTGAGCCACAACCCCATCCCCCATTTTACCAGTTTTTATATGCATGTATCTTTTTTTGGCATATAGTGCTGTATAAGTTTTCTGGGCTTGCCATAAACAAACATACCAAAGACTTGATGAGTTAAACAACAGAAATTTATTTTTCACAGTTCTGGAAACTAGAAGTTCAAATAAAGGTCCTTGTAGAGGTGATTTCATTTCTCTATCCTTGGCTTGCAGATGACTGCTCTCTTGCTTCCTCTTTACATGTTCATCCCTCTGTGTATATATAGCTATATAAGTCTGGTATGTCTCAGTATGTGCTAATCTCTTCTTATAAGCATACCCAACCAGATTGGATTAGGACCCACCCTAATAGACTCATTCTAGGCTAATAACCTCTTTAATGGCTGTATCTCTACAAACAGCCACATTCTGAGGCAGTGAGGATTAGGTTTCCAATATATGAATTTTGGGGTACTTAGTTCAATCTATAACAAGTGCTATGGTATTTTATTATGTACAGATTTGTATTCAACATCACAATTAGAAGAGGCGTTCTATTAGCACAAAGAAATTCTCTCATGCTACCCCTTTATATATTTTTTAAATTTAATTTTTTTAGTGGTCAATGGACCTTTATTTTTATTTTTATTTTAAATGCGGTGCTGAGGATAGAATCCAGTGCCTCTCACATGCTAGGCAAGTGCTCTATTGGTGAGCCACAACCACAGCCCTCCTTTTATATTTAAACTCTCCTCCATTCCTAATCCCTGAAACCACTGATCTATTTTTCTTGTTTTAAAATATTTATTTTTTTAGTTGTAGTTGGACATAATATCTTTACTTTATCTATTTTTATGTGGTGCTGAGGATGGAACCCAGGGTCCCACATGTGCTAGCCGAATGTTCTACCCCTGAGCCACAACCCTAGTCCCTGATCTATTTTTCTATCACTTTAATTTTGTCACTTTTTTTCAGTGCCATGCAAATATAGTCGTATAGTATGTGATATTTTGAGGTTGGCTTGCTTTTTTTCCCCATTCAGCATAATGCCCTTGGGATCCATCCAAGCTGTTTCAGTAATAAATAGTTGGGATTTTTTCCTGCTAAGTAGTATTCCATATGGATGTACCATAGTTTGTTTATCCACTCACCAAAGAAAGCTCTTGATTTCCAATTTTGGACTATTACAAATGAAGCTGTTATGAACATTTGTGTACAGGATTTTGTGAAAAATGTTTATTTATTTATTTAAATATTTATTTTTTAGTTGTAGTTGTACTCAATACCTTTATTTTACTTATGTATATTTATGTGGTGCTGAGGATCGAACCCAAGCCATCCATGTGCTAGGTGAGTGCTCTACCACTGAGCCACAACCCCAGCCCCCCAAAATATGTTTACATATGCCTCAAATAAATACCCAGAGTGTTATTGCTAAGTCAAATGGTAGTTAAATGTTTAGTTTTATAAGAAACTGCTAAACTATTTTCAGAGTGCCTGCATCATTTTACATGCTCCAAATTATAAATGAAGTGCTCAGAATCTGTTCATCTTTGCTGGCGTTTAATGTTATAACTATTTTTTATTTTAGTTGCTCTGATAGGTGTGAAGTGATATCTTCCTGTGATTTAATTAGCTTCCCCCTAATTGTTGGTGATGTTCACTACATGTCTCTTCACGTTTTTTGTCTGTTTTCTAATTGAATTATCTGATTTTTTGCTGTTTTGAAAGTTGTTTACATATTCTAAGCACAAATGTTTTGTCAAATATCTGATTTGTAAATGTTGTCTTCAGTCTTTGGCCTGTCATTTCATCTTCTTAACAGAATCTTTCACGGAGTGTAAAGTTTTAAATTTTGATGAAGTAGAGTTTATCAATATTTTTATTGGTCATGCTTTTGGTGTCATGGCTAAGAACTACTCACCAAGCCTTAGGTTCTGAATATTTTCTTTTATATTATCTTCTAAAATTTTTATAGTTTCATATTTTACATTTCAGTGTGTGATCCACTTTGAGTTGATTTTTGTTTAAAAATGAAGTTTAGGTGGAGGTTCATTATATGTTCATTCACTATAAATTTCTCTGTATTTTAACCTGTGCATTTACTTACAGCCTCATGTACAAAAGGACCCTGTGCTTGGTTTAATGTCCTGCTGCTCCTCTTTTGTAATTCTTAATAATTTCATCTCCCAACTCATGTTGAAAATCCAATGGGACAGTGGTGCATGTGCCTAAGGGGAGTAGATACACATAATATGTATCTATTCTTTAGTGCTATCCCATATATGTATAACATTTATGATATTATATTAGCACAGAATTCCAGTGGACCCACAATGTCCAGGATCACAACAGACTCAAATGAATTATGTTTATGACTAAGCAAGGGCCCAGAAAACCCCAAGAGGCTATGTTTTCCTTTAGACCAAGATTTGGTTTGATTGCAAACAGAAGGCAGTGGTGTTCTAAAATGACCAAGGAACCCTATCATATTCTTTCTTACTCATGTTATTTTCCTCTATTAGCCAACCACTATAATTGACTATGATATAGAAGTAAAAGATAGGGCAGTCCGTAGCTCCTTTTCCTTTCTATTCTTCCTTAGAACAGTAAATCAAAGGTGAAGACTATTGGTAGAATGTGTGTACATGAAAAAGTGAAATACAAAGCAGTTCAGTTCTGTGTAATATTTCCATTGTTCTGATAAGAATGAAATACATATTCATGTATGACTTATTAAATGTGAATTGTACACTTTTAGTGATATTAACCTATGAGTTAATGCTCTTATATTTACATTTAAACTAACCTTGAAAAATAAAGATGAACAATAAAATTCATACTAATAATTTGAATGTCAATTATTCTTAGAACCACATTAAATAACAAATAGAAAGTACCATCTCTCTCTCTCTCTCTCTCTCTCTCACACACACACACACACACACACACACACACACACACACACTGGGGTGGGGAGGGAGAGGAGCAGGGAGGCGCATGCGGTGGGTAGGTGTGGAAGAGGAATTAATAGATAGGATGTGTGAATACACAGAAGAAAGGAAACACTTTTTATAATAGCTTTAACAGCAATTTCCCCCTGCTTTAAGAATGAGAGACCTCACTTCTTCATTTTGCACCAGGCCCCACAAATTAATGTAGCCTGCCCTGACTGTATACTTAAAATTTTTCATAATACAATTTTGGGAAAAATCCTACCTATTCTTTAAATATTAACACAAATCTCCTGTGCAGCATTGTCTTAACATGTAATTTTGATAGTAATTTTTAACAATTTAAAATTGGATACATAATAATTGTACATATTTCTAGGATACAGTATGATATTTTGATTACATATATAGAATATGGAGTGCTTTGTGAATTTGAGTGTCATCCTGGTGCAGGGATCATGCTAATCTCTGTACCATTCTAATTTTGGTAAAAGTGTTGCCTGAAATTAGCATGAAACTACCTTTAGTTCTTTGAGGTCCTAGTGGAAAGGTCAGCTGTATTATTATTTGGCTGTACAACACTGAGAATGCTTTTTCCCTTCCTGAGTTTATGTCTTGAACAATGAAGAGGTTGAAATAGATGGTGCTTTCTGAAGGTACTCAAGTTGGGAGACTGTGATTCTCTCATTTATACCATTTAAAGGCCTTTATTTATATATAGCTGGTATTTGGGAATGACCACTTTGGATTTGAGCATTTGGAGAAAGTGTCACCTCCCTTGTCTATTTCTATTCTCATGATGGTTTGCATATAGTAGGCACTTATGAGCTGTTGTCTGGATAAATTAATAAATAAATCAATGAGCTGTTATTTGTGTGTCACCTCATGGCTGTTTCAGAATCAACCATTTTATCCTCTTTTATCATAAGAAAGTTTGCATGGAGTCTATGTTGTAGAAAGTCTGAATGTGATAGAAGTGAGCTCTGATACTGCCCTGGGATATCAACCAGCCTCTTGGTGCCACTCTCTTCCCTTGTGAGGTAAAGTTTTCCCTCTTTCCACACTCTTTGCATTTCTGAGGTCTTAAACTCATATCTCAAATCCTCAGCGTGTGTGTGTGGGAGTAGGTCCACCCTGCTCACCAGGCTTGGTGATATGTGTCCAGCTCAGAGGTCCATAAAGGAATTGGGTAATGGGCAGAGTGTCTCATGTGGGTTGAAGTTTCAGCCCCAAGGGGACCTTTAAAACTTCCCATCCATACTAGAGACTTTTATTTCCCACACCCGCTGGAGGGGTGGAGTGAGGCACAATGTGGGGAGGATGGCTTTGTGAACTCCAACACCTTGAGGCAGTGAGCCATGAATACTGACAGAAGAGTAGTCTGGGTCTTTGGAAGCCCTGAGCTGCCCATTTCCTTGCCACTGGCCAGCACACTTTGATGGCATTACTAAACCATATTAGCCCCACTCCCTCTAGCCCCACTTTCCACTTTCACAAGCTAATGAATCAGGCAGAATTTTTCCAGCTGGGCTTGGTATTGGTTTCCCCAAATGACCCTTTAAAAGTTCAGATTTGAATCCATGGATCTGTCTGAGCAGGAGGCGGGCCTCATACATCACTGAACACTCATCTTCTCAGAAGGTCGAGGCCTTGGCATGGTTGGGTGTTGATGTCTTTATGGATGGAAAATGTTGGTTTTGCATTCTATCAGTAACCCCCACAGAGGTGATATTGGGATTTAGGGAATCTAATCATTTGGAAAATGCTTGATTGGAGCCAGCTCTAGCCTCATTTATATTTTGGAAAGAGAAGATAATGACTTGAACTACAGAGATGGCTACCCCTCCACAATCTTGTGAGACAGGCTATGGAATGACCAAGCTGGCAATGTCCACTGAGTTGGGTGATAGGGAGGCAAATTCAAGGAGAAACACAACAAAAGATCAAAAGCAGTAGTGGTGAGAGTACTGGGTTGGGAATCAGCAGATCAGGGTTCCAGTTCTGATGCTTTTATACTCTTACTTTTTCATCATGTTACATTGAGTAAATTTCTTTCATCTCAATTCCCTCATAAAAAATGAAGATCTTTTCAGTTCTCATCTGTGTCATTTGAGATGATAATTTTCTCCTTTACTGGATTACCTACTTTTTTATGCCCTGGATATACACTTTCCTGGTAGTTTGACTTTTAAAAAATTACTTAACCTCTCTGTTTTATTCTCCTTATCTGTAAAATGAGGATGATGATGATGATGATAAATACTTATAGGAATGTTATAAGGAATAATTATTTCAATTTACAATTGTTTCCACTTCAATTTATACTTAAGAGTATTGCCTGGCACTTAGTAAATATAATAATATTGTTAGCAGCTGCTATTATTATTATTATTATTATTATTATTATTATTCTCTAGGCTATCCTGAAAAAGCCAGGGTAGAATATCTGGGATTCTAGGCTCTAGCTTTTCCTTCCTCTCTGAGATGATATACCATCTAGTGGTTGCTTTCCTAGGCTTTTAGACACATAACTCACCTCCATTTGGGGAAAGCCACCTTCTGCCCTTCTATTGCATAGCACCTTGGGGCTGCTTTCTAAATGGGGCCTCAATCTGGACTTCTTTAGAAAACAGTTCATCTAATATTTGGATTTACTTTCCCAACCTGGATGGTTTTGTTCATCTTCTCAAATGTGCTTCTTCAATTTCTGGCTGATATTTACCTTTTCTCAGTCAAGATGGCCAGTAGTGGAGAGTAGGGGGATAGGGATGGGATAGATGTGAGATAAGCAGGGCAGAAAGGAAGTTGAGGATTGTCTTGTCAAAATTCATTTTCATAAAGGGTTTCTGTGCCTCTGGGACATCCATATGACCAATCCATGCCCTTGATTCTTTTTCTGTTGGTATACCTAGTTAATTCAAACAAATGGATAAATAAATTTTGATGAATTCAGTGGCAGCCTCTGTGAAGTAGCATTTGAGTTTGAATTTGGGTCATAGAAATACAAAATATTATAGATATAGGGGGCCTTAGAAATGACCTCATACAGTTTCTTCCTTGTATAATGTATTGAGGAAATTGAGGCCCCCAAAAGGGATGGGACTTTCCCAGGATCATACAGCAGAGTTGAGGCTAGAATCTAGGTAATTTGGTACATAGTTGTGGTCCCTTTACCTATATAAATTTGTCACTGGGTAGTTTTTCAAGGCACAGGACCTTAAACAAACAGAGTGACTCCAAGCATATTAGAGTGTGGGAAGGTGAATGGAGATGTTTCAGGATACTGAGAGTTTTTGGTTCTCCTCAAAATCCCTTGTAGGCATTTGCCTTTTCTGCATTCAAACAGGGCCAGACTTGCTGATGCTCAAGTCTAGGAGAGCCAGGTTTTCAGGGTTCCTTGTCCCCAACTGTACTGCCATCGTTGGGTGGGGCCAGGAGGAGAGGCCTTGCAGCTGGATTTCCTATGTGTCTCCAGGGCCTGGGAGGAGCTTGTCACTCTGGAGCAGTACACAAGGCTCCCAGCATCTGCTTTGAGGTGCTTGATCACGCCATCCAAAGACAACGAAGAGATATGAATAGAATTGATGGAAGAGTGAATCAGGGGTCACCGTCTGGTTTGCTCGGCAGCCAGTCCATGGGAGCGGCGGAGCAAAGAGAACAAAGCACAGTGTGAGCCCCTGGCCAACAAAATAACCTAATAAACAGAGGTTGCACACCCCAGAGAGCACAGTGGAGTTTCTGGCAGGATGGCGCAGTAGTCATTCTGAACAAACAAGATCTTAATTTATGTCTAAGCAGAGCAAGATTAGAAACCTGCTTCACATTCCTCCTAGAGAGTGTTTCCGAAAATCAGCCAAGTGAATTTCCTCCATTTGGATACAGAGCAGAGAAGCCATGCACATGGCCTTCTAAACATAGTTCCTGGGCCACTGCGCTGGCAGTCACAGGCATGAACTTCAAGGTAGCAGTATCTGATGCCAACTTGTTGTGCCAAGTCAAGGGTAGGGACAGTCTTGTCTGGATCAACATCAAGATCTAAATGGCCTGCTCGGAGCATTGTATATCTGTGCCAATAGCTGACTGACTGTGCAGTTCAGCTTCTCCTGAAGATCTTAAATTATTTTTTTTCTGCCTATGTTTCTTTCCTATCTAGAACTGTCTTCCATTTATGATCCGTAAAGCTGTCACTTTTACTCCATTCAATTATTTCCTATAAACTTATCTTTATTCTTCCATAGGAGATCATCAAAAGGAAGGAAAAAGAGGAGGTATAATGAAGGATTTTTAATCCTGAAGCTGGAAGATTCTCCAAAGATCATCTAAAATAATCTCTTGAGGCACTAAGTTTCAACTACTATTTACATTCTGGTGACCCTCAATTCTATATGTCCATTATCATTCCCAAGTTGCAAATAATGTATCAAGGCACTTGTATGTACCACAGGAACCATAATCTTAACATGTTCAACATGGAATCCATCATATTACTAATAAACATGATCCTATTCTTGAGTTTCCAATTTTTCTTGGAATTATGATTATCTACCAGGTACCTAACCTAGAAACTATGAAGTCATCCATATATCACCAGCTTCCATTACCTGATAGACCCAAATCCCTCAGCAAGTCCTGTTGATTTTTATCTCCTAAATATATTTCAACTCCATCTGCTTTGTTCTATTTCCATTGCCTTTATTTAAACCCTTATTGCTTTATTTTATTCTACTAAGACTTGAACCCAGGGGCTCTTTACCATTGAGCTATACCCTAGCCCTTTTATTTTATTTTATTTTGAGACAGAGTCTTACTAAGTTTTTTTTTTAAGAGAGAGAGAGAGATTGAGAGAGAGAGAGAGAGAGAGAGAGAGAGAGAGAGAGAGAGAGAGAGAATATTTTTTAATATTTATTTTTTAGTTTTCGGTGGACACAACATCTTTATTTGTATGTGGTGCTAAGGATTGAACCCAGCGACCACGCACACCAGGCGAGCATGCTACCGCTTGAGCTACATCCCCAGCCCCTTACTAAGTTTTAAGGCTGTCCTTGAACTTGTGATCCTCCTGTCTTAGCCTTCCAAGTCACTGGAATTACAGGTGTGAGCCACCATACCTGGCCAAACCCTCATGACTTTAGATCAGAACTATTGTTATTATCTTCTACCTGATGTCCCTACCACCAATCTGGGCCCTCTCTACTTCATTCTCTACAATGCCAAAATAATCTTAAAATATAAATCTGATATGGAACTCTGGATCCTTAAATCCTTCAATGGCTTCCCATTCCTCTTAAGAGAAAGTTCAAATTCCTTTCAGGGCCTGTAAGATCCGGCATGATCCTTTCACATAAACTTTTTTTTTTCTTTTGTTGTTTTTGCTGTTCTCTTTCTTGCTATTTAAGCTACAGCAATGCTGAGCTGTTTGAAGTCCCCTGCAGACACCAATTTGTTTAAGGTATCCATAACCATTTATGCCATCTCCATCTTCTTGGTTTGAGTCTTCTCTCCATATCATTTTGCCTGGCAACTTTTTATTACTTCATCTCAGACATCTTTCCATATTGAGTGAGGTTATATACCTGTGTGATCCCACAGAATCTCAATGCATTCCATATCATATATCTTTATCATACCCTATTATAATTATCTGTTTTCCTATCTCATGCAGTAGTGTACTAGTTTCTGTAGCCTCAGAAACTAGTACACTGTTTGGTATATATTTGGTACTCAAAAATTGCTTTCTGAATGAATGAAATGGGTAGATTTAACTACTTTTTAATTCAGCCAGCCCTTTTTCATCTAGTGCATTCCCACTCATTGACTCATTCTGTCACTCTCAGCAAGTCCAGGAGATTGGGTGAGTATTTTTGTGAGTATGATTCTTTGTAGGGCTATTCTTATGGGTGACTCTTTTGAAGTTTTTATTGTAGAGGCAGCAAATTTGAGATTTTGCCTTTTGCAAATGCAAGAGCTATCCAAAGATGCTACATAACTTGCCTCAGCTTACAAAGCTAATTAATAGTCAATCCTAAATCCTGATTTCTAGACTCCCATCCCAAGGATCTTTTTCCTGCCTCTACCTGTCTCTAAATCATGGTTTTGAAACATTTATGTAAACCATAGAGAGGTCCTCAGGATGATTAGGTTTCATTTATCTTTTTTTGATGATTGTTTTGAAAGTGAAACTCTCATATCAAAAATTAGCTATTTTGGGGGTTGGGGATGTGGCTCAAGCGGTAGCGTGCTCACCTGGCATGTGTGGGGCACTGGGTTCTATCCTCAGCACCACATAAAAATAAAATAAAGATGTTGTGTCCACTGAAAACTAAAAAATAAATATTAAAAAATTCTCTCTCTCTCTCTCTCTCTCTCTGTCTCTCTCTCTCTTATCTCTCTTTAAAAAAATAACTATTTCAAGGTGTTCGATATAGTGGCAGGTAGAATATTTACAACATTGTGCAGTCATCACTTCTATCTAGTTCTAAAACATTACATCACCCCAAAAGAAAACTCTATACACATCAATCATTTATGCCCCATTTACCCCCCCATCCTCTGGTAATTACTTTCTTTTTTTAAATTTATTTTTTAGTTGTAGTTGGATACAATATCTTTAATTAATTCATTTATTTTTATGTGGTGCTGAGGACCGAACCCAGGGCCTCACCCGTAATAGGGGAGCACTCTACCGCTGAGCCACAACCCCAGCCCCTGATACTGATTTTCTATCACTATGAATTTACCTATTCTGGATATTTGATATAAATGGATTCATACCATATATGACTCTTTGTGTACGGCTTATTTACCAGGCATAATGTTTTTGAGGTTCATTCATCTTGTAACCTTTATCAATTCTTCATCTTTATGGACAAATAATTTTTCACTATGTTTGTATTCCACACTTGTTTATCATCTGTTCATCATTGATGGACATATTTGGTTTATTTCTAACTTTGGACTATTGATGAATATTTGTGTAAAAGTACATGCTTGCCTGGAGTGCTTGATTTCAATGCTTCTCCTCCTTCTCCTCCTCTTCTTCCTCCTCCTTTTTTTGTGGTGTTCATGATCAAACCCAAGGCCTCATAATGCTTATTTTCAATTTGGGGAATATATGTGTAAGCTGAATTGGTGGGTCACGTGGTAATACTGTTTAACTTTTTGAAAACATGCCACACTATTTTCCATAGCAGTGTACCATTTGAGATTCTGACCAGCAATGCATGAGGATTTTAATTTTTCCACATCCTCCCCAATACTTAACATCTGGTGGGTGTGAAGTGGTAGCTCAATGTGGTTTTGATTCACATTTCCCTGATGGCTAATACTGTGGAGCATCATTTCCTGTACTTATTGGCTGTTTGTATATCTTCTTTAGAGAAATATCTATTTAAGTCCCTTGCCTATTTTTCATTGGGTTGTTTGTCTTATTGTTGTTGAGATGTAAACATTCCTTAAATACTTTGAATATGAGACCTTTATCAGATATGTGGTTTATCAATACTTTCTCTCATTCTGTAGGTTGTCTTTTCACTTTGTAGTAGTGTACTTTTATGCACAAAAATTTTAAAAATAGAAGTCCAATTTATCTATTTTTTTTTCTTTTGTATGGTTTGTGCTTTGGCTTTCATAAGTAAGAATCCACTTCCAAATGTAAGGTCATGAAGAATTACCCCTGTGTTTTAAAATTGAGGTATGATTTATAAATAAACATTGCTTATATTTAAGGTATAAAATTGATGTTTTGGTGTACATATATATTATTAAATGATTTATATATTAATTAGATTGAAAAATCTAATCAACTTCTTTATCATCTCAAACATTTATGTTTTTAATGTGTATATGAGAATACTTGAGGTCTACTCTCAGCAAATTTCTTCTATACAATATTATTAGTCACCATAATGTGCATCAAATCTCAAGAATTTTTCATATTTTTATTATTAATTTATTTTTTGATGCTGGGGATTGAATCCAGGGATGCTAATTTGCTGGGGCTGGCTTTGAACTTGTGATCCTCCTGCCTCAGTCTCCCAAATTGTGATTAGAGGCATGTGCCACCATGCATGGCCTGTATTATTATTATTTTTTGAGGTGGAGTCTGCCTGTGTTACTCAGGCTGATGCTGAACTTCTGGGCTGAAGTGCTCATTCTGCCTCAGCCTCCTAAGGAGCTGGGATGATAGGCACATGCCACTGTGTCCTCGTGGTGTTTTCTTATTTTAAAAAGGTTATTGTAATATTTTCAACAACTTAATAAATAGTTCTTTGACTATCCAGGTGTAGTGGTACATCTGTATTCCTCGGTACTGGGAGTTGAGGCAGGAGCATCAGTTGAACCAAAACAAACCTGGGCAATATAAATAGACCCTGTCTCAAAATAAAATTCTCTTGATGATTGTACATGCACAAGGCTATTTGTTAATATTCAGAAACATCATAGTAATGGTGATTTCCTGGTTTGTAATGTTCAATAATTATAAGGAGATACTTCATGAAAGTGCTGTCAAATCAGTAAGACTGCATTATGCATTCATTTTCAGGATTGCTGATAACCTGGACATATTTTCCCACAAATAACCTTGGCACCTTGTGTCACAATGTCCAACTTGCTCCTGTTTACTTCACTGACAGTGTCTTTGGTAATAAGACCAAAAGTTGAGTATAGTAGGGATGAGGAATTATCTTTTATTTTTTAAATATTTTTTATCATGTTCCTACAAAAATAATTTTCTATTTTTAATTTTATTGATTCTTTTTAGTTATACATGACAGTAGAATTCATTCTGATATAATTATACAAGCATGGAATATATCTTATTCTAATTAGGACCCCATTCTTATGGATATACATGATGGTGGGAAGCAATTATTTTTTATACTAAATATTGGCAGGTTTAAAAGGTGGCTTTCAGTTCAGGATGTGTCACATGGGCCTTCATGAAATTTAAGCCCATTGTCTTAATTAATCTTTATATTTAGGTGGTTTTCTCATAATGCGATCTTCAACAAAGCAGACATTAAGAGCCATGCAGTCTTTTCTCTTTTTTTCCATTCAAGTAAATTTTAATATTCAGGTTTCTCTCTAGGCATAAACTTTGGGTAGAGAGGCTTACCATTTTCCTGCCTTCTTTTTTCATTTTAAAAATCATATTGGGAAATAGTTTCTCTTGATAGTCTTTGTGGAGCAGATAGGCAGATACTGCTTCCTGTGGAGTCTTTTCAACATTCTTTTGTTTTGTGTGTTTCTTTTCATACATCTCAGTCATTTTTTTCTTTATTTTCTCAGCATGCTGCTGATTAAGGTAGTTTAGCCTTCAACACAATCTTTTTTTTTTCTTCTTTGAACATTCATGAGCCTCCTAACTTTGCTTCATTTTCTTTTTTCTCATACTAGTCCAAATGATATCAATAGCATTTACAGAGTAATTCAATATGTCAATTTTGTGGCTCTGTAACAGTCACAGAGCTACTGGATACAGCCACCAGGGTACAAAGAAACTCTCAATTTTCAGGTTTCAGAGATGAGTGACTCTGCATAGCACACATCAGGAAAAATAGCTCATTGTAGTTTTGATTTGCAGTTCTCTGATGATTAATTATGTTCAGAATCTTTTCATTTACCCATTGGCAATTTGTATGTCTTCTTTGCAAAAATGTCTATCTAGGTCTTTTCCCCATTTTACATGGATTATTATTTTTTACCTATTATATTGTAATTTCTATCCATTTTAGCTATTAATCTTTTATTGGATACAGGGTTTACAAAAAATATTTTCTTTTCCTAGGTTGCCTTCATTTTGTTGATTGCTTCCTTTGCTGTGAAGAATATCTTTTAGATTGATGAAGTTTTACTTACTTGTTCATTTTTGTTTTTGTTTTCTGTGCTTTTGGTGTCAAATTAAAAAAAAATTGTTGCAGAGACCAGTGTTAGAGTTTTCCCCCTATGTCTTATCCTAGGAGTTTTATGGTTTCAGGTGTTCTGTTTATATTTTTAATCCATTTTGAGTTAATGTTTATGGTACAAGATAAGGATTCCAGTTTTATTCTTTTGCATGCAAATATCCAGTTTTCTCAGAAAAATTTATTGAAGAGACTATCTTCTCATTGTATACTCTTTCCACCTTTGTGTGTGTGTGTGTGTGTGTGTGTGTATGCGTGTGTGTATGCATGCATGCACACGAGTATTTGTGTGTTTGAGTCATTAGTTTTTTTCTTCCAGACTTTTTATTGGTGCATTATAGTTGTACATATTGGTGGGATTTGTTGTTACATATTAATACATACACACAATAAAACATGTAGTTTTTTTCAATATCCTCCTCAACTCTTGCCACCATTTTTGAAGATTAGATGACTTGTATGTGTGCAGGTTTTTTCTGGGATCTCTATACTGCTCCATTGGTCTATGGGTCTTCCCTTATGACACTACCAGAGAGAGTGTGTGTGTGTGTGGTGCTGGGGATTGAACCCAGGGCCTTGTACATATAGCACTCTACCAACTGAACTATATCCCCAGCCCTACCCTAGTGTTTTGATTACTATAGCTTTGTAATATAATTTGAAATTAGAAAGTGTGATGCCCTTATCTTTTATTTCTTCAGGATTGCTTTTGTTATTCAGGATCTGTTGAGGTTCCATACAAATTTTAGGATTAAAAAAATAGTTCTGTGAATCATGTCATTGGAATTTGATAGGTATTTCAATGAATTTGCAGTTCTCTTTGGGCAGTATGGATACTTTAATAATATTAATTCTGATCTTGAACATAAAGATATATTTACATTTATTTGTTTCTTCTACAATTTCTTTTATCAATGTTTTATAGTTTTCAGTGAAGAGATCTTTTACCTCTTAGTCACTGTGATCAAAATACCTGACAATAACAACTTAAAGGAGGAAAGATTTACTTTGGCTCATGATTTCAAATGTTTCAGCCCTTGGTTGGCTAGCTCCATTGCTTTGGGGCTGAGGCAAGGCAGAACGTCATGGTGGAAGGGTGTGGCAGAGAAAAATTGTCAGTTCATGGCAGCTGGGAAGCAGAGTAAGGGAGGGAGAGACAGAAAGAAGAACAAGGAGGAGGAGGAGGGGAAGGAGGAGGAAGGGAACTGGGACAAGATATCATCCCCAAGGGCATGCCCTCAGCAACTTTCTTACTTCAACCATGCCTACAGTTTCCATCACCTTCCAGTAGTTCATTCAGGTATCATGGAATAATCCACTGATGAGGTCAGAGCCTCATGGACCAATAACTTCCCAAAGCTCCATCTCTGAACATTGGTTCATTGGGAGACCAAGTGATCAACACATGAGTATTTGGGGGACTCTATATCCAAGCCTCCTTGGGTAAATTTATTCCTATGGGCTTTACTCTTTACTGCTATTATGAATGAGATTTTCACTTTTTTTGTGGGTAATTTCATTTTTAGTATATAGAAGTACACTGACTTTTTCAAATATTGATTTTGTACCTGAAAATTTCATGAATTCATTTATTAGTTCTTATGGTTTTTTGGTAGTCTTTAGGGTTTTTAATATATAAGATGATGCCTGCTTTGGGGACAATTTTACTTTTTCCTTTCTGATTTGAAAGCCTTTTATTTCTTTTCCATGTCTAATTGTTTGGGCTAGGTCTTCTATTTTTATTTCAGTGCTGGTATTAAACCCAGGATCTGTGCACAGTAGGCAGACTCTACCACTGAGCTTTGATCCAAGCCTGAGGTCTTTTAATACCATGTTTAGAAGTGGCAAGAGTGGGTATCCTTGTCTGGCATCTGATCTTAGCTTTGCAACATTGACTATGATGTTAGCTGTGGGCCTCTGTTTTGTTGAAGTTCATTCTTTCTATACTCAAATTGTTGATTTTCTTAAAAAAAATCATGAAAAGATGTTGAATTTTGTCATATGTCTCTGCATTTTTTGAGATATGATTTTCTCATCATTCTGCTGTGATATATCAAATTTGTTAATTTGTATGTTTTAAATGTTCCTTACATGTCAGGGATAAATTCCACTTGACCATGGTATACAATTATTTTAATATGTTTTTAATTTGATTTCCTAGTATTTTTAAAGAATTTTTGCATGTATGTCTCTCAGAGATATTAGCCTGTAATTTTTTTTTCTTGAAGTATGCTTGTCTGGTTGGTATTAGGGTAATGCCTTGTAAAATAAAATTGGAAATGTTCCATCCTTTTCAGTTTTGGGGGAGAGTTTGAGATTCGTTATTAGTCCTTAAATGTTTCATAGAATTTAGGTGAAGCCATCAAGTCTTGAACTTTTCTTTTGTGGGGACTTCTTATTACTGATTCAAACTGCTTTCTATTATTAGTCTGGTCAGATTTTTCTACTTATTCATGATTCAGTCTTCATAGGTTGCCTCTACCAATTTATCCATTTCTTTATGTTTTCCATTTGTTGGTGTATAACTTCATAGTGGTCACTTATGATCCTTTGTATTTCTATGGTATCAGTTGTAATGTCTCCTCTTCATTTCTGATTTTATTTATTTGAGTCTTTTCTTATTTTTCTTTTTTTTTTTTTACTGGATCATGTATTATCAGTATAAATAAATGCTTTATAGCCTCACATTCATTGCTACCTTAAATAAGACAGTGACTGGTCAATCACAAAACCCTGGCTTGGTTTCTGAGCATTTTACTGCTATATACAGCCTTTTCATGCAAATTACACAATGAGTTTCTAAAGCTCTCACGCTACAGGGCATGCCCTTGCTACTGCCTGAAACAAGTTTATTGCCTTCAGCCCAAGACACTGGATGAAGGACAATTTATTATTTTTATGTACAGAAATGCAAAAAGCATACATTTATCCCAGTTTAGTGGCGAGTTCTTTAGCCTTTGCCTTTTCCAGCTTGGCAATGCGAGCCACAGATTTTGGACCCAGGACGTTGCCTCCCCAGTGGCAACAGATCTCATCATATCTGTCATTGTAGTTGGTTCTGATAGCTTCCACCAACTTAGCCAGAGCTCCTTTGTCTTCCGAGTTAACCTGTGTGAAGGCAATGGTGGTGCATGTCTTCCTGTGAACCGGACGACCCAGCCTAGCCTTCCCCTTGATGATGCAGTAAGGAACTCCCATCTTGCGACACAGGGCAGGCAGGAAGACAACCAGCTCTATGGGATCCACATCATGTGCGATCACTACCAGCTGAGCCTTCTTGTTCTCCACCAAGGTGGTAACAGTATTGACCCCTGCTCGAAGGACAGGTGGTCTCTTTGTGGGAACATCCCCTTTGCCAGCAGCCTTCTTCTCAGCCCGGGCCAACAGTCTCTGCTTCTTTTCCTGCTTGGTCTCAGGTCTGTACTTGTGGGCAAGCTTAAGCAGCTGGGTAGCTGTTTGGCGGTCCAAGGCCTGGGTGAACTGGCTAATCGCAGGAGGCACTTTCAGCCGCTTATAGAGAATAGCCCTTTGCCGCTGCAGCCGGATGTAGCGGGGCCATTTTACAAAGCGGGTAAGGTCCCTTTTGGGCTGGATGTCCTGTCCGATGCCGAAGTTCTTCGGCCTCTTCTCGAAGAGAGGGTTCACTACCTTCTTAGCCTCCTGCTTCTTGACCACGGGGGGGGGGGGGGGGGGGGGGGCGGGGCCACCTTCTTCCCCTTGGCCTTCTTTCCCTTCGGCATCTTGGTCGGCAGGAGGAGAGAGCCTTTTCTTATTTTTCTTAGTTTATCTAAAAATTTGTGAATCTTATTTATCTTCACAAAACCAACTCATTTCATTGATCTCATCTTTGGATTTTCTTGACTATGTTTCTTTTCTTTTTTTCCCCTCTCATTTGTATTATTTTCTTCTTTCTATTAACTATGGGTTTACTTTTTTCTACTTAAAGTTTTTACCTGAGGTGTAACATTAGATTGTTTACTTAAGTTCCTTCTTTTATAATGTAGGCATTTTCACTAATAAAGCTCCCTCTTAGGCTTTAGGTGCATCTCATAATCTTTGGTATGCTGCATTTCTGTTTGTATCAAGATTTTTTTTCATTTCTCCTTTGATTTCTTTCTCTTTTTTGACTCATTGATTGTTCAAGAGACTCATTTAATTTTCATATATTTGTGAATTTTACAGTCTTCCTCATGTTACTGATTCTAGTTTCATACCATTGTGGTCAAAATGGATATGTGATATGATTTCAATCTTCTTAAAGTCATTAGGACTTGTTTTGTGGCCTGACATATTATCTATCCTAGAGAAAGTTCTTCATTTGCTTGAGAAGAATATGAATTATGTTTTTGTTGAATAAAATATTTTGTATATGCCTGTTAGGTGTATTTGGTATAAAGTATAGTTCAAGTCCAATGTTACCTTATTAATTTTCTGTTTGGATGAGCTATATTGAAGTAGAGTATTGACATCTTCTATTCTTAATATATTGCTGTTCATAACTCCTTTCATATTTCTGAGTATTTGCTTTGTATATTTATATGCATAAATATTTACCATTTTTGTATATTCTTGATTAATTGACCCAATTATCATCCTAATATGACTTCCTCTTGTGATAGTTTCTGATTTGAGGTCTGTTTCATCTAATTTGTCATTTACATGATATATCTTTCTCCATTACCTCAATTTCAGTCTACATATATCCTTAAAGATTAAGCAGTTCTCCTATATGTAGCAGATAGTTGGGTCTTATTCATATGTACATTCAGCCACTTTGTCTTTTGATTGTTAAATGTAGTCTATTACATTTAAAGTAATTTTTAAATTTTTTAAAATGTTTATCTTTTTTAGTTGTAGGTGGACACAATATCTTTATTTCATTTTAATGTGGTGCCGAGAATCGAACCCAGTGCCTCACATGTGCTAGGCAGGCACTCTACCACTGAGCCACAACCCCAGCACCCCCATTTAAAATAAATTTTAAAAGTTTTTTTTTTTTAGTTGTCAATGTACCTTTATTTTATATGTGATGCTGAGAATCAAACCTAGGGCCTCACATGTGTTAGGCAAGTTTTCTACCACTGAGCTACAACCTCAGCCCTAAAGTAATTTTTGTAGGTAAGGATTTACTGTTATCATTTTATTAATTGCTTTCTGGTTGTTTTGTAAAGGCTTTGTTTCTTTCTTCCTCTATCATTGTCTTCCTTTGTTATTTTATAATTTTCTGTGGTAGTGTTCTTTGTTTTGTTTCTCTTTAACTTTAGTGTATCTACTATAGATTTTGCTTTGTGGCAACCATAAGGCTTAGATAAAACATTTTATAATTATTATCAGTTTATTTTAATCTTTTAACAGCTTTGCATTCAATAGCTCAGCACTTTTACTTCCCCAATTTTATATTTTTGATGTCACAGTTTACAACTTTCTTATTGTGTATGGATAATTAAGTTATTTTAGATATAGCTAGTTTTAATACTTTTGTCTTAACCTTTATACTAGAAATAAAAGTGGTTTACACACTGTCCTTCCAGTATTACAATATTATGAATTTAAGTCTATATTTACCTCTACTGTGAGTTTTATTCTTTCATATTTACATCATTAATTAGTGGCATTTTGTTTCAGCTAGAAAAACTCTCTTTTAGTATTACTTTGAACATTTTGAATATATCATCTCACTCTCTCCTGGCCTGCACGGTTTTTGTGTAGAAATCTGCTTATGGTCTCATTGAGGTTCCCATATATATGAGGGGTCTCCTTTCTCTGGGTCTTTGATTTTTGATAATATATTATAACCCATCTTGGTGAAGTCTTCTTTGAACTGAATCCTTTGGAGATCATTGAGCTTAACATACCTGGAACTTTATCTTTCTCCAGATTTGGGAAGTTTTCATCCATTATTCCTTTAAATATGCCTCTATTTCTTTTTTTTTCTTTTTCTTTCTCTGAGGCAAGCTTCAAATATATGTGTTGCATCCAGGGATAATTGCAAGCATGTGTAAGGTGGCATTAGCTGGATCCAGGGGTAGGGATCAGAGCCAACTCTTGGGGCATGTGTGGCAATGAGGGCTGGTGGTATATGCATGTTTGGTGATAGTGGTCTTGCATGATGGGATGCAGTTGCATGGTACAGTGTTCAGGTATGCACTGGTGATAGGGATCTGGCATGTGTGTGTGTGTGTGTGTGTGTGTGTGTGTGTGTATACCTGAAATGGCCAATCTGGTGGGGTTCTTTTTTTTTGGTACCAGGGATTGAACTCAGGGGCACTCAATCACTGAACCACATCCCCAGCCTCTTTTGCATTTTATTTAGAGACAGGGTCTCACTGAATTGCTTAGTGCTTTACTGAGGCTGAGGCTGACTTTGAACTTGCAATCTTCCAGTCTCAGCCTCCCAAGCCTCTGGGATTACCTGGTAGTGTTCTTGTGTGTCTGCTATAGTTTGGATCTTGAATGTCCCCTTAAGGCCCACAAATTAAAGGATTGGTCCTCAGCCTGTAGTGCAATTGGGAGGTGGTGGAAACTTTAAAAACCTCATGGGCAGAAATTAGGTCATTGAAAGATTGATTGTAAGACTTCAGTCTCTTCATCTTCCTTTCTTTTTCATATTTCTAACCTTAGGGTAAATGGCTTGCCCTGACACGTTCTCCTACCAGGATATCCTGTGCTATCATACTCCCAAAGCATTTGTTCATGGATTGGAGCCTCCAAAACTATGAGCCAAACAACACTTTCCTCAGTATAAGTGGGTAATCTTAGGTATTTTGTTATGTTAACAGAAGCTGACTAACACATTGCCAATGCAAGGACCAAGTAAAGGGGTAAAGTGCATTAGTTTGGGCTGGTGCTGGAAAGCAGAGTCAACTGTGTTTGCATGTGCAGGTGTGGAGGGCCTGGACTGGTGGCAAGCCTGTGTACAGCTCTAGGGGCTAACTGTGAACATAAGCACAATGGGGCTGATGATAGGAGTTGGTCCTGGCTGTTTGTGCATGGCCAGCTGTGGGGGCTAGAACTGGTGGTGTGCATAAGCCCAGCTACAGAGATTAGTTGTGGGTGCACATGTGGTGGTGGGAGCAAGGGCCTGTGGCAGGAATCCAGGGGCATTTGTGGGAATGCATATGACAACTATGCTGGGTCCCTTGGCCGGGATGCTCATGGCTATGGCCACTGGGGCAGGAGTAGGGAGAGGGGTTATGAATCAAGTACTTTGGGACTGTGAAGGTAAAAAACTATAGGAGCCTTCTGTGGTGGCTACAGTGGGTCTGCTGTGGCTGTGCTGGCTGTTGATTTCTTTAGTAGCAAAAGCTGAGGGGGTTTCTATTGCACAGGCATGTGGGGTTTATAATGGTGAACTTTGCTGGGTCTTTTGTAGTGAAAGCTGTGTGTAAAGCAACTCCACGGGCTGTTGATGTCCTCCAAATAGGCCACTGTGGACTGAAATGGCTCCTGCCTTATGTTGATACTGATATCTGCCATCCTTCTTTGTTCCAGCTTTCTCTAGATTTCTCAGGTTTGCCAGTCTCCACAGGAATCTGGGTAAGGTGCGATTGAAGTTATCCACTTGGGCAGTGCCCTGAAAGGATGAAGAAGTTGGGATTATTCACAGCCCCCTAACTCTCCTTTCTACTATCAGATAAAATCAATGCCAGAGAGATCTGAGCAGTCTGGTTTTGGGGATGTGATGACGCAGGCAAAATGAAACTATTTTTTGAATCCTATTTGTGTAGTTATTATCATTTTTTTCTTCCATTGTGGTGTTGTTCCATTTATGGAGGGCTATCTAGTTGTTCTCTTTTTTAGAAATTTTTTATATGTATAGACCTTTATTTTATTCATTTAATTATATATGTGGTGCTGAGAATCAAATCCAGTACCTCACACATGCTAGGCAAGCATGATACCACTGAGCCACAGCCTCAGCCCTTATCTAGTTGTTCTTTTTGGGCAAAACAAAGGCTGAGATCTCTTACTATGCCTTACTATGCTTTCTTCCTGATGTCACCCTAATCCATATTTTAACATTTTGATAATAGTCATTTTGACATATGTGAGATGATGTCTCATTCTGGTTTTGAATTACTATTTCCTTATGATTAGTAATATATGTCTTCATTGGAAAAATGTCTATTGAGGTCTATTTAAGTTGGGCTATTATTTTTTGAATTGTATAACATTTATTTTGGCTATCAACTTCCTATTGTATTTGCAAATATTTTCTCTCATTCTGTATATGGCTTTTGATTTTGTTTATTGTTTCCTTTGCTGTGCAGCATAACCCTTCATATTTTTTTTAATTGGTACATAATAGTTTAGGATTTATTTTGACATAATTATAAATATGTGGAGAATAGTTTGCTCCATCCAACTAAGTCTCTTGTACTTACCCTTGCCCTCCCCATCTTCTCATTCCCTTCTCTTAAAAGTTTTATTGGTTCAGCTCTTATATTTCATTCTGTGATCCATTTTGAGTTAAATTTTTGTACATTATGTTTGGAAGTTGTGTATAGATCCAATCTTTTGCATATGTTTGTCCAGTTGTCCCAGAAACATTTGTTCAAGAGACTAATTTCCACATTAAGTACTTTGGGCATCTTTGTCAAAAAACCAATTCATCAGAGAAGTATGTACATTACTGCGGAGAATATTGCCATGCTTCACAATATTAACTCTGTGAACAGGGGATATCTTTCCATTTCTTAAAGGTCTTCTTTAACTTATATCAGCAATATTTTGTAGTTTTAGATAATAAATATTTCACATTTTTGGTTGAATTTATTCCTAAGTATTTTATTCTTTTTATTTTATTTGTATTGGTCCATTTGGATTGCTATAACAAAATACCACAAACTGGGTGGGACATGAACACTTTTATTTCTCACAGTTTTGAAGGATGGGAAGTCCAAGATCAAGGCACCATCAGATTTGGTGTCTAATAAGGACCCATTCATCATAGTTGGTGCCTTCTAATTGGGTTATTATATCCTGTAAGGAGTAAAGAAGTTATCTAGGATCTCTTTTGTAATGAAAATAATTCCATTCATGAAAGACCTTCTTTTAGGAGCTAATCGCCTCTCAAAGGCCTTGCCTCTTATTACCATCACATTGAAGGTTAGATTTCAACACATGTAGTTTGTAGGATCATAGAATTTCAAATGATTTCCTTTTCAATTTTGGATTGCTCATCACTAGAATAGATAAGTACAACTGATTTTTCCATGTTAATTATTGTATACTATAAACTTGTAGAGTCTATTAGTGCTACCAATATTTATGTGAATTTTGTAGGACTTTATATATAAAATATTGCATTTTATAAGTAGTGATACTCCTTCCTTTCCAATTCAGATCCCTTTTTCTTCTTACCTAATTGCTCCAGGGAGAACTTCTAGTATGCTGAGCAGCAGTGGTGAAAGCACACATCCTTGTCTTGTTTCTCATCTTAGGGGAAAAGCTTTTAGTCTGGTGACAGATGATTTTTAATATATGCCTCTTCAATATGTTGAGGAAATTTCCTTTCATTCTTAGTTTTTTGAGTGTTTTTACCAGGAAAAAGTTCTAGATTTTTTGAATGGTGTTTTCATTAAAAAAAATTAAAGCTTTATAGGTATATATATAGTAGTTGGGTTCATTTTAACAAACTAACACATGCATGAAACTTGATTTTGGTTCACAGGCCTCCTTTTTCTTCCCCCATTCCCTCTTGCCTTCCCTCTTTTCCCCCATTCTCCTTCCTCTACTCTACTAGATTTCCTTTCACTCACCTATTTATTTATATTTGATTGATTCTTTATGCATAAAAGTGAAATTCCCTGTGGCATATTTATATATGCACATAGCATGATTTTTGAAGAATTCATTCCACATTGCCTCCCCTTACCCATTCCTCCATCCTGCCTCTCAATCTCTTTTTCTATACTACTGATCTTCCCTTTATCTTTATGGTAGCCTATACTTTCTCTCCCCCTTCCTTTATTTTACTCTAGCTTCTGCATATTAGAGAAAACATTTGTGAATGGTCTTTTTATATTTATTGAGATAACCATATGGGTTTCCCTCTCTATCCTATCAATGTGTTGTATTACATTTATTGGTTTAAAAAAATGTGAACCACCCTTACATTCCTGAGATAAACTCCAATTGCTCATTATGTATAGTCTCTTAATATGTTATTGGGTTCCATATAGCATTTTCTTGAGGATTTTTGCATCTTTATTCATATCAATTAATAGTTCTGTTTACTAGGGATGTCCTTGTCTGATGGGGGTAATGATGGCCTCATAGAATGAGTTAGGAAGTGTTCCTTTTTCTATCTTTGGCAGGGAAGAGCTTGAAAAAAATTAATATTCTTCATCCTTAAATAATTTGTAGAATTCATCAATGAAGCCATCTGGCCATAGGTTTTGGAATTTTATTTTAGAATAGTTTTCATTGCAGATTCAATCTTTACACTTGTCAAGAGTTTCTATGACTTCTTGAGTTAGTTTTGGCAGTTTGTGTGTTTCTATGAATTTGTCCATTTTATCTATATTATATAGTTCATTTGTATGAAATAATTCCTAATGTTATGTTTTGGATCTGCAATGTTCCTCAAAGACCATGTGCTAAAGTCTTGGTCACCAGCCTATGGTAGAGGTGGTGGAAACTTCAGAGGTGGAGCTTAATTGGCAAAAGTAGGTCACTAGGATCACATCATTGAAGGTTATATGTTATCCTTATCCACTCTTTCCTCTGCTTCCCTGGGGCCATGAGATGAGCATCTTTGTTCTGTCATGCCCTCTCCACCATGATAATCTGTCTCACCACAGGCCTAAAAACAAGTCTAGTGCTCATACACTGGAACCTCTTAAATCATGAGCCAATAAAAAATCTTTTAAAGTATTTTTCAGGTATTTTGTCACAGCAAAGGAAAGCTGACTAACATAGAAAATTGGTACTGAGAAATGGGATCATTACTGTTACTATACCTGATTATGTGGTTCTGAAGCTTTGAAACTAGTTTATGAGAAGAATCAAGGCAGTTGGGAGATAGAGGATATAGAAACCCTAGAATTCTGTAAGCAAAGGTTAATGGACAGTTCTGATAGGGCTCAGAAAGCTAGAATGCTGATAGGAATATGGAAAGTAAAAGCTGTGCTGATGAGCTTTAGATGGAAATGAGGACTCCTTGGGAACTGGAGTAGAGGTCATTTGTATTACATTCTGAAACATTATTTGTCTAAATTTTCTCCATGTTCTGAGAGTATGTGAATTGAGTTTAAAGGTAATAGACTATTTAATCTCATAGAGAATATTTCAAGGTAGCATTCAGGCCATGCTGACTGCTTTTAGCCAGGTTTACAGTGAGAATTGGAAGAAAAAAAAAAAGAGCACAAAGACCTAAATTTGCATTTTTGTTGGAAAAGGAATGCATTTAAGGTTGTGGCCAAAGAGGATGTTATAGTTAAAGAGATTAGTGCCTTTGAAAACAAGCCAAGCACCAGGACAATAGGAAACATTGCAGAAATTGAGGACATCTCAGAAATCAGCAAGACCTCACCCCTTGATGGTTCAAAGGTGTACAAGCATAAACTTTTTATCTGAGAGCTGAGCTCCTGGGCATCTTGCTTCCACAGGGCTGACTAGGAATTTATTTCCCCAGTATTTATTTCATCATTCTATCCAGGCACTCAGAGGCCACAGCAGCCAGGGTCTAAGTGGGCCCACTTCCTGCTCCCACTGGTGGCAGACCGTGGTATTATCTATATAATACTGTTTTCTCAGGTGTGCAAAATGCAATAGTTAAGATCATGTAGGCTTCCATCCAGATTTCAAAGGAATGTTCGGAAGCCAGGCAGTAAGTGGCAGGATTGGAACCTCTGTGGGCAGCCTATAAGAGGGTGTGTGAAGCTATGAGAGTGAAGACAAAAGTTGTAATGGAGAGCTAGGAAGTTCACAATTCCAGGAATGTGGAACGTCTGCTGAGGGAAGCCACAGGCAGTGAGCACAGCCATCCCAAAAGAATGGACATGTGGGCCATAGTCAACAAGGCCACAGAGGTGGGGTTTCCCAAGCCTTTTGGAGAGCACCTATGTAAACATGTGCCCCAAATGCTACACATGGGTCTACAGTATGTTGATTACCTTGCTGGGTTTTGGTTTTGGTTTGATTCCATTCTTTCTTTCTATTCTTCTATTCTTTCCTTTTGGAATAGGGATGTTTATCCTGTACCATTGCAGGTTGTAAGTATGCAACTTTTAAAAATCTTACAGGGTCTTACAGCTAAGAGTTTGTTTTGAGTTTCAGAGGAGACTTTGCACTTGTACTTTCAAGCAATGCTGTAACTGTTGAGACTGTTAGGGATTCTTGAATATAGACTAAATGCATTTTGCCTTATGAGATGGACATGAGCCTTTGGGGGTTATCATCAGAAAATTATGGTTTGGATTTGAAAATTATCCTAAAGGCATGTGCTAAAGACTTGGTATCAGTCTTTGGAGCTACTGGGAAACGGTGATAGTTTTAGGAGATGGAACTTAGCTGGAGGAAAGAGGTCACTGTGTATATGCTCTTGAAGGATGTATTTTGTCCTTAGCCCTTTCCTCTTTCTTACTCTCTGCTTCCGCTGCCATGGGTTGAAAAATCTTTGGTCAGTCACACCCTTCCCATCATCATCTTCTGCTTCACCATTGGCTCAGAAACAGTAGAGCTAAATGACCATAGACTGAAACCTCCTAAATGGTGAGTCAAAATAAATCTTTCCTCCTTTTAAATTTTTTTCTTAGGTATTTTGTCACAGTGAAAGAAAGCTGACTAATATACCTCATAATCATTTATATTTCTGTAAGATTAGTAATAATGTCTGTACTTACATTTCTGATTTTAGTGAATCAGTCCTCTTATGTATTTTTCTTAGCCTAACTATATATTTTTTGTCACTTTGCTGTTTTCTAAGAACCAACTCTTAGTTTTTTTTATTTTTCTGGTTGTTATCATGTTCTCTTGCTTCTGCTAGCTTTGAATTTAGTTTGCTTTTCTTTTACAAGTTCCTCAAGGTGTAAAGTTTGTTTACTGACTTGAAATATTTCTTCCTTTTTAATGGAGGTATTTGCAGCTATAAATTTCCCTCTGAGCACTGATTTTGCTGCATTCCATAAATTTTGGTATGTAGTATTTTTATTTTCACTAGTCTTGAAGTATTTTCCCATTTACCTCATGATTTCTCATTTGACCCTTTGGTTGTTGAAGAATGTGTTGTCTAATTTCAACATATTTGTGATTTTTCCAGTTTTCCTTTTTATTATTGATTTTTACTTTCATTCCATTGTGGTAAAAGAAGATTTAATCTTAAAAAATTTTTTGTGACTTCCCGAAGAAGTTTCATGCGCACTTGATATTAATGTTTATTCTGTTGTTTATGGGTAGAGTGTTCTGTATATATTTGTTTATATTGATCTTTCAGGAACTTTGTTCCCTCATTGACTCTGTCTGGCTGTTTTAGCCATTATTGAAAGTGGCATACTAAAATCTCCAACTTTTTAATTTTGAAATGGGGTCTTGCTATCTTGCCCATGCTGACCTTGAACTCCTGATTTAAGTTATCCTCCTGCCTCAACCTTCTAAGTAGCTGGTTCTATAGGCATGTGTCACTGCCTCTGGCTCAAGGTTTCCACTATTATTGCAGAGCTATCCATTTCCTTCTTTCTCATGGCTTGCTTCATATGTAATTGGTCTCCATTGCTAGGCTCAATTATGCTTATAAATTTTTTTATCTTTGTGATAGATTTTCCTTTTTACCAACATATAAAGTCTTCCTTTATCTCTTGCTACAATTGTGTTTTTTACTGGTATTAGTATATCCTCAACAGTTCTTTTTTGGTTACTATTTGCATGGAACATCTTTTTCTATCCTTTCACTTTCAGTGCATTTATGTCTTTGCTGAACATATTCACTTTACATCCATACAGTTGGATGATTTTTTTTAAAAAAAACCTTCTGCAAATCTCTGCCTTTTGGGGAAGGTTTTCTCTATTTACATTTAAAGTAATTATTGATAAGGGAAGACTTCTGCAATTTTGCAATTTGTTTTCTATGTCTTATGTTTTCTTGTTCCTCAATTCTACCATTATTGCCTTTTGTTTTATTTAACTGAATTTTTTTCATAGTTAAATATGTTAATTCTCTTCTCATTTATGTCATTTTCTTAGTGGTTTCTCTGTGAATTTATCATAGACCTCTTAAACTTGTATTCACCTAGTTTGTAACAGTATTAACAAAAGGTGTTTCTGTACAGCTTCTCCCTCCCCTATTATATTATTATCATAAATTATATCTTTATACATTTGTGACCTTAACATAGACTTATTATTTTACACATTTTTGTTTTAAGTCATATATAGAAAGAGGAAATACAAAGTAAGATTTCAGTATACAAGATTTTATTTTATCTGTGTAGCTAGCTACTTTTACCATTGTTTTAAATTTAATTAATAAATTTATTTTTGCTTTTGCTATGCATGGTATTGAACCCAGGGCCTCATGTGTGCTAGGCCAACACTACCATTGAGCTATATCCCTAGCCCTACCTGTGTTTTTTATTACTTCATATGACTTCAAGTTATTTTTTTGTGTCATTTCAGCCTGAAGGACTTTGTTTAGTTTTCTTGGAGAGCAAATCTGTGTTGTTGCATTCTTTCAGCTTTTGATTTCTGAGAGTGTCTTAATTTTTCCTTTTTTGATACATGGTTTTCTTGTCTATCGAATACTTTGTTGATCTCTTGGTACATTAAATGTGCCATCTCACTTCTTCCAGGTGTTCATGGCTTCTGATGAAAAATTCGCAGCTAATGTTGTGAATTGTTCCTTGTATGTGTTGAGTAGTTTCTCTTTTGCTGCTTTGGTGATTTTCTGTTTGTCTTTTGATAGTATATGTGTCTTGGTTTTGATTTCTTTATATTACTTGGGTTTAGTGATCTGATGATATGCATATACTTTATCTTTTATCAAATTTAGGAGGTCTTGAATCATTGTTTCAAACATTTATTCCTTTATCTTCTCTTCTTCTGGAACTCCCCATTGTCACATTGTGTATTGGTAAAATTGATTTCTTACAGTTCCTTTAATCTCTGTTCAGTTTTCTTCATTTTTTTTTAATGTTCCACAGGCTGGATAATCTCAAATGTTCTTTCTGTTTGCTAATTCTATTCTACTTGTTCAAGCCAGCAGTTGAAATCCTCTAGTGTATTTTTCACTTCAATTATGATTTTCAGGTATAGAATTTTGATTTGGTTTCTTTTCTTTATTTCTATCTTTTTATTGATATTCTCTATTTGGGGGGATATCTTTTTCCTAGTTTCCTTTAGTTCTTTGTCCATGGTTTCCTTTACTCTTTGAGTTTATTTGACACATTTAATTTAAAGTCTTTGAGTAGTAAGTATCATATCTGTTTCTTCAGGGATAGAGTTTCTGTTCATTTGTCCTATTCATGGGACACACTTTCTTTTTCCTTTGTATGCCTTTCATTTTTAATGTGTTAAAACTGGTTGTTTTTTGTAATAATGTGATAGCACTGTTAATCAGATTTTGTCAATACTTTCCAGGCAGAGATTGTTGTTGATTGCTATATGTTGTATTTTTGTGTTAGAAAAAAGCAGTTCTAAAATTAGTTTGGAATAGCCAAAACAATCCTGAGGAAAAAAAAGAGTAAAGCAGGAGATATCATAATACTAGACCTCACATTATATTACAGAGATATAATAACCAAAACAGCATGGTACTGGCACTAAAACGGACATGAAGACCAATGGCATAGGATAAAAGGCGCAGAGGCAAACCCACATAAATACAGTTGTTAAATGCTTTTTAAATTGTTTGTTGGTAAATTTTCAAAAACCATATAATTTCTTGGTTGTGATATCTGATGTTTCTGTTTGATTAGTTGGTGGTCAACTTGTGATTTGACTGAGATGTCCTTGAATACCTGTAGTGAAAAAAGACAATAAAACTGTTCTAGTCTTTGCATATTGACTTTTTCTTGGGTACTTTTTCAAGTTCCCTTTCTCCTTGCACTAAGCCTAAAGATTAGAGCCAGAGTTTGGAGGTAAGGTGTTCTTAGGTCTTTTCTGAACATGTATCCTGTCCTGGGGCATGTGTATTAATCAGCTTCTCATTATTATAATGACATACTTTAGATAGTTAACTTATGAAGAGAAATGCTTATTTTTGGATCATGGTCTGGGAAGTTCCAGTGCATAATCAATTGGTCCCATTATTTTGAGCCTATGGTATGGCAGCACATCATGGTGGGAACATGTGGTAGAGCAAAATCCACTAACATCACAGGCCAAGAAGGAAAAAGAAAGAGGGCTGGGGTCCCACAATTTTCTCTGGGCCATGACCCTAATGACCTAAGGGCCCTCAACTAGACCCCACCTCTCAAAGGTTCCACTACCTTTCAATAGCACTGCCCTGGAGACCAAGCCTTTGACACATGGGCCTTTGGTAGAAATTCAGGATCCAAATATAACAGCAAGTATATGGCCCTTATATTCCTTATTATGTGAAGGAACTTTGTTTATTGTTTTTATTATTCTCTACCTTTTAATTTAGATATTTTCTATTAACTTCTTTTCAATTTAAATAACACATTCATCAGATCTGTCCAGTCTTCAGGTAGGTCCACCCAATTAGTCCTTTGTTAATTATTAAAATTATTTGACTTTATTTTTTAGGATAGATTTAGGTTTACAGAACATAAGCGATTTTTTCAAAGTCCTTATTCTGCAAAGAAACACTCTGTCCAGCTTTTCCACCCAGACTTTAACCATGCCAATGTTTTCCCAATTGTAATATTTTGCCTCAGGTGGCATCAGCTTGTTCATTCGCCTTTCAATATTTTCAAGAAATGAATCCTGCTTAGCTACTTTTCTGCTCTCAGAGAATTCTCAATCATATGGAACAAATCAAACACTTTGCCTCATTCCTCCAGGAAATCCCCAAAGACAAGTGACAAAGTTTATTTCTGAACAAGATTTACTCTCTTTGTCCAGATACCAGTTATCTACACTTGACCATGGTCTGCTGTATTCAAGAAAGCCACAGCACTGGGCAGAGAGTAGAGAAAATTTAAGTTAAATTTACTTAAAATTAAACTACCTTATTCCAATCAGCTTTTCCTTGATGCAACCTTTACTTGGTTGCTGTAAACTATTGATTGTTTTTAAGCATTCTGAGAAAGTTGATACTGATGGTTTGCTCATTTTTCTGGATTTTCTGTGGAGGGATGAGCCTTTGGCACACCCTACACTGACAATTTCATTGATAGTGCCTCTTTTGCTGCATTTTGACTAAGAAAGTAAAGATGGTAATGACCGTTATAGTCAAAAATTTATTTGCATCACATTAATCCAAAATGGCATAATTATTCCTTAGCAAATAGGACCTAGATAAGTTCAAAGAAATCTTACTTTAGGTTTTGATGGATGGTCATTGAGGCTAAAACAAATAAATGTCTTTAGAAGCACAGAAATAGTTATTTTAGTAATTCTATTCACTTTAGGAAGCACTTTATTGAATTAAATAATAGGAGTACTATGAGTTCAATTAATTTTGTGTTGAAAAATATTTTATTTTAAACTCTAAACAATGGGGTTCAGTGAGCTACTGATTAGCTCATCTATATGACAGCAAGGTGGTATATCCTAAAACCCCACAAGGACAAAAGTTCCTGGGAATATTAGGATATTCTTGGGAATATCCTAAAACTTGCCTTTATTTTATGTACCTCCTCATCTGGCTATTCCATTTTATCCTTTATAATAAAATAGTAATAGTGTTTACCTAAAAATACTTTATTTTCAAAGAGATAATAAGACAACAAGAATGATGGAATATACTCTTACCAAGATAACTATTCATTGTAGGAAATAATGATATATATAAAATTATGGGTCAGTTAGTCTACTATCAATTATACTTTTGCATATGAATCTCTGCTATATAAATTAGAATGAAATTTTGTCCTGATGGTGGTGAGGAATACTTCCTGAACGTATCATGGTAAGTTGGACTGGAAACTGTTGGAAAATGCCCTACTAACTCAAACGAACCTTTGATCATACTACTTCTATATCAAAAATTTCCAATAGTTCTCTTTGCCCTACAGGTAACATTCAAATTATTTTTCTACCATCCAAGACATTTAAATCCTGACCATTATTTATCTCTGAGACATTGTTCCCACAGATTCCATTAAAGTAATCTATACGTCAGCCAAATGCTAATTACACCTTCATTCAATGCCTTGTACTCTCCTGTTCTAGTATGTTGCTTCATGTTCTTTTTCTTTGTTTAAACCAGAAATTATTAACTTGGAATCTGTTGTTCAATGGAAGAGCTCCAAAGGGTCCATGAACAGACATAAATATTATGCAAAAGTTTGTGAGTCTTGGAATATGTGATTTTTTTTTTTTGCAGGAGAGAATCCAGAGCTTTCCTTAGATTTTTAAAAGAGATTTACTAAAAATAACAACAAAAGGTAATAATTACTGGTTTAGATCATCCTTTGGCTTTATTATTCCTTTTAAATAAGTACATCCTACCATTTTTTCAGGGCCCATCTTACATATTATCTCCTTCATGACACCTTCCTATATATTTGAAAACATTCTCTTCTTTGGCTTGAATCTCAGATTAACTTTACAGATCTTAAGGTCCTGCTATGGTTTAGAACCCAAATGACCTTCAAAGGCACATGTATGTTAAAGGCTTGGTCCTCAGAGTGTTGCTGTTTGGAGGTGGTAGAACCTTTGCGAGATAAGGCCTATTTGGAGGCCCTTATATCTTTGGGGGCACTCTTTCAACAAGGAGTTTTGGGATTCTGGCCTCTTCCTCTTTCTCTCTTTTTGCTTCCTCTCTCATGAAGTAAGAAGTGTTGCTCTGCCACATCCTCTTGCCATGATGTGCCTCCTACCACAGGCCCAAAGCAACATGGCCAATTGATCTTGGACTGGAACCTCCAATAAGTGTGAACCAAAATAAACCCTTTCTTTTATAAGTTAATAATCTCAGGTCTTTTGTTGTGATGAGTGAAAGCTAATTAACAGTACTAACAGGTACTTTTTCTCTTTCTATCATGTATTCTAGTTGTGGACATATTATTAGTGGAAAGTTTTAGAGTTGGACTACGTGAGTTTGAATCTTGGTTCTATCATGGTTGAATAAGACACTGACCCTTTTTTCAGCTTTATTGGTAAAAGAATGATAATAATTTCTATTCCAAGGGGTTGTTGTGAAGATAAAATAAAACATATTAAGCACCATATTTTTCCTGGCACATAATAGGTACCCAATATATGTGAATTCTATTATCTGTAAGAGAAAACCTAATGATGGCTTAAACCTTAAGGACGTTTTTGTTTACTTATCATGAAGTCTAGAGGTGGTAGTTCTAGATGGTAGTTTGATTTAAATGGCTCAATGATATAATGAAAAAACTAAAATATTTCTATTCTTTTGTTCCACCATTTAGAATATGTGGCTTCTTGTCTTCTTTTTTTATTGCCCCATGGTTACAAGGTAGCTGCTTCAGTTGCAGGCATGGCATCCTCAAACTTATGTGACAAAGGGCCAAGGGTGTAAGGTTTTCTCATCAGACTGGAGAAAGCCTAGTAAAACATTCCACAGAAGCCTTCCAGAAGATCTCCATTTACAGTTCTTTGGACAGAACTTCATCTTAATCACCATTTCTACTTGCAAAGAGTCTGGGAAAGTCAGGGTTTAGCAAAGGGAAATCAAGGTACTTTGAATAACTTAAGGTAATCATGATTCATCTCTTGAGCATGCTATATTGCTATTCCAAACAAATGTGAAATATCTTTAGCAAGAAAGAAAAGGACAGTAAATTTTTAGTATATAATGAAGTTCTCATTGCCCTTTTACTTCTTATCTGTTCTTTATGAGCCCCTGAAGGACAGGATCCCTTTCTTTCCCCTTCTTTTCTTCCTTCCTACCTCCCAGCTTTCTTTTTATAAAATCTGTGTGTAATACAGTACTTGGCATATAGTAAGTGCTTTCTGATTACTCAATAATTAAAAACTAGCCTGGTTGTGGTATGGGAATTCACTATAGCAATACTGGCTGTCATTACCTTTGTTAGGAAAACAGCTTTTAAAATAAGTTATATAAACATTTCTAGTTTTTAGGTCTTCAAGAAACATTCCATAATACCGATGACTGGGTAGGGAGGTAAACTTTGTTGCTATACTAGGCTGTCCATATTGTATATGATTTCCAAAGCTTGTTTGGATTTGGTCTTTGTTTTGCTCTTGATCAGTGACACTTACATAAATTTGGTACACTTGATTGTTCTAAATGATCTAGTGACATGTTTGTGGGGGGCTTGATCTCCTTTATCTTGATGAGGTCAGAATTCACTTTCTCCTTTCTCCAAATGTTGGTTACACAACTCAGTTGAGCACCAGACAGGGGAGAGGCAAGGAGACATGACCTGTTTACTTATTGGAAAAGGTAGTCCATGTTATTACAAGTGCAATATAGTGCACTGGTTTTGGGGACAGATATGATTAAGGGGCCACATACAACACCTTTTTTCTTTGTTTTCCAGTCTTTTCAACAATTAAAAATAAAGTGGTCATCTATTTGAATGTTTAATTAAAGAATCTGTGCTCCTAGTCACAGATTACTGCAAAGATTACCTACCTGGTCTTCCTACCCCATTATTGCACCCTGTAAGTCTGTCTTGTACATGCTATAAATAAACTTTTCCTTTTTCTTTTTCTTGGGGGGGGAGGGGTACTGGGGATTGAATTCAACCACTGATCTATATCCCTAGCCCTTTTTTGTATTTTATTTAGAGACAGGGTCTCACTGAGTTGCTTAGTGCCTTGCTGTTGCTGAGGCTGGCTTTGAACTCGTGATCCTCCTGCCTCAGCCTCCCAAGATGATGGGATTACAGGCATGTGCCACCATGCCTCGCCAAAATGAAAATTTTCTCAAAGCAGTACTTTCTCAAGAGCTACTTATAGCTCCCCAGTATATGTATGCCTAACTCTAGAGCTCCAAGCCTGGTACTCAAGACCCTTTGTAGTCAAATACCAATGTACCTTTCCAGTATTACCTCTCACATGTTCTTTTTTTTTCGTTTTCTGATACTAGAGATTTAAACCCAGAGACTCACACATGCTAGGCAAGCACTCTGCCACTGAGCTATATTCCCAGCTCTTTTAAATTTTGAGACAGGTTCTCCCCAACTTGCTGAGGATGGCTTTGAACTTGAGTTCTCCTGCCTTAGTCTCTTAAGTAGCTGGGATAATAGGCATGTGCCACTGAGCCTAGCTTCCTGTGTTCTTTAGTCAGGGAAATCCCTTCATTGGACTCCAAAGATTCCATTTTAGTTTTGCTCATACTATCCCACTATTCTCTAATTGAAACCCCACCTATTCCTTCAAGCTCATCTTCTGCTTTTTCTGGATAATCTTTAGACTATGTCAGCTTCTGTTAGCACTTACTGCCTATATTATTCAATTGGTTCCGGGCACACTCTTTCTTATTTATTTGTCTTAGACCCCTAATTTGACTATAAACTTCTCAGAGGAAGGAGTTATATTCTTCTTCTTCTTTATTCCCCTCAGCAATCTGGCCTTGTAAACGTTTCTATATTCTTCTGTATGTTTGTTTCCTCTTATTCTTTCCATGTGTTGATTGAAAGGAAGATGAAGCAGCCAAGAAAGAGCCCCAGAAGCCAGCCTGCAATTCTAGGCTATAGATAATGTATACATGGACAATTGAGGAGACATTATTATAGTTAAATGATCTTTCTCCTATACCCTAAATATTATCAGTTTTTAACATCATTTTAAAGCATCTTATGTATTGCTATAGTCATTCTGATTATCCTTTTTAATGGTTGCCAAATAGCTTATTGAGCAGTCATATACTAATATTCTATACTTGTATGTTTAGATATTCTCCAATTTCTCCCTATTACTAAGATAAATATATTTGTGTAAAGTTTTTTTTTTTAAATTTCTTACCCATTCCTTCATCTAGGGCAAAAGTCATCTCCTCAAAGCCTTCTTCTAACTACCCTGTAGAATTAAACCTTCTAACTACCCTGTAGAATTTCTTTGTTCTCTTGGGCCTTGCAGCAGGCATTTTACATTATAACATGAGTACTTGAATGTTGTTTGTCTTAGGTGTATTATATTCTCTAATTCTTTTTTTTAAAGAGAGAGTGAGAGAGGGAGAGAGAGAGAGAGAGAGAAGTTTAATATTTATTTTTTAGTTATCGGTGGACACAACATCTTTGTTTGTATGTGGTGCTGAGGATCGAACCCGGGCCGCACGCATGCCAGGCGAGCGCGCTACCGCTTGAGCCACATCCCCAGCCCTATTCTCTAATTCTTCCTAATAATTTTCCTTCCTAATGATCTGTAAGGATAATTTTGAATACTGATATTTTAGGGTGCAGTGAAATGAAGTGAATATATTTGCTAGCTAAATAGTCCTACCCTGCTTATATTTCCTTTGTAAGGTTATGCTTTGGAACCAACTCTTGTGGTTTAGAAAGTGGTAGGTTTTATATCTAGAGCTTCTGGCCTTATACCAGTGGTTTTTAAAGTGTGGTCCTTACACAAGCAGCATCAGCTTCACCTGAGAATCTGTTGAGAATGTAAATTTTTAGGCCTCACAAAAATTGGTTGAATCAATAACTCGGGGGCTGGTGCCCAGAAATCTTTTTATTAAAATGGTAAAGTCCTTCACATGATTTGGATGTACTTTCATATGTGAGAACAACTGAATTATGTAGAAATTAATACCCAATAATCACACCCTTACACCAACATGTAATGGAAATATCTTAAGGGTATTGGAGTCAGAGGACCTATATTTGAATTTAAATTCCAGCTTTTTTCTTATATTAGCTGAAAAACCTTGGACCATCTTTTCAACTCTTCAAATTTCTGTAGACACTAATGATAATACCTATCCCATAGGATTATTATCAAATGAGATAATGTACATCAAAGTTCTTTGTAGATCAAAGTGGACTATAAACATACTTTCTATTTACTTTTCTCAGCCTTAGGATAAATGCCCCTATAAAGCTGATTCCAACCCAGAGTGACCTTGTCCTTATGGGATAGGCCCAAACCACACCACATCTTAGGGTCTCTAACACCTCTTCAGAAATTCAATGGTGCTGGAATCAAGAGAAAACAGAGTGGAGTAGGTTGAACATAATTTTTGTCCTTGGAAAGATCTGTGGTGATAGCCATCTTGAATCTAAACTATATTCATGCAGGGTTGGGCTTCTATGATACACTGGTGAGCCAGGACTTCAGGAGATTTGTTTTATTTTTGTTGTTTAGTGAAGGATAATGAGAAAATGGCTTTATGCTAGCACTTAGGGTTAGGAAGAAAACCTGCTAGCACCATGGACTTTAGTTCACAGGAAGAGGGAGCAGGTTAATTGATAGAATCTGAGAGAAACTGGGGGGCATAAGTAGAGGTGTTTCAGAGAAATGTGAAGAGATGTTCTCTCCATACTTGGATGCAACAGATTGTGATTTGGGTGCTCTGAAGATGTTAGGGAACACAGAAATGCTTTGGGACACCTGCAAATGACCCCCAAACTCTCAGAAGGCATTTGAAACAGTGGTATTTGGAAGTTTCCACAGGCAAATAGCTTTAAGAGCAGTGCCTGTTGCTTGAAGGTAGGGACATTTACAGACTCTCATAGGCCCTACAATTTTGGAAGCTCCACCCATCATCATATCAAATGTAAAATACACCCACACTACACATGAAATAAAATTCTCTTCCTGTGCAAAATTATAAAGGATCTTAAAAATGTTGCTTTTGAAATTATTTGGCTATAACTAACTCCTTTAATTTGCAATTGGCTATGATTTCTAAGTAATCATCATGCATACTTGGGAATTCTTGTGAAGTGAGAAAATAAAACCCACAAATTGTTTTCAAATGTAATGCAACTTTTTATGAATATTAAAAGTAACAATGATTGAAGTTTGCATACATTAAACATTTATTTCCACATTGTAGTTTTTAAATATATATATTTCAGAGCCAACAAGTATAAAATGACCCTAATTATGAAATTGGATAGCAAAACTGGTGGCGAACACATGTTAGACACCCCAAGGACTCCCAGAAATACTTGGGAGAAGTTTTTAGAGGCAGGAAGTCTTGCATTATGCAGGTATGGATAAGAGCTGAGGTAACTTGGACTATTACCATCAGTTGACCCCTATAGGCAGGTGAGACTGAAAGGAACTAAATTTGTAGATGTGACAACGGAGAGGCCCAAGAGTGGGCAGTTGCCAGTTCAAAGGAAAATCAGATAATGGAAACAAAATTCAAACCAGATTGGGACCTGTTATTGAGGACTCTGGTAAATTCTTGTTCTTTGTCTTGATCAGATTGGCTGCTTCGGGGATGATTCTGTGCTAAAGTTTCTTTAAGCCAGAAACCTTGGAGTCATCTTTGACTCCTTCACCTTCTCTTAAAACATATGTCCAACCACTCATTCCATTTTTTGGATTTTATCTCTAAAACATCCTGAATCCATTAACTTCTTTCAATCTCTCCTGCCAACACTCTGATGCAAGAAACCATGATGTCTCTCCTGGACTATTGCAACAGCTTCCCAACTTGTAATCTCTGCTTCCACATTTACATTTATACTTATCTATGCAAATGGAGATGTATTTGTACTTTATATCCTCTCTGTCTTCCACCTAGCACCCACAGTTATCTTTTTTTATGGTACTGGGGATCGAACGCTGAGGTGCTTAACCACTGAGCCATATTCCCTAGCACTTTTTTATTTTTTTATTTTGAGACAGGGTCTTGCTAAGTTGCTTAGGGCCTTGGTTTGAACATGAGATCCTCCTGCTTCATCCTCTTGAGTTGCTGGTATTAGAGGCATGTACCACTGTATCTACCTGGGGAAATGGAGGCTACCTCCCCACTCAATTTGTTCAACTCTCATTCTGTCTTGAGTTGCCAGCTTGTATCTGTACTGTCTTGTTTGGAGGTAGAAAATTAACAGTTGTTCTTGTGTTTGGAAGTTCACTAATCAGTACTATATTACCTTCTCCTCATGGAAACCTAATGCCACAGTGCATTTAAGCTAGTGAGAATATTTGGAACTCCTGTTCCACCCCTTTAAAGTTATCAATAAATAAACCAAAGATACATCCTGGTCTCTGAGCCAGTTCTCTTTGTATTCTCTCTAGAGATACATTATAATCTCTTTAAGGAAAATGATTATATCCACATGTCATTTAATTCTCCTATGCCCAGCAGAAATACACAGTTGATATTTGTTTTTGTTAGTTGCTATGATGCATAGATAGAGGACCACATTGTAAATATTTTTCTTTTAATTTGCTGCCTACTTTTTTGTTCATTTGCTTGCAAAGTAAAATTGTAGTGGGTTGACTTATAGTTGGTATTACATATCATAGAGGATAATATTTGTGAATTATACTCATCCTTTTACTCTATCAATCATTGGTCTATTTTCTCCCTTTATACCTATATCCAGAGTCTTATTCTTTTCTCAGCACAAGGTTGCCCTAGAAAGTCCAGTTTAAAAAATCCTTTTGATCATTTAGACAACATTCATTCAACAAATATGTCTTAATCAAGTAGTGTGGGGGGGGAATGGGGGGAAGAGAGAGAAAGAGAAACATATGCACAATACAAGAATGTTATAGATGTGAAAATAAAAGGTCAGGCAAAGTGCTAGAAAAATTATAGGATCCTGTCAGGAAAACAGATCATAGTATGCATTTCAGGCAGAAGGGAATTGATAAAGGGAAGAGCAGAAGTTAGATAAGTAGAGTACCCTAGGGATTAATGGCTGCAAGAAGTAGGAAGACTGAGAAAATAAAAGATCTATGGAGGGAAGTTCTACACAACTGGTGTTTTGAATTTTGAAGAGGGGTGATGTCATGGTGGAGGCTTGGACCTCTGAAGAAGGGTATGCAAATTAAGGGCTACTGAAGGGCATAAGGCTCAATGGGAATTTAATTGGTGGGGGAATTTATGTTCTGGTTGTCAAGGGTGTGTCTTAGCTGCTGCTTTGAGGAAGTGTAGTGAGGCTGGTGCTTGGAGTGTAGAAAGAAGCGACTATATATACTAATATAGGAAATGGAAAAAAAGGAAGGAGGCCCCTTCTCCATTTCAGATCTTGCTCTTATTGTCTCCCATTGGAAGAACATATTTGGAAGTGTGTTGGAAATGGTATATGGGAAATTTTGAAGAATCCATTAGAAATCAGCATATAAAAGCTGGGCCTAATCAGTATTATATTACCTTACATATTACACACATGTAATCCTAGTGACTCCAGAGATTTAAGCAGGAAGATCCCATGTTCAAAGCCAGCTTCAGCAACTTAATGATGCTCTAGGCAACTTAGTGAGATCCTAGACCATGTCTCAAAATAAAAAGGGCTAGGGATGTGGCTCAGAGGTTAAGTGTTTCTGGGCTCAATTCCTCATATCCCCATCCCCCAAAAAAACAAAAAAGAAAAGAAAAAGAAATCAATATTAAAAAGTGGGATTGAAGCTTTCACAATAGCCAAATGATCAATATAAGAATGAAGGACTAATTCAGTCTGAATGAGGATGACAGTGATGAGGAACAGCAAGTAAGGCTCCATGGAAGAGGCAGCATTAGAAATCAGTATTGTCAGATGAATACAATTTTTAAAAATTGAGAAAAGGAGAAGAGTGAGGAGTGAGAGGAGAAAGCATTTCAGGTGAGAAAATAGGAAGGACAAAGCATGGATGTTGGCAAGTATGAGCTATGCATGTGGGAATGCTTTGGGTTCCCTCTCCCCTCCACTACTGGGCCTTGTACATTCTATGCAAGCACTATACCATTGAGCTCTATCCTCATCCTCCGCTTTCTCATTTTTATTTTGAGGCATGGTCTCACTGAATTGCAGAGGCTGTCCTCAAGCTTGCAATCCTGCTTTAGCCTCCTGAGTAGCTGGGAAGACAAGATTGTACCACCACACCCATCATGGCTTCCAGTTCTGTAACAATGGTGGATAGTGTTCAAGGGAAAGGCTAGAAAAGTGATTATGGGAAGGTTGGGGCAGTAGTTCAGTGGCAGAGCAGTTGTTTCGCATGTGTGTGGCACTGGATTTGATCCTTAGCACCACATAAAAATGAACCAAATAAAATAAAGGCATTCTGTCTATCAATCAACCACTACAAATTTTTTTTTTTAAAGTGATCAGGGGACAGAATACTGAGCACTTTGATCATGTGAGTTTACTGTGTTTGGGCTTCACTTTTTAGGCAATAGACAATTATTGAAAGGCTGGTAGTAGAGGAGGGAAAAAGGTATGATTTTGAACACATTACAAACATTTGGGTTTTCTTGGAGTCTGTTACAATAGAGGGAGACGAATGAGTGAAAGTCTCCAGTGTAACAGTAACAATGAGATGGAAAAACAGAAGGGAGGGCTATCACAGCCACTGTGGAAAAGCAAAGGAAATTTTGTAAATACCTCATGATGGCATCACTTTTATTTAGCTACCTCAAAGAATATTTGTACCTCAAAAAGTAGATGTGTTCTTTTTTCCATGACAGCTTTTCATAATCTTTATGATTTTCTGGTGTGGTACACTGTTTAATAGGTTCAGGTCCATGGTAACCTTGATGCTGTTTTTAGATTTTTATTTTGAATTAATTATAGATACACAGAACTTTTTAAAAATAGTATTGAAGTACCTGGTTTCCTTTTAGAGAATGGTTAATTTTTTTATAATTATAGTGCAATATCAAAACCAGGAAGCTGATATTGGTACAAATGTATATGAATAGTTTTATGTCATTTTGTCATGTGTAGATTTTTGTAACCACCACTGCAACCAGCATACAGAACTGTCCCATCACCATAAAGATCTCCTTTGTGTTCCCCTTTGTACAAAAATTCCCCCAAAACTTCCATTCCTAAACCCTGCCAGGTACTAGTATTTTCTTTATCTCCATACTTGTGTCATTTCAAGAATGATCTGTAAATAGAATCATACTGTAAGTAATCTTTTGAGTTTGCTCTTTTCACTCAGCATAGCATCATAGATCTGCCTTAGTCTATTCAGGCTGCTATAATAAAATATTTTAGACTGGGTAGTTCATAAGCAACAGAAATTTATTTCTCATAGTACTGGAGTCTAGAAAGTCCAAGATAAATGGACCAGCAAATTTAATGTCTGGTGAGTGATTGCTCTCTGACTTGAGGACAGTCAGTGCCTTATTGCTGTTCTTACATAGTGAAAGTTTCCCAAGCCCTGCTTTGTAATGGCACTAATCCTATTCATGAGGGCACACCCTAACCTAATCACCCCAGGAATTGAACTCAGGGGCAATTGACCACTGAACCACATCCCCAGCCCTATTTTGTATTTAAAGACAGGGTCTCACTGAGTTGCTTAGTGCCTCACTTTTGCTGAGGCTGGCTTTGAACTTTCAATCAGCCTGCCTCAGCCTCCCAAGCCCCTGGGAATATAGCCATCGCCCCCAGGCATTAGGTTTTAACGTAATAATTTGGGGGTATACAAATATTCAGACCAAAGCAAGATCCAGTTAAGTTTGTTGCATCTAAATCCTTTTTATTGCTGAGTGGTACTTCACGATATAGTTAAAACAAATTTTATGTAACCATTCACCTGTTAGGGGATTTTGTTTCTAGTTTTTTATTATTATGAGTAAAGCTGTTTTAAGTTTTCCTGTGGACATGTTTTCATTTCTGTGGGTCTATTCCTCCACTAATGCACATAGTGTTGATTATTATAGCCATACAATAAGTCTTAAAATCAGGTAGGAGTGATTCCTCCCACTTCAACTCTTTCAAAAATGAATTTAGCCACTCTAGTTACTTTGTCTTTCCATATTAATTTGAGAGTAAGTTTGCCTATATCTGTAAAAACTCTTTCTGGTACTTTGATAGAGACTGCATTAAACCCATGATCATTTTGGAAAGAATTGATAATTTCACTATGTTGAGTCATCCAATCCACAAACATAGTCTCTCCATTCATTCAGATTTTTTTGATTTCTTTCCTTAGTGTTCTGTAGTTTTTAGCATAAAAATTCTTATGAGTTTGGTTAGTTTTGTACCTCTGCATTTTGAATGATTTTAAATTATGTTGCATTTTAAAATTTGTTTTCTTTGCATACATTGCTATATATAGAAATACAAATAATTTTGAATGCTTGTTTTCATTCTGCAAAGTTTCTAATCTCATTTATTAGTTGCAGGAGGTTTTGGTATATTCTTTAGAATTTTCTATGTACACCATTGTGTCATCTGTAAATAGGTACAGTTCAATTTCTTCCTTTTTAATATGTGTGCCTTTTGTTTCCTTTCCTTGACTTACTGCACTGGCAAGAGTTTTTTGTGCCATGTTGAATAACAATGGTGAGAATAGGCATCCTTTTTTATTCTCAATCTCAGGAGGAAAACATTTAATCTTTTATCATTAAGTCATGTTAGCTATAGGTTTTATGTGAATGTTATTGATCAAGTTGAGGCAGTTGCCTTCTTAATTCATTGAACATTTTTATCAGGAGTGGGTGTTGAATTTTGTCAAATACATCTTATGTTATCAATTGATATGATTATTTAATTTTTCTTCTTTATCCTGTTTGTGAATTACATTGATTTTCACAGATTAAACCATCATTACCCCTCTAGAATATACCTTATTTGATCACAGTATATACCTTTTCTTTATATGCTGAATTCTATTTGCTGTTATTTTGTTAAATATTTTTGCATCTAAACTCATAAGACATATTTCTGTAGCTCTCTTCTTTTTGGTATCAGAATAATATTGGACTCATAAAATTAATTTGGAAGTATTCCTTCTTCTTCTATTTTATGGAAAAGATTATGTATAATTGGTGTTAGTTCTTCTTCACACATTTAGTGGAATTCTCCAGTGAAGCCAAGCCTGGGTTTTTTTTTTCAGGAATTAAAAAAAACTGTAAATACAATATCTTTCATGTATAGGGCTATTCAATACCTTTCATATATAGTGTATTTCACATTATGTGAGTTGTGCTTTTATTTTTATGAGAAAGTGGTCCTTCTGTCTAAGTTAATTTGTGTATTCTCTCTTTCTTGTTGTCATTTCTGCTAGAAGTTTGTCAATTTCACTGACATTTTCAAAGAACCAACTTTGTTTTTTTTTATTTTTGGAATGGGAATTGAACCCAGGGGTGCTTAATCACTGAACCATATACCAGTCATTTTAATTTTTTTTAAATTTTGAGACAAGGTATCAAATAAGTTGTTTAAGGCAGTGCTAGATTGCTGAGGCTGGCCTTGAACTTGTGATCCTCCTGCCTCAGCCTCCTGAATTGTTGGAATTATGGCATGTGCTATCATACCCAGTTCAATTTTTTTGCTTCATTGATCAAAATTTTTTTGTTTCAATTTCATTGATTTTTCTCTTATCCTGATTATTTCACTACTTTATTCATATTGTTTTGGATTTATTTTGTCTATTTTTCTAATTTCCTAAAATGGGGTGCTTATAGTATTGAGACTTTTCTTCTTTTCTAACGCAAGTATTTAGTTATTCATACTTCTCTCTTAGCCTTTATTTGATTGATCTTTAGATATATTACTTGACCTGACAATTATTTAAAAGTATGTTTAGTTTCCAAGGTTTTAGAAAATTTCCTGTTGCCTTTCTGTTATTGATTGCCTGATGATTCTGTTGTAGTCAGAGAACGCACTATGATTTCAGTTCTTTTTTTTCAAGTATTTTTTTAGTTATTAATGGACCTTTATTTTTATGTGGTGCTGAGAATCGAACCCTGTGCCTCACACATGCTAGGCAAGTGCTCTGCCACTGAGCCACAACCCTAGCCCTGATTTCAGTTCTTTTGAATCACTGATATTTGTTTTGACCCAGAATTTGATCTGTCTTAGTATATGCTCTAGAGGCATTGTAAAAGGGTGTGTATTCTGTTGTTGAGTGTAGTGAGTGTAGTTTTTTCATTTGTTTTAAGCACATTTGTAATGTACATTGAAGCATGTTTATTAAGCTAGCTATTTCTAACATTTTATTATCTTGGTGTTAGTTTTTTGATCATCTTTTCTCTTTCAAGCTGAAACTTCTCTTGTTCTGAACAGTGGTTTTGTATCATATCATGACATTTTGTGTATTATGTTGTGTACTCTGTATCTTATTTAAATCTTGTGTTTTAGCAGGCTTGCTGACAGGGTAAGGGAATGCTATTGCTCCTTATTGCACTGTGAGGGTAGAAACCCACTAAGCCTCTAATAAATCACAATGGAAAGTAGTACCTCATTGATTCTAGATAGGTGTAGAAATTTAAGCTCTCCACTAAACCTCTGATGATACTACCCTGGATAGAAGGTGGGTGATCAACTCGTTGCTGTTCCTAGGTGGTCTCCAGTGATAATACTGAGGCATATTCTTTCAAGGATACAAGTCCTCAGTTCATACTTGGCCTTGTCTGCCATCATCTGGTAAAATGATGGTGTGCCTTATTTTAAGTGGGGATAAAAGTGAAAATCCAAGTTCCCCACTATGCTTTTGATGACTGGAGTAGGGTTTGGGTCAGTGTTTTTCCCTGTGGTATTTGGCAGGAGGAGAGCAGCTATTTTATAAAAGTTTTCTGTTTTGCTAGGTTACCCTTATTCGAGCTTTTGGTTAGAAAGTGTAGGCTTTTTTAAAATTTCTTTTTTAGTTAGTTTGTTTGCACCCATAGGTATTTCTAGGTTGACTTCCCCAGTATCTAATATAGGGTATATGAGGCATAAAGAATATTCAAGGGATTTATGACTGTGGCATTTCTCAAAGCCCACAATCTCTAGCCAGTTCTTTTTCTACCTTTCAGAATCTTCTCATGCTTTTTTTATGTATAGTTTCCCGAGATTTTAGTTATATTAGTGGGTAGAATATAGAAGAGTGCATTTGCTCCATCTCATTCAGAACTAGAGACCTGATACTATTTTGTAAGCATTTTTTTTTCCTTTTTCTGGATACTTTCTAATCTACAACTTTCTAGCCAATCATGTCCTTTCCAGATCCCTGTGCTTATTTCTATGGTCTTTTGTGACTAAACTGCTTGTTGTCTTCTTGGCTCTACTCAGTCCATGTGAAGCCTCCTTGAAAAGTTAGTCTCTATTCCATCTGCTTTCCAGGCTCATCTCCTTAACTTCATCTTGGAAACAATTTTATTTGAGACTTAGAGGATGAATTTTGGCTGCATGCACACCTTAAAGGCTTGCTCATTCCCTCCCCTGATGCCCATACCATGTTTACATACATATACACAATTCAGAATCCTAACTACCAGAACCACACATTTGATATGCCCCTAGAGTATGAGACTGAGAGTCAAACCAAAAGGAGAGTTAGTCCAGGAATGTAAGGGTCTATGTCCTTTCCTTGACCCCAATACTGCTTGTCTCTCAACCCCCAACTAAATTTTTATATATGAAAGTTTTCTTTCTACCCACCTGTTTCTGTGGTAGCAAAGGGTGGAACCACTTTCATTCAAACTGCACGTTGATCTCTTTATCCAGGAATTTAAAAGATTTATGACCTCTGATTGAGAAGGAGGGCAGGGCCAGTAAATAGGTCACGTTGACTGGCACGTGGGCCACCCAGTTCTGGGCAGGGACTGACACAGGAACTGTTGAACTACAGAGTTGAGAGAGGAATCTTGGCAGATTGACTGCAAAAGAGATAATGTGCTAATTCCCTTTGAGAAATCCTGGCCAGTCCATGTTGTTGTATTAGAGGCCATTCCTGTTGGATTTGGCAGTGAAATATTCAATAGAAAACACACAGGTAATAGGGCTTGGAAAATGTCACTGCTAAATTCTCCTTGACTTTGCCAAGGTTAGCTGGGTGGCATGTTGAAGTTTGATTACTTTATGAAAATGGATAGCAGTAAGGTTTTAGGATGTTACTTTGGACTTGCTAATGCACCAAGCTGGGATGTGAGTTCTTTCTTCTTTTTCTGGAGTGCTCCTGGCATATTTAAGCTAAACTTTCTTTCTTTTTCTTCTGCTTCATTAACATCTGGGACCTCAAATAACATTAGAGCTTGACCTGAGAGATAACCTAGTCCAATCTCTCCTTGTCTTGCTTTTTCTTCCATTCTCTCCCCACCTCCATGTCCTTTTTGAAGATGAGAAAAGTAAGGCATATAAGCAGGAAAGAAGTACCCTTTATCAGGTGATACAGCTAATTAGTGATAGAACTGGGACTGGAACGCATGTCACCTAACTCTTGGTGCCATGGTCTTCCTACTATACAATGTGTCCTGTAGTATTTTCTCAACCAAACATAAGAATGAGATGCTTACTTGTTTTTTCTCCATACATTTTCCTGTGACTTCATTTGTGCTTGTTACAGATTGTAAGCAAACACACTCTGTGGGCTTTGGTTCATTTAGAGCAGAGGTGGAGAAATATTTGTCTGTCAAATATTGTTGCCATGAAGAAAGAGATGCAGAACAAAAAAAAATCAATAAAAATCAATATTCATGGGCTGGGGGTATAGCTCAGTGGTAGAGCACTTGCCTAGCACATGTGAGGCACTGGGTTTGGTGCTCAGCACAAAATAAAAGTAATTAAATAAATAAAGGTATAGTCCATCTACAATTTAAAGAATATTTAAAAAATCAATATTCATGAAAGGGAAATTTAATTTTTATTTTATTATTTAACATACTTATTTAGTGCTAGGGATTGAACACAGAGGTACTCTAGCACTGAGCTATGTCCTCAGTCTTTTTTTTTTCCACTTTGAGACAGGGTCTTACTAAATTGCTTAGGGCCTGGCTAAGTTGCTGAGGCTGGCCTTGAACTTGTGATCCTCCTGCCTTAGCCTCCCAAGCTGCTGGGATTATAGACGTGTGCCACTGTGTCTAGTTTAGTTTTTATTTTTTAAGAGCAAAAAAAAAATCTAAAATATGCAAGTCATTCACTTTTCATTCTAGGGACCAGGAACATAAAATTTTATTTAATAAACATGTCATGGTAGTGAAACTGTAACATATGCATTTGCAAATCAAAGAGGTCTCATTTTGCTTATCTATTTTTTGAAGCAGAAGAATTAAATCAAAATTCAATCTGACTTTTTAAAGAAGAGTAAAGTTTCTAGATTTAAATATATATAAATATATATATATATATATATATATATATATATATATATATATATATATATATTCAATTTCCAACCTAAGAACTACATGCATCATTGAAATCCTTTATTTGTCATTATTAGTGAAAAAGTTCCTTATTTCCTTCTCCAGAATGTTGCAGTACAATTGAGGGGGTCTTATTTATTTTTACAAAGAAAGGCCCTTGAATTTCCATGGTGTCATAACTCTTGTATTCCTTTGGGTAGCCTTGCTGAGGTTGTTTTACTTTGGCAGCCTGGCATTGAGTACCAAAAGTCAAGTGGGATAGGTGTCAGTGGGCAAATTTCTGCTCATGTTAGTGAGGCAAAGGTTCCCCACTCTAGGAACAATGGACAAAATATTGCCTGATATTCTTCGTTGACAGTTTTATTTGCAGTCCCCAGAAAATAATATTTTGTGCCTGCTGTTCTTACATATTCTAAATCATTCTTTGACAATGTTACACTAGAAAGTGGAATATATTATGTAAATATGATGAAAGGAAGACTGAGAACACATGCATTCAGATTATAACGGTGTGCTTGGAGAGATATTTTTCCATCCAAGATGTAGAGTGTACATTTAAAACATCTGGAGGTTTCCTTTAGAACCTGAATGGCTTACTTGTCTTTGAGTGATCATTGGAATAATCTGGAACCAAAGCTGCATGCTCTTAAAAAAAATCATACAACCCTGTATATTAGTGCTCTAGAAAGTTACCATTTCAGCAAGGCCTACACTGTTCAGCAATCCCATTAATCAAGGTGGCCAAGGTTGGGACTTCTCAGACTTTGAATTCATCCTGTAACATCCTGTGGAGTATACGCAGGGACACTGGAGGCAAACACACACTTTATAACTAGTGCTTTGCTTCTGTATAAATCATGATTTTTTGTTGTACTCTGTTGAACTGAGCTGGACCATACTTGAACTTTAAATCCTCTATTTACCTGGGCCAGTGGTTTTCACACTTGAGTGTGCATCACTCAAGAATCACCTAGAAGGTTTGTTAAAACACAGATTTCCAGTTGCCAACTCGAGAGTTTCTGATTTAGTAGGTCTGAGAAAGCCTGGGAATTTACACCTCTCAAGTTCTGGTGTGAAGCTGATTCTGTTGGTGCTGGGAACCCACATTGAGAAACACTGGTCTGGGCTATAGGGAAGATAGAATGGATTGCTCATTGGTGTCTGTCTGTCTGTCTCTCTCTCTCTCTCCCTCCCTCCCTCCCTCCCTCCCTCCCTCCCTCCACATACACATTCTATTCTTGTTTCTCTGTATACTTAACCATTGTCTATACTGTGAAACATAGATCAAAACACCAAAAGAGTACCCTGTTCTTTTATCTGCTTGCTCTATGCTTCCATTTTCTTTGGTCCTGCTAGACTTTTCAAAGATAATGGTGGTGGGACTCTTTCTCAGCAACTCTAAGCCTATTTTACTGCATCTGTCATATGGGAGGGCAGAAAGAAAATGCAATTTAGTCAAGTCCTAAAGAAGACAGGACTTTGAAGCTTCCTGCTCCTCCCATGGAAAGCTCCTCTCCCTACTAATAATAAGGTCTTCATGACCACATCAAAGCTGTTTTTTCCTGGAGCAGGAAAGAATGTTGGTTAATGAGTTGGTCCTCTAATAGAGGTTGGACTGTGTGACCAATACTCTGCTCCATTTTGTTCTCTGTCAACTCGATTTGGTTTGTCAGCCAGGTAGGTCTATGATCTCCCAATTTTGTTGCTACTCCACAGAGATAAGAGACCAGCATTGTCTCAGAAAAATTCCTTCTTTTAGCTCCACAAGACTATTTTCCATTCCTCTCTTTTGTTTTGTCAATCTACCTGGGACCAGTGGTATTAGTAGAACAGTTCTTCGGGCATTTTACAAATGTTTCTTTTGATATTAGTCCCCAGAAGATACTTTATAAGAATATTCCTTTAATTATGTTCACTCCAAAGCCACTCCTTATGCTAAGTCAAAGAGTCACCTTTACCATATCATAATATGCATATCACCTTAACCAAGCTTACTAGTTATTTAACATGCACAATATAATGGCATCAGCATAGCCTAAACAATAAAATGCCAGCATTACAAAATTCCCCACATTTTTGTCCACCATAGTATAGAATTTAATGTATCTTTTTTGATGTGATGTTAAATTCTTTTTGCTGATACTTTGTTAATGATTTTTATATCTATGTTCATCAGGGCTTTTGGCCTGAAATTCTCTGTTCTTGTAATGTTCTTGTCTGGCTTTGGTATCAGGGTAATTCTGGCCTTGTTAAATGAGTTTGGAAGTGTTTTCTCTACTTCATTTTTTGGCAAATGTTTAAGAAGAATTGGTGTTAATTCTTAAAATGTTTGGTAGACTTAATCAGCAAATCTATCTTTTCTTGGGCTTTACTTTTTGAGTGAGACTTTTGATTTTTACTAATTGAATTGGTCTCTTCAGATTTTGTATTTCTTCATGACTTATTTTTGCTTGTTTGTCCTTTTTTCAAGAATTTATCCATCTCTTATAGCTTCTCCAATTGTTAGTGTACAGTCATTCATAGTTGTCTCTCCTGATCCTTTGTACTTCTGTAGTATCAGTTGAATTATCTCCTCTTCACTTATAATTTTAATTATTTGAATATTCTCTTTTTTCTTTAGCTAAAGTTTGTCTGTTTTATCCTTTGCAAAAACCAACTCTTACTTTTGTTGATCTTTTCTATTGTTTTTCTATTTACTATTTCATTTATTTCTGCTCTGATCCTTCAAAATTTCTTTTGCTTCTCATATCTTTGGGCTGAGTATTTTCTTCTTTTTCTAGTTCCCTAAGGTGTATAGTTAGGTTTTTATTTGAATTCTTTATTTTTTAATGTAGGCATTCTTGTTCTAAACTTCCCTCTTAGAACTGCTTTTCCTGCATCCCATAAGTCTCAGTAGGCAGTATGTCCAGTTTTGTTGTCTCAAGATATTGTTTTTTAAGTTTTCCTTTTTGATTTTTTCTTTGACTCATTGGTTGCTCAGGAGTATGTTATTTAATTTCCACATATGTGAAACATTTTCAGTTTTACTCTCATTATTGATTTTTGGTTTCATTCCATTGGAGTCTTAAAAGATAGTCGATATGATTTCAATCTTGAGTTTGTTAAAACTTGTTTTGTAGCTATCCCTCTTTTCAGTCTATACCCAAAGGACTTAAAAACAGCATACTACAGGGACACAGCCACATCAGTGTTTATAGCAGCACAATTCACGATAGCTAAACTGTGGAGCCAACCTAGATGCCCTTCAGTGGATGAATGGATAAAAAAATGTGGCATATATACACAATGGAATATTACTCAGCAATAAAAGAGAATAAAATCATGGCATTTGCAGGTAAATGGATGGAGTTAGAGAAGATAATGCTAAGTGAAGTTAGCCAATGCCAAAAAAACAAATGCTGAATGTTTTCTTGGCTATAAGGAGGCTGATTCATAGTGGGATAGGGAGAGGGAGCATGGGAGGAATAGGTAAACTGTAGATAGGGCAGAGGGGTTGGAGGGGAAGGGAGGGAGCATGGGGTTATTAATGATGATGGAATGTGATGATCATCATTATCCAAAGTACAGGTATGAAGATACAAATTGGTGTGCATATACTGTGTATACAACCAGAGATATGAAAAATTGTGCTCTTTATGTGTAATAAGAATTGTAATGTATTCCACTGTCATATATAAATTAAAAAAAACTTGTTTTGTGGCCTAATATGTGTTCTATCATTAGAATGTTCTGTTGTGTGCTGAAAAGAATATGTATTCTGTTGGTGTTAGATGGAATGTTCCATATATGTCTGTTAGGCCCATATGACCAATAGTGTTAATTCACTATTTCCTTATTGATTTTCTGTATAGATGATCTGTTTATTTTGAAAAATAGGACACCGAAGCTTCCTACGATTATTGTACTTCTGTTCATCTCTTCCTTCAGTTCTATCAATATTTGCTTAATATACTTTGTTGCTCTGATGTTAGAAGTATATGCAGTTACAATTGTGTCCTCTTGGTGGATTGATCTCTTTATCACTTTAAAATGACTTTCTTTGTCTTTCATAGCATGACTTACTCTATTTTGTATGATGTAAGTATAGCTACCTCAGCTCTAATTTGGTTACCATTTTCATGGCATAAATTTTTCTAATCCTTTCCTTTCAGCTTTAATGTTGAAGATGGGCTGTCATAGGTAGCATATAGTTAGGTATTTCTTTTATTAAATCTATTCAGCTACTTCATGTGTTTTGATTGGAGGGTATAATCCATATACATTTTATGTATTTGTTGATAGGTGAGGAATTATCTACTGCCATTTTGTTGTTCATGACTTTTTTATTGTTTGTTTTCTTCCTCCCTTGCTTTTGTTCTGTGTAATTTGATAAATTTTTGTGGTGATATATTTTGACTGCTTTTTCTTTTTATTATATATACTATAGATTTTTGCATATTAGCTACCATGAAGTTTATGTAAAATGTCTTAGACTATTTTTAGTTTATAACATCTTTGATTGCATACTTATACTTCTCTCATATTTTGTTATTGATGTCATAGTTTATATCTGATTATATTGTGTATTCATTAACAAGTTGTTATAATTATAGTTTTTAAAAATATATTTCTAGTTGTATTTGGACCTAATACCTTTATTTTATTTTATTTTTTTATGTGGTGCTGATGCTCAAACTGAGTGCCTCACATGTGCTAGGCTAGGCAAGTGCTCCACCACTGAGCCACAACCCCAGTCAGAGCATAGTTATTTTTAATACTTTGCCTTTTAACCTTTATACTATAGTTGAAAGTGGTTTACATACCACCATTACAGTATAGGGTATTCTAAAGTTCAGTCTATACTTTTGTGTTCATCAGTTTTCTATTGCTGTTACCAAGATACCTGATATGAACAAATTAGGGGAACACACCTTTATTTTGGACTCATGCTTTCAAAAGGTCAGTCCATGGTCAGCTGACTCCATTGCTATGGTCCTAGACAGAACATTATGGTTGAAGAGCATGACAGAGGAAAGCTGCTTGGCTCCTGAGAGCCAGGAAGGAGACAGACAGACAGACAGAGAAGCCAGGGACAAGATGTATAATTCCCAAGGTCACATGAGTAGTTGATCTACTTCCTCCCTCCATGCCCCAACTTCATACAGTTACCATCCAGTAATACATTCAAATTATTAATCCACCAAATGGATTAGCCCACTGATTACATCATTGCTTTCATTATCTAATCATTTTAGCTCTGAACATTTCTGCATGAACACAGGAGCTTTGGGGAAAATACCTCATATCCAAACCATAACACCTTTACCCATGTGTTTTATACTTCCATATATTCCATGTAACTAAATTATGTTCTTTCATTTCAGTTTTGGAAAACTCTCTCTAGTAATTCATATAAGGCAAGTGTTATGTTGATGAACTACCCCAGCTTTTTTCTAGTTTGGGTAAATTTTTATAGCTCCTTTATTTCTAAAGGACAGCTTTAACCAGATGAAGTATTATTTGTTAGCATGGGTTTTTTTTTAGTACTTTTAATGTATCATCTCAATCTTTCCCAGTCTGTAAGGTTTCTTCTGAAAATTTTCCTGATAGTCTTATAGTAATAAATTCTATCAGTAATTTTATGTAATGAATGCATTTCACTCACTGCTTTCAAAATACCATCTTTTACATTTAAGAATTTGATTACAGTGCATCCCAGTGAAGTTTTCTCTGGGTTGAACCTGTTTGAGGATTTTTGATGTTTATGTTCCTGGATGTCCATATTACTCTCTAGATTTGGGAAGTTTTTAGCCATTCTTTCTTTAAATAAGCTTCCTGCCTTTTACCTTATCTTTTTCTAGAACTCCCATAATCTGTATATTATTTATCTTGATGGTGTCCTATCAGTCTCATTTTTAAAATCATTTTTTGGCCTCCTCTGACTAGATAATTTTAAATGACCTGTTCTCAAGTTTATAGATTCTTTCTTCTACTTAACTAACTGTGCTGCTTTTACTCAATTTTGCATTTTATTTCATTCATTATGTTTTTCAGCTCCAGAATCTGTTTCTTATATGATTTCTCTTGTTAATCTTCTTATTTTGTTCATGTATTGTTTCCCTGAATTTGTTGAGTTGTCCATGTTTGTTTATTTATTTATTTATTTTTAGTGTTCTTAAACCAATTATTTGGAAAAAAAAGTCATGCAATTTGTAGAACTCTGTTTCTTTAGGGTTTGTTAATTAGAATATTATTATATTATTTTGATGGTACCATGGTTTCTAAATATTTTTGTGTTTATTAAAGTATTATATCACTTTATTCACATTTGAAGAAGCAGCACCAATGCCAGTTTTTACTGACTGATTTTGGGAGCCAAATGGCTTTCCCAGTGAACCTGATTAGGGATGCTTTAGCTCCCCATACATGCCTGATCCATACCTCTTGTTTTATCTTGGCAGGGAATTCCTAAAATTAGGTGCCTTCTATCTATTTCTCAAAGCAAGCCAAATGCTGAGAAATTATCATTTGTTTTCTCTAGAGTAGTTCACCTAAATGCTTTAATTTGTGTGCCTGCTCACAATCCTGTAGAGTTGGGCTGGGTGTTTATATCTGTGAGCATTCTTCAGAGCCTCATACTTACTGTCATTGGGATAAGGTGCAGGGAACTGGCCATAGGGCAGAGATGAGGTGTAGGGAACAATGTGGGTACCCACCAGTCAGTTGAGGGGGATGAATAGGTAAGGTATTCCAAGCAGCAAGTGGTCAGGTTTCCTGATGAAGTTCACAAAATAATTAGCAGAATTTGTGACCCATTGTTGAGTTCTGAGCCCTGGTTGCTTTGATTCCACATTTGTCTTTCCTGATCCTGGCATCTCCCAACTGCTAAACTGTGCTGATACCCTGAGTATTTTGAGTGGGGCAGTAATGTGGTGGGCAGCATCCAACATGGCTGTGAAACCAAACTATCACTCACCATTGTTGGGAGTCACCCCGGCTCCAAAGATGGCGCTGACCGCACTTCTCTTCCGCTACTAACTTCCCCATGCCCTGAGACAGCAGTGGGAAGAGCTGCCCAATGGTGAGCCCTGCTGACCCTCATGATTCTTACCCACCAATCAGAAAGCGCCCCGTGCCAATACCCTGCTCTGTTGAACCACCCCCAGCTCTATAAATGTGCAAAGCTGTTCCTCAATAAATGGGTACTTCTCTCACGACGAGCCTTGTCCGGTTGTTCTTTCAACTGTGCTCTCTCTTTCCCCTGTGGGAGATATTGTGGTCCATGGGATTCTCTCTTGGCACTGAAGTGTACCTCCTTGATAAAGTGAAATTGTTTTTCTTGTCCTATTCAATGTATCGATGCTCAGGTATGCTGGAATTTCCTCACTAGAATCCCAGACTTCCACATGGGTACTCTTGTCTGTGAGTGGTTGTCAAAATTGGTATTTCTGTATGGAGATGATGGTAGAAACTACTATTTTGCCATCTTTCTCACATCCTTTTGACACTTTAAAATTTAATAAGTCAAATCTTATCCCATTTTCATATTGATTCTTTATTCTCACAGAGAAATCATGTCCCTAAATATGTATGAAACATGAGCACTTTATGATTTTATTTCATTTTCAATCTCTATCAGACAGGTTTCAGGTGCTCTGAAGAGCCTAAGTTCTCTTGAGGTTTTTTTTTTTTTTTTTTTTGGTAGATTTATCCAAGCTCATTGGATTAGGGAATATATGGAAACATGAGGCCAAAGTCCCAGCTAACAATATTAGGGCATATATATTTGACCAAGGAGGACTTTGTGTTGTATATACTCCCTGCAAACCAAGTATATCAGTATATGGTTTATTGTTCATACATAGAAGACATGGCAAAAATCATCTTGTTCTACTTTATCTTATTTCAATTCCTGCCCTCAAACTGTAAGCTTTAATCACACTGAAGATCTTATAATTTCTCCAACTGTGTCCAATGCCAAACTTTGTTATGCCTTTATTATTTTACTTACCTGGATTTGCACACCTAGTTTGTTCTCTCATTTTTCAGTCTTTCTAGAAAATACTTATTCATTTATTAAGACTCTATTTAAGCATTCCTCTATGTAGAGTTCTTAAATGCTTAAATAGTTCTAAGTAGAACTAACTGTTCCCTCCTCTGAGCATTTACTGATCTCAGCTTATCAGAGTCCTTGCAGGAAACTGATAACACATATCAGATATTTAAAGAGTTTATTATCAGCACTATGTACAAAGATATGAGTAGGAATTAGAAAATCCACAAAGATAGATAGTATAGTACCACAGATCTAATAGCAATTGGGTGTATTGCTATTACTGTTCCTGAAAGGGATACCAAGAAGGATATGTGAATAGAATTGACTGATAGGAGACATGTTGTACTTTGGATATGAGGTGTCAAAAGTTTTTGTTTTAATGCAGGAACGTTCAGAAGTTAGATTATGAGAGCTGTAACCTAGTCAGTTCATCCTAGTTTGAGTGGACTGATAACTATAGACAGGCGGGGGTGTGGCTGGAGGAGGTGGGTCACTGGTAGTATGCCATCTTCCTTGCAACCTCTTAAACACACATTCTCCCCTCCACCCCACTTTCCACCTATAATGAGCTCAGCAGCTATCCTCTGCCATTATGTTCTGCATTAGTTTAGACCTAGAGGGATGGAATAAATTGACCATGAATGGAACCTCTGAACCATGAGCCAAAATAAACTTTACCTCTTCTCAGAAATTTTTGTCGGGTAATTTTGGTCACAGCAACATAAATCTGACTAATATAAACCAAGACCTTTGGTTGAGAGATGTAGCCAGCCAGTGGCTACCCTGAAGTAAGGGATCCAGGGAAATAAATTTACTGAGTTCATCTCTCTTGCCCTTAAGACTCTTGCCATTTTCCCACATTCACTAAGCATGTTCAAAAGATAGAGGGCAAGAGAGGCCATTGGTACCTCTGTGTAGGTCAGCCTTCCAGAGTTCAGAGCATGATGGATTATGGTAAAGGGTAAATAGGCGGGAACAAATGGAAGCTATCTGGCACAACTAATTACACTATTTTTCTTGTAATTGTCTTCTAGCTTTATTGAAGTATACAATTGACAAAAATGGTTTATATTTAAGGTATACAATGTGATGATTTGATATACATGGATCCTAAAATGATTACCACAATCAAGCTGATTAACACATGTATCACCTCAAAAGTACTATTTACTTGTGGTAAGAACTTGTGGTAAGATCTACTGTTTTTGCAGATTTCGGGTATACAACTATTAACTAGATCTACCATCTATACATTAGATCCTCAGTACTTATTCATGTTATAGCAGAAGTTTGTATCCTTTGATTGTTATCTCTGTTTTTTCCTTGTGTTTGCAACTCTCTTCTGTACATTGCATCACTATGTTTGTACTTTTACTTCCTATTTTGCTCCTAGCACAGAATAGGCACTCAATAAATGTATGTGAATGTGGTGGATATGGGAGTTTGGCTGAGTTGCATCTAATAAATTAATAAATACCTAGATATCAGCCAGGTGGGTAATGAAGATATAGGAAAATGCCAATCATTATTAGAAAATTGAATGCATATTACTCAGTCTTAATACTTTATATTCATGAGGTCTGAAATCTCAATGAGAAAGCTTATTTACTCATTGTACTTTTAAATTCAAACTAGATTTATGTCTACCAAGAAGCCCATCTTGAGTTGTATTATAGCTACTTGGAACTTTTCTTGTATGTTAGGGATTAAAGGAATATGATGGGTTTTGCGATCCAATAGTTATAGTCTCTATTAGGGTGCTTGAGCATTGATGGGGGTAATAGAAGAATAAACCCCTGCTATAGATTTGACCACTGAATTTCTTCAATGACTGGATTTTAAATACCTTTATAGAGTCTCAGCCACAGGGGTCATATCGTATTTAAATTTAGTTTATAATTATAAATGATAAAAACAAAAATTTACATGGAAAAAGTATTCAGAGTATAATCATGGCACATATGAATAAGTTTACTTGGTCATAATTGGGTACTCATTGAATATTAGTAGAATGAAGGACTGCAAATGTACAGATGAGCTTGAGATATACATATATGGGGTGAAAAAGAGTATAAGTCTCACTTTCTATAGCAGGAAGTCAAAAAGACAATGGCTAAAATTGAAAAAAAATCAAGAAGTAGCAATATAGAATATTATTTAAATATCCAGACATAAATACTTAGGAATTTGATTTTTAAAAGGTAGAAATTATTGTCTTTTGGGGACATAAAATGGAAAACCAGGGAATTGATTTTTAATACACTTTATTTTTTAACTCTTTAAGCTCCTTAAAATTTTCTTTACAAGCACATGAAACATTTATTCTTTTTATTCTTATGGTGCTAGGGATCAGACCCCTGAGCTCATGCATGCCAGGCAAGTGCTGTACCACTTAGTCACATCCCCAGCCCATTTTTCTCTGTTTTGTTTTGTTTACTTAGTTTCCTAGTTTATCTCCACTCTCCCTCAGTTGTATAAATCTCCTTTAAATATATTCAGAAACATAATAATGTTGCCTCCTTGAACAAGTCTCTCCTCTAGAGTTCTATCTTGCCTCAGTATGGAGAAATTTTTCCTGAGCCTGATGTTTATCTCTTGTATTGTGATTTCCGTTTACTACCATCTTGAGTATTATGCATACTCTATCTTTATTAATTCCTCTGTTTTTTGAATCCTGTATTTTCTTTCTTTTTTTGATTGAGTTCATCCTTCAGCGGTTTGTTGAGAAAGGGGACATAGAAAGTATATATTTATGTACTTTTAGTTTGTTAGTTTCTGAAAAAAAAAGTTTTAGTCTGCCCTCACACTCAGTTGACTCTTTGTCTAGTGATAGAGTTTTAAGTTGGAAATAATTTTAGGGCATATTTCTAATTTTTTCTTAGCTTCCAGGGGGTCATTATTGAGAATTCCATGAACTTCTGTCTAGAAGTTCATGGGATCTTCTCTCTGTATTCAATATTATGAAGATTCATGGTGATATATCTTATTTGGGTCTATTTTTACCTATTTGTGCTGGTCACTCATATCCCTTTCAGCCCTCAAACTCATATTTATTACTTCTGGGAATTAAAAAAAAAAACCTATTTCAGTGAGGATTTAATTCTCCTTTTTTTCCCCTTTCTTTTCTTTTCCCAAAATGGATGTTGTAATTCTGGGACAATTCTGATTTTCTTACATTTTTCTGTTCTATTTTCTATCTCTTTCTTTGCTCTTAGTAGCTGAATGATTTCCTGAATTTTATCATTCAACTGTTCTGTGGAACTTTCTATTATTTTCTCTTAGTTTTAATTTCTAAGAGTAATTTAAAATTTCCTAATATTTCCTTTTTAGTAGCTTCCAGTTCTTGGTTGCTGGATTTAAAAAAAACCCTAACATTTCTCTTTTTAAAAGTTTTTAAAAAATATTTTGTTTTAGTTGGATACAATACCTTTATTTTATTTTTATGTGGTACTTAGGATAGAACCCAGTGCCCTGCAGATGCTGGGTGAGCCCTCTACCACTGAGCTAGTACCCCAGCCCCAAAACCTCATATTTCTTTGGGAATATTTATTGTGGTTTTATTGATGTTTTTGTCTCCCTATATTTCATATGCTTCCTAAATCAACAATAGGAAAAGTTGGATGTTCATGTTTGTCTTATCCCTTGCATATTTATTACAGTATTTCTTAAATATCTAGTGTTCTATGGATTTCTGCACATATTTAAGAGAGAAACATTAAAAGAAATTGTTGGAAGCTTTGTTTAGGTGGTTGGGGTTTGAAATCTATGGGCTTCACCATTGAATATTCTAACTTAAGCTATTTAGTTGAGAAATCCCCAATGTCAATACATGATATTACTTTGTGGATGACTCAAATTCTTCATTTGGAGTTCTTAAAACCTGTCTTACTAAAAAAAAAATCCCATACCATTGTTTAATTGGGGTTTTAGAAGGAAATGAAGGTAGGGAAAGAGTATTTAATCCTCCACTTATCCAGAAATGGAATGAGCATTCATATCATTGGCAAATTCATAAGAGTGCTGATGGAAGTGGTATCCTCATGAGTATTGAGTACATCCTTTAGGAATTAGTACTTCCAGGGAAAACATGGACCAGTTCTTCTGAAATGGTCGACAATAGTGTCCATGGTTGGAGTGATAGCTCAATGTGAAGGCTTGATTCCAGAACTTCTAGAAAGAGACTAGGACATAGGTCCTAGTTTCTAATCAGAAGATCAAAAAGATGGTGATGAAAGAGAGAGTTTGGTTTCTAGAAGATCCTGAACTAGGAAAAACAAAAGCCAAAAACTTGAGGACTGAATGTAGACCATGACCAAGTCCTTAGCATTCAACCTCTACTATGATTTTTTCTTACTTAAACACTGATGGTAATTTTCATCACAAAGAAAAAGGAAGTCTTGCTCTATGATGACTACTAGACCTGTAGTGTAGTCACTGTCCTTGGTTTGTTCGATCAACTTTCACTGCTACTAGTTTCACAAAGTTGGTCCTTTGGGGGTTCACAGTATTATTTGTGGACTTGTAAGATGGCATTCCTAAATCAGATACAGGTACTGTGGATATAGATTCACAACATTGATCTTTGTAATGTTTTACATGTGCAAATAAGACAAGCTTTATATATTTTGTAACTCAATAAACATATAATCATTTAGGTAATAATAATAAGTTATCATGTGTTGGGTGCTTACTACATACCAAGCCAGTACACAAAGTGTTATATGCAATATATTATTTTATTTAGTGTCTACAAAAACTTATTAAGTTGGTACTATTTTTATTCCCATTTTACAAATTAGAAAACTGGCTGTGAGGGAGGATGATACATGCATCAAGGAAACATGTCCTCAGATCTTTTTGATTAAGAGACCTATGTACATAAGCATTGAAATATAGTGCTTGATTTATTTTAAGGGACTGTATTTATATAATTTTTCTTGCTATAACAAATATCTGAGGCTATGAACTTTATAAAGAAAATGGGTTTATGTAGCTCACAGTTTTGGAGGCTGAAAGCTCAAGATTGGATGGCCCCATCTGTTCAGCTTTGGTGAAAATCCCATTGGCTATGTCACAGTATGGCAGAAGAATGGAATGGGAATTGACCATGTGCAGAAGGGGCCAAGTTCATGGGGTGGCCTTGCTTTGTAACAACCTATTCTCATAAGAGCACACTCACTATGTGAGACTAGCATGAATCTCTTCTGAAGATGATGACCCCAAGACCTAATTTCCTTGCACTAGTCCTCACCTCCTAAAAGTTCTACAACCTCAACTCCACCACACTGGGGACCAAGCTTCCAGCACATGAACGTTTGAAAGGACACACTTAAATCATATCCAAACTATAACAGGGACTGATTGAACCTAGCACACTCATGGAATTCCATCCCTTAACTAAATTTGTAAAATACATATCTTATCAGGCCATGGTTGAGGTTTTGTTCCAAACTATCTCCCCATGGGTCATTTTGATGGGCTCCCAACAAAGTCAGTACATTTTACATTTGGTATGCTAGCAACCCCCAAGGACTTCTAACATTTCTTTGGATTCTCATATGATTTTGGAGGGATCACCCTACACTTCTTCAACCTAACTCACATCTTCATCAACGTAGAATAGAAAGCTAGTCTTTTAAGTTGTCTCTTGAAGTACAGGAAGCTGGCTCCAGCTGAGTTTGACTCTTTGTTTGCTTAATATCAATCCTTGATGCAAACTCTTAGCTAGCACTTCTTGGCTGTTTGACTTCTGACTGCAATGCCACCTGTTCCTAAGTGAAAATTTGCTCCACTCTCCTATCACAAAGACCTCTATTTCAGCATCTCTATTGCCACCTTCTGGAATGGGGCAGCCCTCCATCAGCTAGATATCTAGATAACTAGTAGCTAGAGGCAACATCCTTTTAGCAGCAGAGCAGGCTGTTCACATAACATCTGAACAAGTAATTAGCTCTTTCAGTTCTAACTTAATCAGGACTCCCAGCCCCCACCCCATACAACCTAAGAAGAAGGAATCATTTGGGGACCTTAGTTCCTGTATAGCCCAGTTCTAATTCCCACTAAAAGACTTGTCGCTTATGATACAGTTGGATTTGAGCTATTGTAGGCTGAGCAAACTTTCTAAATCTTTGTCATTTTGGGAAGACTGTTGAGGTAAATGGTTGGTGGAGATAAAGGAAAAAGACAAGTTCAGGTAGTCAAGAGATAAGACATATATAATTTCCAGAGTTTAAAGGAATGCTATGGCTCAGAAAGAAGGTCATACTAGTCAAGGATGGAATGATGAGAAGATAGAAGTTGAAGGCAAAAACTGGACAATGAATATTGCTTTTTCCTCATTAGATTTTATGGTGACCTCTGGCTAAGTCTGAACAACAGTGAGCCACTTACACAGCTGGACTCTCCTGAAGTTTCCATCCTCCTTATTTTGCCCTGGTGGATTCTATCCTTAGCCACCATGGGCTGGGTGACCTCCAGTCCCTTGTCCCCAGGCTTAAGAGTCTTGGGCAGACCAAATGGAACATTCATGTGCAAGGTTAGCGATATAAATCAAGTGGGGAAAAATCCATTTTGGTGTGGTCATTTTGTCAACTCTTATTATTTCAGTTCAGCATGGCTGCATATATAAATCTCCTTTAAGGAACCAGAAAAGGAATATGTGAAATAACATTTCTAAGAGACATGGTCACTTGCTTCTATTAATAATTACTACTTGCAAACCTGGAAGTGCTTAAGATGTTCATATTTTTTGAACGATTGACTGGCTCCTTTATTTATACATAGAAGAAAAAAAGCCAAGTGGGGAGAGGAAATCGTCTGTTGCTACAGAAACGTGAAAGTCACATTTTTGGCACTGTTCCCTAGTTTATGTCATTCTGGGGAATGTGCTAAAGGCCATGATTTTCCAGAGGGAGCAGATATTTTTTTTCATAGCCGGCTGTTTGTGGGTACTTATTGCCCCTTCTGAAGTCAGGCCAAAACCAAGCTGGTCCTCTTTCTGCCTTGTTTGGCAGGACCAGGCCAAGCCCACTTTGAAGCAGGAGTCCAAAATTTTTGCTGGTCACTGTTCCTGGCCGCACCCTGCACCCTCTTATACCTTCTAAATTGTTTCTTCAGGAGTCTCTCAGCTCCTTGGCCTTTGCATAGGCTGCTGGGAAGGTTAGTTTTCCCCTGCTGTGTGGAAGCACCAAGGGCTGCCAGGGGTCTGTGTGTGTAGGGGCCGACCCTGAGCTGACTCCTGAGGTAGACCACAGTACCGTGTGGGTTGGAGCTTAGACCCAGCTGTTCTCATTCCTTCTTATTTCCTAAATGGTTCCAGAGCAAAATGAGCCAAAGACCCCATTGCCATCTGGGAGTAGTTTCTATCCCTACCCCTTTCTCTCTTGCCCAGCCAGGTCTCTGCTCCTGTATGGAGCTTTCCAGAGACCCTTTGAGAGCCACTTGTTATGGTCTTTAATCCTTTACTTGGATTTTATCTGGCAGTTTGGGTCTGGGTCATACCAGGTCACCCCTGGGTTCTCTTTAGTTCTTTCATCTCTGCAACACATAGGCAGACACATGAAATTCAGGATCATTCCCATATTCATGTCTTGATTATCACCATAATAAACACCTGTTTTGTCATGTGGGCTCACAAAAAAGTTATCACTGGCTCCCTGTTGTATCCTCATGTGGTTCAGGCCTCTCTGTTTAGCTTTCAAGCCTCTGTAAGACTTAACTGAAACTTTTATCTCCTACAGTTCCCAAAACTTGTTCTTTATCCCATTTTATAAATGAAAAACTAATTCAGGGCTGGAGTTGTGGCTCAAAAGTAGAGCGCTTGCCTAGCATGTTCGAGGACGTGAGTTTGATCCTCAGCACCACATAAAAATAAATAAATAAAATAAAGATATTGTGTCCAACTACAACTAAAAAAATAAATATAAAAAAGCTAATTCAGAATTATGAATATTCGTGTAAGCATTTATGCCAAGCATAAATATGGCCTAAAGGAAGATGCAATCAATCATGCCCTAGGGAACCAGAGAAGCCCTCAAAAATGATATGAAACTTCAAGCTTTGTCTTAAAAGTTCAAGAGGAGTTCACCAGGAAAACATGGTTCAGTCAGGAGGAGAAGGGTAGTTTTCTGGATATCTGCAGGACTTTGACCCTTCTCTTGGTGGGGTGGCCGGAGTTTTTCCTATAACTTCATTATACTTGATCCTGTCATAAGTTTCCTTGGGGCCAACCACATTAGGAGCTTAAGCTCAGAGAAAGGATCCCAGCACAGAATCACTTCTCCTAGAGCATCAGCAGTAAGGGCAGGTCCTTACAATATCTAGATCAATTCATTTGTTTTGCTGATGAAGAATTGAAAAACCTAAATGATGAAGAGAATTGCTTAATGCTACTCAGCTAGTTAGCAACAGAAGTAGAATTAGACATAGAGGACTCCTGGACTATCATTTTAGGATTTTCCCCTAGTAGGTTCCTTTATGGCCTTAGCATGTCCCAATTGTCCCTTTGATCTTTCCCTGTGAGATTATATTCCTTCTCTGGATCTTAATTCTCAGTTTCCCCATCTAAAAGTTAGTGGGACTTAACTAATAGGCTCATCTTTCTAGACTTTCTCCAGAAGGCACTAGTTTGTACAGGAGTTTTACCTTTTTGTACATTTGCTAGAGTGGAGTGCAAGAATCTGGTCATAGCTGCTGCAAAGTGATAAAAAACCAGAGTGGGCTCTGAGACTCTGAAGTCTTCCCTACTGGCAAGGAAATAGATGAACATTCCAGGTGCCCTTCTATTTGTGATATGATCAAACAGGCCTAATTTTGGGATAGGGGTAGTTCTCACAGAAACTTAGAGATTATCTGAATCTGCAACCCAGGTCTTCTAACTCCAAACCCAGTACTTTCTACACATCCATACTGCCTCATTGAGCTGGTTATATCCTGACCAGAGAGTTCCCAAAAGAGTAAAAGCTCAAGGAGTCTGTATGTTACAAAGAGAGTTCAGTTGCAACGTGGGCCAGAATGTTTGCAGATGGTCATTATGAGGGTGAGATTTTGAGAGAAGAGGAGGGTACAGTTGTTTCTTTAGAGCCTATTTAGATATTTTGGAGATTTCCTTGGGTCTGAACCTCAAGATGAGTGAAGGTTCAGGGACTACTTATTCCCACTTTGCTTCCTTCTAATCACTTCCTGTTCATAGTGTCTCTCTTGTCATCTCTTCTTTCCTCTATTTCTAACCCATCTTCTTCACTCATAAACAGAGATCATTAATCTCTAGGCTGGTTCACCTCCATTTTTTTTTCAACCATCCTTCATAGTCACTTTAAAAGGAGCAAAACATCCTATAAACCACTTTTGCATTTGCTTTTAATTTCTTGCTGTTGGAGATTAATTGCTTTTGTGGCCTCCCAGAAGGCTCTGGTGGGGAAAGGAAACAGCTAAAGGATAGCTTCTTTCTTAATGAAAATGAACTTGGCTTATATAGGCTACCTCTCATTCATCAGTATTTATGCCAATATCTTTTATTCTTTACATTGGTTCAAGTGGTCTTCAAGCTATTGGTTCTTCTTCCCTGTGGGTATAGTAGGTCCTTTTTTGGAAGGTGGGAGAGATAAGGAGTTTGGTTTTGAACATGTTGAATATGAGATGTCTGTTTGACATCTGAATGGAGATGTTGAATAAGCAATTGAATATATTAATCTGAGATTGCAAAAACAGTTTTGACTGGAGATAAAATTTGAGAGTCTTTGGCAAATAGATGGAATTATAAGCCATCAGAACTGATGAGAAAAATAGAGACAAGTGTAGAGAGAAAGGAGAGTCCTGTGAAACTTATTAGTTCCTGGTCTTTCAAAGAGCTGAAAAGTAGGGGAAACTGGGCTCATCTCCTGGGAAGAAACATCTTTGCTTTTTTTTCCAAGATTGGTATTTTGATTTCTTAGTGTGGTAGTGGAAAAAAGCTAGGCCACTGTTTCTTTATTCACCTTGAATAAGGTCACCCATATGTTCTGGGCCTGTTTTCTTACCTATATAATGGCTGGATGGGATGGTGTTATCTTCTAAAATAGTTTATCTTAAAGCGTATGTTTTAAAGAAATTGGTAAAGTACTGCTATTATGTGCCATTTGAATGACAAGTATGACAATATACTTGGAAAGTGAAAATCTTATGCAAGTGATAATTGCTATTGATATAATTGTATCCTACATTATCTACTTATTTGTAGGATTTTGATGTGTAAATACCATTGACCTGGGGAATCAGCACATCAAATTTCCTCTTGTGGCTCTATCTCTGAGTAACTTTGTGATCTTGAATGTGACCCTTCCCTTTTCTGGTCCTCAGTTTTTACATGTATAAAATGAAGGGCTTTGGTTACTGCTGGTGATTTCATTATATTTTAAATCAGAGACGCTCATTTTAGAAATGAAAATGGCGTGGCTTCTCTGGCTGAGAAAAGCAAGTTAGGTGGATGGGAGGAAATAGAAGCTCAGGTCACTTCAGAGTCATCCTTTGAGCTACTTCTAGAACCCTAGGGCACCAAGGAATGCAGTTTGATCTTTAGGTAACTGATCTCTCAAAGTCCTTTTAATTCTGATATTGTGTAGTTTGAGGATTCTCTTGGCATTGGTATGAAGTCCAGGGTTCAGCAACTTTTGCTGCACAGGGAAAGATAGTAAATATATTAGGCTTAGTGGGCCACTATTGTCTCTGTTACTGTTGCTGTTGCTGCCGCCGCCACCACCACCACCTCTTCCCACTTCTTTTTCTAAATCCTATTAAAATGTTTATTTAAAAAAGAGGAAGGATTCTTAATGCATAGGCAGTACAAAAACAGGCTATGAAAAAAATGCAACCTGTGAGCCATAGTTTTCTGTCTCCTGAATAATCTGTGGTGTGACCCCAGCACTGCACCCACCCCCCCCTTACAATTGACCAGGCATACGGTGGGGAGAGTGAGTGTAAGCTATCCTCCACCCCCAACAGAACCTGTGTATAGCCTGTAGTTTCCAGAGGGCTCTTGCCTAGGCCTGGAAGTGGAGGTAGGTTCAGGTCATAGGTGGAACCTGAGCCTCAGTCCCATCTGGGGTCCTGCTTGAAGAAAACTAGCTCCCCTGCCCCCAACAACCCCCTTGGCTGAGCTAGACCATTTCATATGCATACAGCCTCAGGGAAAGCACAGCTAGTAACAGTGGCTCAAGATGGCTCAGGGCCAACAAGGGTGGTGCTTTGTTGCAGACACAGCTGGGAGGGGGTGGGGGCAAAGGAGATCATCCAAACATCAGAGTCCAGGCTGAGAGGAGGGGAGGCCTAATTGGGATCAGATGTCTCTGTAGAGCAATAACACTGCCACCTGGTTATGAGCATCTTAGCTTTGTAGAACCCAAAGGGCTTTTCCAGACAGCATTTAATTCATCTTCACTGTACTCTTGGGAGAAAAGAAAGAAGGGGAGGAGGTTTAGCCCCAGTGAGGAAGAAAGAGCTCTGACTTAGGAGTCAGGAGCCACAACTTGATCACTGATTTGTTGGGTAATCTTTGACAGGTCTCTTTCTCTCACTGGGTCTCCCCACCTCCCTTTTTTTTTTTTCATTTCTCAAGTGGTTGGTAGGACTGCACCTGGTCAGTGGTTCCTGAAGTGTGATTCCCCAGATCAGCAGCAGCAGTATCACCTGAGAACTTGTTAGAAATGCCATTCTCAGGCTTCATCCTGCATCTAGTGAATTGGGCAGTCTGGAGTTGGGACCTTTAACAAGACTTCCAGGCAAAGAGAACCACTGGAATGGAATCATCTAAGGTCTTCCTAATTTTGATTTTCTGATTGTGTGGGATAGTAGGTATAAAATACATTTTATGCTGTACCCTGTATATTTCAGGTATGATGATGGTAGTGGAGATGATGATAATGATGAAATAATGTTCCTGTTGAATTTATGCCATGCCTCCAAAGCCAGGTTCACCCCAGAACTTTTTACCTCTCATCCCCTATAAAGTGTTTCTCAAGGTAGGTGAGACAGAGAGCTACCCTAAGGAGCTCTTAAACACTGTATGAAGTAGGTAGGTTTAAATAAGTCACACTATTTCACACAGTTGTGAGAGAATTCACAGTATGACTTTTGAAGAAGCAAAGAATAGGCCCGAGTAGTATTAAAGATTCAGGGGGAGGGAAAGCTCATTGTGGGCTGGCCAGTTGTGTCATTGGAAAGAATTTCTAGTATTATGGTGGTGGGGGGGGGGTCTTGAAGGATAGTGGGGATTTAAACACTTTCAGGAAGGTGAGAGGATATTAGGGAAGAATGTGAAAGAGAGACATAAAGGTAGAAAAAATAGTATATGTAGCACATGACCTTGCCTTTTATAGTATTAAAAATTAGAGGAATGCTTATATTTTTCTAGGGTTTTGGGTGATTCTGTGGGCATTGGCTATAACTTCTTCTTACTTTGGAAAGCATAAGAGAAAAAATTAATATGGATGACAATACAGGGGGAACCTAGACTATGTCCTAGAATTTAAACATCAAGTCATTCAAAAGCATTTTGACTTTAGTAAAAATAATGATTTTAACACACTTTTCAAGGAATCTCAACACTCTGGACATTATGGTTGAATAAATGATTTATATAAAGGTACCATGAAAGTTAATGACTGTGTTGGGATTGGAACTCAGTTTGGACTTTTAGTCCAGTGTGTTCCACTTGTAATCTATATTTGCTATGAGGCTTCTGGACTGGAGCAGTTTGGCCAAAGTACAGAGGTTAGAAGGCATGTGTCTGATGTGTAGCTGGAAGGAGGCTAGGGCAAATTACTAAGAATGTGGAAAGACAGACTATAGCTTTTGGATTTTTTTTTCCCTGTATGTAATGGGATGCTACTGAAGGTTCTGGAGCTAAGGCGTGGCATCACCTGTGACTTAAGAAGAATAGTCTAATAGGGTAGTGCAGCAATACTTTATGGACTGAAATGGGACAGTACTTGGAGGGAATAAAGCAACTCAGAAGTAACCCATATTGTAGGCTGGAAATACCAGACTCATTCCCCCTACTCATGCCAGAGTACATCTGTATTTTTTTTAATTAAAAATTCTTTTTAGTTGTTGATGGACCTTTATTTTATTTATTTACATGCTGTGCTGAGAATCAAACCCAGTGCCTCACACATGCCAGGCAAGTGCTCTACCACTGAGCCACAACCCCAGCCCTACATTTGTATTTTTAATAGAATAAATGGTTTAGCTTCAAAATCCAGCTTTTCTTCTGGAATTTCAGCCATCAGTGATGGGGATATTTTGGAGCCAGAGCCTTCCTGGCCCTGGGACATAAGGCTGTGAAGGAGATCTATTCCCTGGACTGCACTTAGACCAGACCTTGCTAAAGCCCAATGCTGCTCTCTCCTCTCTGGTTTCATTTTACACTCAGATTTCTATGTGTTATGAGTCCTGGGCCCACAGTGTATGGAGTACCTGGCTCTTCCCTTCACTCCTCTCACAAAGTTCCAGGTCACTATATCAATTGTATCACCCACTCAACTCCATACGCCCTTGCTACAACCAAGGGCCTCCTAGTTGACAGCTTCTAAAAACCCACTCATACCCATTATCTCATTTGGTTCTCACAACAGTCTTGTGAGGTAGGCAGGACTTATTATACTCCTAATTTAATGGGATGAAACTGAAGACCAGAGTGGGGGAAGTAACTTGGTATGCAGTCAGTGACTGGCAGAGCCCACTTCTTCTGCCTTCCAGGCAATTTTCCATGCTTCCACTTGTGCTGTTGGGGTTGGGGTGATCATTTTTATGAGCATACTGAAAGTCCTCTCAGATTTCACACAGGGCCCCAACTGAGGTGTGGAAGCAGGTAGTCAGGAGACCAGAGTTCTCTTCATTTCCAGTCCAGGGGCCCTCCCTCAATACCATGCTGCTTCTCTCCACATTGGTGGGGAAACCCTCACCCTGCCCGCCCACAGACTTGTGCCCTCCCTCTGTCTGATGCCAGTGACACTCTGGGTAAAAATGCGTCACCTTTGCCTGCAGCCTGCTATGTTTTCCTTTTGCCATCCTTTTCAATCATCCTGGATAGGTGGAGCAAAGGTATGGCCAAGGGGCTCTTCTTCCTTGGGCTACCCCAAATGGTGAGGCTCACAACCCCAGATCTTCCTTGGGCAAAAGCACAAGAAGCTAATCTTTGACTCAGAGGCCAGGTCAGCACTACACACAGCAGCCTTTAAAATATGGATGGCACAGGGTCTTTGGCTGAAGCTGCTTTGGCCGAACCTTTCCAGGGCTCTGACTGGGTCTTCAGTGTGAGCCAAAGGCAACACCAACCAGAGTAGCATCAGCCCGGCTTTCAGAGTTCATACAGTGTCATGCTGTCTAGATTTTCATCATGAATGTTCCCGAGACTCAAACGCAAAGGGAATTGGGTTGATTTCAACTGGAAAATATTCCTGCCATCTCAACGTTCTCTGGAATAACCTGCTTGCAGCTGTCACGGGGCGGCCCCCTCCCTGTAGTGCGTGGCTTTTCCAAGGCTCAAGCTCCAGGGATCTGGAGGGGAAGAGGAGGAGGGGACCAGATTCTATACTGTGCCCCCCCCCCAGCCTGGCTGGTTGCTTGCATTTTTCAGGCCTGGAACTGAGTGAGTCTCTGGGGCTGGGGGTGAGGGTAGGGGAGAGGGATTCGTGGAACAGGCCCTTGCAGGGTGGATCCCTGCTTGCAGCTGGTTGCACTTCTTTTACTGACTGGCTTCCAACAGGAAGTCATCATCTTCTGATGGAAAAGCATATTCCCATGGACAGAGATTCTAATAGTCTGATGGGCAGGAGACCTGGGTTTAGGTCCAGGATCTGCCATCAACTTGCACTGTGGCTTTAGGCAAGTCAGTTATCACCTTCCTGTGTCTCAGCTTCTTCCATTTAAAGTGGAGTTACTAATACCTGCTTCTCACATCTATGGAGTGAGAATAAGGTTTGGGGGGAGGCATTGATGAATGGGCTAGCAGAAATGAAAGGATGTTAGGAATTTATTCTTATCTTTTCGCAGACCCAGGGAACAAAGCTAGTTTTTCCTTCTTTTCTTTCCTGCTGTCCTGTGATATTGGTAGAAAGGCAGGGTATGAGAAAGTCTCCAAGGATTTAGATGGTCAGAGGGCAAGGGGAAAATCAGAGTTTAGCCTGATAAGAAAGTGGCAGTACCCAAAAATCTTGTCAGGGAGATGTGGAAAGCCAGCTAGATGCAAATTTTGTTGATAATGGGGGAAAATATTGGGACAGGGATGAAACTTGGGGTGCCAGGAAGGTAGAGAGTGCCAAGGACAAATTTTATTGCCTCTTACCATTGTACCAGGGATTGGTGCTAATCCTACTTTAGATATTACCTTCATTAACCGCCTGGGTAGCCAGACTCTTTTGCCTAGATTTGGTATCTGCAAGCCCCTGATTTCCTTTGGATAATGGTAGGGCTTTGGCTGCATATGTATGAAAGGGGATGTCAATAACAAACAGCCTCTGCCCTGGGATCAGAGCTTATGTTGGTTCTGCCTATCCTCTGGTGTTCGTATCTCTGACTTACCGGCCACCTGAAGTTTAGGAATGTTATTTGGCATGGCAGCCACTAGCCAGACGAATAGCCTGGCACTGCTCATGAGAGGACCTAGATAACAGTATGGATGGCTTGGAGAAGCCCACCATTCCTAAGAGAACTCAGCTCATATCCTACTAAGAGTAGAGTAAATTACTCCTTTTTATTAGGGCTCTTTATGGAGAATTTTTTTAAAAAGAAAGAAAATCTGGGAAAGAGTGATTGGACTAAGCGTGCATCTGATGATTACACACTTGCCTTTGCAGTGAGCTGAAACCCTACTGGTTATCCTCCAGCTTCCTGTTTCATGGCCCTTTGTACCTAGGAAAGAGTACCACAGCCATTCTTTGACTCGCACTCCCTAGTACTGTAGAGAGTAGCACAACAGGAGTTTATTTTTATGTTTACTTTTTTTAAAAAATGCACATAATGATGAGATTGTTGTTACATGTTTGTACACGTACACAATATAACAATGGAATTTGGCCAATATCATGCCCCAGTTTTCCTCATCCCTCTCTGACTCTCTTCCCTTGCTCCCTTTCCTCTACTGATCTCCCTTTGATTTTTAAGAGATCCACTCCCACTTTACAATAGCAGTTATTATACCCATTTGATACACACAAAAACTGAGTGTCAGCCAAATAAACGAATGGGCAAGGGCCTGTAGTTATTAAGTGATAGTGTCTGGTTGAGAGTGGAAAAAAACTGGGAACATCCTTGACTCCTTTCTATTTTCAGTTGACAGACAAGTCTGGGTTATTCTCTTCCCCACCTTGACCTCAATCAGTCTGCTGCTGTCCATCATTGACATCCCCACTGTAGCCCTAGCCCTCTAGTTCATCTTCCACATTGTAGTCAAAGTGATCTTCCCGACATGCAAAGCTGATTGTGACATGCTCCTGCTTAAAAACCTTCTAACTGCTCTTAGGTTAAAGAACAAGCTCTTGAACCTGGACTATGCAGTTTCATATGGTCTGTTTAACTTAGTTCTCCATCCCTATCTCTTCCATCTCCTTCTTGCATTCTATTTCCCCACTAAGTAAACGTTTTCAGGTCTTTGAAGATTGTTGGCCTTATTCTGACTCCAGTGTGTGTACAGGCTAACCCCTGCCTACCATGCTCCATTCCACACTCCTCTTAGAAAACTCCTACTTGTCCTTCAAGGTCTAGTTCCTGCATTATCTTCTCTGGGAACCTTCCCCTAACCTCCATCCTTACCCAGGCTGGGTTAGATACCCCTTCTCTAAATTTCTATGGTACACAAGACTTGCTTGTTAAGATAACTTTGATTATTTATATTATAATCATCTGTTAACTTATCTTTTACATTAGATTATTAATGCTATAAGATCAAGAATCTTGTCAATTTTAAGGCTTTACCATGTCTTCAGCACCTGGTACAGGGCTTGGCACATGATGAGTGTTTACAGATATTTCTTGATTAGTTGCATGAATGGATGCACAAACAAATGGAAGAACAAGTGAATGATGGATCCCAGGTCACTCACCTTATAACCTGACCTTTTATTTAGACACAATATATTTAAATATTTGAATACAAAGACAGTCACATAACTTTCAGATTATCATTCTTATTGAATATTTAAAGCATTTTTACTACTTATAGGGCCTTAATCTTGAAGAAAGGGGCCTGGCATTTGCTATGTACCAGGCATGCTACTTAATGATCTATATACATTCATTCATTTATTCCTTCATGGTTAGGAATGAATACCTACTCTATGCCAGTAGAAACTATTAATACCCTGTATTTATGGATTAGGAAGCAGATCAGAGAGGCTAAATCACTTGCCTATGATCACACAGCTATATATTGGTAGAGCTGGGATTTGAACTTAAGCTTGTATGCTTTAAAACATAGTTTTGTATTGCACTGGCCTGGACTATGGTTATTTGAGAACAGAACCTTCTCCTCTATTTGCCACATTATAGGGTACACAAGAATAGTTTAACCCTTTGAACAATAATCTTATAGAGAGCTCAGTAAAGTGCTAGCTTTTCAGGGGCCAACAGTTTTCCAGAAGGGGATCCATTTCTTTGACTGCCTCATCTTAGTCCTCTTTTCCAGGTAACTGAAATGGATATCTATAATGCAAGCTGGTATAGAGAAATAGGTAGTGCTAGGAAACACCAAGTTTGAGCACTATCTGTGGGTCAGCTGAAGAGGATAATTTGGGGCTGCTTCCCTCAGGCTGTGAGGATAAGAATAACATTCTCCGTGATTATGACAATGTTCCTCAGTTGTATAAGGCATTGCAGTTTACAGATCGTGTGTGTGTGTGGTGCTGGGATTGAACCCAGGGCCTTGTGCATGTGAGGCAAGCACTCTACCAACTGAGCTATATCCCCAGCCCCCCAGATCACTTTTATGTCTCCAGTTTACCTTAAAACTTAGAACTTCTGTATTCAGTTGATCAAGAAACATGCTTAATGATCATGTCACTTGGTTAAAGTAACACAGAAATGGGACTTGTAAATTCCCAACTCTGAACAACACTACATCAACAACAGTTTTATTGTGCTTATGATAATTTTCTGAGGAGATAGGCTGTTTCTTGCTTCTATATGTGTGTTATGGGATAGGTAGTGGAACAAGCTAGGGACTGCTTATAAACCATTTATGAGTTTTAGACTTTCTTTGCTTTGTGAGCTATAGTTGGCACTTGTTCAATATTAGTTCTCCTCTTCTTCTGTAGTAAGGAACATTTTAACTGGACACAAGGCTTCCCAAATCAAGGCTGTATTTCTAAGCCTCTCTTGCATCTAGTTGTGACTGACTATGTTCTGTTCAGTGGAAATGATGTATACAAATTTCAGGTTTTGCTTTTTCACTTCCCCTTTTCTTTTTACTGCTGATTGGAACCTGGTGCAGTGGTAGGATCTAGGGCTACATGCTAAGAATGGTAACACAACCAAATGGGAAGCTTGGTTCTCAACAGTAGTAAGTCAACACTCTGTTTATTAATTCAATGAAAGTATGGATGACTAATAAAGGCAAGATACTCTTTTAGGTACTGGGGATAGGGCAGTGAGCAAAACACTTCCTTCCCAGCATGGAGCTTAACTTGTGGTTGGAGAGTGTAAGGAGACAAACAAGTAAAACGTAGTGTGTTAAATGGCGTTCAGTGCTAAGAAGAAAAAATAAAGCAGGGACAAGGGATAAATTATATGTATGAAAATTATAATTTCAGACAGGATTTGGGAATCAGAGTGACATGATATGAGCCTTTATCCCATAAAGGATAAGGGAAAATGAGAAAGGGCAGAGACTTAGGAGACCTGAGCTTACGTGGTAAACTCAGTTTGTGACTGGACAATTTTCTTCCTCTCTGAATCCTGGTACTCTCATTTGTGATTGAGGATATTTGGTTGGGTAGATGATGCTTGGATCACTTGATGCTTTTAGAAATGTTGGGGTTATAGGGAACCCTGTCAGGGCCTATGGAGGTGGAGATGGAAGGGAGAACCAGTAAGGCTACTGGTCACTTCTGTGCTTCATCAGAGTCAATCACTGTGCTGGATGGTCTCTGGGTATCCACTAGCTCAGATCCTCTGTGACTCTGCTTACCTGGCAACAGCACAGGCAAACTTTGTTCATCCTTCCTTACAGCCTGTTCAAGGATTTGGCAGAGGTTTCTTGAGTGATACCGCTGTCACAGAATTGAGGAACGATTAAGAGGGCTATCACCTGTGGCTTTGGCAGTTTTCTCTCAGCAATTTCACAGAATGGGAAAGAATACTTCTGAAGCTTGGGGGTTGGAGCAGCTTCTGTGGTTATCAAATATTGGTCCTTTCCATTGGGCCAAGCTCAATTTTCACACTTGTTTAGCCTTGGCTCACAAACTCAAATGCTGTGGAACATCTACAATTTAGTTAACCAGTAAGGGCTGCTCTACCTACCCATGGGAATAGGGCAGCTCATAGGGCTACTACATATAAAGGTCTTTTGAATTGATAGCCAATTCCTTAGTGTGATTTTAGCTTGCCAGGCTTTCTAGAGTTACACAGTTACTAGTCCCTTTTCTCTAGTTGCTCATGAGAAATAGGGAATAGGTAGCTCAAGGATCAGGGGTAAAATTTCTCATGTCTGTAAGCTATATATATTTTTTACATAGTGTTCTTCCATGCAGGCTCTCAGTTGAGTTTCACATGAATCCTGTGGAATTGATAGGGCTTAGATTCTTCTTCCCATTTGATAGATCTTACCTCTCCATTCCTGAAGGCCAAGCTTGAGCTTCACCTCCTCTATGACAGTTCCATTCACATACTTAGTTCTGCCACTACCCACCAACCATACCACTAAAACTCTATGTTCCATTTGTAGTCACTACATTATTGTTTGAGTCTGCAGCTGCTTCATGTATAGATATTTGTGTTCCCTCAATGAACTACCACTGCCTCTAACAAAGCCGTCTCACTGGCTTTCCTGTTTCAACTCTTTTTGCCCTGTCCATAGTCAGTTCTCAAAACAGGAGCTAGAGTGTGGTTTCTTTTAAAATACATGTCCTGTCATGTCACTTCCTGTGATCGAAACCTTGCAATTGTTTGCAGACACATTCAGAACAAAATCAAAAGTCTTAAAAATGGCGTATGACCATTTCATGCTCTTCATTCTGCCCTCACTTACCTCTTTGGCTTCCTCTCCTATCACTCTCCCCTTACTCACTCTGCTCCAGCTATATTAGCCTCCTTGCTGTTCCTTGAACACCTTTAGTAGAACCATTTCTCAGGGCTTCTGTAGTTTATGTTTCCTCTTTCTGGAATGATCTTCCGCCAGATATCTACATGGCTCACTCTCATTTCCTTTATGACTCTAATCAAATGTTACTTCAAAAGATACTTTTCTAGCTTAACACCCCTCAAATCAAATAACCCCATCAGTAAATGGGCAAAGGAACCAAACGGACACTCCTCAAAATAAGAAATAATGAGGGCTGGGGTTGAGCAATCAGTGGCAGAGCGCTTGTCTAACATGTGTGAGGCACTGGGTTCGATCCTCGGCACCACAGGAAATTTCTTTTAAAAAGGCATTCTGTCCATCTACAACTACAATTTTTTTAAAATAAGAAATATGGATGGTCAACAAATATATGAAAAAACATTCAACATCTCTAGCAATTAGAGAAATGCAAATCAAAACTACACTGAGATTCTACCTCAATTCAGTCAGAATGGTAATTATCAAGAATACAAGTAACAACAAATGTTGGCAAGGATACAGGGGGAAAATACACTCATACATTGCTGGTGGGACTGCAAATTGGTGCAGTCACTCTGGAAAGCAGTTTGGAGATTTCTCAGAAAACTTGGAATGTAACCACCATTTGATGCAGTTATCTAACTCGTCATTATATATCCAAAGAACTTAAAATCAACATACTACAGTGATGCAGCCACATCAGTGTTTATAATAGCTAACGTCAATTCACAATAGCTAAGCTATGGAACTGACCTAGGTACCCTTCAATGGATGAATGGATGAATATTACTCAGCCATAAAGAAGAATGAAATTATGGCATTTGCCATAAAATGGATGGAATGGGAGACTATCATGCTAAGTAAAATAAGCCAATCCCAAAAACCAAAGGTCAAATGTTCTCCCTGGTATCTGGATGCTAATCCATAACAAGGGAGGGTAGACAGAGGAAGTATAGAAGTTCATTGGATTAGACAAAGGGGGAATTAATGGGAGATGGGAATAGAAAAAACAGTGGAACAAATTGAACATACCTTTCCTATGTACACATATGAATTCACCACAGTGAATTTCCACATCATGTACAACCACAAGTCTGGGATCCTAATTAGAATAAGATATACTCTATGTTTGTATAAATATGTCAAAATAGACTCTACTGTCATGTATAATAAAGAACAAATTAAAAAACAGAAGGATTTGGGGTATTTTTTAAAAAGATGTGTTTCTGTAACCTTATATAAATTAATGATAAACCCTAGCTGTCCCTTTAATTCTTTTGCTGCTTTATTATTTTTCATTGCACTTGCTGATGTATTAAAATTTTGCTTCTTGGGGCTGGGGTTGTGGCTCAGTGGTAGAGGGCTCGCCTAGCATGCATGAGGCACTGGGTTTGATCCTCAGCACCACATAAATGTAAAATAAAGAGATTGTGTCCATGTAAAACTAAAAAATAAATGTTTTTAAAACATTTTTGCTTCTTTATTTGATTATAGTCTCTTTTCTAGAATATAAGTTGTTTAAGAACAAGGACTTTATTCTATTCAATGCTAATTTCCTAGCTTCAGAACAGTGTTTGGTACATTGTAGATATTTTTAAAAATTGGTTAGGTAAATAAATAAAAAAAGGCAATAGGAGCTAGGGCTGTGGCTCAGTGGTAGAGTGCTTGCCTAGCATGTGTGAGGCACTTAGTTCAATCTTCAGCACCACATCAGATATAAATAAATGAAATAAAGTTTAAAAAGACAATAAAAGCCATAAGGACAGGCTATATTCAATTCCTCTATATTCATGTTCCTCATGAATATAGAGGAATTGAATATATTAATACCTATGCATTAATTGAAAAATGAATCTTTGAGCTGAAAGGGCCCTGAGAGACCTTCAGTCTACCTTTTATATATAATAGTGATTCTTAGGGGAAGAGTCTTGCCAGGGGCCTTTCAGCAATTTGTTGGCAGAGTCAGAGTAAGAATTCAAGTCATTGAGTCTAGATACACAACTTTCCCTATTATAACATGCTATGCAAACTAATTCATCTTATTTCTCAACTAAGGGACATAAGCAAGGCTTTGTCAGTCTGGAGACATAAGCTCTGAGCAGATTAATGTGGAGATGGAAGAATTTGGCCTTTCCACAGGCAAGAGTTTTCCTGAACATTTTCTTCTTTGATATTGGAGGGCAACAACAACTGGACCAAGTATTTCATAAATATTAACCTATTAAACTATAAATGAGAGAAACATTTACTACATCAATTAAAAAGGCCTTTGAGTACCTAGACCTGGGTTAGATGCTTCGGATGCTCTGGAGATGTTCAGTCCTGATTCTGACTCTCTAGGAGTGTTCTAATAGTAGAGACAAGACTTACCTGCTTGAGACAAGCAGATACCAAGTTGTGTGATACAAACAAGAATAGTAGGAATAGTTGGGAATAGTGGGAGGCCATTGGGGGCTGAAACAGAATGCATTATGGAGGAAAGGATATATCTTTGTACCTATGTCAGGCTGTACACCTTTTAGTGCTTTGTCTTCATTCAGGAGTGTTCATTTGCATTCATGAACCTGGCTCTATCTCCATGTTTCTCCAGAGAATGATGTGTTTGATGTAGTTGCCAGGTCTCTTGCTTTCCCTTTCCCTGTGCCCACCAAATGAATTTTTTTTTTTAGTTCAATATATTGTTTATTGAGCAGCCTGAGGATACCAGGCACTGAAATAGGGAATTGAAATTTAAAATAAGAGATGAATGTGGTACAGTCATTTACCCCCAGTACATCAGAGTGTAGTAGGATAGATAGATATATCTAGAAGTTTACAACATGATTTGGTATTTTAAAAATGAGATCATTCAATATTCCCTTTCATTTGAAAATGGATTTAAAATGGCAAACATAAGTTCTGCTTATGAACAAACTGTTATGAGAGGCCAGATGAGAGAAGGAATTATGTGGAGGGTCAGCCAAAGCTTCCCAGACTAGATGATATTTGAATTGAACTTAGAGGAAGATTATGAATTTTCTAGGGACTTAGGGATTGGGTGCTCTGAGTAGTGGGGAGGTGTTCAAACCAAATGGAACAGTACACAAATATAATCTATTTGTCTAGAGCAGGTATGGTAAATGCCTGGCATGATCACCACTGTCAGCTGGTTTCCTGACCTTGGCAGAAATTGTTAATCAGACATAATGTTCTTTCCCAGTGAGCCTGGATGTGACTTTCAGTCCTTCTAAACACAGTACTCCAAATGGCTACTTGCAGCCAACTTGAATTGATTCATGAGGTGAAACATATTTGCCATCCTTGGCTGATCTGCAATGCAGTTGCAGATTTTCAGGAAACAGATTCTTGATGGGAATCTACATTTTTTTAACCAATTACTTCTCCCCTCTACCCCCTACCCAGGATTCCGATGTAGTGAGTTCATGGACCTGTATTTGGTAGTTCTATGTATGTTATGTTACTGAGTCTAGATATTTCTCCCATAATCAGGAAGTTTAAATCAGAACAGTGGTCTTTATTTTAGAAAGTTGCCTTTGGTAATAGCCTGGAGTGAAGACTGGAGGATGGGAAGACTGGAGGCAAACTTTGTGTGTAACTGTCGTATTTCAGAGAAGAGCTGAGTGCCCAGGGGAGAGTACTTTGGAGACATTAACTGAGACAGATGATGGAAAAACAGTGAATACCAGAAGCCAGGTACTTTGAGGGAGCAACAACTTCTAGAAGAAAGGGGAGTTTGGTGTATGGGGAAAGATTTAGAAAAAGAGAATTTGAGCCAGGCCTTGAAGGATAGTTAACACTTGACATTAAGAAAAGAGCAACAAAAGGCCATTTCTGACCTTTGGACCAGTAAGAGAAAAGATCCAGAGGTAGAAAACTCACAGGGCATGTATGAAGAGCAGTGAGTAGTTCAATCTGGCAGACTTTAGTTTGGCATTCAGAGGTGACTTTTTTCCCCATCATCATTCCTGTTCCTAGATGGCTTCTCTTACTATCCAGCCTGCAGGTGCTCAGGAAACATAAATTGGTGTTAATATTAACTGAAGCATAGCTGAATGAGGAAGGCCTCTCATCTGCAAGAACACCATTCTAGTATAGATTCTAAGAGACTTTTGGTTTCTATGCAGTTCTGGGTCTTTCCCACTGCCCATTGCCAATCTTAAACAGTGCTGGGCGAGGAGGGCTAAAGGATAAAAGCTGTTTATTATCGAACAGAGGAAAGATAATAGGCCCACGGCAGCACACACACAAACCCCTCAGGGACCATGCACATGTACAATAGTATTCTCTGCCGAATTCTGAAGGAAGCCCTATCTATCCCTAGGCAAAAAGGATTATAAAAATACCCTCCTTCAATTAAATTACATTATAAATTAACCCAATGTTTTCACAAGATATCACATTCACTAAGTATAGGCTCAGTTCATTTTCTCCTTACAAAAACATTTTAAGGTATGTTTATGATTGTTTTCATTGTGAGGGTAAAGATATTAATGTTCAGAGAGGCTTTAGAACTTGAGACAGGATACTGGGCTAGTAATTGGCTTAATCAGGCTTAAATCCATGCCTTCTCTCATCATTTCCAAATCCTAAACATTTCTCCTGCACAAAGCTTTATGAAGTATTAATTGGTATCAAATCGCCCTTTTATTTTAAGGGGGATGCAACAATAGTTCATCTTAAAAAACACACATTTTCAGCTGGGTGTGGTGGCATACATCTGTAATCCCAGTGACTCAGGAGGCTGAGGCAGGAGAATCATAAGTTCAAAGTCAGTCTCAACAATTTAGCAACACCCTGCAACTTAGTGAGACCCGATCTCAAAAGAAAAAATGAAAAAGGGCTGAAAATGTGGCTCAATGGTTAAGCACACCTGGGTTCAATCTCCAATATAAAAAAACAATCCAAAACCTTTTTTGAGCAGCTCTTCTGTTTTAAGCACTATGTTAGGTCCTTAGGTCCATGGAATACTCGCTGAGAAAGCACAATCCTTATCTTTAAGAAGCTCACAGTCTATTGAAGAAGACACACATATACAGATAATCACAAGTCAATAAGAGAATTGCTGATAGAAGAATATGCACAGCATGGTGAGAATTGAGAAGACGGAACCATTATACTGAGAGAAATTGGTATTTGAAAAAGGCCAGAGTCCTCGATCAACGCAATCAAATTTCTATGATAAAATTACAGGGATGGGGATGCAGCTTAGGGGTAGAGTGTCTGTTTAGCATGTGTGGGACTCTGGTTCAATCTATAATACTAGGAAGAAAATCTATGATAGAATTGCAGACTTGGAGATGGGACAGAGAGGAGAGAATGTAAGGATGAATTTAGTGAGCCTTTCTGAAAATATCCTTGTGCTGCTCTGATATTAGAGTTGATTGACTGCATTCATGTTTGCTATCATTGGGTTCCTACTGTCAAGGCTGGGTTTAGTGAGGCCCAAGGCTTGTCTCAGCAATCTCTGCATTGGCTTCTGCCACATCTGGTGTAGGGTGTTGGCTGCTGGGACAGCCGACCTAGTATTGCCATTTGAGCTGTTTTACATATGCCTGGGGCTGAAGTGGGTCAACGTCCCTGAGCCATTAGAACTTAAAGAATAGGGCTTGTCTGGCATCATTGGGCTTGCTAGAAGAGGAGGATTGAACTAATATTGAATAATGTTTCATTTTAGTTTAGAGCAAGGTGTACTTATGTCCTAGGCATTTAGTTGGTTAAAAAAGCAATCATAAACAAATAACCCACTGTGATATGTTACACAGTAAAGTTACATAGAATGACCTATGTATACAAAAGGATGCAGCAACAAATTGTGTTTTATGGTTCAGAATAATCTTCAGTGGGGATAGCCATTGGAACTGGACTGTTTTGGATGGGGATACCAAGCATTGTACTGGACTCTTTAGGAAAGTAACTCTTACTAATGATGTTTTGGTTGCAAATTATGGAAAACCCAACTTAAATTGACTAAAATGAAGTATGGAATTTACTGGATCATGTAACAGGGAAGCCCAGAGGTTAGGCAGGTGAAAGGCATATTTCTATCATGACTCTGGCTCCCTTCCTCTGTGGTTCTTTTGGCTGCTGTCCTCTATATGTTGACCTTTTCCTCAGGCTTATTTCCCTGAGGGGAACCAATAATAGCTGGGGCTATTTTATATTCAGTTAGGTAAAGGGTGTTTCTTCTTACATCATAACATAAAACATGAACCTTAGTGGTTAAGGATAACTGAAGTTTAGGATTATACTAAGCATGGGAAGTCCTCTAAGAATTAGTTCAAAACCAGCTGAATAGCCAGGCACGGTGGTGCATACCTGTAATCCCAATGGCTCAGGAGGCTGAGGCAGGAGGATCATGAGTTCAAAGGCAGCCTCAGCAAAAGCACGGTGCTAAGCAACTCAGTGAGACCCTGTCTTTAAATAAAAAATAAAAACTAGGCCTGGGGATGTGACTCAGTGGTCAAGTGTCCCTGGGTTCAATCCCTGGCACCCTTCTCCAAATAAAAGCAGTTTAACAGTTGAAATAACTTGACAGTAACCTCAAATTTGGCTTCTGTTTCTTAATTTTAAGCAGCATGCCTTTGCCTATGACTCTTGTGGTGTGTGTTGATTTAGAGACTGATCAATTCTGGATTTCTAGAATAGTAATACTATTTCCATAACACAAAGGTCATTTGTCCTATCAAGGCATTTTTTACAGCCTATATATGTAATAGGTGTGAAGTTACTTTTGGAAAAGCAGTATTGTGAATGATTTGAGAGTATAGCTTCTGGAACCTGTCCATGTAAGGTTCTCATCTCATCACTTGGCTGGGAACCTTGGGCAAATTTTTAAATATTTTGAAGGTTTCGTTTCTTTATCTAAGAAATAGAAACAGAATTAAGACCTATCTCATAATGCTAAGGATTACATGAGGTAATCCATGTAATGCATATGGCAAAGGTTCCCAATGTTGGTTAACTGAACTCTTATTGTCTCAGTGATTATTTTCACTGAACCGCTAAGTCAAAAGAAATATGGAGCATTTCTGTTTATTGAATAACTAGGTGCAAAAAATTAATAGTAGTAATTCATGAGGTATGTTTCCTTCAAAAAATTTAAAATATCTTGCAGCACCCTTCTGAGTTGGCTATGTAACCCTGGGCACTTTGGTGACCAGTTTGGGAATAGAACATTTCCAGCCAGTTGGTTGGTATTAATTACATGGTAGCTCTTATTATTGGGAAATGACTATTATTAGAGGGGATCTGAATATCAAAGAGGAAGTTTGAGAGATTTATTTTTACACTTATAGACAAGAAAATCTCATACCCAAAGTGGTGCCATTTTCTAGTTTTGCCACTACCAAGGTCTTCCTCTCCCTTTCTCTCCCTCATTAACTGAAAGTCACTCTTTGAGAGTTCTGACTTTTAGATTAAAAAATTCTTCCCTTTGTCTCTATCTGGCCTTTCCCTCCCTTGTTTTCTTTCTCCCTCTTCCACTTCCTCTCTCCATGTCACTCTCAGCTAGTGTCTAAAACCTGGCACCTGCTCTCTCTTGATGTGGGGAGGCTGTCTATTTAATTCAGAAGGAATGATTGGTTGGATTTTGTTTTGATTCTCAGCTTGGCCTGTGAGCCTGCGAGAACAGGGGGTGCTGATTGCTCATTCCTGCATACCTCTCTCTTCTCCCCTAAGGGAATAGAGGAAAGCAATTTAAACAGAGAGGTTATAGAAGGTGGTCTGTGGGCTCCTGCACCCCAAGGGGGAGGGCTGTGCCAACCCTTAGCAATCGAGGTCCATGGGAGATCTTTGGCTTTTTCCTAGAGGCTAGAACTGACTTTATTTCTAGTTGGTTGTTTAGATTCACTGAAGGGAAATCTGATGTTTGAGGAATGAGGAGGAATGAAATAACAGACCTGTCCATGCACTGTTGACTCTGGGCCTCCTTGGTGCTGGCCGGCAGAGGTCGGGAGCGGCTGGCTGGCTGGCTTTTAGCCCCAGCCGGCGGCGTTTGCTTTGGCCGTTGGGGGAAAGAGCACTTTGTGGAAAGCCAGCCTTCCCGGCCAAGGGCCTATTTTCATCCTGAATTTGTTGAGTCCAGCCTGATGGCTGGGTCCAGGATCAACAGAGGCCATGGAAAACGGGACTGGATGCCTGGCAGCCAGAACTGTGGGCTTTGTCTTCCTGACCAGTGCATTCAGCCCTGAGCCCATGATGGCAGGCATAATAGGGAGCCAGGAACCTTGTGGCATCAGGATCAGAAAGAGCTGGTTACTCTAGCTTTTGTTACAATGGTCATTGTAGTCTAGGTATGGCTGGAATAGATCTAGGCCTCACCCCTTTCTGGGCTATTCAGTCTAGAAAGGTGAATGTGTGGCAAGAGCTCACACAGCTCCCAACATGCCTGTGGTCTCCTAAGTGGGGACCTCCATATAATGAGGGGCCATGAAATCATTGGGTCAATATCTTTACCAACAAACCAGATGCCATGAGGGTGCAGAGAAGTCTCAGTTGTGAACTCTTTCCTGTAGGAGCTCAAGATCTTTCCAGGGAAACAGGACATTTTCACAAAGAGGCACTTTTCAGTCCTAGGCAGGATAGTGTTAGGACCATGTACACAAAGAAGTGCTAAAGGAGTTCAGGGGAGGGCAAGAGACCTAGGGAAGTAAGGATTGAGATGGGTCCTAAAAAGTGAGTAGGAATCAAAAAAGATATGATAAGTGTTCTTTAATGCTTCTAAGATAGAAATACTTTGAAATTGACCCAACACATATCTTTGGTTTGCTGTAGGATCCTGGCCTCCAATCAGATTGTGTTTAGACTATTTGAGTTGGTTCGAAACCTGGGTGGCCAAAGTGATCTGCATTTCTCAGACTCATGCAACTGTGTAGAACTGGGATGAAACTAGAAAAAATTCTGGAAGCATGACAGTTGTACCTTGTCATTTAACCCTATTATAACCTGAAACCCAACAGTGACTTCTTTTGCTTTCAGAATAGTCAAGCAACTGCAATTGGATATTCAAGGTTTCACACAGTTTGATCTCAATTTTACCTTCCAGCTATTCTCATTCTTCTTAGAGACTTCCAGCTCTCCATTCCATCTAAATCTTCTTCTTCCACACTGGTGCCCATGGGGGGGTGACTTGAGGTTATTTATGGACTTATTGAACTTTGGCCTGAGTCCCCTGTTTCCTTTTGAAAATTTAGCATTTTCTATGAGCTCTTCACTTTCTTTCATATCTACTATTCCCATTATATTCCTAATTAATCAAAGTCCTATTGAAAACTGATTCTTTGTAGCTCTAGATCAGGGATCAGCAAACTTATTCTCTAAAGGCCCAGATAGTAAATAGTTTAGGCTTTGAGACTCATACTGTCGTCAATGCCTAAGTGTGGCTGTGTTCTAACACAATTATTTAGGGACTGAAATTTGATTTTCATATCAGTCTTCACCTGTCACAAAATATTATTCTTGGTGTTTTTTTTCAACCATTTGAAAATATAAAAATCATTCTCAGTTCATACTCTGCACAAAAAAATGGCATTGGGTTGAATATGGCCTGCAAGCTCTAGTTTGCCAACCCCTACTCTAGAAGACAGACTCAGACTACTGTATGGAAATTATAGGGGAGAAATTTGGGCTCAAATAAAAAAAATGAGCATCGTATGAAAATGGGATATGTTGCCTGGGAAGTCAGATCTACCATGTTTTCACCAAAAGTATTCAAAGACCTCTGGTTAGTAGTCTCATAGGAAGACTCAGAGGTCTTATGGGAGATTCAAATTGATGCAAAGTCTGTTGGACCATGGTTGTCAGTGTGTTGCTTCCTCCCTATAGCCATCAGTTTCCAATTATTTGCTGTTTCCCTTTTATTTTTGAAAGTCTATGTATTTGTCTTTCACTCCTCCCCACCTACCATTTGATGAATGGTATTTACTCCCCAGTTTTTCATCTTTGTACCCCTTATTGTCCTTCCAGAAATGCAAGGGTTAATGTCAAAAGGGTAAGGTTCATTGGACAGCTGCTGCACTGTTGCCTAGCAACCATCAGGGGCAGCCGAGAATTTCTGCAGAGAGGTCTTTGTGGAAAGATGGTCTGACCCAGACATTAGGGCAGAGTATAGAGCAAATGAGATAATGTATGTAAATGCCATTTATTAATTATAAAAACAAGGTTCGATTCTGTCTTACAGAGTGTCATATCCCTTTCCTTTACTATCAGGAATTTAAATTTGCTTTAAGAAATTTCAACTCCTTTTTGCTCCCCTCCCTTCTACAGTGGTTTGGTCCGGTTTCTTAGAACAGCATCCCCTTTCTGCCAATCCTCCACAGTGGTCTGACCCTGACTTACAGATTACTTACTAGGCCCTTATATTCTTACTCTTCCCCCTTCTTCTTACTTTTCGGTCCCCATCCCAGAGTGCTTTGATGGCACCTTATAGCAAAGCATCCCTGTGCAGCCCCCCTGTGCATCTCAGTGGTTTGATCCTGCCTGGAGAGCATCAGCATCTTTCCCCCTCCTGTTTCGCACCAATGATTTGATCCTGCGTCATTGAGCATCAGTTTCTTTTAGCCCCTCCCCCGGGGTCCACAGTGGTTTGATCCTACCTCACGGACTGTTAGGTCCTTTCTGATTTCCCCTCCAGCATCACCACCACAAATGGTATGGTCCTTAGCATCAGGTCCTTTTTGTCCCCCCCACTGGTCTTCTAAGCAGGTTTGAAGCAGCTTCATCTCATTCCTGATTCATCCTGTTCCCCTCAGTGGCTTGCTCCTGCATTAGCAATGTAAAACTGGCCCCAATGGGTTTCTAACTGGTCAGAAGTTGCTCCTGATTAGTTCAAATCTTTTGTGACAAGAAAAAATCAGCTCTGACCAGTTGAAATCGATTTTGACCAGTTTAAAGCTAATTCTGCAGAGCTGGAGCCTGAGGTCGGTAAACCCAGGAAGATGGCTGAAGACTATGCTGATTCAAGCCAAAGCAAGGAACCAGGTACTTACAGAAGTTGAAACTGAGCTGAGACCTAGGAAATAAAACAGATTAAATAAGGAAACACAAAAATAAAGGAACTAGGGTAGATTCAGGGAAGGTTCAGAAGAGGTTAGTTTTACCCAAAGTTTATTTATTTATTTTTTTGAGAGACAAGAGGCCATTTCAAGGAAGAAATGCAGGGTTTGGGGCTCTGTCTTGGTTTGTCTGGGAAGTAGTATGGGTGCTGACACCATCCAGTAGTCTCATCAGACTGGAGTTCAGACTTGGTCCTATGTGGCCCCAGTGATCCCTGGCTCTGCAAGCCAGCTCCTGGGGCCATTCTTTGTGTCTGGCCTCATCTCAGGCTGAAATGTATAAAGTCCCAAAGCATGAATCACAACTTTCCCATTCCTTTAACTGTGGATGGTCATGATATTGTTCAGTTTTTTAGGGATATTATTTAAGTTGGAAGGAGGGATAGGTCAATCTTGAACAAAAGAGCTAATTCAAATAGGTAAGCCATAAGGAAACGAGTCAATTCATTAAAATTGAGGTGAGGGGTTCACTTTACAATTCTTTAGAAAGATAGGTAAGAGAAAGTGATAGATAGAGAACAGTATCTGATCTCTCAACCGTTGGATTGGTTATCTATCTCTTTGTGGCTTGTGGCCTGATGAAGAAATTGGACTATGTTATCTGGATTTCTCCCAGGTGGTTGTGTTTCTGTTCTTTGTGGGGACTGCAGTGTGAAGGGTAGGGGGCTGGAAAACATGGAATATGAAAAATGAAATTTTCATACACTGCAGCATTTTGAATTTTTGTAAAATCTCTGCAGTGGGACAGTGGGCAGGCCAGATGCTTTGATGAAGAGTGACATAATGCTGCAAGATTGAGGGTGGGGTTGAAGCTCTGTTTGGTGCATTATGTCTCAATATCTTTTCTGCAGAAGGATGTGGCTCTGTGACTGTTTACCTGTAAGGTGAAAAGGAAAGGTTTCCTAGAATGACATAAAAACTTGGCTGCCTGAGAGGGAATCTGATCCTTTTGTGAGAGAACATGGCTTAGGAGCCTGTTTTTGAACTGTCTTTTAGGACGATGGCTTCAGTTAGCCACTGACTATTTCTCATGAGGGAGGATGGCGGCCATTTTAGTCAAGACAGTTGAATGGCACCTCCAAATGTTGAGGTAGAAAAAAAATCAAAAGATCTAGAGTCAGATAATCAGCCTTGGAGTCTGGCACTGCTATTTTGCCATATGGACTTTGAGCAAATTATTTAAACTCTCAGAGACTTGATTTTTCTTATTTGTAAAACAATGTTAATGTCATCTGCCCTAAAAGATAAGAACCTTAGAGTTTAATACCTTTTGGAGCAAAGTAGCTGCTATGCAGCATTTTTGTTTGATTAAACTGAATTTTGTGATAGGGATTATGTGTGTGTGTGTGTGTGTGTGTGTGTGTGTGTGTGTAGGGGGCAGTGCATAATTTATGTTGATAAAAATAATTTCTTTTTAAATTTCAGCAGAGTTTCATCCAAAAGATGCTACTTGAACTATATTGAAGAATGCAGGAGAAATTTTTCATTGAAATGTTTTATAACTGTAACATGAAAAAATGTTGTTTTTATAGTGATATGTTTGTTGATTATCATTAAAGTAGCACATACAAAAGCCACAGTATAAAATGTCTTCCAGCATTGCAGACTCAAAGAACTCTCTGATTCCAGATTCAATTCTTGCACTACTTCACTCTGGACCTTGGCTCCCAGAAGTCCTGACGTGTGGTATGCAGCATCATAGACTACAGTGACCCAAGTTGTGGAGGTGGGAGGTGATGGTGTGGATCATGTCAGAAATATAGGTGTGAACATGCTTGGTTATTACAGTCTCTTCTTTGGCCATAAACATACTGGAGCTATCTTATTGCAAGACAAGCCTGTATTACCTCACCGGGATTCTGTTGCCCTCCCTGAAAATAATAGCATCTGGTAGAAAGGCAATGAGATGGGCCTTTAAGAATGTGGAGATTCAGTTTCTGCCATTCATAAATGAGGAGGATGGGAGCCAGATTAGGCAGCAGAGCCTCAGCTTGAAAAATTTAAATTTCACTATATTTTTGTCTGAAATAGCCCCATTAGGAAGCTGTGTCCTATGCTCAGATTTGTGAGCTGGGAAACACGACTTTTTTTTTTACTTTTTTAAAAAAATTATTAGTTTTAATTAGCAGAAAGCTAACATGACCTTTTTTTGAAAGGGTCACTTGATTATTAGGTGCAGATAGGTAATGGTTACAATATACCTATATTGCAGCAAGGAACATGACAAAGATTTTTTTTTTTAAATGACATTCTGGTGAACAAGATGGAAGAAGCATGAGCTGGAACATTTTCCTTTATTTGGATTCTGAAATAGGCATTTTAAAAGAATGTACTACTTTTATTGAGCACTTACTATGTACCAGGCATTGTGCTAAGTACTTTTGTGTGTTATTCATTTAATCCTCATAACAGTCCTATGAATTGCATATTATTAATGCCATCATACAGATAAGGGAACCATTTAAAAATGGTGTAAATTATTGATTTTGTTTCCCTGGAAGTAGGACTTTTTATGAAGTATGGATAATAAGGGCACATTCTTTGGAGAAATCAAAAGAATTACTTGGATACAGGTTTTTCCAAAGCACACAGATCTTTTCCCCATTTTAGTTTCTCTTTTAGGAGGCTTACCCCTCCTTGGTACCTCTGACATTTTGTGAGCCCTGTGATTGATGTGAATGGGTGGTTGTTAGGTCTCTCACACGTAATAAGATTGGAAAAAGGTACAGCATAGCTGTTGTAAAGAGAGGTCCTTGGTGTAGGCTGTAGGGCTTCTGTGTCTTGTGCTTGATGATTTCAACATTGTAATTAATGTGTTGGATAGACACGTAGAAAAGTATGGTCATCAAGTGTTAAGAGAGAACTGGAATGGGAGGAGAATAAAATGCTGCATAGTAGAACCAGGAATCTAAGAAGGTATTCCAAAACCAACAAAATAAATTTGAGAATAAACGTGGCATCTTGTTTTAGTTTCATGAAACAAATTGAAACTTTGCAACTTTATAGGATGGGTACATGTTTAATATGGCTGCCATAAAAGTTAATGGAAACTTAGGTTGCGTTAATAATAGCATAGATTCAAGAATGAAGGAGGTGATTATTCTGCTCTTTTCTGAGCTTGTAGAACCATACATCAAGTCTTGTACTCTGTTATGGCAGCTGTCTTTTAGAGAGGGACAAAGATAGAATAGATATTAAGAAGAGAAGCCTGGAGGGTGAATTAATTGCAATCTTCCTGTACCTTTAGGTTTGTCATGAGAAAGAGGATTTTATCTGGTTTGATGCCAAGGAACAGGATTAGCATTACTGAGTGGAAGTTGCAGCAGAACTGACTAAAGATGAAATGAGCTGTTACAAGAGAATTAGCTCCTTTTCATTGGAAGCATTTAAGCAGAAGCTAGTTGACTATGTATATTACCGATTTTAGTATCCTATAAGACTTCAAATGCAGTCTTAATCCCCCAATTCAGTAGATTGAGAATTACCCTGAGCACTTCTTGAGTGTTTTTTGTTTGATTGATAGAGAAGGTATCATCAGGAAGGAGAGGTATAAAGTGAACCTTGATAATAACTAGTGGGTCCAAAAAAAAAAAAAAAAAAAAAAAAGAAAGGAAAAACTTGGGTTGTCTGGTGTGCCCCAGCCAAGAATGATGGTGAAGAAAGGAAACATTTACCAAGTACCCTGCATATGCCTGGTGCTTTTACACACATTATTTCTTAATTTCCATCACAACTGGGTGAATTATATATTATTAGCCACACCTCCTTTTTACAGTTGAGAAAACTGAGGCTCAGAGAGAGTAAGTGACTTGCCCAAGGTCATGCCACTAATAACTAACCTTGGGGGCACATGTGAGAACCCTCCATAGGGAAATATGTCACAGAATTTTTACTTTTACCTGATCACTTCTCCAGTTGAGTAAAGCACTGGTATTGCCAGAGGCGAGTCAGGACTGTGTGGACAAGTGCGTCATGCTGGGCTGGGTGCCTGGAGTAGATGAGAATATCATGAAGATATATGATCAGCCTCTAGTCCAGCAGGTCCTGGAGGATGGTGTTGGACTGCAGCTGAGCTATTACACAGGCTAAATGGCATGAGTGTTTATTCAGAGTGTCTGTACCTTATACAGAACACTGTCTTCCATAGACTCTCAGAATGGCACATCTGTAAGAGGACATAGAGATCCTCTTTTTTTATTTTTTTAAAGATCAGGAAACTGGTTTTGAGAGGGACAGGGACTTCTCCAACTTTTCTACTTAATAATTTTGTCCCTGATACTGCCAGAAATTTATTTTTTAAATGTAATCTAGAAAATTCAGATTAGAGCCTTTTAGAGATTTCTTTTTCAGGAAGGCCCCATTCCCCTGTAAAACTTGCTACTCTGTTTCAGAGCTGCAAGATAGATGTGTAATATTGTGGTTTCTTTTTTTTCTCCCCATTAGAGAGGTCAGCATAATACAAATGGGAAGAGCATAAGCTTTAGAGTTGGTCACATGGGACTGAAATTCCTTACTGGAACCCAGGGGAAAGTGTTTAACTTCTTTGAGCCTCAAATTCTTTACTTATAGAAATGGAAATGATTGCTTGTTTGTAGTCCTGTGGAGTTTGAGGTGTCTGTGTGAAGTCCAGGTGGACAGATCCAGGGAGGATGAAGCTCAGAAGAACAACCCTACCTGGATATACAGATCTGAGGATTAATAGGCAATGGGAAGATATGTAAAGTCACATGCAAGGTTAACGTTATCTAGGTGGAGGGATCTCTTCCACATGATAGCCCTTCAGGTATTTGAGATTGATAACCATGTTATCCAGATTGTTCAGTTCTCTAAGTTTGCTGCATCTAGTATTAACCTCTAGGTTGACCATCTTTGATAACTTCTGCATTTGTCTTAGATTCCAGCCTCTTCATCAGTTAAATTGTCCTTTTGAGGACATATCATGTTTTGGTTTTGTCATCATTGATGTGTGGTGCTTTAAACCTAAACATAGTACTACTATTATGGGGTAGAGACAGAATAAGACCATCACCTCCTTTATTATGGATACTATACTTTTATTGATGTGTCACAGGGTTTCACTAGTTTTGTTTTTGGTGTCTGTCTCACCACCGACTCACATATATTGTTAACTAACCCTCTGAAGATTTTACACAGCAGGTACTACTGATAAGTCCTATTATTTTCTCTCAATCATTATAAAATAGTGATGGTATATGGTAATGAGTGTCAAATGTTAAAGTGCTTTAAACTTCACCTGGGAGAGTTGTTAAAAATGCAGATTCTGGGCTAATCCATATTTTGTATCATTTTATTTTATATTGTTGACATTATACCAATCACCTGAACTTCTTTTATTGAAAAAAGGTTAACATAATATGGCCATTCTCTAAGTTTGTTTTGCAATCTTTTTACAGTTTAGACTTTTTTTTTCAGGTTCTCAAAGGCTTGTGTTTATTTTAATTATGTCTATTGATATTTACCGTGTTAGAATCTAAAACAGACTTTAAAAAATACCTGATTCTAGAATAACAACAATAAACTCCAAAATGTGTTAATATAAGTATACATCTTTTAATGGAAAATAATTGTATTTTTCCAAAGGAAATATATTTTATAAGTGGAGTTGTTTCACTTTTAAAAATTGTGTTCAATGTCTTACTTAGTAAAAGAGCTGGATTCTCATATCTCCTTTTTCAGTCTTTAGCCATATCACATATCATACGGCCTCAGGAAAATTTCACTCCTGAGAGAATTAGAGTGAAAAAAATCAATTAACTTTTTAGTAGCAGATCATTTTGACCCTATGGGTCACCTAAAAGACTCTTGGGATTGTCAGAGGTCTTTGGACCACATTGCTAAATTTACTAAAATAGTGATTAAGGATGTCACATATTGGGACAGAGATTTGCTTTAGCACCTACTATTTGCTCCATTAAAAAATTCTTGATTTTACTGGGCACAGTGGCACATGCCTGTAATCCCAGCAGCTTGGGAGGCTGAGACAGAATGATTTTGAGTTCAAAGCCAGCCTCAGCAAAAGTGAGGTGCTAAGCGACTCAGTGAGACCCTGTTACAAATGATAAAAAATATGGATTAGCCCAGAATCTGCATTTTTAACAACTCTCCCAGGGGAAGTTTAAAGCACTTTAACATTTGACACTCACTGTCACATACCATCACTATTTCATAATGATTGGGAGCAAATAATAGGACTTATCAGAAGTACCTGCTAAAAGACTTTGGAGGTAGTTAACAATATATGTGAGTTGGTGGTGAGACAGACACCAAAAAATACAAAATAGAGCTGGGGATGTGGCTCAGTGGTTGAGTACCCCTGAGTTCAATTCCTGGTACTCCCCAACCACCAAAATCCTGATTTTACACAAAAAGACAAATATTGCATGATTCTCCTTATGTGAGCTACCCAGAACAGTCAACCTCAAAGAGATAGACAGTAAGATAGTGGTTACTAGAGGCGGGAGAATGGAAGATACTGAATCAAGTTGATGGGTTCCATTTCAGTTTGTTAAGATGAAAACATTCTGCTGTTAGGTGGTGGTGATGGCTGCAGAACAAGGAGAAGTAAGTACTAAATGCCACTGAATGCTCAAACAGGGTTGAGATGATAAATTTTCTGTCATGCATATTATAACACAATTTTTCAAATCTAAAAAACAAATTCAGATTGTGGGCTCTTGGTCACCAATATTCTGATTCAATAGGTCTACAGTGAGGCACTTCAGGTGATTCTGATGCAGGTCGTCCTTGACAATGCTCTGGGAACTATTATCCATGTGGAGAGAACTGCATCCTGTCCATCTTCATCCCTGGCAATGACTAGCCCCATGCTGACCTGCTTCACTGCAGAATGCAGCCAGAAAGTGGCTGAGGATATCTGCAGCTCCATCTCATTTCCTGATTTCCAACATCTGGATTTTATGGAAAAGGTAAGATCTTTTTCCCTCACTTTTCCATGTTTTGGAAGTTCCTTAGATGTTGTGAAACTGGTTCATCTGTATTTAGATGTATTTAATGGGGAACAAGAATGATAAAGAGTGGTCAAGACATTGATTGATGACAGGCTTGCTATGATACATCATCTATGAAACTAAATTTCATGTGTATTAAATAGATAATTTGCAGAATACTAAAGCCTTAAGAATAGAAGAAAATGTGGGTAGATACATGGTTCGTCTCTGGATAGGCTTAAATAATACATGATATAACAAAGGAAAGGGATTATATATTTGAAGAAATAAAAATGAAAGCCTGTAAATCTAAAATCATGAACAAAATTAAAGAACAATTAGACTGGACAATTGATCAATAATATGATAAATACAGTCAGTCCTCCTTCATGGATTCCATATTTGCAAGCTGATCTGCTCACTAAATTTATTTGTAAACCCAAGATCAATACTCATGACAGTTTCCTTGTCACTCATCGATATTTACAAAGTGGCAAAATATTTGCTTTACCCACTGTGCGCATCTCTAGCTGAGGCTCACTTCTGCCTTTTTGTTTCAGCTTTCATGTTGTAAATAAGTAACCTTTGCACAGTCTGATTAGCACTATGTTTTCCCACATATTTTTTGATTTTTGCTGCTTAAAATGTCCATCCCAAATGTAGTGCGATCTGGTATTTCTAATCTTAGGAAGGCTTTTAGAGAAACTACATGTGTTCAAGAAGTTTCAGGCATAAGTTATAGTGCTATTGTCTATGATTTCAATGTAAATGAATCAACAATATATTGTTATTGTTATTATTTGAGATGAGGTCTTGTGTTACCCAGGATGGTCTTGAACCCCCCAATCCTCCTGCTCTAGCTGGCTGAGTATCTGGGATTACAGGTGAGCATTGCCATGCCATACTTACAATTGCCATACTTACAATATACACTAAATGAGATGCCTTTATACAGAAACACACATGAACAAGGTTATATATCAACTGGTTAATGAAAAGGTGACCAGAGGCTCGCAGAAAACTCATTCTGCATTTCCCCAGGGTTATGGCTCAGGATTTACTAATTTAGTGTTTGCTGCTATTTATTTAAACATATCAATTACGAATAGCAATACTCAATTGGATATAATTATATACTGTATATAATTGTATTATTAACTGTATATGATTATATTACCATCTAACATACTGAATATATAAAATACATTTACAGTGATAAGAAAACAGTAAATCTCAATTAAAAATTGGCAAAGGAAATATAAAGGTAATTTGCAGAACAAAAACCCAATGCATATTAACATTTTTGAAAAACTCTTCCATTTTTGTATTAATAAAGAAAATAAAATTGAAGTAGCAATGGGCATATCATTATTGTTGCCTATCAAATTAGAAAAACATAGAAAAGACTTAATACTCTCCTGGGGAGAGTGCAAGGAGGTGGTCATTCTTGCACACTGCTGGTAGATTAAATCAGTACTTTGTTTTAGGAAGTAGTCTGGTGGTTTGTATCAACAACTCTAAAAAGGTTAATATCTCATGACTCAGAAATTCAACTCTATGAATGTCTCCAGAGGAAAGAGAGATTCAGATGAAGATTTATGTGCCTTCAATATAACATTATTTGTAAAAACAAAAATGGGAATCAAAATAGGAATGCTTAAGAATAGGAGAACGAATATATTATGGATGGAGGCAGGATGAAAGATTTATAAAACTATTAAAGATACTTTAAAGAACAGTTAATGCATTGCATGTAGAAAATTCATGATTTAATTGAAATAAAGCACATTATAAGATATATGATAAAATGGAACTATGCTAAAATTATATACACAAAAAATAAATGAACTTGAGAATAAATGTTTATTGGAGAGCAAAGCACATTTTATTGCATGTGTCTTTAACTTTTTACAAGTCGAGGGGGGTCCCCTACTCTGCTTCTTGGTAACCATCCTTTTTATCTTATTCAGTTAGGCATATTTTAGGAGGTGGGACAATAGGTCAGAAGAGGAAACAGGGTACTACTGGGATGGAGCAGACCAGGAAGAGCAGAATTTGGTTACATGTTTCCTTTCTCCGTGTCTTCCCTACTTTAGTAATGCAGAGAAAGGAATGATCCATATACGCTTGTGTGAAAATAAGTAAGGTGGGCAGGATTTTGTAAAGCTTTAAGAAGAAAAGACATTCAAACTGAGTCATGAAGGATTTGTAGACTTTTAGGTGAAAATTTCAGTATATTTCTTGACCTTCTTAGCTTTTAAATGTCAATGATGCTACTCTTGTCTGACTATAACATCAGTGTACTGAAAGTGATTCTCCTTTGGAATGACAATACCTGGAATTTTGTAGTGCTTTTTCTCAGAGTTCAGGTAAGTTGTCATATTCTTATGCTCTGTTCTTAAGATCAATAGAGGATAGAAACACAAAAAACATTTCAAGAATTCTATAGCATTTTGATGAATCAGGTATGTAATGAGAAAATGGATTAAGGGTGGTGGGGTAATGGGTAGATTTTGAGGAGAGAAAGAAAAAGAAATATTTGGTCTTTTAATTTTAACTAATATACTTAACAATCCTGTGAAGTAGGCAATTATTCTAATTTTGCAGAGGAGAAGTAATGAGGACCTAAATGGTGGTGGGGTAGTAGATGTAGCAAGTGGTACCTACAATGGGAAAATAAAATTGGAAATAGCTGCAGCACAAGGGCAGGGATTATTAGTTGGCTTTAACTTGAATGCACAGATAACCATTGAGATTCTTAGTTCATAGGGTTGTGCCAAAGTTAGATGAAACAAGGGCTATGATAGTGCTCTGTCCATTGCCAATGGGGGATACCCCAAACCTTGGAGTCTGGGCAACCTGGAGGATGGAAAGGATATTAAAGGAGGTGGGGACTCAAAAGATTATTTTTTGGGAAAAGATAACATTCTCTAATTCTTCAACACCTCCCCAGTGAGGGTACATCCTGTTTTCTTCCACTATAGTGAATAGAGATTTTTTTCTCTCTCTCATATACATATACAAATTTAATTCTATATAATTATATTTGTGATATAATATTATAATTATATATAATGTGTATATATATATATATATATATATATATATATATATATATGTATGTATGTAATTTGTAGATGCATACACTATCTTTGGTAGAATACATAAGAAACTTTGTAGTGATTGCATCTAGAGAAGAGACCTGATCAAACTGGGAAGAACACAATTTTCATTTTGTACCTGTTGAACTGTGTGGAATGTATATGTTACCTACTTCAAAAAAGAGAATCACAAAACAGATCAAACATAAAATAGAAAAACCTCATATGCGCCCATTATATTTCCATCTCCTGTACTTTAATGACAAAATGTCCCTTGTGTCCTATATCCTTATATGTTCATAAAGCTTTTCTGCAACCATTCTAACCCACATCCTATCCTTTCTGATCACTTGTTGTGGGAGCCAGTGGGAAAAAAGAAATGGAACCAGCAAATACATATTGTTAGTGGAGAAAGGAAGAATGTTAGGTAAAGTGGTAACTTTGTGTCAAGAGAGGGTTTCTAATTTTGGTATTTCTTCATACCTAAAAATATTTATTTGAATTGTAACAAAAAGAGACTTTTACAGTTGTTTGTAGGTGGAGGAAAAGAAGCCTGGAGAGAAAAGAGAAAGGAAATGGTCATAAGTAGGCCTAGCAAAACTATCAGCTATGTTGAAATAAAGTTGTAAAAATGTGTTTCTATAGAACTGTTCAGAAATGGTTCTGAAAACCTGAAAAGCTCTTTATAAGTTCTCAGACCCCAGAACAGGCCTCTCTGTAGCCATTCCCAACAGTAGATCTTCATAAGTAGTCTTTTTGGGTCTGCTGAGATCTATCAGATATTCATTCCACAAAATTTGAATGACATAGCACAGGGCAAGAGTTATGTGATTTCATTTAATTGACTAACTTCACATTCACAAAGGGGAGAAAGTTGGTATGAGAATAAGCATGCTTTGGTACAGATTTGATGACAGATTCGGGTCTAAGTGTTGTGGATTCTAACAGAGCCGATATAGTGCTTGGTTCCTAGTAGGTGTTCAGTAAGTGTTTGTAACGTAATTCGTTTATTGAGCACCTCCTATCAATCAAGCACTGTGCTAGGCTCTGGGACCACATAGATAAATTAGACAAGGTCCTCTTTGAGGTGCTTAGGTCAAGTGTGGTTACAATTGGGAGATAGGTTTTATTACAGAGGTACAAACAGAGATAGCAGAGGACCTACCCAGGAAACAGAACCAGATTGTAATTTGTTGAGGGTTGAGCATGGGAAGAGGATGTGAGGAAAGGGAATATAGACTATTTGTTTAAAAAGCTTGGTTAACAAGCAAAGTAGAGAGAGACTGTCAGAGAAGGAAGATTGAGGGACTGCTTCTTGAATGATAAGAGATATGAGCATATTGTTGTATAGAGGAGAAAGAACCATCATAGAGGGAAGGGGTGAAGATTCCGAAGTTGCATCTCTTAGGATGTAGGAGGAGACAAGAGCAGAAGCTGGGAAACTCCAGTAAAAAATTGTGGGACACTGAGAATTCTCATGAAGCAGGAGATCATGAATTTTCAGGTGTCATCAAGTCAAAATGTAAATGTAGTTAAGTTAAAATTATGGACTTAAGTTAAAGTTATGGAAAGGATAGTGGCTGAAATATGGACTGTAGGGCCCAGACCTATAAGAGAAGATAATTATGCTTGAAGGGACTGACAAATTGGGAGAAATCAAGAGATCAAAGAATAGGAGTAGCGAAGTGAAAGAAGTAAAAGTCCTCAGTGGAAAAAAAATAGCCAAAGAGTGTGATATACAAATTTAAGATTGTAGAGGTGGAGTAGTTTCAAGGCAATGAAAACACCTTGGATGTGGATAACTGAAGTATAGGAACAGGTCACTTTATTGAGCACCTCCTATCAGTCAAGCACTGTGATAGGCTCTGGGACCACATAGATAAATTAGACAAGGTCCTCTTTGAGGTGCTTAGGTCTAGTGTGGTGTTGAGTTATGGAAGTGGGGTTTCATAGTTAATGATGTTCATGTTCCTCCATGATCATATAAAGACTTGAACCAGGAGTTAAAGGTTCAATTTATGTTTGGGAGAAACCAGGAAGTAAGATGTCAGTGATGAGACTCACTAGTAGGGGAAGGCTAGTCTGTTAGCTTTCAACCCCTTGCCTTCCAGGACACAGAGGGAAGCTGTGGTGTGGATCTGTGTGCTTGGTTTCTCCTCTTCAAAGGGCTTCTAAGGGAATGAGATGGCAGACGTAGGCTGCATGAGATGTTTGACCTGTGACTGTGGAGTCTAGCCTATGCCAGTAGCACCAGCTGCACAGAGGACTAGCCAGCAGGATAAGGCACTGCAGTGTCTGTGGCTAGCCAGTAACATGCAACTCCTCAGAAGCAATGAGAAGTGTAAGGATGAGGAGGAACTGAATCACACAAAGGAGATGGAAACAACATGTTCTAGGCTGAGTAATTCCCCAGAAAGTGTGGTGAGCTGCTGGTCTGTCCATGTATTTCCATGGTCTTTACAAGAACAGTAGTGAGTAATAACATATGAAACAGTTTATCCCACTGATGCCGTGAGAGGAATGCCAGGCAGTGGGGCCAAGTTATCCTCAAGTCCAGTAGAGCTTCTGAGGTACAATTGTGGTTACCAATTGGTTCCAGGATTTAGATCTTGGTAGGGGAGATATCTCAGAGGAAGAAGAGTGACAGGTAGCCACTCCCATCTTTGGAAATACCTAGAAAAATTGGAGAATGGCTCCAAGAAGCTCCAAGCTGCCCTTTTCACAGTAACAACAATATCAAGAAAAAATAACAGTTATAGTGATGATGACAGAGACTAATACCTAAGTAGCACTCTATGCAAGGCACTATTTTAAGTACTTTTATGCGTGTTAGTTCTTTCAGTACTTAGAACAATAATACTATGAGGTAGATACTTCTACCAGTTCATTTTTTTTTCATTGCTATAATGAAATATATGAGGCAGGATACTTTATAGATCGAAGAAGCTAATTTTGGCTCATGGTTCGGGAGGTATACAGTTGAGGGGATTTGCTGGTCAGGTCCTAAGATGGAGCAGACCATCACATAGCAAGAGACAGGGAGCACATGTTTATCTATGTGTCTGGTTTCTCTCCCTCTTCTCATAAATCTACCAGGATTCAACTATGAAGGCTCCATCCTAATGACCTTGTCTAAACATAATCACCTCCCAAAGGCCCCACCTCTAAACACCATATTTGGATTAATTTTCCACCCTCTTACTACCTCACAATGGGGATGAAATATGAACATCTGAAGCCTTGGGACACACTCAAACCACTTCCAAACCATGGCAGTACTAATATCCTCATTTTCCTAGTGTTAACAACTCCCAGGATCTATCCTGCTTTACTCCTATCATCTTAATAGCTTGGGTTTTTTATGTGATGTACAGTAAGAGACTTTTGACTGGCTAAATCTTTGGAGATTATTTGGTCACATGGTATAGACCATATCTGTGGAAATCTAATATTGCTCTGAAGCCAACTTCACACAAGTGTATGATCCAACATTATAACAGTGTAAATATATACTTGTAAAAGTCAACTGTCTCTGGAAGGTAACACAAAGAACTTCCGTGTTTTCCACTAGCAAAGTTAACTGACTTTAAAGTTGCATATACTCTTTGTGACGTGTTAAAACTGTTTATTATGTGTATATATTACTTTCAAATAAAGAAAAAAACAAAACCTTCAAATCATATAGTCAAAGAGAATAATTTTCTAAATACTCTTCTGAAAAGTCTGCTTTTCCATTTCCCATTTCTCCCCAAATAATACAGTAACACTCCCATACTCATGACTAGACTTCACGTAGGGGAAGGGAACTTAACAGGAGAGAATCTTACTATTGCAATTTTCCCTGTGTATTCTTGAGAAGTCTTATTGTGTCTTATAAACCTTCCCAGTGGGTCCATAACAAACCTCAATAGTGTACATTCTGTATTTTGTATTTCACATAGAGATAAACATAGACATTTGCCACTAACCTACCCATAGCTTTATTGTAATGGGTTATGACTAGGTTTGGGTTCAGATGGGTATTTGCTTTAACAAAAACATGCTAATTTGACTAATCTGAGGGACCTAATGCAAAAAAAAAAAATCTTGTACATGTCTGGTCGTTTGAGAGTTTCCTGCACCATTGAAGTTCATTACAAACTGTATTTTAATATTAGACCTCCACATAACTCTTGCTGGCTGTGTTGGCCTGTCTTTGCCTGTGCCCCTTCATCTTACCCATTGCCATTTTGCCTCTTCCCTTCAAGATCCCCCTCTGAAAATGAAAATTGTTTCTCTGTTCAGCCTTCCTTTATAGGCTAGAGCCTCTTTCTATTTCCAGCTCAAACTCTCCCCCCTCATTTTTAATTGTTAGTCTGTGGGAATTGTTTATTATAGTTAAGTTTCAAGGTGACTTAAAAGATCTCTAAGGTCACTTCCTGCTTTGTAAGTCTTTGGTTCACTTGAAGCAAGTATTTTACATTCCAAAGGGAAAACTTCCCTTTGTTGGGCCTCCTTCTCTACTTTAGGATTTACAGTATCTGGGATTGAATATACCTTTTCCAGGGGCAGCCCAGGGAATTCACAGTGCTTAAACTAACAGTGAAATGTCTAGTCTCAAAGGGGCTGATGTTTGTGTGGAGGCCTTCCTAGCTGCCCTTGTAAATAGCTATTTTTCCCTTGTCACAGGCAAAAAATTGGACCATCAAAACGAAACACCATCATTCTTGTGGAGCATTCTTTGCTCTCCCACCCCAGTATTACCTTTGCTTTTTTGAGGTTACCTCCCAGAGTAGGCTTGCTCAATCCATCTACATGTAGATTACAGCCACATTGTTGAAAAGGCCTCCAACATGTGGACTGTATAGTCACTGGGCTGTTGAATTAGTGGGTTCTTCTGACTCCAGGTCTTCGGTTGAGGACTTCACCTCATGTATTTGCACTGCCCCCGTACTAGTTGCTGCTGACCTCAGAATCATCTTGAGAATTCTAGGAAAATCAAACCCTTATGTTTTGCCCTAAGGCAAAACTCTGTCCCTCTTATTACCTTAAGTGCCTGATTTCCATTAACCACTTTCTTTTTTTTTTCCTAGTGAAAATTAATACCACATTGAAGGAAGATAAAGTCACATGGTCTCTAGTCCCAGTGCCAATATAAGACCTTGGCTGATACATAGTGGAAAGCCAAAGACAGGGAGAACAGCTCTGACACTGTAGAGTGGATCTCTACCAGCAAGCACACTGTGCCCTAGGTCAGGGGTCCTGGACCTGGAGTACCATTCCTTTGTAGGCTGTGTTGGAAGGGATTCCTTGTTGGAAGGATAAAACTTTTAAAAAATAAAGTCATCTCTGGCTTATTTTCTAAGCAGATAGCATGACAAGGAAAGGGAGTAGAAGGCTCTAGTAGGATCTAGAAATCCCATTCTCCCCTCTCCCCAGCTCCAAAAGGAATCCAATTTGGTCCTAGCTCACAGAGTCTGTTTGGCTCCTGGTGTCAACCTTAATTGACATCCCCGGCAAAAGCCTTCAGATGAATAACTCATACCATCAGAAGGAAGCTCTAGGGGTCGTCTTATTTACCGGATTCTTCTTTTCCCTACGCCAAGCTCCTATGAAGGATTAGACTTGAAAGAAGATCTTAAATGCTAGACTTGTTGGGACTTGTCAAAAAAAAAGCTCTAGGATTATTATTTCCATTTATACCCAGGGAAACTAGAGTGCAAAAAAGCAAAATAATTGGGGACTCAGTTTTATTTGCCATCCTGGCTGTAGATAGGCTTGAGATGTCAACTTCCCAGAAAACATAACTGAACAGAGACAAAACAGTTAAAAGAGTGGTGACAGAATGGAGCCTTCAAATAGATCACCTGAGTTGTGAAGCTTCTGGTGTTTTCCTAGTATCTTCCATCTACATGAATATTTCATTTCTGATAAGCTTTTCTTCCCTAAGATCTATAGGCTCCAACTCACTCCTTATTCCTGGTTCCTAGTAGGTCCCTGAACTTGGGAATACATTCACACATACATATACACACTGTCTGGATCCTAGGAGCTAAAAACTCCTGGTAACAGGAATTGTATGATGTTTCTCCTTCAATCATAACTATCCAAGGTGATTTCAATGTGCATATTTCTATATAGAAAGGCATTAAATATTTGATCTTGGCTTTGGCATTACAGCTAATTTTCAGTTTAATGACTATAACTGTGGATCAGAGTTGGTAGCAGACTCTCAGAAGTTACCACATGGGGTCTTTTGGTCACTCCTGGGAGGGAACACGGCTTTACAGGAGTGGTATGAAATACAGTAGATGACCAATGATATTGACAGTGAGTTTGACATGGTGGAAATGAAGGTGTATTATTATTTTGCATCTTTATATATGTTATAGTTTTACTAGTTATGGACAATGTACTGGTTATATAGAGTATGTTTAAAATAAAATCATGCTGTGTAAAAAGGAGAAAAGACAAAAAAATCTGTTGGAAATGGAGAACATTTTAAAAACACAGGTGGAAACTTAAAAAAAGGAAAGAAGAAAATATTAAAAGGTATCAGGGTTGAAAAGAGGAAGAAGAGTGAAACTAGAAGGAAAACTAAAGTGAAAAGGAAACACATGTAAAAAATAGGAAATAATTTTAGAAAGTTAAATGAGTGAAAATATACAAGGAAGGGGACATGACAAAGGAATATAAGAACTAATCCTTAAAAACTACCAATGGCCAAAGTTAGAACAACTAGAGCAGCAAAATAAATGATATAATATTGGATTCCAAACCATTGATTTGGATACTTACCACTTTCCAAGAGGTAGAGTATAGTTCTTCCATCCCATCCCAAGCATGGGCAATGTCTTGATTCCATCGAGTATAGTACAGAAAAGGGGAAAAAGTAACTTCACAGTGGAAAAACTTGGCAAATAAATGTACCTCAACCAAGTGATCAAGGTTAACATCAGTAGTGATAAATCATGTTGATACTATGTACCCTTGTTTTGATGTGATGAGACGAGCACTTCACCTCTGTGTTTTTTTTTTTTTTTTCCTCCAAAACACATTACCTCAGTCGAATCATGAGAAAAACCATTGGAAAAATTCCATTTGAGGGATATTCTACAAATACCTGACTGGTAGTCCTCAAAACTGGCAAGGTCATCAAAAATAAGGAAAGTCTGAGAAACTGTCCAAGCCAAAAAGAGCCTAAGGAGACGTGACAACTAAGTGTAATATGGTATCTTGGATGGGATCCTGGAACAGAAAAAGGACATTAGGTAAATACTAAGGACATCTGAATAAAGTATCGACATTAGTTAAAAAGTATAAATAATAAAAAGTATATATCATAATCACTAATTGTAACAAATGTAAAATATTAGTGAAAGATGTTCATAATAGGGAAAACTGGGTGGTATTGAAAAGGATGTTGTGTATATTGAATCCTTTGTACTATCTTCAACTTTTCTATAAACCTAAAACTATTCTAAAATAAAGATAATATTTAAAAATTAAAATACAACAGGCATAAGAGGAGAGAGAAAGATTTTTTTAAAATGAAAGAAAACAATGCAGGAAAGGATAAATCATAAAAGAAAAACAGCCTAAAATTCTAAAAAAAAAAAAAAAATCTCCCTAGCCCCTGACATAATCCCTGAAAAAACAAAAAAGTAAAACACAATTGAAATCCAAAACCCAAGGAAAGAAAGATGTGTGGTGAAGGAAAATACAAAATAAACAAAAACAAAAATCAAGCACAAGATGACCAAAAAATGGAAAAAAAAAAACTAGAAAAGAAAATTAAAAAAAAAACTACAAGCAAAAAAAGAAACCAAATGACCAAAAACTCCACAAAACATAAAATGACAAAGCGCGCACACACACACACACACACACACACACCCCAAAATTTCCTCTAAACAGAAAAACTGCTCTAAAAACTGAACATCAAAAGAAAAGAGATGGAATAAATAAGGAAAGGGAAAAAGTACTGAAACACAGAAAAGGATATAAAAAATCTTAATGGATAAAAGGCATAATAGAAAAAAAAGTAAAAACAGCAATAACAATAAAAACAAAGGAAAGGGGGAAATCTAGTAAGTTTCAAAAAGTGTTTGCATGAGATAAGACATGATTTGCTTTCTTTGGGTAGGTGTACGGAGTGGGAGAGAAGTACCCACAAAATGCAGCTGTCCGCACTGCCCGTTGGGAGCTGTTGGAAGCAATGAAAAGGGCATGTTATTGTAACATAGGCAGACAGGCATTTAAGTGGCTCATTACCACCATATTAACTTTTTCCCATGTGAGTCTGGGAAGCTGACTGTTTTACCCAAAGCCCCTGAGCCTTGTTTTATTTTACCAGGGTTTCAGAGATAAACATTTATTGATGGGCCAGGTCTAAGGTCTGTATTGGACTATGCCTGTCCAGAGGGAGATACTGGTTTCTTTTTCAAAACTTTATTATGAATGAAGGCAGTTTCTAGCTGGGCCACAGTTAAGTGACTACTTGACAACTCTTCTAGTACTTTGCTAAGTTAGGTACTGAAAGTTGCTAGCTACTAATTTAACCAGGAGCAAGAAGGCAGTCTTTGTCATTTGCTTAAAAAAAGTGTGATTCCTACCTATACAGTAGGGTACAGAGATGGGGATTATCCCAGCTAGAATCCCAAATAGCAGCAATCCCAAACAGCAACAGTTCTAAATAGCAGAAATCTCAAAGGCATTTGGGTTTGGTTTTATACTATATAGTGTGGTTTATTTGGTTAGTATTAGTTGTTCTGTCTTTAAATTTATTGGTTTAAGATGACATTAAAATCCAATTAGATCATATTTAATCTTGATTGAGTGATGGAGAGTGGTGACTAGGGTGAAACATTTTCCCAACATTCTCCATTAGTCAAGTCATCTCAATTACAATCATTGAATATTTGATGACGATGATACTTGGGTGTATATTTTGACATGTGGTTGACTCCTCTGGCCTTTATCTGGCTAGAAGTGATAGCAACAGATACTTATAGTGATAGGAAAATTGGGGCACATATCTCCCACAAATCACATAAGTGCATGGCCAAGAGCCAAAGGCCTTTATACTCCCAGTTACCTTGTACTCCTTCTTGGTCCTGGTGCTTGCTTCTTGGGCCTGTCACCTGGAGTGGCAATGGTGAGTACTTTGGGGCAGATAGAGCATATAATAATGTCATTTTCCAAATGATGAGTCATATGCAGAAACTGAGCTAACATGCCCACAGAATAAAAATGTTGATGGGAGAAAGGATTATGAGATCTAGAATGAAGTCCTAGGATTTATTTCTGCCTCAATGCCCATATGAACCAAGTGATTTCAGGCGAGTCACTTAACCTTATCAAAGCTTCCTGTATACAACATGCTTACTGCTCAAAAATTTGTGATCTTTTTCCCTCATGGTGAAAATTTGAGTTGAAAAATATAAATATATACTGAAAAAATTATTTCCTATTAAATCAGGAATAAGGTAATTTGAAGTTACCATAACAAAAAACAGGATGAGGTATTCATCACAAACCAATTTCTTTCTCCATGTTCTGCCATATGCTGCTTTCCTTTTCTAATTTGACCTCCACCCCACATCCCAGCCAAACCATTCTGTTTCATGCATCGTCCATGATATAACACTTCAGCAGCATATTCACTAAGTTCACAAACTTATGGTCAGAATACACCTTGGACTGAGAGGTGATATCCTGCAGAATATTAGACTACACTAGTGATTTTCATACACCACAAATTTTCCCCAGAATATTGAGGCATCACATAGGGCTGCCAATGTATTTACTTTTTGCTAATTAAGGATATTACAAAACAATAATTATCATTTATCACCATAATTTCATAAAAGAAGAGATATTTTAATATCAAAAGTAAAAGGATATAGTGTCAAAATTAAAAGTAGTTTAAAATTTTAACTTTATAAAATAATCACTACATAGTCCTTGCTTTTCTCACTTCTCTTTGGGACCAGTGAAATGTTCATTATCAACTGATAATTTGGAAACCACCCTCACTAGGTCTCAGTTCTAGTTTTGACTCTGCCACTAATTTACTCAGGGGCAATTAGATCTGATAGAATCCAAGCTCTTTTTCAGCTCTAATATTCAGGATATTGTGACTCCTAGAGTTCTTTTTAGTCTTTGGAATCTGAATTTGTGTTGGAAAAAATTCACTTATAATTACAGAACTCCAAATCTAGTAGGACACAATTCACATTCCTGGCATGCACATAACAGAGAGGGTTTACACCAGCTGTAATGCAAAACATTAGGCTTTTCATTTTTATATTCTTCAATTTTTAGAGGATTTTACTTCTTTAAGGTCAAGTAGTTATTTCCCTACCATTCTGTAGAGTCACTGATTTCTCTGTTTTGCTTCACTTTTACCCAAAAATCATGCAAACTCAAAGCCTCCAGGCCCTCCTCTGGTATGTGTGTCTGTTTGGGCTTGGTTGCTATAGAAAGATTTTTTTTTTACCTCTTGTCTCTTTCCTCTCCCTTCTGCCCCAATCCCCTAATATGTACTTTCCATGAATCCTTCCCTATTTATTTTTTCTTTTTTTCCTTTAGACAGAAAGCATGACTTCAGCTGTTGGCATGGTCCATAAATGGCATTATCTGAATTCTTGGCAAAATCCCAATTGGGGAATGTTGGGCTGCAGTTGGTTCTAGGTAGCTGGAGGAAATATAAAATTAATTAGCAACATAATTTTGGGCTTTACCTGCCTTGTAAAATTGCACTGGTGTTTGTACTAGAAAGCACTTTCTGGCCAAAATCCTGCTCTGCTGTTTTAAGAAGGCTTGGAGTTTAAATGAGACATTTTGAGCAAAGTGGTCATTTTATTGGCAACCCCAACTTCACTAGTCCTGGGCAAGAAATACAAGAGCAAATTCAGGACTGTAAGGCTACTGTCTTGGAGTTTAAGGAGAGTTCACTCTGCACTTGTCTTAAGAGACCCTAGGTCTCTTCATCTTCTCCAAAGATGAAGTTCTGTTTACTTGCCTTCACCCCTGCCTCCATGGCCTCTCTTCATAGACTGTGTTCTTGGCATCTATTTTGGTGTCATCTGAAGAATGGGTCAATGAAAAAAAAAAAAACTATGGTACTCCAGAGGCAGTTCAAATTAGAATGGTTTCTCTTTATCAAATTTATTTAAAAATAAACCAAAATGATACAATTCAAATTCAATTTAGATTTAATTCCTCCAGTTGTTCACTGTTAAGGGTGATACATTGTTTTGTCTCTGGAAAGGCCTGAGTTGAGGCTATTTCCCTGTGATCCACAGTATGCCCCTCCCCCTGCCTGCCTTCCCACCCCAGCCTTCCTCATTGCCCTAGAGCGGGGCCTTCACAGCCTGGGATAGTGGGAGTGTGGCACAGTACACTTCTGGATTCTTCCAGCTGTACTCTCACTGGGGAAAATCAACTTTGAAGTAAAGCTGGGGGCCTGCCAGGAAACTGAAAAGGGGTTATTAAAAATGGTATTTTTCAAACCACGAGTGATGTTTTGCTAGCAGAGGGTAACAGGTTACTTGGAATCTGAACTGCTTTGGGTTTTGGATTAAATTGCAAAGTTGGCTGAGATTTCAGACCCCCAGGGTCTTGAGGGCCGAGGACACAATTGAAAGCATATTAGATGCTGGCTGCATCTATACAATACCAACCAACTAGTTAAAAAGGGAGAATTCACTAAAATCTGTTTATTTAGTGTCATGAACACAAAAATGTAAGTTTGAGTTTAGCCTTGTTCTTTTTTTATTTAGTTTTATTTTTAATAAATCCACACTAGAAGAGTTTGAGAATGGAAATAGCCTGTATTTCTACTGTAAGCATTATATTGCTTAGAATTCCACTGTATTCTTGCTCATATTTCTACCCAGCCCCCCAAACTATGACAGTACCTGAAATTTTACAATTAGCCTTGTAAACTTTTGTTCATTTAGATCCTGAAGGGAGTTATGGTTTCCAAGAGTCTTCATTCCAATATTTGTATGAGGTTTATCCAGGCCTTTTGGCATCGTCTCTTCTGGCTCTGTAGTTGATAACCCTTGCAATACGAGAGAGCTTTCTCTTCTTGTTTCCTTCTGTTGAGTTTTTAGAAGCATTTCCTGCTATAGTTTTGTTTTCAAGATGCTCCCTGATTCTCTTCTATTGGAGCTTTTGCTGTTGCCAGGGCTCAGGATGCATTAGGTGAGCCCTGAGCCCTGGCTCTGGTGGTACTGAGCCATGTTCTCCAGGTTACCTCTCATTTACATGGCAAGGTTTGCTTGGTAAAATTCTTAGGGAAAGGCAGCTATTACCTTATTATTAGCTTATTATTAGGCATCTCTGGCCTGGAAACCTGCAGTTCTGAGCTGTTCTTACTTTGAGCATGGCCACCTGAACTTTTATTGTGGATTTGGCATTTCATTGCCTACTCCTTCTTCCTCCAAGGTCTGGGAAACCCCCAAGACAAATGGCTTGGGGGAGCTAGAGCCGAAGTTTTCTATTGAGGTTGATGGGGATTAGAGATGGGGTGGACAATAACTTCTGAGTGTCTCTTCCCACTTGAGTGTTTTTAAAATTCAGGTTCCCAGAAGTGACTTAAACTAGTAGACTTACAGAGACCATTAAAGATGTTCTAGTATAACCTCCTCATTTTTATGATAGGGAAACCGAGGTAGGGATTTGGCCAAGGTCACACAGCTAGCTTGTGAGAGAACTGGGATGACAGCCTTGGTCTGTGGATTAAATTGTCTAATGTTTCAATAAGTGCGTAAGCAGTAGTGCTGAGATTCAGTCCCCACCCAGTTCAACTCCCAACTTTTTCCACTCTTCCTCCTAGTCTACTTGATAAGATGAAAGATAACTAACAAGATAGTATGCACATAGAAGATACCAACTCAGATGAGTGAGAACCTTTTAGGTCTTGGTATCCTAGTACAACACTGTAGGCTCTGCCCTGTCCCCTCTCCAAGGGATATCTCAGGTTGGGGCTCTTCCTTCATTGTCCAAAATTGTCAGTGGGAGGGAAGGTAAGGGAATTTTTTCTTCTTCCATAGAAGGCCAGTGCTGGCCTGAGGCCAACTTTCCTGAGTTTCTCTCAGGCGGATTCCACAATAGATGGGGGTAGGAGGAGGCACAATTGGCCCAGACTGTTTTTATTTGGTCTGCAGTGTGGGAGATCAGACGTTCTGAAGAGAATTGAAAATACTTCTTTCTTTGGATTCCTGGGGCTGTGTAGGGGGAGCTTGGGCCCCACTTGGCACAGAGTTGATTACAACATTCAAAAAAAAAAAAAAAAAAAAGCTCCAATATTGTTGCCCAAGGCTGAATGGAAAGTTTTCCTTCCAGTCAGGGCCGGCTCCTAAACCCCACACCTTCTTAAGCCTTTGATTAGCAGACACCTGCCGCCAAGGAGACCAGCAAACAATAAAGCTGTGAGGGGCTGCTCAGAAAGCTCCTGAGGGTAGATCAGCATTAATGGAGCCTGGATGGGAGGAGTACAGTGATCTACCACCTCTGCTAGATCCTTAAGCCCCCTCCCCCCCAATTCGGCACTTTTATGCCAAGATTTTTTAAAACTTTCTTTGAATCTCCTGAAAGCAGAGTGTTTTTCTGTTTTTTTTTTTTTGACTCATTTACATGTACTGAACTTATAAAAAATGTGATTTCATTAAATGCCACTATGTCCAAAGAGTTGGGGTAACCCATCTCATACATTTTTGTCATCTAAGTCATGAGTGCCAACCATCCCATCTTTTAAAAAAAAAAATTTTACGTGTTCTTTTTAGCTATACATGACAGTAGAATATATTTTGACATATTATGCAGACATGGCCATCCCATCTTTTATCATTTCTTCTTATTCAAAATGTTTAAAGAGAAGACACTGGAGATAGGAAGATTGCTATATAACTGATAACCACTTTAGGGGAAGTTGTGGCTTAGAAGAAGGTGTTGGGAAAAAGTTACAATTAATACAAAAGAGAAAAACAATAATGACACACAAATAGAGAAACTTTAGACTTACCAGGGAGGATAGAGTTTTCTAGATCCCTCTCATCAACTTGCCTGCATATGATGGTATCTCTGGAAATAGCTACTTTTAATTAGCATAAAGAACTATTAAAAATATTAGTGATTATTTACTTAAACCCCATATACTTTCAAAAAGTATTTTGGATAACTAAGATTCAGGATTTTGATCTGATGGGAGGTCATTGCAAAGAGGCTCCTTCTGCAACTGGCCCTGATGAGGTATTTACCCAGAGCAAAGCACATTGGCCTAGTTGTCTAGGTGATAGACAGCTTGGCAGCAAGAGCTGTCTGCACAGCTCTGAGGTGGGGTTGAACTGTCTGTAATGTCTCCATTCAAGTTTGGCTAATTGAAATCATGAAGAAAAATTAATGTAGAAAGAAGGCAAAAAAAAAAAATTACACCTCCAGTCGGGTTTTGCACGCCTATCAATATGCTAGGTAAAAAAAGGTTTTAGGGAGTTTCTGTTCTATTATTTTTACTATGTTATTGTTATACGTGAGCTGGCACATTGGCCTCCAAGACAGGGTTAGCAGTTGTGGTAATGTGCCAGTTTCCCTAGGACCCCAAGTAAAATTGAGCTATGCCACTATCCACACTTCATCAGTGTGCTATCTGAGGCAGAAAGAGAGCAAGGAACCTGTTGCTGGAAGGTGACTCCACTAGTACCCAGCTAAGAATGTTGTATCTTTATCCACAAAATGAAGCCCTGTGCTCAGGACCAAAAAAAACCGGGACAGGGTCCCTTAACTTCAAGTCTGTGAATCCCCAGACATTGTATGCAAATAATTTGTTCATATGTGTGGTGTTTTGGGGCCGTGGCTTTGATCAGAGTAAACTTCTACTGCATCAATGAAAAACCACTACTACACCAATTTATATTTATAGTTTTGCCTCTGGTTAATTTTTCCTGGTATTTAGGTATTAGGTGACAAAAGAATGAGTAGAATCTTATATACTCATCATGTAAACCCACTAGATAGACATGCTGTAGTCAGGGCAGTAGAGATCACTTATATTAGTCTTTGGGTAAAATAAATATTAGTCTTTATTTTTTCTAATATGCCATAGTGTATAATGTAGACAAGGTTTAAAGGAATATAAATACATATGTACAAGTTAAAAACTTATCTATTTTTATGTCATTGTTCAACTTAATCTGCCTTCATTGCCTTAACTTATCTCTCACTCCCATGGGGTATTGAATTACTTGTCCTCACTTTTCCATTTTATAAAGTAGTTATGCATCTCTATATAGCTGTCATTGGCATTAGCAGAGTCTCATTTGATGGCAGTTTTCCTTAATTTGAAAATGTTTTTCATTATCAATAGCCTTCCAATCTCTTATTCTGGTCCCTCACCTTTTGCAACTGAGCTACCATCGATTACTATCAAAGATCTAAAGCACTGGGAGTTGAGGGTATAACTCAGTGGTGTAATGCTTGCCTAGCATGTGTAAGGCCCTGGGTTCAACCCCCAGGACTGCAAAAACAAAAGGCAAAATAAATCCTAAAGAAAGTCATTTTGACTTTGTCATTTGAGGAACTATTTCAAGAAGGAATAGTTATTACTTTTTTAAACCTATTAGTTGCTGTGTGTAGCACGTATATCTACTTAACTCCAATCTGAAGTTAGCAGAGTATTTCTCTTTCTCCTATATTAATTCCTCTACTAAAAAACATTGAAGAGTATATTACCTTTTAATTAGAAAATATTCCTCTTTTTCTTTCTTTTCTTTCTTCCTTTCTTTTGATTGAACCTAGGGCCTTGTTCATCCTAGGCAACAACTCTTTCCCCAGCTTTTAGGTTAACTTCTAAGTTGTATCTATTAAGTGTTTGGAGAACCCCCAGTTAAAGGAGAGTAATGATGTAAAAAAATGCATGTATTACTGAGATACCTGAGATTACTATTCAAAATTCAATGGTGGATTTCCTGTACAGTCTGAATCTAAGGATAAAAGTGTATAATGTGATGCAAATATCTTCTCTCTCTAACATCATTGACCTTTGGTAGGTGGAAATCAAGATATTTGAAGTATATATCAAGATACAAGTAAATTTTCCGAGTGAGAAGATGGTTCACAGAGTATGATTATTGGCCCTTTGAGATGACCAAGGGTCATCCACACATCTTTTCTGGCAAATGGAAAATATAAATATGCTAGCTTCCCATTTTATCCTTGAGCCTCACCTTCTGATAGAGGCTGGCACTAGGATGAGTCTCAGGAAAGAGGTAAGGTCTTCTGTTTTACACATTACTTGGTAATTTATAAAACAGCTGAAAGTGTGATGGTTTATTTTATTTTAAGCCCCATCAAAATGGCTGGGTTAAAGTAGCCAGGTCAGAAAGTTTCTGGTGGCATAGCAGGAACTTAATAAATGTTGAAAAACAATGTTTTTCTGCTTTCTTCTTTTATTTTAGCTTAGAATAGGAAAAGAAAGTTGTGCAGGGAAGTCTCCATATTGCTAATTTGTGTATCATCCTGATGATTATGTTGTTTTCCCCACAGCTAGTAAAGAAAGTTTTTGATGGCCACATGTTCTGAAATGAAGGCTTTTAGCATGAAATTTTAGAATTTAAGTCTTAAGTGGAAATCATAATATACTGGGACAGGAGTGGAGTTAGAGGCAGCAAAGAGTTTGTTCTAGAGAATTTTAAAATGTTCCAGTGACTGTACCATGTGGACCATGTAGTGTGTATATAGTGGTAACAAGAGAAAATAAAGTGTGTAAGAGGATCTGATCTAGTCAAGATGAGTTTCCAATTCATCTTGTCTTTTGGAATTAATGAAAGGAGAGGTGAAGACTCCCTTGCTATCACTTATTTGAACAGAACAAATTTCCTACTATTCCTGTCTTACTCCTAGGGCATATTTACCTCTGGCCCAGATGCATATATCTTAATGCTTGTTCACATCTTAGGTTTAATGTTTTGGTCTGATTGTATATTTACTATAAATACATGTTTGGCCCAACATAGAATATAAGCTACAAGTGAAAGGGGCTAAGCCTATGTAAATTTTGGTTCAGTGTCCTTGTGAGGTAAGTTATTACTTATTAAATGCTTATTGAAGTTACTGATAATGCTCATAGTCATTTATGGAGTGATATGTTAAGGGTGAAATTGATAAAAATCTTTCTTAAAATGGAACTTAAAAATATGAATCAATATTTCAAGGTGTGAAAGGCACATATAAAAATGTTCCCACGGTCTATCTTAAGTGCATAATATTAACAATAAATTATTATTTGCAATTTTATTTTCCTGGAAATTATTCTTTAATTCAGGAGTTCTATGAGTTTTCTTAGGTTTGGCACATTTATTATTTACAAGGAAAGTAATACATCTGTTTCTTTAGATGTAGGAGTCTTTAACTAATTCTGTGTTCAATCACCCCCAAGTATTTGTCTGTTCTTGAAAGTTCATCAATGGAATTAATATATTCTATTACATCTGGCTGTTTGGTAAACTGAATTAATCGACTGATTGAATTAATAAGTGTTTATACCAATTTTATTAGTTGTGAGAACTGACCTGTTGCTAGACTGAATTATCTATTTGAATTGATTGAATTGACTACATTGACCTATTTTTTTTAGATTGACTTGAAAAATGGGCTTGACTACTTGTATGAGTAAATTGACTCTTTTTTTGTTAAATACAACTAATCTGTTAAATCAAAATGATTTATTTAATAATCCTGTGTGGAGCATAACCAAAGTTAGGAAAGAGCTGCAGAATTGGATGTTTTTGTCTCCTTGCAGTCTAAGAGTTCAAAAGGAATGACTATGAATTGAAAATCTGATTGAGAAGTTTTGGACTTGCAAGATACTCCATGTCTCCTATTAGGCCTATTAATTCTACCTAGAGAGGCCCATTGGTCTCATGAATTGGAGACTTATGCTACACTCCTCTTTTGGGATAGCAGTTTTCCAAGAGCAACATCAGCTCTCTGTTGGGCACTGGCTCATTCCTGGAACCAGATGAAAAAGTTAAAATTAGTTATTAGGAATTTCATGTGATCTGCAGAAGCAACTGAAATAGCTCATTTCAAAAGTAACATCAGAAATAAGTGTGCTGAACGAGGGTAGAGAAAAACACACATACTAAAAATATACTTAGAATTCACTGCAAGCATCATAAATTCAACGTTAACAGATTGCTGGAAACCAAAACAATGCTACCCTATCTGCAAGCAGATGAGTGGCTCTGATGGGGATGAGGCAATCAGAGTTAGGCCAATGGAATAACCTCTCATCTTTGGATCAAGTTGTTTAGGGGGAACCATTTGATGTAATCCCTTTTCTCCCTTTCTAGGTCTACTACTCAGGCATTTAAAATAGGACTCAGATTTCAAACTTTCATTCTTTCATCAAAGATCTCACCTTCCATTCAAATTCCCCTTTCTGAGTTCTGTTTTGTTTTGAGACATGGCAAAAATCTTTCATCTCTGAGTGTATGTGGTTTTAGGATCAATAAAGACTACTGGTTCTATCTATACTGCAAATTCAAATGTATAAAATCAAGCATATATACTTTCTGTGTACAACTCTGTCCCCCTGCATATTGACTCTCTTCCAAGTCAAATTTTGTATGATATTCTCCGAAAAGGATTTGGGAAACTGTCATAAGATATAATCCCAGCTGAACTGGCACAAGGGAGCTGAGTTACTCTATTTACAACTCTAAGAGGTAATAAACATAAAAAGTACTTGAAAGTTCTTTCCTCAATTTTTCCTTCTCATGAGCTCTTGCTGACTCAAGGAGACTCTGACAATTGGTTTTCTCATCAGGCAGGAGGGAGTTGGGACCACAGAAGTTCAGTAGGGATTTATTGAGAAACAGGTTTTGGGGAACCCCTTATATCACACCTACTTGGGGGGAATTGGCTCTTACATTGGAAATATGTAAACTTGGAAATGTCCCTGGTTACTGGGGCAAATTCACAAAGTTTCCAAATAAACGAAAATGTATTCAATTTTGAAGACCAGATGGCATACCTTAAGTCTCTGGAATGTTCTTAAGAGTTGGCCATATATATTGAATTTGGGGGTTGAGGGTAGAATTTAGAGGCAATTCTATCTCTGAGCATGTTTTTAGGGCTTGGACAGCATCACATGTGTTTAGCTGATGTCTTACTTGATAGATATCTTGATAGTCACTGCCACAATCAAGTCAGACATCACTGGAAAAAATAGCTGACACATTGAGTATCTGCTATGTGCCAGGTAATATTCTAAGCATATTATGCAAGTTTACTCAGTCTTTTAAAAATATTTTTAGTTGTAGATGGACATAATACTTTTATTTTGTTTATTTAGTTTTGTATGTGGTACTGAGGATCAAACCCAGTGCCTCACATGTGCTAGGCAAGCACCCTACCACTGAGCCACAACCCCAGCCCTCAATTAATCTTTTAAAAATATTTTTTAGTTGTAGATGGATACAATATCTTTGTTTATTTTTATGTAGTGCTGAGGTTCAAGCTGAGTGCCTCACGTGTGCTAGGCAGGCACTCTACCACTGAGCTACAGCAACAACCCTACTCAATTATTCTTAAGCACAACTTGATAAAGTGGGTATAATTATTACCTCTGAATTATAGATGAAGAAAGTGATAAAAAATAAAGCATGAGAACAGGTAGCTGAACCAAGATTCAAATCCAGGCAATCAGGCTTCAGACTCAGTCAGTTCATATAAAGTATTATTATGACTACCACTTTGCATCTATATAAAATTATATTATTTGCTCATTATAATATTTGTGCATGTTGGTATTTATATATGTCCTACTTTATTCCAGGAAGTATATTAGCCCAGGACATCATGTAACACATAAACTGCTGGTATGTGTGTGTGTGTGTGTGTGTGTGTGTGTGTGTGTGTATTTTTTTTCTTTTAATGAGGGAAGAAGCAGACACAGACAAATTCAGGTCAGTAGTAGGATAGCCAGGACTAGAAGCTGAGTTTACTGACTCATATGAAATGATTATTTATTGGATAATTTTATAAGGACTTCGAGGCACAGTTAAATGAAAGAGAATCAGAGGATAATTGAATACATAGTAGCATCAAAGTGCCACTGAAAGGTACTGATACATACAGAATATTTAGTAGGTATTGAGATATGCTATTTTAGACGCTGATACTACACAGATAAATTAGGTGAGATCTTTTTAAAAATTTTAATATTAATGTTTTAGTTTTAGGTGGACACAATATCTTTATTTTATATTTATGTGGTGTTGAAGATTGAATCCAGTGCCACATGAATGGTAAGCAAGCACTCTACCACTGAGCCACAATCCCAGCCTGAGATCTTTATCCTCAAGGAACTTACAGTGTAGTTGAAGAATCAGCCATGGTTGCTGACTATAAGAGATTCTTTTAAAAAAATATTTAGTTTTTGGTAGTAGTTGGACACAATATCCTTATTTTATTTATTTATTTATTTTATGTGGTGCTGAGGATCGAACCCAGGGCCTCGCACATGCTAGGCGAGAGCTCTACCACTGAGCCACAACCTCAGCCCTGTAAGAGCTTCTTGAGGACACACAACTGCATTTTGTTTTCCTTTATGCCTTGAAAACAGGGCAGATACATACTAAAAGCTTGGTAAAAATGTCTTCTTGTTATTTAGTGTCTAGTATGTCCACTGACAATGAGCTCCATAGTGCCAGCTTAGGGCTTGGACCTGCTTTTTTCTCATTTTAGCTAATCTTTTCACCTCTTGGTAAAGTTAAGGGTGTGAAATCATTGGTAAAATACTTTTATGGCTCATTCTTTTCTTCCTAACATCCATAGTAGTTGGAAATATTCAGTCATGTATTGGATAAAACCTTGTTTTAGATGCCCAAATCTGTGACCTTGTTCCTTCTGGTTTCGAAAGCCTTGATAGATAGGTTTCACACTACATAAATTCAGAACCATTAGGATTTCTTTAAAAGTCTATAAAAGTCAAATTTATCTTTTTTCTATTATCAAGATGATATCCAGTAGAGGAATTTCAGCTGGACAAAGAAAGAGAACTGAATTCACTCTTTTAGAAATAGTAATAGCCCTCTGGGAAGTCTTTGGAGGACTTCTCAAAGAAATCTGCTCAGACACTGCTCTGGAAGCTTTTTAGTCGAGTTCAGCACTGGAAAAAGACTGTTGGTTATGGACAAGTGCTTTTGTTTTGCCCTGGCTGGAAGGCATTCACCACAGGGCTGTGATGTGTGACTCTAGCTTGCCTTTAATTTATAGCCAAATGGTGTTTGTTGACCCCAAGTGTTTTTCAAACATTTAGTTTAAAGGGTGCACCATATCATGGGTTTCCTTGCAAGAGGATGGAATTGTTAAAAATGCACTGGAGTTGAACATCCATGGCATAGGACAATATTGCTGTTTTTTTAAAAAATATTATTTTAAGGCCCATTGTTAGCTGGGAATCCTCAAGTTGTTAAGTTGTGGTTGGTCTTTTCTGAATTAATTTATGTTCTGGTATGGGAAAAGTAGTTCCCATCTCTCATTCATAATTAAAGTTTGGTTGGCTGATATAAGCAATATGTTACTCTCATAATTTTGACAGAGGAGGCAGGGGAGGGGAAGGGAGGAAAGGAGAGAGAAGGCAGGGAGAAAGAGACAGACTACTTTCTACAACTCAATAGAAAGCAAAGGAAGTGAAAACAGAAAAGATATCTTGGAGAAAATCTGAAAGGATGAGTGCAATAAGGTTATGCTAAGCAAACAACAAAATCCTGTTTTCATTTCAAAAACCATTCCAAATCCCCATCTTGCTGTCTTAGCTGAGATTTCCTCCTTATAGTTATCCCAGTTCCAGGTGACTGACCCTAAACCCAGAGGGTGGGAAGGAAGAGAGATGAAGCAAGATGTTTTTCTTGACAGCAGTTCAGGCCTGATTCAAGCTGTCTTCATCTTTGTCTAGCTGTCGAAAGCAGAAAATCCATTTTATTATAATTTGTTTGATCACTATAGCTATGAAATGGTAGTATGTCCCATAGCCAAGATGAGGATTCTGAGGGGAACTCAGACTCTTTTACCAAAGATATTTCCCACAGATGCTTTGATAACTAGATCACAATATTTACCATGTGCTGTAAATGTTTATTTTTCCTGGACAGTACTCAATAGAAAACACTTAAAATTAAGTAAAGACAACATTATAACATTTTAACCACATTATGACATTTCCTGACTTGTACAGTGACACACTTTATAACTTTGATTTGATTTGAAGCAACAGAAGTCAGTTTTCTTCATGATGTTTCTAAATTGCTGCAGTGATAGACATAGCTATATTTTGCACTTCCAGGGTAGTCACTAGACAGCCATTTTTACATTGGAGTAACAATGACAAGCTGAGTTTGGTGTAAAGGACTCTACAGGATCAACATTCCTGAGTAGAAGGATATAATTTATTTCACAATAAAAAAGTCTCATAGGAGCTGACACTTGGTGGTCAGAAAACCTTAGGTGATAATGATTTAGAACATTGGGAAGCTGAAATATAGTTCTAAGGAAGGATAAATAGAGGGAAATTTGCTGAGAAGAATCTTACTGTTCAGTCTGTGCATGTGTATATGTGTATGTATGTATGCTTGTGCATCTTGTACAAATGTAACAATAAAAAATGCCCTTACAACATTTAGTTTGGATCAAAGAGTTTCAGAGTTAAAAGGGATCTTTAATAGTTATGTAAAGAGCTGAGAATGGAGGTGCATGCCTGTTATCCCAGCAGTTTGGGAGGTTGGGGCAAGAGGATCACAAGGTCAAAGTCAGCCTCAGCATTATCCTATGATGAATGTTAGGGCTCAGATCCCTGATATGTGCTTTTGTTTTCAACTCTATGGACTGTCCAGTCTTCTCCTCCTCCTGAGGTTTGCAGTGAATACCTTTAGCAAGCTAGGTAGTGACTTAGAAGGAATACATGGACTTCTAGTATGCCAAATTGGTAATGCTTTTACCTTATCCAGCTGGTAATGAGCTTGACAGTCATCATTCCCACCCTTGTAACAAGAACAAAGAGGAATAAATGGAAAAATCAACAACTCTTTTTAGATGCATTAGAGAACTGAGGTCATAGTAAAAACTACCTTCCCCCCAAATTAAGCAAATACACATGAAGATACAGAGAATCACAGTTTACTGGAACAGAAGTCCAGGAATAAAAATCAAACACTGGAGCCAGTAGTAGGGTAGGAAATTGATGAATTACTGTGGGTTCTGTGTAGATAAGCTTAAAATTTAAAAATTCCAGGAAGGCCCCATTTTAGGGGATTCCCTCACATTTTCATGGGCTTATCTCCAGGAGCTCTACCAGTGAAGATCTGAGAAACATTCCAGTGTGCCTTTGGCAAGAGGAGGGCAAAAGTGGTCAATCTGAAATATGCCCAACATGTTCTGCTCTTCTTAAGACATATATTACAGGGAAACTATGTTTACTAGAGACTAACTGACTGAGGTTGTATACGAGCTAACTGATCTAGAAACGGAAATACCAAATTCTATCCCATTTATCCTTCCTATCTCATAAGGGTGCAAAATTGAGAAGCACTTGTAAAGTTCACAGCCCAGGGGCACAGGTACACTAAAAGATTGAGTCCTAATTAGAGTACTATAACATGCTTCTCACCACATCAATAAGACTTCTGTATAATAACAGAGGGTTACAACTGAAAGAACCATGTGTCTCAGATCTTATTTGAGAAGTATCTAGGGAAAACTAATGGCCATAGGGGAGACAAAAACAAGGACACCAGAACTTTTCATCTCTGACATCTACAGCTAAAGCAAACGTTAAACACAGCCTAACTCCTAGCCAGATAAACATAAAATTTTAGCCCCACCTCTGTTGCTTTTACATAGTACATAATGTTGGCTATAAACAAAAGATTACAAGGCATACTAAAAGACAAAAATTGCAGTTTGAAAAGACAGAGCAAACATCAGAACCAGACTCAGATATAGTAGAGCTATTGTGCTTATCAGACTAAGAATTCACAAAACCTGTAATGAATTTTCTAAGGGATCTAGTGAACAAAGTAGGCAACATGTAAGAACCAATAGGTAGTGCAAACAGAAATGAAAATTGTGGGAAATAATTAAAGGAGATGCTAGAAATCAAAACCCTATAAGAGAACTTAAAAAAATAACTTCTGATGGACTTAATAGACTTGACACAGCCATAGATAAAAATCAGTGATCTTGAAGGAATGTCAGTAGAAATTTCCAAAAGTTGAAATAAAAAGAAAAATAAGAATGGAAAAGAGAATGGAATATCTAAGAACTATGGAAAATTTGCAAAAGATGTAACATGTGCAATGTGAATACTAAAAGAAGAGAAAAAGTAACAGAAGAAATATTCAAACTAATAAGGACTGAGAATTTTCCAAAACTAATGAAACACACTAAACCACAGATCCAAAGAGCTTAGAAAACACCAAGACATATAGATACCACAAAAATCTATTCCTAAGCATATCAGAATCAAACTTCAAAAAATCCAAGACAAAGGAAAAATCTTGAAAGAAGCCAGAGGAACAAAAATCCTTATCTATAGAGGACCAAGAATGAAAATTTCATTTTCTTTCTCTTTGATTAATGTGTAAATAGGGAGGAAATGGCATGAAGTATTTAAAACGTTGAAAGAGGAAACTCATGAACCTAGAATTCTATATCCAGTGTAATTACACTTCAAAACTGAAGGTCAATAAAGACTATCTCATATGAACAAAAATGAAGGGAATTTATCACCAGTAGACCTACCTTAGAAAAAATATTAAAGTATTCTTTGGAAATAGGTAAAATAATATAGTTAGAAACTTTAATCTACATAAATAAAGGAAGAGCATTAAGAAAAGAATATATAAAGGTAAAATTAAATATTTTTTCTTATTTTATCTAATAAATAAATAGTAGATTATATTTGATGATTATCTTATGGGTAAATAAAATGAATAACACTCACAAAGAATAGGGAAATGCTCTGCTATATTTGTATTACTTGAGAAGATATAGTGTTATTTGAATTTGGATTAGTAGTAAATATATGTTGCAAACTGTAGGGAGACTACTAACAAAAGCAGAGCTAAAAAAGGAGAGAAAATGGAAACATAAGATGTTCAACTAAACCAGAGAAGGCAGAAGTAGAATGAAAGGGAAAAAAAGAACAAGGGTAGCAAATAGAAAAATAGTGGTAGATAGTAATCCAACAATGTCAATGGTCCCTATAAATGTCAATGTTCTACATACTACAAATAAAAAACAAAGAGTATCAAAGTGAATGGAAAAGCAAGACTCATACATATGTTATACACTCAAAACCACTTAAAAAGTTGATAAATATTTTAAAAAAGTAAAAGAAATAGAAATACATTGTGTTTAAACTAATCAAAAGAAAGCTGAAATAGCTACATTAATTTCAGATAAATAAGACGGAATAACTAGAAAACTTATCAGAAATAAAGAGCAGCATTACATATTATAACATGTAGGAAGTTAATTCTCCAAAAAGACATAAAAACCTTAATGTGTATATGCATAGCAACAAAACATCAAAATATGTGAAGCAAAATGTAACACAATGCAAGGATTAATAGACAAGCCTCATATTGTATTTGGGGATTTCTAACCCAATCTATTAGTGCTTGACGGATTCAGCAGGCAGAAAATCATCATAAGGACGTAGTTGAACTGAATAGTACCATCAATCAACTGGATCTTATTGACATCTGTGGAATACTTCATCCAACAGTAACAGAATATACTTTCCTTCATATATCACACAGAACATCACCAAAATGTATCATATTTCAGGACATGAAAGACACCATAACAAATTCAAAAGAATAGAAATCATACAATATGTACTCTCAGACCACAATAGAATTAAACTAGAAATAAACAATGGAATGGTAGTTGGAAACCCCAAGTACTTGGACATTAAGCAACACAATTCTACATAACACATAGGTCAAAAAAAGAGGTCTGAAAGGAAATTTTAAAATATTTTGCATTAGATGAAAATGAAAATATAACTTATTGTGGGATGCAGCCAACACAGTTCTTAGAAGAAAAATTATAGCACTGAATGCATATATTAGAAAAGATTAATTATAATCTAAGCTTTGGAGAATAGAAAAGGAGTAAATTAAATAAATAAAAATAAATAGAATAAATTTATTTTTAAATAAATTTAATAGAAAAAGATAAATAGAAAAAGAGTAAATTAAAATAATAAAAATCACACAAGAAATCAATGAAATTTAAAAAAAGGAATCAGAGAAAAATCAATAAAATTGATATTTCTTTGAAAATATTAATAAAATTGGTAATCCTTCAGCCAAGTTACAATAAGAAAAAAGAAGTCATCTATTATTGATATCTGAAGTGAAAGAGGGGCCATCACTACTGATACCATGGATATTAAAAGGATGATAAATTATTAGAAATAACTCTGTGATGACAAATTTGATAACTTAGATGAAACTAACAATTCCTCAAAAGACACAATCTACCAAAACTCACACAACGAAAAGTAGATCATCTGAATAGGCCTGTATCTAATAAATAAATGGAATCAATAATTAATAGCCTCCTCAAATAAAAAGTATCAGACTAAGATTGGGTTACTGGTGAATTCTACCAAACATTTAAAGAGGAAGTTATATCAATTCTTTACAAACTCTTCCAGAAAATAGAAGAAGGAATGCTTCCTAACTCATTCTATAAGACAGCATGATATAGCATAAAGAACACAGGACCAGGGGACAATTCTAAGTTCCAGGCTTGACTTCAGTTACTTACTAGTATATGTAAATCACTAAACCTCTTTCAGCCTCAGTTTCTTCAAATCAGTAAACTACGGAATTGTTATTATTAATTGTTACAGTTAATAATTCAGTTATGAATTGTGTCTTCCCTCCTAAAATCATGTCCACTGAGGCCCTAAGCCCAATATGACTTTATTTTAAGAAAGGGATTATTATGTTTAAATGAAGTCAATACTGGTAGGGCCCTAATCCAATAAAACTGGTATCTTTATAAGAAGAGGAAAAGACATCAGATATCCCCTGCCACCATGAGCACAGAGAAAAGTCCATATGAGGACACAGTGAAAATGTAGCCATCTACACACAAGGAAGAGAAGACTTAGTAGAAACCAACAATATTGATTTTTGACTTCTGTCCTCTTGAATTAGAAAAAAATGGATGTCTCTTATTTAAGTTACTGTAGGGTATTTTGTTATGGTAGACCAAGTAGACTAATTTCAGGAACTACTCAATATTGTGAACATTACTTTTAAGCAAATGGTCTTTGAAAATTATAAATCCTTATAAATACATATGTTTGATATTCTTAAATTCCTCTTTACCTACAACTACCATTTAAAACTGGCAAAGGTAACTATACTATATGCCTGAAACCAATTTACATTTAGCTTTTATTTCCAACACTGGTTAATAAATTCCAATAATTACTGTCGTGATAATACACTACAGAAGCTCAAGTACATAGGAAAACACAAAGGGAAAGGCCACAGTCATGTATTTTAGTCTAAAGAGCAGATATTCTAAGCTTAGGTGGTGGCAATGAAAAACACTAACCTGTGGGGTACCCTTGGTTTGAAGGGTTTATTTGTATGTTGTTCTTTAGAGCTCAGTTGTGAACTGAATTAAAGACTCCAACATATATCCATATCCTTTCCATTTTGTCTTTAGTTCCTCTTTAATTCCAATGTGTTCAAGCTATATGCTGTTTTTTCCTTCAAGGCACGCACGCGCGCGCGCGCGCGCGCACACACACACACACTAGAGATGGAAAGAGACAGGTTTAATTCAAAGCACCAGTTTCCATTACCTTAAGCTGCCTCAATGATTTTTCTGATGGAGTGAAATTTCTCACACTTGGTCTTGGGCCCAAGGTATATGCAACACTTCAATGAAATTGCTTGCGACATATTGGAGTAAGTGCCTGGGAACTATGAGTTCCTGATTTTTTTTTTTCTAAAGACAGAGTACTTCTCTTACAGACACTGAACTAAAGGGGGAATAGATTTCAAAGTTTCTACTTGCTAAGACACTATACCTCAATGTTGAAAGTGTGCTGGTTTATATAAGACACAAAGATGCAGTCACAACCTGTGTCAGAAACTATAGATTCCACAAGCTTCACTCAAAGACCTCCATATTTTTATGGTACTGGTCTTCCTTTCCATTCTAGTCTCCTATTGTACTCTTTTTTATGTTTAATATTATATATATATATATATATATATATATATATATATATGTATATATATACACATACACACAACTAAATATATATTTAATATATATTATATATTTTAATATATAATATATATTAAATATATATTTTAATATATATATTTAGTTGTTGATAGACCTTTATTTTATTTATTTATATGCCATGCTGAAAAACAAACCCAGTGCCTCAAATATGCCAGGCAAGGACGTTACCACTGAGCCCTAGCCCCAGCTACACTGCACTCACTCTTTCAGTTAAGTTCCATATACCTTTACTTAAATGCTGGTAATATACTTGCTGATCACATGGTAGGCCCCGAGGATAGAAAAGTAAATCTATCCTGTACGCCCTTCTTTAAGGAGCTCCCAAGCTCAGAGGCTCAGAGGGGAAACTTCTAAAGTGTCATACATGATAAATGTTGTTATTCTGCATAGAAAAGTTTCCTATGTACATATATGAATATACCACAGTGAATTTCTACTCATGTACATACATAAGACTGAGATCCTAGTTAGAATAACATATATTCAATGTTTTAATAAATATGTCAAAATATACATGACTCTACCATAATGTATAATTGGAAAGAACAAATTTAAAAAGTCATACATGAAGGAATGAAAGCCATTCCTGCTACATTTCTGGTCACTTGATTTTCTGATGGCCTTGGGAAGCAATATAGAAGAGGGAACAGATTTCTGCCATGGCAATTATAAAAGTCCCATATTCTAATTGTTATGTTGATTTTGAGCAAGGCACTTCTTATAATATATAAAATATAAAATGATTTTTCTGTTTAACTATAGGGAGAAATTTAGCAAATCTTAAGCAGTGAGACAAAATCATCAATGAATTTCCTCCCAGCAGTGAATCTTTGCCCCTGAGAAGGAGGCTTGGTCCTTCCAACAACTTTGGAAAAAATTTGGAAAACAGGAAATGTGCTGACATTCCAGCAGGGTACATGTATGCAAAGTTCTCAATATTTAATCATCTGGGAATTGAATTCTGGGAATAGGTCCCCAAGTTCAACCTGTGTTTCCCCTTGATGTTCCACTGGATCCTAGACATTTGTTGTAAGAGAGGTATAGATATTTTTGCTAAGAAGGAAAGGTGTCTAGGTGTACACATGTGTGTTGGAGGGTGAGTGCAGGCTGCTGCTATACATCAAAGGAATTTGAGATGATAGACATGGTGGATTCAGCACTTTTGTATTATGCTCATCTTGGTAATAGGGCCCATTGCTCCAGGCAAGATTGGGGAGGGAATGTAAAGAAGAAGGGGCAGAAAGGCTGCTGCTCAAATGGAGTTTTTGGTGTTTGTTAAAAGGATGTCTATAAAAATCAACATACCTGAATTCTCCAAATTTGAAAAAAAAGGCTAGAATCAAAAAAATAAAATGTAAAAACCCCTTATTAGCTTGAAATATACTGACTATATGTATGTATATGTGCATACATATACATACATATAGTCATCACCCTCCAACACACATGTGTACACCTAGACACCTTTCTATGTGCATATGCACACACATAGTTGTATATATACAGTTAATATATGGGACTGTATACTACCAGGCCACAGGCAGAATTTAACCCACGAATAGATGTTTGTCAGACTCTGTACTAAGTAAATGTATTTGAACATGTATCATACTGTTTTTTATTAATAAGTAGAAAATTGCTTCAATCAATTATTCTTAAAACACTGAAAAATAAAATGTAGACTATTTTAGAAAAGATAGCTGATTTCTTCTCCTAGTTCTGCCAATGACTTACTGTGTCAATGATCTTGAGCAAGTCATTTCTTAGTTCTGGGCCTCAGTTTCTTTACATATTAAAAATGGTTCAATTAGTTTTTCTCTAAGGTAGCTTCTTACTATGACCATCAATACTTTTGGATCTTCAAATTCTCTAGAGAAGGAACACATACCAAAACTGAAGCATTCTAAGCTGGAAGTTACAGAATGTTAAAACAATTACAGAAAGCAATTTTAGAGTATAAAACCATGAGGTATATTATGTTGTTAACATTCTACTCTATGTATTTCCCAGATTCTCCAGCGTAAGTATTCTGTCCTATTGTTCCTAGAAATTATCCAAATATCCTGGAAATTGCAATGTTTTTACCATCCCAATTACATCTACTAAATTGCCTCATTCAATTAGAAAGGAATTCAGAACAGTAATATTTTTCAATAGGAACCAATGGCCAATTTTTGTTTCAGAAAATATGGTTGCCATAACTCTGTAGCACTCACCTTATTTTCCCTTCCTAGATATTTCTCATGCATATCTGTTTTATTCATTGGTGTAAATAATTTTCAAAGTGTTTGAATCTTTGATTAATGTTATCTTATTGGATCACTTATTTGCAAATGATATGTGTTTGGGAATATAAATAATAATTCTTAAAAGTAGACATTACATTTACTGGGATGCTTGGAATAGACAAAGAGGCCAACTAGGTTTCTGTACTGTAAGGTTCTAGAGATAGAGGGTGGATCTTGGGAGTGGGGAGGACTAGCTGAAGAAGCAGGGAGAAGGAGGAAGTTTGGAATATCCTTTATATGTGGTCTCTGATTGTATTGGGAACCTGCAGGTTTGGACTTAGGTGAACGAGCATGCAAGTGGTGTCTGCCTGAATTTTTATTCTAGCCCAAACCTTTCCCTTGAGTACCAGACCAGAATTTTAAAGTGGCTATTCTATCTGTCCATCTGGCACCCCAAGTTTATCATCCCTCCAAGATATTTTCTTTTCTTAAATTCACTGTTCCTTTTACTGGTAGAACTATTTTCATTTTCCCTATCACTAAGACTAATAAGTTTGGCAATATTTTGATATCTCCATTTCCCTACTAAATCTTGTCAGTTGCCAAGTCATGGTGATACTTCTCCACAATCTATCTCAGCAACTCTTTTTCATATTTAAAACCACCATCTTCACTAAGGTCTTCATGACTTCTCATTACAAATATTGTTATGACCTCCAAACTGATCAATTCTCTCTAGACTTTGTTGACTTTGATCAATAAAAATCTACAGCTTAGATTCTAGCTACCCCCTAGCTTAGTTTCTTTTCCTACCAGTTAGTTAGGCAGAGTGTATGGAAAGGTGATAGTCTCAGTTCTCAACGGTACATGTGCATATCACATTGAAGGAAGTGAAGAAGGAATAGCATTCTCAGTTACATAGAATAACATCAGCTTGCAGAGCATCCTGGAATAGTTGGAAGGAGTTTCATGAGTTTATATGACTGAAGGAAAGATTCTCCTATAATTAGATTTGTGTCTAAATTTGAAGCATTTTCATTATATATTTTATTGCCTAATTTGGATAATAAAGCAGACTGGATGCCTGTAGTTTTCCTGGAGCCACAACATAAGATTTGGTCTTGTTTGATTTTTTCTTTATATACCTATCATGGCTGAATGTTTCCTGTTGCTTTTTATCCTTCAGCCTCATCTGATCCATCTCACAGATGTTGGGGATTCAGGGATTCCCCTTAGGTTTGAGTGTCTCCTCCCTCATTACTAGGCTTGGCCTCTTCCCACAGTCATGTTTCCATCACTCACATGGACTTGGCCACGTGGCAGCTTTGCTGATGGGCTCTACAGTCATCTCCTACAAACCCAGGCCAAGAGGTGACATTCAATCTATCCACAGAGTATACTTCCATCTTGCCAAAGCTGTAAAACTGTCTGGGATTATAGTCCCTTCCAGTTATGTGTAGTAGAAGGCACTTTCAAAAAACATTTATCAAGTCCCTAATGATTTCATGGCAGAGCAGGTAGGGCTCAGGTGGCTTGTAGCAGGAAAGAAGACCATAGCAACACTGGGCTGGTGGTTAAGGCTCAGTGTTCTTGAAACTCCTAAGCCACAAGACTTGAGAAGTCCATTGGGTATTTCTGGAACCTGTCCCAAAGATGAGAAAATATCCAGTAAAAGGGAAAGGAAAGGTTAGGAGAATACAAACATCCTAGCTGTTGGTAAAAGCTGCCTCCTTGAGGGTCATAGGGTGACCCAGCCAATCAATGATCCTGGCTGAGTCAACCAAGGACCGCCATCTCCTCAGTGAGCCTACTTAGCTGGATCTAGGGGCAGCTCTAGTGGGCTTGCCCAGTATCTCAGGCATGTACAACACTTTCATGTAACTCAAACCACATGCAGAAAGATCATGTCATACTTGGCATATAACCAATCGAGAAAGGCATCAGAGGGTGTCCAGACCTCAAGTTGTTTGAACAAATGTTCAAAAAACATTTCTAAGGGGATATTCCAGAAAAACATACTCACTAAAGGTCTTAAAACAGATGTTCAGTCTCTAGGATTGTGTTGTTTTGCAGCCATTATTATTGAATGCTATAAATGGGACCAAATCACTTCAAGGTTTGAATTATAGTGTATATTTAGATTTTTCTACATCTTTATTGTGAGCCAGGAGAAGGGTGGCTCAGAGAGCAGAGAATAATGAGAGGTTGTGCTGTTGTGCTCCAGTGCATTGACTTCAGAGACAGGCAAGCAAAGGCTTAGACCCTGACTAGCTCAGTGACTTAACCTCTCATAGCTTCAGTTTCTTTATTTGCAAAATGGCAGTAACAACATTACTTACCTGATAGGTTTGTGAGAGGACTGAGAAATATTACATGTAAAAGATTTGCACAGTATACATCATGTATTACACACTCAATACATACTAGACAATGTTATTATTGACAATATTACTAGAAGTACTTTTACTTTTATTACTACTACTATTCTCCTCCTCCTCTTCCTTATCCTCTTCCTCTTCCTGCAGCTGTTATTACTCCTAGTTGAGACAAAATAATATATTCACAAATTATATATGGGGAGTTGAAAAGGGCCTCAGGGTCATATTTTCCTAGCCTATGAATATTGTAATACTAAGGAGGGAGATTCCAGGACTATAATTCTGACTTGAAATAGGGTGAATTCTAGAGCAGTGCAGAGACCACGTATTTTATACTCATCTCAGACAAAAGCTCTTCCACCCTTCATTAGTTTGCTATGTGACCTAGCTCAAGTCACTTTAGATAACTGAGTTTCATTATCTACCCAAGAAAAAAATAACCATACAGCAATTATTTGCAAGATAGGTGATCTGTACCAGGGGCCTAATTTGCGAATGGAACATAGTATGAACAAATTGTTCCATGAGGGTTATGGAACTAACCTCTAAAGGAATTAAGCTATACAGCTTAAAATCCAGAGACATGGTATGTAGCCTCCATTAGGATCTTTGTTAACTACTGGCAGTGATATCTTAGGCAAATTGCCAGAAGTATGAATGGTCTTACTTTCAATATAACCATTAACTTGGGATTTTACATTTCCCATCTATATTTATTGATCTACCAATTTTTTTTTAATTTTATATTTTCTGTGCTGGGGATTAAACTCAGGACCTTGCACACACCAGGCAAGTGTTCTACCCCTGAGCTACTTCCCAATACTAATGCATAAGAACTTTTTAATTAAGTTCATCCATCTATCCAACAAATAATTGTTGGGCAGCTATAATATGCCAAACCTTGTTCTAGACACTGGGGATACAAGAGTGAGTCAAAGTCCCTGCTATCATGAAGCTTACAGTCTAGCTTCCTGGTCTGGCCAAATGTAGTGTACAAAGAAACTTTATTAGAAAAAGTTCCATCTAACTTTTTGAAACAAATTATGATCAATAATTTTGAAATTGTCATGTCTTTTTGGAGGGAGGGTTAGGTGGAGAGAGAGAAAATTTGGTCTTCATCCAGACTGAGAAAAATCTTAGATGGTAGCTTGGGAAAGGGCCTTAGTAACAATGTGACTGTATTTTGATTTGTCAGATTAATTTGGTTTATATAAATTATATAGTTGATATATTATATAGCTAATGTATATTATTTACATTACCTTTTGAAATGTGATGAGAAAGTAATGTGACTTTTTACTGTATAGTTCATAAACTGGCTCTGAAGGCAGTTCTAAAAAGCAGCATTTCAAAAATATTCTAAGCAATGGCAATATCATCAGAATAAGTATATATATCTTCCCAAGGGAGCTACTTCTGAAAGTTCAGGATACATTTGGGTATAAGTTCTGGAATGTATTTAAAATGTTAAGTTAGTAGTTAATTTATTTAAAAATAGTGAAAAGAAACTTCAAATTTAAAAAGTAGAGTTTTAAAATATATATCTATTATATGTTTCGACTTAGGATGGTACAACTCAAGTAGTTATAACATTAGCTTATCTTAAAAAGCACTGAATCAAGACTTTATTTGCATTAAGATTCTTTCAGTCAATTCATGGATAGTCTTTTGCATATGATCCTTAAAAAGTACAGTATAGGTTTTTTTGGCTGTTACCTATGCTATATTACATCTTTTATATGAAAATCAATCTGGTTGTATGATAGGCCTGCAAAAATGCTGCCTTCTGATTTGATGCCAGTATATGATCAAATTCCTTGTACTTTAACTGGTATTTGTGTTACAGGCAGAATGTTAAATCAGGAATTGTAAACAATTCCTAGGCAATGTGTATAATGTTTGTAAGTCATTCCTAGAAATTGTTCACAATGCCTGTAACATATATGCGACTAGCAAGATGCCTGAAATATATAGGAAACCTTCAAGATGCTAATTGGCCACCCCTGTGACACCCTCTGGATTATAACATTTGTTTTAGTAATTATACTTATTTATATGTTTGTATTTCTAGATATTAATCATAATTCTGGAATAACAATACTACTTCATTTTCAGAGCTTTCAAGAATTTCTGGATTTTTAACAATTGTGTTATGATTGACATGCTCATTTTAAAATATACTATGAATAAAAGAAACCAAAAGAAATAAAGGGAATCTTTTTTGTTCAATGTTACGATGCCCCATTTAAGTTTCTTATTTTTGTGCACAACTTTTAGCAAAATTTCCTTGCCCTTTTCCCTAGCTTAGTTGGGAAAGTTGGTTTTGATATTCTAACCCCTCTAGGCTACTTAACAGAAAGTAACTTTTACCAACCTCATTTTATATAAAAATGAATCTTCCCTGATCACCTCCCTCCTAATTGGACTGTGTATGCACATGGTATAATTATTTAATCTACATATTTGATTTTTGTCTATCTCTATTTTTATTCACTGTTTTGAAGTGATCAATATATTGGTTTATAATCGTATTGTTCATATGGATTATATCCATGTAATTATCCCCAACAAATTTGGAGATGAAGGAAAAAAAGTCAAATTAGTCTTATCTTTGAATGGTAAGACTGTATCAAGTCACTGGAATAGTTCTGGTCCATACAGACAGCTAAACTGATTTGGTAAACTTCCAGAAGACTAGTGGAACCATCCCAGGGATGCCAGTAAGATGAAGCCATGGAATGAACTGGCATCATGGGATGTAGGATCAAGAGGGGAAACCTATGAGAAATTGTACAGGGCCTTCTAAGAGTTGGTCTCAGAATCTAGTATAGGTAACAAAGTATTGGATGGTATAATAAGCTTCTGCTCAGATTATGACCCTCACCTCCATTTCCGTCCCCACTAATTCAGATATGACTGATGTCTCTGGACCCAGCTCAACCCTTAAAGCCCCTGTAGTTGCTTTAGGCTTTGCTGGTCTCTCTTTTCTTTGAATAACTCTAGCCCTTGAAGTTATTTTGCCTCTAGAACTGATCTAATTTTGTATTGTATGATATTTTTCATGAATGCCTTGTACTTATGGTGACCATATTTTCCAAACCAAAAATTGGAACACAACATCTGAAAATTTAGGTAGTCTATTCAAAATTAGCAATGTCCTGGAAAATGGATACTTACTCCCCTCTGTGACACTTGCCTATTAAATATTCAATATTAGCTTCTATTGATGATACACAGATAAAAAAGATGTGAGGTGGCACCTACTAAGTGACAAGTGCAGGCCACTGATGTTCTTTGAAGTGTCCAGTACACAGAGGTATTGCCCAAATGCCTTTGTCAAAATGCCTTAGGGATGATGTATTTATACTGAAAAGGAAAACCAAAAGTGTATGGGAAAGGATGAAGGGCAACAAAACACCAGTTGTGAGAGATATTATAAAAAGATAATATTAAATAAGGCATCATAAAAAGAAAGTCTAGAGAGATGGGACCTTGTTACTCAGACAGAAGTGAAATAGGTTTCACTTTGAAGCCTGTGTGGGTATGGGTTGGTAGACTTAGGTTCATTTACCAAATTATGGTATCTTTCATTGGGCTACCTGTATTTCTATATAACACAATTTCAGGTAAATTTAGGAAAATAAAAGGGGTGATGAAAACATGGATCCTGTTATTTTGAGAGGTGGCACTGGCAGAGAACATATCTTTGAGAGAGTGTAGGTTAATTTAAGGTTGGCAGATCCGTAGGGATATTAAACAGTTTTTACTCATCAGCATTTTAGCTGAATTACTTAATAAGATAACTCATTAATCTATTGTAGAAAAAAAACAGCTATTCCATTTAAAGTCAGCCATACTGACAGCAACAAGGAGAGATAACTTACAGTGAAGAGGAAATAAGAGGAAAGAAACTTATTTAAGAATTACATCTGGAATCAGTTAGCTTAGTGGCTAACTTTCCTACACACCTCAATTATACCTGAGAGTAGCACAGCATAATAAAACAATTCATGATTATAATGGTAATGTTGAGTCATTAAGACAAACTTAAAATCATGTTTCATCTATTCAGTTCATGTGTAATTCATGTTTCTTAAAAATAGGCCTCAAAAAATTCTTTCTAATCAAATTGGAAAGCCTCAACACAAGACCTTGAATTTTTCATACTGAGAAAGATGATTATAAGATCCAAATGATTTCCAAACATAGGGAACAATTATTTGAGGGCGGATAACACTCCATAGCAGGCAAGGCAGGCTACTTCCACTAATGAAATCTATTAGACTTTAAAGGTCAGAAATAGAAATATGGTGATATAGTATTCTTTTACCACTTCTGCCAAGTGTTAATAGCATTTCTTGGCGATTCAGGGAAACTAGAGAGCTCAGAAGTCCTAGCAGGGAAAGAGAAATGGTTTTAGGTGTTCTTTAGATCAGATATCATCAATAAATACTAGAGTCCTTAAGGAAGCATTTTCAAATCTAGTTTCTCTCCTCAACAGTACCCATGACTAATAGGCCCAAGGGAAGTTGGCATTTGGAGGCCATCATTTACAATGACATTATGCAAGCCAGCCATAGAAACGGGTGATGGTATGACAATAGAAACTGAAAGGAGAAAATAAACATTTTTCTCCATGGGGCAATCTACTGGATAGATTTGGAGGATTTATTGGAAAAGTTAGTTTTGTCCCTTTTCCTCAGGAGACTAAACCATGTTCCTAATCACATCTAGCTTGTTACAGAATCTTTGGCACTGATGATTTGTCCCACTACATGTTAGGCTCATTAAGGTTAATGACTATATCTGATTTTATCCTCCTTCCTCATTCTTCCACCTTCCCCTCCCCCATTCTGCCATAATAGTGCCCTGAACATAGTAAGAGTTAAATAAGTATTGCTAAAACAATGAATTAATTGAACATGTTTGTCATTTGCTACTAACATATACGTAGACTGTGATTAAACTGAAAGGGTATAAAGAGGTACTGAGAATGGATTTTTGCATGTTTCCACGGACACTTTGTATATGGTCATAAAATACTTAAAGTCCTTCTGCCCTTAGGATCCAAATCTAGGTGCCTTAGAAAGCAGTGGATATTAAATTCTTGAGGAATTTTAGGTGTATATTGGGCTGGATAACACTTGTCAGAAATATTTTTGAGAAGGTCCCTGTATTGGTCTGGAATGGAAAGTAAATGAAGTAAGCTTTAAGGTATAATTTTGATAAAAGTATGACAGATAATATGGTCCAAGTAATAAAGACTCAAACCCAAAGATACATGAAAATCTCACTTCAAAGCCTGAAAGTTTTTTTTGTTAAAATCTAGTGCTGACTTATTGGTAGAGATTTGACAAATTAGTTCTTTCTCAAGAAAACATGAGCTTAGCCATGTGCAGTAGAGCATGCTTATAATCCCAGGGGCTCAGGAGGCTGAGGCAGGAGGATTGTGAGTTCAAAGCCAGCCTCAGCAATTTAGCGATACCCTGAGAAACCCAGCAAGACCCTGTTTCTAAATAAAATGTAAAAAAAGGTCTGTAGATGTGGCTCAGTGGTTAAGTGCCCCTGGGGCTTCAATCCCTGGTACAAAAAAAAAAAAAAAAAAAAAAAGAAAAAGAAGAATAAAAAGTAAAAGAAAACAGGAGCTTAAAGTTATACAAATCAAATCTCTTGGCTTACTTGGAATATCTGTGTGTGAACTCCTCCATGTTCAATTCTGTCTCCTTAAGTGAAAGCTAACTTATAAGGATTAGTAGAACCAAGAACTTCTCGAGTCTTCAACTTTTAGTCTATGCCTATTGTGAGCCAATGGAGAACTGGGCATTGTGGAAGACAGAAGTGCAAGACTTTTTTCTTGCCCTGGGAAGGCTTAGGAGAGAGCTGTTTGGTTAACTTGATACTGCTTTTTCTTCATAGCACCAGCCATCTTCCTCTGCTCTTTTTTTCTTCTTCATTTTCTTATAGAGATTCAGACTCTCATTGATTTTTAAAAATTTATTCTAATTTGTTATATATGACAGCAAAATGCATTTCAATTCATAGTATACATATAGAGTACAATTTTTCATATCTCTGTACATGAAGTAGAGTCACACCATTCATGTCTTCATACATGTACTTAGAGTAAATTTGTTTAAATTTCTGCAATAACTTCCTAAGGGACCTCTCTGTCTCTAGGCTGTTTTCTTCAAATATTACCTTTATGCTGTAGCCAGAGACTTTGTCTTACAGCACAGATGTGATCATGTTACTCCCTAGTTTACATATCTCCAGTAGTTACACATTGCCTATGTGATTAATTCCTAACCCCAAGAATAGTATTCGGTGCACTTCACAGTGTGGGCCAAATGTGCTTTAGGTTCAACTTCCAGCATTCACTTGATTCTCTAGCTTCATCTAGCCACTCATTAATTCAGTATAGTAGATTCTTACACACTGGTGCATTCTTTCATATATTTACTCTCTTCCTGGGTAGTCCTTTGTTATTATCACCTAAAAAAACCCAACAACTTGCTCTTTCTCAGTTTTTTTTCCGAATACCCTCAGGTAGAATTAATTATTCTTTGCTCTCATAGGTGGGAAAGATAAAGACTCATATTCATGATCAACTTTGTTCATAAACAGTCAAATGAGCCCTCTTGGTGTAGTTTGAAGCCTAATGGGAAGGTCTCCATCATTGGCAATTCACAGAAATTATGTATTGAAATACACCTTAAAGTCAGCTTGTCTAAACCCTTTCATACCAATGAGTATCCTCCAAGGCCCTGCATACCTTGCTCAGGTGTACACTGTCAGTGTTAAGTCCTTTAGGAGTAAATTAATAGCAGATTCCCAATCTAACCCTTTTCCCTTTACATCACATGGCCTCTTGTGATAGGTCAAAGTTCTTTTTCAGAATTGTTGATTTAGTCAAACATTTTAGTTTGGGGTTTATCATTGCCTTCTTCCAGCATATTTTAGAATGCAATAACCTATAAAGGGATATAAACTGAAGCCTTCAACACTTCAATAGAAATACATATCAGATCGATTTCCTCTGAGATAAGGAAGCGTGAATCACAGCCATGTCAGTATATAGAATGAGATGGTAATGAAAGACAAGTTGGACAAACTTTTCAATTTTGATCCTAAATCATTTTCAGGATTCAAGAAACCAACGGATAAATAGAAGCATAGGAAGTTTAGATAGAGGAATTTAAAAGGTCAAATGTGGCACTTTTCATCAGTTCCTGAATTCGGCTCTCATGGAAATACTGTATTGACTCTGTTATTCTACTGGTACTAGAAGTATCCAGGGAATGCACAGATGTGCCCTGCCTTTAAACAGATGTCAGCAAATTGGAGAAATTTCAAGTGAGTTAATGAAAGATAACTTGGATTAGCCAAATAGAATCTAGTACTTCCTGATAGACAAAGTTCTGGAAAGAGGCAGAGTACAGGAAGTACCTGAAGGCAGCTTGGACGCTCTAGGGAAAAGGAGACTGGCTTACTGCCTGATATGGTTTGAGAGGGATGAAGGAACTATAATAACAGCCCATGAACATGAGAAATTAAGAAAAATTATTTGGACTGATTCCAGGAGAAGAAAGTAAGATTAATGATATGAAATGAATAGGGATGGTAGAATATATGCTCATAAGGTAGAAAATATCTTAGCAGACAAAACTAATAAATTATGGCATCAGCTTATCAGGGGAAGATATAGAAGTTCTGGAATTTAAAAAAATGTCCAAAATGTAAATACCAGTATAGAGTAGTGTTGGGAGTAAACATGAAGCATTTTAGCTTAGGTGACAAGAAGGTTATTTTCTAATTTAGAACTCTAGGCCTTGGGCCTATATTTATATATTTACTCCACAACATTTTGGTTTTCATGAAACTAGCACTGAATAAGGTAAAAGATTGCTATGAGGTGAGGGATAAAATTATTGGTGACTTTGTCTTTGGATCAAATGTTCTCCAGATCATTAAGTATGGAAATTAGCAATGATGACTATGTAATATAAGTTTTCCAAATCTTGATATAATCTTGTGTTAATGTTTTAATTTCAATTTTTTTCTTTGTCTTTAGTTTTAGAATTTTAAGTATGATATACTTGGCATGAATTTCTTTGGTTTTTCCTATATAGAGTTTCCTTGGCTCTTGAAGTTTTGTATGCTCATGTCTTTCAACAAGTGTGGGATGTTTTCAATTCTACTACTTTTCTTCTTCTGGGACCTGAGGATATGAATGTTGGATCTTTTGATATTATCCCATAAATCCATTAGACTCTTCAGTTTTTCTCAATCTGTTTCTTTTCTGTTGTTCAAGTTAAGTGAATTTTATTGATAAAATCAGTGAATTTGAGAACATATCTTATGACTTCTAAACTTGACTATCGATCCCATTGATTGAGTTTTTAAAAAAATCTGTAATTTTATTTTTCAGTTCTGTGATTTCCATTTAATTATTTATTTTATTTCTATATATTTTCTGACATTTTATGTATTTTCATGTATTCAAGAGTATTTGAGTATTTTTCATGCTTATTTAATCATTTTTTGAGTTAAAAATCCTTGTCAGATAATTCTAACATCTGATTCATTTTGGTGTTGGAAATGCAGGTCAGTTTACTTTATTCCATTGTGAAGTTGATTGTCTTTTCTCACTCAGGTTGTGATTTTCTTTGTTCTTAGTATGACAGGTAATTTGTAACATTGTATCTTGGATATTTTGTCTATTGTGTTAGCAGATTCTGAGTCATACTTAAAAATTTAATTTAGCAGATAGTTGCCCTGTTTGGGTTTAGCGCACAGGTTTTCTTTGCTAACTCATGTGAACTCTGGTTTCAATGGTGGTCTAAATTTCAGAATCTTTCTAGTGCTGTTCTGATGTCCTTGTTTTATCTTATACTCCTTGGACTCTCACTGGTCTCAGCTGATACTTCTTGAATGGGCAGAAGGGGCTTACCCAGGAAGGGCCATTTGGTACTTCTAATTGGGGGAAAGGAATTTATGGTCTGGTTTGCATGAAGAGTGCTTCCAACTCAGTTATTTTTGTTGCAGGAATTTTTTGTCAGTGCCACCCAGCACCCAGTGTCTCTGGGTGGAGATGGGGAGTTTTGAGCTCTGTATGGAAGGAATGTCATTCTTTGGCCACTTATTTTTATGGATAGATCAATTCCCTTTGCCTGTGGTGCTGGTCTGAACTGCTGTTGTATGCAGGGCTCTGTATGTGATCTGAAGGAGGAATGAAAATACCTATACCACCTTCTGTTATAAAATTGGAGGTCAGGAAATGCAGGCCAGTTTACTTTATTCCATTGTGAGGCATGATGTAAAGCATGCTGCCGGTGTGTTTTTATCACAATCCTGTAGGATTTCTAACCAGTTGTACCTTTCAGATTTCTCTTTATTTGTCAATTGTATAAACTTAATGAAGAAGATGAGAAAGATATAAATCTACATCATCTTGTCTAGACAAGAAGTCCTATGTTTATAACCCTCCTTTGCTTTTTTAAAAAATGTGTTCTTTTTAGTGTTGTATGAAGAATTGCATTTTGAATGGTGACTAGAGTGAGGAACTGACTTTGGCTGAGGACCAGGGCAATACAGGACCCATGTTGAGACTTTGTGATAGCTTTAACCAAATGGCCATGGAATTTACAATATTAGGAACAAGAATTTGCTGAATAACTACATCTTGTTCCTAGGGTGGTAGGAGTCCTTGGGGAATACTTTTCCCATTTAATCATTTACATAAGTCCTTGGACTTTTGGAGAAATAATTGGAGATCAGCCCACACTGCTGAGTACATCAGGTAATTGCACATAATAGACAAAGTTGTGGGAAGAGGGAGAGTTCAGGACATCCTTGGAGTTTGACCTGCAGTTGGTATGAAGAGTAGTGTTCTGATGAAGTAGTTACAATGTTATAAAAGTTCTCTGCCCTAGTAAGAAAGGCTACCTAGTTGTCTTGTAGGTAAATGGTGTCACTCAAGGATGAAGTTGTGTACTTTGCCTCATTGTCAATTTAAAATGAGCATATTATGGACAAATGTACCTAACACTGCAGAAAGTAGTTTCAAAGGTTAATGAAACAGAGAATGGATCATATACTCTTCAGAATGGCTTATAGCTTTAAGATTCTTCAGCCACTTGGGGGTAATGACCTTTATAGTCCGTTGTTATTTTGAGTCACCCTCTCAAAAGGTTTCTGTTTCTGAAGGAGTCAGGACAGCTGTGCTAGGCAGAACTCAACTGCCTTTGCTATTTCTGGTCATGTCCACTGTTTCTCTTTTGGTTCTCCTCACTCATCTTTGTCTGCAACTATTATGTACATCTCTTCTGTTTTAGTTTTATTTTTGGTTTTCAGTCAGTATTATCTGGGATTCTACCTCAACTTGTCTTTTTTATTGATTTTTAAAAAAAAACAAATGACAGTGGAATGCATTACAATTCTTATTACACATCTATACCACAATTTTTCATATCTCTGTTTGTATGTAGATTGACACCCAATTTGTGTCTTCATACATGTACTTCGTATAATGATGTCCATCACATTCCACCATCCTTGCTAGTCCCCTTCCCCCTCCCTTTCCCTCCCACCCTCTGCCCTATCTAGAATTCATCTAATCCTCCCATGCTCCTCGTCCCTACCTCATTATGAGTCAGCCTCCTTATATCAGAGAAAACATTCCGCATTTATTTTTGGGGGATTGGCTAACTTCCCTTGGCATTATCTTCTCTAATACCATCCATTTACCTGAAAATGCCATGATTTTGTTCTCTTTTATTGCTAAGTAAAATTCCATTGTGTATATATGCCTCATTTTTTTATCCATTCATCCACTGAATGGCATCTAGGTTGGCTCTACAGTTTGGCTATTGTGAATTGTGGTGCTATAAACATTGATGTGGCTGTGTCCCTCAACTTGTCTTTGTCAGTCCTAAAATACAGTATCCATCAATAAAAACAATTATCTCAAATATTGTCTTAGCAGCTTAGAATAGAGTAGAACTCTTATCTCCCTAATTTTGAGCATTATGCTCCTGTTAATACAACCTATCTTTCAACATTTTTAACAGCTTGCTAAATCATCCTAAACACAAAATCAACTAATTGGACCTTAGTCTGTAGTCTGTACTGGTACAAAGTCATATTTTCTCAGTCCTATCTTTGTATTGTCTTTTATTTTTTTTGAACCACACACAGGATCTAATATATAGGGGAAGCAATTAGGAACTGTGTAAATATTTGTGACAAAAATTTAGCTTCAAGACATGGAATGGTTTCTTGAACCATCTCTCTGACATGAAAGTGATTAGTAAAATGGTTTTTAAAATGTCAGTCATTGGTCTTTTTTACTCGTTGCCATACCTCTCTCCTTATTTTATTCTTCAAGTTTATTGTGTGTGTTCCATAACATCAGTGGCTGGAATCTTCCGCCATCAATTCCTCTGCACCTATTTGCCATGAGCCTTCAGGTTTCTTCCCTGCTGAGCCTGTTCAAAATGATGAAACAGTTTGCTGTAATTACCTTCTTGGCCAAGAACAACAGTGGTAGCTATGCCAGATAACTTTGGCTCCAGGGTGTGGGTGGATTACCTAAGGGGTCAGTCAGGATAAGCATCTTGGAGCCACCCCTTCCCAAGTTCTTACTAGAGGCTCACCCCATCTCATGGGTCATCAGAAGGATGAGTCAAGAGGAACTACTATAGCATTATTGAGCATTCCTGAACTCCAAACCCAAGCCCAGGCGGACAGACCATCTGAAGGGAATTGGACTTTGTTGCCATCCAAGAAAGATGTGGATTTGACCAGACAAAGAATTTCTTGGCTATGGAATGGGTGAGAGTGTACCAAACTTTCATATGCAAGTCTTTAGCAAGAGGCTAGCATTTGTACATATGTCTGCTATGTTCTCTTCCAGTGCTCTCTGGCCAGAAGACAAGGAGAAAGAAAGCTAAACCATGAGAATTTTGTGATAGATGAATCAGTTTCATTGTAACTCTTCTGATAGGATATATCCAGTAAATCAAATTCTTCTCTAATTCTGTCATTATATTACCTGTGGTAGGATAGAAAAGTTACAGTCTGTTGCCCTCCATTTGTCTAACTCTTCTGGAAATAGCTGTGTGTCCTCTGTTCTCGCTCTGTTCATCATTTCCTATTACCTTCCCAACACTAAAACTTTTCCTCATGTATCCCCATGACCCAAGGCATGGATGTATTCTTGCAGGATAGTATTTTTTTTTCACAGAAATCTTCTCATAGAAGCCATTGGCCAGGTAGCCTGACTCTCTGTCTGGTTTGCTGGCAGGGTTGTTGAGGTTTCCCACATTACTGTCCACTTGAGACAGGGCAGGATTGGGAAGCAGCTTTTCTTAACAGAAACACTGCTGACAATTTAGGCATTAGGAAACATTTTGCTGGGAAGTGGAGGTGAGAAATCATCAGGGGAGAGAAGGATATGTTCTTATGATCCAAAACCATTGCAAATAGTCAATTTTCCCAAAAGGTATATTGTACTACTTCTTGGATTGTTACATTATGGGGGTGGCAGTGGACTGGGGGTGGGAATAGGATGAGTAACATTTTTGGAGCATAAAGCTGAAAAGCTCAGTGGAAATGCTGCATTTTTTCCATTTTATGTCTAGCTAAGAGTATGTTAAAGAGAACACAAATTAAAGGAGAAGCTCCTTCTAGAACATTTTCAATTGTATTGTCTTGTAAAAGGATCTAATAAAAATCCAAGTTTAATATCTCTATCTCCATGAAAAAATGGTGTTTGATTCTTCCTATGGTGATGTAAGTTTCTTTGAGCTTAAAGGGAAATACAGAGTCCTTAATTAGACTCCTATTTAGTTTCCTTTCTCTTTTCTTACCGCCTTTCACCTTATGTTAGTTAAGACATCCTGGGAATACTGTTTAATGGCCATAAAATAATGTAGAAGCCATAGAGTATAGACTCCCATAACGGACTGTCTGCTCAGCTACTTACTAGATTTATGTTATGGATAAGCCACTTACTCTTCCTGCCGCAGTCTGGCTGGGCACAATTCACGAGCCACTTGTCAAGCAGAAACGAACTTTATTTTTAGAACACACATGCTGCACCACACAAGCTCTTCAGGAATTCCCTCAGAGCCCAACTGCCACCATCGGCTTCCAGGGAGCCTCTCAACCCCCACTCCTCCCGCTCTTGAGGCCGATTGGCTGGGTCGTGTGGGCGGAGCCAAAAGAGTCCCCCAATGAGCAGCTCTGTGGTCTGAAAGGGTGGGGAAACAGCCCAATGAGCATCACTGCAGAGGAGCCAATCAGCTGGAAGTTTGCTGGGGCCTCTTCAGCTGTGGGTCTCAACATCTTCCTATACCTTATTTTCCTCATCTTTAAGATTAATAATGCCTATTTCTTGGAGTGGATTAAATCTCTCTCTCCCTCCTTTCCTCCTTCCCTCTCCCTCCCTCCCTCCTCCAGTGGATAGATTGACCATAGGGTAGATACATAGGGTCAGCTCTTGGCACTGTATTTTTATTTGCTCTGATTATTGTCATTTAGGATGGGTGCAGCCCTGATTGGAGATAAGAAATAGATAATGTGACCTTTATCAACCCTTTTAAAATAAGGAATGATGATCTCTTAGAAAAATTCCTGCCATCATATCTAGTAGTGCTCCTAGAGCTTTACTTAACAAGAATTATTCAATAGTAATTACTCTTTGAATAACTCAAATATTTTCATAATACAGACTTGCCAAAAATTAGTGAATTACTGTGAATTATATCAGTTGTAAGAATTTTTAAAAATCTATTTTTGGTACCAGTATATTCTTATATGAGTTAGGGGAAAATGGTATGAGAAAAACTATGTGAAAGAGGAAGAATAAACTGGTTTCAATCTCAGTTCTGCTATCTAATACTTAAGTATATAATTTTAGGCAAGTCACTGCATCTCTTAGTTCCTCTTAATCTAGTCATTAATGAGGCTAATAGTACTTGAGTATTTCTTACAACAACATTGTCATCTTATTTTTGTTGGTAGTCCAGGTACTATGAATTCCTTTTACAGGTATGGGAATTTTTTGGCTAGTTTGCAGGCTGTGAAGCATCTATAAGTTCATGGTCATTAGCTTAGACCTCCTGTGTCAAGTTAAGTCCAGGCAATTATTATTAAGCATCAGAATCCAACTAAGTGAATAAAAGACAGACAGACCAATGTGTTATGGATATAGAAAAAAAATTAAGACAAGGCTCAAATTTTGGAATCTGGTAATTTTTAAATATATTCTAGATATAAGTTCTTAGATATGTGGTTTGAATGTAATTTTGCCAGATATGGGATTCTTGGTTGTACTGGTCTGCTAGAGCTGCCATACTAAAATGAGAATGGGTAGCTTAAAGAACAGAAATTAATTTTCTCAGTTCTAGAGGATAGAAGTCGAAGGTCAAAGTGCCAGCAGGGTCTGATTCTCTTGAGGCCTATTTCCATGGCTTGCAGATGACCATGATCTCATTGTGCCCTATCATGAACTTTCCCCTATGCATGCATGCTCCTGCAGTCTTTTCTTCTTATAAGAACATCAGTCCTATTAGGTTAGAGTCCCTGCCCCTGACTTCATTTAGTGTAAATATCCTCCTTGAAGGCCCTAACTCTAAATATAGTCACACTGATATGAGGGCATAACATACACATTTGAGGGGATAAATTTAGATTATGCATTCCATTCTCTGGCTCCCTTCTCACATGAAAAATGCATCCACCCTATTATAACAGCTCAAAGAGTCTTAAATCATTCCAGCATCAACTCTAAGTCCAAAGTTTCCTCTGCCTATAGTATAAATCAGGTATGGGTATAATTTGAACTATGATTCGTCCTGAATCAAAATGCTTCTTCAGCTGTGAACCTGTGAAGCCAGACAAATTGTATGCTTCCAAAATACAATGATGGAGAAGCATAAGATAGACAGTTCCTTTCTGAAATGGAGACAATAGAAAGAAATAAAGGGTGATTGTCCCAAGCAAGTTCAATATACATAGCAAAGCAAATTCCATTAAATGTCATATCTTGAGAATAATCCTCTTTGCCTTGATAGTTTGCCCTCTGAGTAGTATTACCCCCTGAATCTTTGGGTGGGGGCAGCCTGACCCTCTGAATCTGAAGGGGTAGTTCCACACTCAGAGAATGAGATAACCTTGACCTTTCTGGGACTGTCAAAGCAGTAGTAGCCCTATTAATCTCTGAATTGCCTTCAGAGTTATTCTTCCCTTTTCTTGATGTATGTTGCACCTTCTCAGTTGAGCAGCTAATTCCCTCTGGTAGAATCCAAGAAAGTCAAGAGCCTTTCTTCTTTTTATCCTGTCTGTCATCTTTAGTTCAAATTAGCAGTGTTTCTGCTGGTATAATTCCATAATTTCTTTATCAAGTGGTAGTCCAGTCATATCCTTGGGGTTCTCTCCAAAACATAATTTCCCATTTTTAGGCAATATATATCACCTGAGACTTTTCCCATTCTTCAACTTCTGTTCATTTTTACTTAACAATTCCTTCTTCAATTCATCTCTTATCTATCACAGTTTACTATAAGCACTAAGGAGAAACCAAGCCATAACATCAACACTTTGCTTAGATATCTACACTGCTAAATATCCAAGGTTTTCACTCAGAAATTCTAACTTAGGGCTTCAACATATAAATTTTGGGGAATATAGTCCGGTTCATAACATTTATTTGTAATTTTTTCTTTCAGAAATTTAGATATATCTTCCAACTGCATTCTGAACACCATGGTTTCTGATAAAAATAATCAGCTGATGATTTCATTTTGCATCCTTTGTATGTGATGAATCACTTCTATCTTGCTGTTTTCCAGATTCTATTTGTCATTGTCTTTTGACAATTTAACTATAATGTGCCTTTTTGTGGATCTCTTTTTTTTCCTTCTTAGATTTTTTGAGCTTCTTGAATATGTTGATTTATACATTTAATCAAGTTATGAATTTGGGGCCATGATTGCTATGACTTCTTCAAATAATCATTCTGCCATGTTCACTTTTCTTCTTTTAAGATTGCTAAAATATGTATATTTGTTTTCTTGGTGGTGTTCTACAAGTGTCTTAGACTCTATTCATTTTTCCTTTCTGTTCCTCAGACTGGATAAGTTATCCAGTTATATTCATGTTTGACTATTTTGATCTTATTCAAATCTGCATGTTGATCCCCTTTAATAAATACTTGAATTTCTGTTATTGTGGGTTTAATTTAAGAATTTGCATTTGGTTGCTTTTAATAATTTTAATCATTTTATTCATATTCTCATTTTGTTCATGTTATGTTATTAGTTCACTTATTTCTTTGTCCTTGATTTCCTTTAGTCTTTTGAATATATTTAAAATAATTAATTTAATAGCAGAAAAAGTAGGCCCTAATCTTTATCATGTGGGATTAGGCCCCAACTTCCTTAATAAGACTTCTATAGTGCAAGAATTAAAACCAAGAATCAATAAATGGGATGGAATCAAGATAAAAAGTTTCTTCTCAGCAAAAGAAACAATCTGTGAAGTAAACATAAAGCCTACATCCGGGGAGCAAATTTTTACCCCTCACACATCAGATAGAGCACTAATCTCTAGGGTGTATAAAGAACTCAAAAAGCTAAGCACCAATAAATAAATAAATAAATAACCCAATCAACAAATGGGCCAAGGATCTGAACCAACACTTCTCAGAAGAGGATATACAATCAATCAACAAATACATGAAAAAATGTTCATTATCTCTAGCAATTAGAGAAATGCAAATCAAATCACTCTAAGATTTCATCTCACTCCAGTCAGAATGGCAGCTATTATAAAGACAAACAACAATAATTGTTGGCGAGGATGGGGCGGGGTACACTCATGCATTGCTGGTGGGACTGCAAATTGGTGCAACCAATATGGAAAGCAGTATGGAGATTCCTTGGAAAACTGGGAATAGAACCACCATTTGACCCAGCTATCCCTCTCATCGGTTTATACCCAAAAGACTTAAAAACAACATACTACGGGGACACAACCACATTAATGTTTATAGCAGCACAATTCACAATAGTTAAACTGTGGAGCCAACCTAGATGCCTTTCAGTGGATGAATGGATTAAAAAATGTGGCATATATACACAATGGAATTTTACTCAGCAATAAAAGAATAAAATCATGGCATTTGCATGTAAATGGATGACATTGGAGAAGATAATGCTAAGTGAAGTTAGCCAATCCCCCCAAAAAGCAAATGCTGAATGTTTTCTCTGATATAAGGAGGCTGACTCATAGTGGGATAAGGAGGGGGAGCATGGGAGGAATAGATGAATTCTAGATAGGGTAAAGGGGTGGGAGGGAAAGGGAGGGGCAGGTGATCAGCAAGGATGGTGGAATGCGATAGACATTGTTATCCAAAGTACATGTATGAATACACGAATTGGTGTCAACATACTTTATATACAAACAGAGATATGAAAAATTGTGCTATCTATGTGTAATAAGAATTGTAATGCATTCTGCTGTCATTTTTTAAATCAATAAAAATAAGTAAAGTCTTTTCCCTTCTAAGCAGAATACCTGGACAGTTTCAATTATTTTTTCTTTTGAATGGGCTATGTTTCTGTTTTTCTGCACGCTTTCTGAGTTTTGTTGAATAGGGATACTCAAGTATTAAAAAGTGATAACATTGGAATTAAAATTCTCCCCTTTCCCTTGGATTTTGTGTTCTTATGGTTGAAAGTTTGGCTTGTGGGGCTGGGATTGAGGCTCAGCAGTAGAGCACTTGCCTAGCATGTGCAAGGCCCTGGGTTCCATCCTCAGCACCACATAAAAATAAATAAATAAATAAATTTAGCTTGTGCTCAACCCTGCTGTGACTGAAGTTCCTGAACTTCCATACCTTAAAAAGAAAAAGAAAAAAAAACTACCTTTGTTAATCTTTGCAATTAACTCTCTTCTGGGCGCTCCTAAAATCCTTAATGAAGCCATTCATAATTCTGTACCACCTTCACTTCCTTATTACAATGGGCATACAGAATGGCCAATGGTGAGAACTTAGGGTATTTTCAGTTCTTTTCTGAGCATGTGTCCTGTTCTAAACAAATGTATGGCTTTCTAAATTTTTCATTATATGTGAACAATTTCTAATGCCCTAATTTCTCAAAGAAATTGACTTTTTCTCTCAATTATGGGTGGTTTCTTGTAAATCATACCTGTAATTTTTAATTTATAATGCTCTGGGTTTTTCAATGGCCTTATAATACTTTCCAGCAATGCCTGCTCCTTTTCTATTCTTAGTGGATTCACAGGTGATACAGAACCAGTTGCCTTTTTTCAGTCCTACATGCATGCCCCAGACAGTTAAAAACAGACAGTAATTTGTGAATAGTGTTTGCTTTGTTTTCTGTGGAGCCAGATACCATGTCCCATACTGGGAGGATGGGCTCCCATCTTCAAAACTGCTGCCAAGTTTGTGGAGGGGATTTGGTGAGAGCAAGCACAAATAAAAACATCAAAGTGTTTTCCTACCATTTTAAAACTGCCTTTTTCTTGATTCAGCATTTGCTGGTTTGCTATAAACCTTTGTTATTCAGAGTCTGACAGTTTCTTCAGTTTTTCCCCTTGGTGTTTCTGTGTAGGGAAAAGAGTTTGAAGCTTCCTACTTGGAGCTAATATCATTCCCAATCTGTTTAAAATTGATGTATATATATTTGCATGTAAATGATTATTGAAATGCTAGGACTTAAATCTATCATTATATTTTATTTTCTCCATCACCATATTGTGGATATTGTGGGTTACTTGAACTTTTTTAGAATTCCAATCCCCCCTCATATTACATGTTTTAAGAAAGAATGAAGTCTGTTGCGGTTCCACACCCCTATAGTCCCAGCAGCTAAGGCTGAGGCAGGAGGATTGTGAGTTCAAAGCCAGCCTCAACAACTTAGTGAGATCCTAAGCAACTCAGTGAGAGGCTGTATGTAAATAATTTTTTAAAAAAATAAAGGGCTGGATATGTGGCACAGTGGTTAAGTGCCCCTGGGTTCAATCCCTGGTACCAAAAAATAAAAAGAATAAAAATAAATAAAGAATGATTTTTCACTACTGATTTTCCCAACCATATCTGCTCTATTATAAAATAAGTTTTTCACTTCTGTTTCGTTTTCAGCAATATTTGAGGAAGGAAAAAACTGTTTTCCCTAAGCATCGTAGTGAGACCACTAGGAAAGTGGCTCATTGATTAAGGACCCCTGGGTTCAATCCATGGTACAAAAAACAAACAAACAAACAACAATAACAAAAAGAACAACTCTTCCAACTTAATGCCTTCTAGTGCCAAAGTTATGTTGATCATGAAAGCAGTATTCCACACCTCCTGCCATATATTCTTTGGAAAAGGAAGAAATTTTTTCAAGTCTATTCTTGAAGAAATCTCTGTACTTTGGTCAAAATCAGCTTTCCTATATGAGCCTTTCCTAATATATATGTTAGGCTTAGAGAAGAAATTTTTCAAATCATTGTATTCCATAACAAAGACCACATGTTTTAGGTACATGTCTTTTATCAGCCACAGCTTCTTTGATTTTATATTGTTAATTATCGAACTTTTCCAAGTCTATATCTTTTAAAGTCATAACTTTACTTGTAATAAACATTTTCCCTTTTTCATGTTTTTCAGCAAAGATACTTTCTTAATAAGAAATGTCTTCTGTCACCATATCTTAATTGGAAATACTGGCTTCTATAGTGAAAAAATACCATCTGATTCTATGTGCTTATCAATAATATCTGCTTTGATGATAAGTCTTCCAACTTGATTTATAACATAGAAATAACAATTTTGATATTAAAATGTTTTCCATGACCATGTTTTCCCCAATTGAAGATTTCTTAATTTAAGAAGTCTTCTAAGACTTCCTTTCTCATAAAAACTATTTTCATGAAAAAATAAATCTTTCAGTTCCTTTTACTTCCCATCCAAATCTGTTCTTTTATGAGTTTTATCTACCAACTTCATGTCTTCTATGGTCATAGGAAACCTGGTTGAAAAGTATTCATCTGTTTTAACATCTTTTCTTCCAGTATGTTTTGCATATGAAATATTTTCATCCACACATCATTTCATCTTCCTAAACCACAACAGTTGGCAGAGAGACATGCCTTCAAATTACCATCTTCCCTTACTTTAATTGATTAGGTAATGAAATAAGTTTTCCACTGCCATGTCTTCCTCAGCTACAATTGCTTTCATGATGTAAATAACTTTCCATCTCTCTATCTTCTCTTTCTATAACTGCTTTGATGATATAATATGTTTTCTACTTACCATGTTTTCTTTAAATGTATCTATCCTGTTCAAGAAAGAATTCCTCCAGCTCTGTGTGTTTCTCAGCCATTTCATCTTGACCAAAAGTATCTTTCACCTCCAGGCCCTCCTCTGCCATAAGTGGTCTAACAAAGAAAGTGATAGATATCTTCTCTTTGTGCCTTCCCAAGGAAAAACTCCCTTGGACATAAAATGAACCTTTCAAATTAATGCCTCCCTGGAGTTATCTGTTCAGCAACTAGTGTTCCAACTCCATGTCTTTCCCAGGCATAAATGCCTTGATTTCCATGACCTATTCATTTATACGTACACTGGTAAAAGAATCCTTTCCATGTGATACTTTCCATACCCAGAGCTGCCTTAATCATGAAAGTTATTCCCTGCAATCTACCTTTTCAGCTCTTTCTGCTTTGGTAATTTAAAAAGGATTCTTTCTCCAGTTTCTGTCTAGTCATTTATGCTCTGGCCAAGAAAAAAAATCTTTCAACTCCATGACTTCCAAAGAGGTCAAGTTTTGTAACTTGTGAAACGAACTTAGTTACATGTCTTCCATAGCTGTCTGTATTTGGCCACAAAAGTAGTCTTCAATCCGTATATTTCCTTAAGTGGTAGCTGCCTTGAATTCATAATATTTACTTCATATTCTTGTCTTTTCAAGTTATGCCTGCTTTAATAATTATTGAAATCTTCCATTTCCATATATATCTTTGAAAGCCATAGATTCTTTTCCTACAAATAACTCTTTGGTGATTTGTTTTCCCAAGTAATAACTTCTTTGGTAATAAAGATTGTTTCCATTTCCATCCTGACTCATGAAATGTCATCTACAAACTGTATTTCCCACCGTAGATGATATTGCCAGGCAATATACTTTCCACCTCTGTTTTTTTCTTAATCATAGTAGCTTGATTTATTAAAGCATTTCATATCAATATATTCCTTAGAGTGACTACTCTGCCTGTAAAAGAGGTATTCCCATGCTAGGTCTTAGATAATTATTAAGGACTTGGGTTGCAAAACAGGTCACCAACTACAGTGTCTTCTCCACTCAGTTTTTGGATCATGGTAGAATTTTTCCATATCCCATAGCTACTCTGGCAATACATAGAGTTCTCTGTATATCTCCCCCTACTGTTGCTGCTTTGGTAATGAAACAAATCACCCATCACTGTGTCTTCCATAGCCGTGTATACTCTTGAGAAGAAAGCGGTGTTCAACTTCTCTGTCTTCTCAAGCAGAGTATGGCTGTAGTTATGAATGTCTTTCAAATCCATTTCCTCATAAACTGAAACTGCTTGGTAATGAAAGAAGTCTTCCATTGCTGGGTCTTCCAAATCCATATCTACCCTGCTCAAATAAATCTTCCTACATTTCATCTTCCACAGGCTTAGCAAAATTGGTCAGAAAAAATTTCCTACCTCAGGCCAAGAAATAAATCCTGCACCTTCATGCTTTTCCCAGGCACATCTGCTTTGATAATGAAAGAAGTCATTCATTGCTCATGCCTTTCAAAGTCTTTGCTCTGGTTATGAAATTGATCTTTAAACACCATATCTTTTACAGCTTCTTACATTTAAAAAAACTTACAACCTCTTGTCTTTTCCAACTATAGCTGACATTATCACAGAATTATTTTTCCACCATTAAGAATTCTCAGGTCATAGCTGCTTTGATCATAAGAGCAGACTTTCCACATTCCTTGCTATTTAGGATTTAAGAAGTTTTCTAAATCCCCGTCTGTCCAGCCATATCTATTTTTGTCACATGCAAAGTTTCCAATTCCCTATTTTTCTCAACCATAACTACTTTAGCAACCAAACAATTTGCCTAAATCTGTGATTCCCCCCAACGACATTTGCTTTGATCATGAATGAAATCTGCCTTAATAATCACAAAAAAGTTCCCTCTTTTTTGCCAGGCATTTCTGCTCTGGCCACTGAAAGATTTTCTGCTCATATGTCTTACATGGCCATAGCTGCTTTATGATAATGGAAGTCTTATGTCTTTATCTTCCCTGACCCTACCTTATTTAGTCAAAGTTGTATTTTTTCTTACCTTCTCCAGTTGTACCTGCTATTGTGAAAGTACTCTTCCACTTCTTTTCTTGCCATAGCTATTCTAGTCATTGAAGTTCTCTCCTAATTCCATATTTTCTCCACAAATAATAGCTTTTCTCCTGAAATAGACTTTGCAGCATCATATCTTTCTTGGCCTTATTTGATCTGTTCAAGAAAGAATTTTTTGATCTCCATTTCTTACAACTCCTCCAACCATCTCTATTTTGTAGTTATTTTGGGTAAAAAGGAGGTATTTCACCTTCCTCTTTGCTTCATCAGTAAGTGTATATTTTAGAAAATAATTTTGCTTTACCTCCTGTACCAATAACTATCGAAATATGGTCCAATATTCCCTAGGGGTCCTTGAAACCCTTTTAGGTAGTCCACCAATCATCTCTTTTAAAACTGTGTATCTGTAGAAAGCATGATTTTTTTGTAGATTTTTTCTATACCAAAATAACATTATAATATATTGAATATAGGAACAAATATGAGAATCTATTAAGCGAGACATTTAATAGATACATAAAATGTAGAGCACTTCCACTCTTCTTGCTTTTTTTAGATAACATATTTAATTTTGAAACAAATGTTGCTTATGTTAACATGTAATGGGTTTGGTATTATTTTAAAGAAATTGATACTTAAATATTATTTAAAATTTCAGCCTTCATTTCTACTTTCATAAATTCCAAAAGACATAACTCATATAAGCTTCCATATATTTTTTAAGAGACCAAGATGTCTGAGAACTATTGCTCCATGCCTTCCTTCACCATGGCTGTTGAATTAAAGAAAAAAATAATTATTTAGGGTTAGGGATATAGCTTAGCTCAGTTGGTAAAGTGCTTGCCTCACATGCACAAGGACCTGGGTTCAAAGCCCAGCACCACATACACACAAAACAAAACAAAATAAAACAAAACAAAAACCAATTCTTTGTCTTCAAGATTGGTACTGACCATAGTTCCTACTACCAATTGGTCTTTGCCAAGCTGGGCTACTTTGTTCACTTAAACGTCTTCTACTTTCATGTCTGACTTGACTATGGCCAGTTCTTTCTATTTTTTTTTAAATAAAGAATTGTTTCCTTTCCCTTGCTTCAAATGCCAGAAGTACTTAGTTATAAGTCTTTGACTTGTAAGGCTTTATCAGTGAACATGATTCAGGAAGGAAATTTTCTATTTCCTAGATTTCAATGGTCAAGGCTGCTTTGTTCAGGAAAAACAACTCTTCCAGGAAAAATTTCATCTCTTTTTCTGCAATGATTACATATATATAATTTATAAATTTTTATCATTCTCCCACCCCATTTACCTTAGAGATATCTATCCTATTTATGAAAGTTTTCCACTTCCTTACATGCTATGGTTACAGCAACTTAACACAATTTATTTCAGATTTCTAGTTTTTACACCAATGGCTATTTTGTTCATGACAGATGTCTTCCAACCTTCATCCCTGCCTGCTTCAACCATAGTTCCTTTATTAATAAAAAAGTTTCACATCATTATGTCTGCACTGGGCATCGAATTCTCTTCTTTTAAATTTTAAAAAAGAATAGAACAAGTCTTCCTATTCTCAGTCTCAGCAGTAGTTACTTTTTTTCCCAAAATAGGCATGGTTACCACATTCTTGAAGTAAGTTTTCCCAAAATTTTCTTTACAATGGTCACCCTGTCCAAAAGAGTTGTCTTCTAGCCTTTACATCTGTCTAGCTGTAGCTACTTTTTCATTCAAGAAGTCTTCTAACTCCTTGTTTTAACCTGTCACAGATAATCACCTGTTCATGAAAGAACACTTTTTAAAGTGCTATCCATGGATAACATATTTAGAAATTACTTCATCTATCTCCAGCCTCTCTATGTTCACCAGCAACAGCAAGCTTATCAACAAAACAAACCTCTTCTTTCCATGCTTACAAGGGACTTATCTACATTATTTAGGAAAAAGACTTCCATATCCACATCCCTGCTGAAATAAATTATCCCTCCCTTCCCTTCTCTTCCATCCCACTCACATTTTTCTACCTACTTGTCTGAACCAATGGTGGATCCAGTAGTAATGAAAGAAGTCTTTAATCTCTTTTCATGCTCTAGCCATTGATACCTTGCTCTTTGATGTTTCCACTGTGCCTCCTTGAAGTGGCCATGGCTGTTTTTTTCCCCCTAAGTAAGTCTCCTACCTTCCTGTAGAGGAAGTATTGCAAAGTGGTTAGGAGCAGAGTGTATGCAGGAATACTATTTGGACTTGAATTATGGCTCCGTCACTTACTAGCTGTATAACCTTGATCAGTTCATTGCATTGCCTCAGCTCTCAGATTCCCTTGTTAATGGTCATCTTGCGCATAAAACAAATCTTCTAACCACATGGTTCCTCTGTCCATGAGAATTATATTCTTTCATCTCCTTTACAGCATATGCTATGACTACTTCATTCTTGAAAAAAATCTTCCACCATCATGGTATCCTTAACTATCACATATTGACTAAGGTGTCTATTACATGTTTGAATCCTGCTGATGAAAGCCTTGAATGTTTCACATCTTTCTGTCCATTGTCAAAACTCTACAGACTAATATATATCAAACCAAGTACTAGAATATGACTCCTGTAATGTCTCCTAATGATAATATAGCTGAGTTAACTATCTTATTACCATGATATTCTCTTTAAAAATAAATTTTATTATGTATATTTAAGATTTATAATATGATGTCTGGGATACATGTAGATAGATAGTGGAGTGCCACTACAGTAAAATAATTAATGTACATATCATCTCACATAGTTATTTTTTTGTGACAAGAGCAAATAAAACTCATATATTTAACAGAAATCCCAAACACAATACACTTTTATCAACTGTAGTTTTCATTTGTGGATATTAGATCTCTAGACTCACTCATCCATATATTTGCTACTTTGATATTCCCTTTTAACAACTTGTCCACATTGAAGATTCTATTCTAGACAAATTGTGATTGCCTATATTGATACCTCCTTATATCTCCTAGTTAAACCAGTATCTTGACAGTATTTAAAGAGACATATAAAAAATTTGTTAATCAGTACAAAGTTTCAGGCAAGAACATTCAAGTGGGAAACTCCATTTTATTTTGCTCTCTGTAATTTTGCATTTATATCTATGCCAATTCATATGCATTTATTCCAGTTTTCTTCTTTATGATGTGGCTCTCCATCATATACTCTACTGACTGTATCAAACCAAAGAAGGAGAATCCAAGTATAACATGGAAGGGATGTTATAATCATGGTGAGAAAATGGCCAATTCAACACCTGGTCCTTGGAATGAGATATAGATCACAAAAAAACAATCATTGAAACTCATTCTCTCTAGCAAGCTCAGGAATGCACCACAATGTATTAAGATTTTCTATGGTTAAACATGGAAAAATCAGTCTGCCTGAGAAAGACGATCTTGGAGATATATGTCCATTCCAACTTAACTGGATCAAATTTTCCAAGAAAACACAGATTTTTAACTTGTAAAAAATCACGTATGTGAAATGTTCATTTTTAGAGAATAATCACCATTTCAGCTCAGACCTACTATTCCTTGTCTCCAATATCCTGGATCGCTAAACACCATTTGAAGTCACATTTTAGATTATGATCCTCAACTGAGGCCCACTTTAATGCTTGGTGAATTTCTTTGGACATATGTTTCTGGCTTGACTTTGGTACTTTCCTTCAGACTTCAAGTTTGATATTTTTAATCTAGGTCTACATGATATGACTGAAGGCTCTCTTGATTTTTACCTGTCTGTGTCACCTTTTTGCTTAAACTCTCAACAGCATGAATTAATTAGAAGCTTTGATATACCATTCAAAGAAAGGATAATACTGAACATTCAAAGAAAGGATAATATTGGGAAAGAACAAACAAACTGACAGACATGAGAGCTAGAGCCAGTCCACTGGTATCACTAGGTTCTCCCTTCCACAGACCCACTGCAACAACTTCAATGCTAGTCTGACTCCATGTCTGAGAAAATAAAACTGAGAAATCCCTATGGATTGGCTTTCTTATAAAAAAAAGTCTATCCAATTAAAAAGTACCTACAATACACAATTCCTACGAAAATAAGAAAGGCTGGTATTTCTAGAAACTTCATTACCAAAGGAAGTGTTGAGAGAGTGATCTTATTCATTCCATAGTACATAGGAGGATTTTTTTTTCAATTGTGCATGTAAGGATTATTCCTGGTAATGTTTGTTCATCATGCTCAGGTGTTTCTGACCAGCTATGAGGATTATAGGTGGCATCTTCTTTCAATATAAGGCTTTTTCTTTTTCTTTGAAAAAAATGTTATTTAGTGTAGTCACATTCACAAATTATCTTAGCTAGATCTTCTGAATAGCTTGCTACAGCTTCTATATCCTGCTCCTTCCTCTTCCACTTTTATGTTATGGTGATGGTTTCTTTCCTTAGATCACATGAACTAACCTCTGTTAATTTTAACATTTCTTTTGCAGCTTCTTCACCTCTCTCAGTCTTCATAGAATTTGAAGACAGTTAGAGCCTTGTTCTCGATTAAGCTTTGGCTTAGGGAAATAATGTTCTAATTATTTGATCTTCTACTCAAACCAGCAAAACTTTCTCTTTATTGGAGATAAGCCTATTTTTTGTGTGTCCACTGGAGTGGACTCCTAATTTTCTGAAGAAGTTTTCCTTTTCATTCACAACTTGGCTGTTTGGTGCAAGAGGGCTAGCTTTCAGCCTATCTCAGTTTTCAACATACCTTCCTCACTAAGCTTAATTGGGTTTTAGCTTTTTGTTTAATTAATTAATTAATTTATTTTTATTTACTTATTTATTTTTTATTGGTTGTTCAAAACATTACAAAGCTCTTGACATATCATATTTCATACATTAGATTCAAGTGGGTTATGAACTCCCATTTTTACCCCAAATACAGATTGCAGAATCACATCGGTTACACATCCACAATTTTACATAATGCCCTATTAGTAATTGTTGTATTCTGCTACCTTTCCTATCTTCTACTATCCTCCCTCCCCTCCCCTCCCCTCCCATCTTCTCTCTCTACCCCATCTACTGTAATTCATTTCTCTCCTTGTTTATTTTTCCATTTCCTTCACAACCTCTTATATGTAATTTTGTATAGCAATGAGGGTCTCCCTCCATTTCCATGCAATTTCCCTTTTCTCTCCCTTTCCCTCCCACCTCATGTCTCTGTTTAATGTTAATCGTTTCTTCCTGCTCTTCCTCCCTGCTCTGTTCTTAGTTGCTCTCATTATATCAAAGAAGACATTTGGTATTTGTTTTTTAGGGATTGGCTAGCTTCACTAAGCATAATCTGCTCTAGTGCCATCCATTTCCCTGCAAATTCCATGATTTTGCCATTTTTTAGTGCTGCATAATACTCCATGGTATATAAATGTAACTTTTTTTTTATCCATTCATCTATTGAAGGGCATCTGGGTTGGTTCCACAGTCTAGCTATTGTGAATTGTGCTGCTATGAACATCGATGTGGCAGTATCCCTGTAGTATGCTCTTTTAAGGTCTTCAGGGAATAGTTCAAGAAGGGCAATAGCTGGGTCAAATGGTGGTTCCATTCCCAACTTTCCCAGGAATCTCCATACTGCTTTCCAAATTGGCCGCACCAATTTGCAGTCCCACCAGCAATGTACAAGAGTACACTTTTCCCCACATCCTCGCCAGCACTTGTTGTTGTTTGACTTCAGAATGGCTGCCAATCTTACTGGAGTGAGATGGTATCTTAGGGTGGTTTTGATTTGCATTTCTCTGACTGCTAGAGATGGTGAGAATTTTTTCATGTACTTGTTGATTGATTGTATGTCCTCCTCTGAGAAGTGTCTGTTCAGGTCCTTGGCCCATTTGTTGATTGGGTTATTTGTTATCTTATTGTTTAATTTTTTGAGTTCTTTGTATACTCTGGATATTAGGGCTCTATCTGAAGTGTGAGGAGTAAATATTTGTTCCCATGATGTAGGCTCCCTATTTACCTCTATTATTGTTTCTCTTGCTGAGAAAAAACTTTTTAGTTTGAGTAAGTCCCAGTTGTTGATTCTTGTTATTAACTCTTGTGCTATGGGTGTCCTATTAAGGAATTTGGAGCCCGACCCCACAATATGTAGATTGGAGCCAACTTTTTCTTCTATCAGATGCAGAGTCTCTGATTTGATATCAAGCTCCTTGATCCATTTTGAGTTAACTTTTGTGCATGGTGAGAGAAGGGGATTCAGTTTCATTTTGTTGCATATGGATTTCCAGTTTTCCCAGCACCATTTGTTGAAGATGCTATCCTTTCTCCATTGCATGCTTTTAGCCCCTTTATCAAATATAAGATAGTTGTAACTTTGTGGATTAGTCTCTGTGTCCTCTATTCTGTACCATAGGTCCACCCGTCTGTTTTGGTACCAGTACCATGCTGTTTTTGTTACTATTGCTCTGTAGTATAGTTTGAAATCTGGTATCGCTATGCCGCCTGATTCACACTTCCTGCTTAGAGTTGCTTTTGCTATTCTGGGTCTTTTATTTTTCACATATGAATTTCATGATTGCTTTATCTATTTCTACAAGAAATGCCATTGGGATTTTGATTGGCATTGCATTAAACCTATAGAGAACTTTTGGTAATATCGCCATTTTGATGATGTTAGTTCTGCCTATCCATGAACAGGGTATATTTTTCCATCTTCTAAGATCTTCTTCTATTTCTCTATTTATGGTTCTGTAGTTTTCATTGTATAAATCTTTCACCTCTTTTGTTAGGTTGATTCCCAAGTATTTTATTTATTTATTTATTTTTTTGAGGATATTGTGAATGGGGTGGTTGTCCTCATTTCAGAAGATTTGTCGCTGATATACAGGAATGCCTTTGATTTATGCGTGTTGATTTTATATCCTGCCACCTTGCTGAATTCATTTATTAGCTCTAGTAGTTTCTTTGTAGACCCTTTTGGGTCTGCTAGGTATAACATCATGTCAACCACAAATAGTGATAATTTAAGTTCTTATTTTCCTATTTTTATGCCTTTAATTTCTTTCGTCTGTCTAATTGCTCTGGCCAGTGTTTCGAGAACTATATTGAATAGAAGTGGTGATAAAGGGCATCCCTGTCTTGTTCCAGATTTTAGAGGGAATGCCTTCAATTTTTCTCCATTCAGAATGATGCTAGCCTGAGGCTTAGCATATATAGCTTTTACAATGTTGAGGTCAGTTCCTGTTATCCCTAGTTTTTCTAATGTTTTGAACATAAAGGGGTGCTGTACTTTGTCGAATGCTTTTTCTGCATCTATTGAGATGATCATATGGTTCTTATCTTTAAGTCTATTGATGTGGTAAATAACATGTATTGATTTCCGTATATTGAACCATCCTTGCATCCCAGGGATGAATCCTACTTGATCATGGTGCACAATTTTTTTGATGTGTTTTTGCATCCGATTCGCCTGAATTTTATTGAAGATTTTTGCATCTAGGTTCATTAGAGATATTGGTCTGTAGTTTTCTTTCTTTGAGGTGTCTTTGTCTGGTTTTGGAATCAGGGTGATGTTGGCCTCATAGAATGAATTTGGAAGAGCTCCCTCTTTTTCTATTTCCTGAAATAACTTGAAAAGTATTGGTATTAATTCTTCTTTAAAGGTTTTGTAAAACTCCGCTGTATACCCATCCGGTCCTGGACTTTTCTTGGTTGAAGTTATGTAAGTTATCTCCTCCGCTGCATTCTGGTGATGTCAATTCTCTGCCATGTAAATGGCGACAGTTCGTTCCCTTTGCCAGGTGACCAATGCAACGGGTGGGTCCTGACTGGCTCTCCCAAGCCCCGTCTCAATCCTGTGGCCACTGCCTATGAAGGCTCGGTTGGTATTAACCTCCGCAGGTTCAGAAGGGCCGACCAGTTGTTTCAGTGGGATCGTTTAGTGCTGAGTCACAGTGGTTTGCTTGCGAGACGCAGGCAAATGGGAGCTTGAATTCAGCTGATCCAGGCTCGGTGTGTGTTCTGAGAGGCCCAGACTGTTCGCCCCAGATCCACGTCAGCTCAGCATTGCCTAGTGATCCTGAGCAAACAGCATTTAGACAGTTTATGACTCCCTATGCCCGCGCAGCTGAAGAGGTCAGAGACTTGATCTCTCCACTCCTGCCGCCATGTTCCACATTAAAAGTTTTAAAGTATTGTGTTAATTACTAAAATGTGATACAGAGACACAAAATGAGCACATGCTATTGGAAAAAAATGGTGTAAATAGACCTGCTTGATATGAGATTGTCATAAACCTTGAATTTATATTAAAAAACCACTTCAGTATCTACAAAGTACAATAAAGTGAAGCACAATAGAATGAAGCATTTCTGTAGCAAAAATTTGTGGTCAGATTGTAAAGCTGCCTTATTTCTGGAAGATGACTCAAAGTGAAGCTGCTCAAGAGACAGAGAACAACTCTCTGAATTGGACTGAGTGGAAGAATTTGATGGTGGTGTTGTAGAGGATATTTTAAACTTCTGACCTTCCATTTCCTTGGGAAATGACATTTTCAAGGTATATGGCCACAGGAATGGGTTCCCAGTGCCATGATTCAATATAATACTTTTTCTATGATCATAATTGATTGAATCAGAGTAGATCTCAGACTTCCCTCAGCTTTTCAGTTTCTTACCTGAGGATTTAAAATTGGGATGAATGGAGAAAACTTTTTCTGTCATCAAGCTTATTATATGTGCAGCAAATACAACTCTTAACTTCACAAATGGATGTGAAAGAAATGCCACATTGTTATATTTTAGTTTAATTAAATCTGACTCTAAATCTCTATTCTTTTGATCTAGTGGGAAATTAAATCCATGTCATTTTTGTGGGCCTCTCCCACCTCTAAGACACAGAAAGATATGAGAAGCTTCTATGGTCCTTGAATAATTGATATGAATGGATATAACCTTTCATATCCCAGAGAGTACAATGGAAGAATATAAAGGACTTGGCTACATTTTTTGAATGACACAGGACAAACTAGATGGAGAGGAAATAGTCCCACAAATTATGACAAATTTTACTGCTACTTATTTAACTTTGGTGATGTTGAGTGGACATTTTATGAATATCCTTAAAGTAGTCTCCCCAAGTCTCTGAGATTCTACCTTTTTTATTACTATACTGTTCTAATCTGTAAAGCCAAGCCCAGAGCCATAGAGATGCCTCTAAATATTTGTCATGGTTGTTTTTATGTATCAACTTGGGTAGGCTACAGTTTCTTCAATATTCAATCAAATGCCAATCAACAAGGTACAGATACAACTTACAGAAAGGGAAAATCCTTCTATATGTCTAATACGGGATTCATATCCAGAATATATGAGGAATTCTAATAACTCAATAGGAAAAGAAAGAACAATTTTCAAAAGGGCCATAAATCCAAATAGACATTTCTCAAAAGAAGGCTTAAAATGGCAAATCAATACATGAAAAAAATGCTTAAAATCACTAATCATCAGAAAAGTACAAATCAAAGCCAGAATATCACTTCATCCCAGTGAGAATGGCTATTCTCCAAACAAAGATAACAAGTGCTGGTGAGGATGTAGAGAAAAGGGAACACTTGTACACCATTCATGGGAGTATTAATTAGTATAGCCATTATAGAAAACAGAATGAAGGTTCCTTGAAAAATTAAAAGCAGATCTACCATATGATCCAGAAATCTCACTACAGTGTATATATCCAAACGAAATGAAATCAGTATGTTGGAAAGACCCCTGCATGCCCATGTTTACTGCAGCACTATTCACAATAGCCAAGGGATGGAAACAATATAGGGATCCATCAATTGATGATTGGATAAAGAAAATGTGGTACATGTATACAATGGAATATTATTTAGTCATAAAAAGAATTAAATCCTGTCATTTGCAACAATGTGGATGGAACTAGAGATCATTGTGTTAGTGAAATAGGGCAGGCACAGACAGACAAGTGCCTTATGATCTCACTGCTATAGAGTCTTTTCAAAAGTTGATCTCATACAAGTTGAGAGCAGAAGGGCATTACCAGAGGCTGGGTAAAGTTGGGAAGCACGGGGAAAGGTTTGTCAGTGGGTTCTAAGCTACAGGTAGATAGGGGAAAGTTCTCGTGTGCTGTTGCATATTAGGTAGCTGTAGATAACAATAATGTATTATATTTTTAAAGATATTTTATTTATTTTTATGTGGTGCTGAGGATCAAACCCAGGGCCTTGCATGTGCTGGGCAAGCGCTCTATTGCTGAGCCACAACTCTAGCCCCCCAATATTATAAATTTTAAAAAGCTAGACAGGCACAGTGTGATATGCCTGAAATCCCAGCAGCTCTGGAGGCTGAGGCAGGAGAATCGTGAGTTCAAAGCCAGCCTCAGCAATTTAGCAAGGCCCTAAGCAACTTAGCAAAGCTCTAATCAACTTAGCAAGGCCCTGTCTCTAAATAAAAAATAAAAAAGGGCTGGGGATGTAGCTCAGAGGTTAAGCATCCCTGAGTTCAATCAAACTAGTGATAAAAAATTAAAAGCTAGAAAAAAAATGATTTTGAAAGTTTCCACCACAAATAGATGATTAACATTTGAGGAGAGATATGTTTAACCTGATTCAAACATTACATGCTGTATACATGTATTGAAACATTATATGGTACCCCAATAATATGTATATATTTTATATTTATGTATCATTTAAAATAAGTTAAATTTAAAAATTAAATGTAGGTATTGCTGTGAAAGTGCTTTCAGATGCAGTTAAAGTCCAAATAGTTGACTTGAAATAAGGGAGATTATCCTAGTAATCTGGGTAGGTCGTATCCAATAATTGGAAGGCCTTAGCACAAGAGCTGAAGATTCCCTGAAGAATAAACTCTGCCTGTGGGTAGCAGCTTCAGCTTATGCCCAGGAGGTCTGGACTACCCTTCCTGATGTTCTTCCCTATGGACTTTGGATTTGTCTAGTCAGTCTTCACAATCATATAAGCCAATTCCTTATAAAAATTTTCTTAAAATATACCTTATATATTATTATCTATATATCTCTACATATGTCATCTATTATATAGATATTAATATTTGCAATTGTTACATTATTGAGTTCCTATTTTTCCCAGTCATGGTTGATTAGTTCAAGGATAGTTAGATCTAATTAAAACTGGTCAATCATATGCCCTCTATTGTAAAGCTATAATTTTGAACTTAGACACAGAGACTAAGTAATACACTAATACAGTGGAACTGTATTACAAGGACAGCTCAAAAACTCCTATTGCTGAGCCCCCCACCCAATTTCTGTGGTAATCTGAATATTGTGACAGATCCCAGTTTCATGATGATAAATTCCACTTACTTTTTCTTAAGATAAAGTTGATTCTGATTTTCACAATTTGACAATTTTAAGTGCAAAGACAACAGGCAGTACTTGGAGGAAGTGGAATTACTAGGATTATTACAATTAGAACGTATTATTTCTCCATGAGATGCTTCACTTTAATTTTGACTGATAGGTACATATAATTGAAACTAAACATCTAAAGAATGATATGAATAATCAGAGTAATAAGAAATGGAATTCTACCTAGAAAACAATCATAGGGTTTTCTAATAAATCTTGGAAAATGTCCTGGAAGAAATATGTGCCTGGATATTGAGGGTTGTCTACCAAGGGAAATAAAAGATAATTTTGGATTGGGCTGTCACTCACTAGAGACCCTTTGCTCAGGCCAGAGGCTAAAGTTTTCATAATTTCCCGAGTTGGTGGATACAATGCAGATCTATAGCTAGCTACTCTGGTTGCCACTGAGGGCTCAAAAATCAGTTAAGAGATTGGAAACTGAGTAAAGAAGGTGTTATGGGTAGCACCATGGGCCATCCTTCATAAGAAACATCAAATTCCTGAGCAAAAATGTGTCAGAGTCAACTTTGTAAAAACTCTGGAAAACATTCAAAGGTTTACAGCAACCAAGAAAATGCTGAATCAAGAAAAAGGCAACTTTAAAATGGAGGGGAGCTTTGTAGCAGGGTTTTTAAAATTTTAAATCCCTATCTTAACTCTCTTCAGTTCAGCTAGTTTTGAAAAGAGAAACCTACATTCTCAACATAGGATCTGGTTCCTGACTCCAAAGGGAACAGAGCAAATATTATTCTCAAATTTGTCTACATATAAGTGGGGGACACTTAAGGGACTAATAAAGGGGCTCATCTCTATTTCTCCTATGTGGAGCTTACTCAAAGAGGAAAAGTATATATGCAAAGGGAATCTTCCAAAAACATTCTAAGGCAAATGAACAGTATACTGCTACTTGGAACTAAACAATACAGTTGGGTTGTTAAAGACAAAAAATTAGGGTTTTCTAATAAATCTTTAAATAAAAATTATTTAAAATACTTTTAAATTAAGAAAATAATTAAAATTATTCATGATACTTGTTAGATACATTTAAATTACAGGTGATATATTTGATTTGGGAGATTATGACAATGAGGTTCTGTAGAAGGTAAGAAAGATTGGGCACACTTCCATATATAACAAGGACAAGTAGAGATTTATAGCTGATGAAAAGAATAGGAGACAGAAGAAACATTAGGGTAGGGGGGATTCTGCCTTGACAGAATTATTATTAAAAGTAGGCCAGGATAATAAGATATTGAGAATGCGAATCCTTATTCAAATGGGGAATCAGGTATCAATGATGAGGGATTTTCACTAAACTAACCCAGCAGGATTCTTTATAAAAATGCACTAAACAAGCAAAGCTACTAAACTAAGGACAGAGCCCAAGGTTAGGTACTAGTCAGTAAGAGGACCCAGAGGAGCCTGACTAAAGCCTGATCAAATGAATGATTTATTTGTCAAGGTGATCAATAGAGAGATTGAAAGACTGGTGAGGGGGTGGATATGTGTTTCCTTGCAAAAATCAAGGGATTCAAAAGCATGAACATATATTTGGGAATTTAGAAAGACCTGCACATAACCAGGGAAGGATACAGTTCCTAAAAGAACCGAGAAGACCCTGACCTTTCAGATCTGGCTTATCTCTATGCTCAGGACAAGCAATAGGTAAAGGATAAGTCAGAGTTGTAAATGGGTTGTCCATGTGTTGAATAAGTGCCCAATACAGAGCCAATATATAATATCTGGGAAATTTTCTCTTTTTTTCTTGCCTTGATATTTTCCTTTTTGCTTTAACTCTAGGCATTCGAGGAAATCTCTGTAAAAGAACATTAACTGACCACAAGTTATACGAAAAGAGACTTCAGAGATCATACACAAAAATAATGTAGACTTTACAAAAATAGTAAACAACCACAATCCATAGCAAGCAACAAAAATAAACCTCAAAAAGGAACATAATCTAATATGTAGACTTACCCTATTGTAACATTCAAAATTTCCAGATTGCAAGAAAATATTAAGGTATATAAATGAACAAGAAAGTATGGCCTCTTCTCAAAACAAATTAGCTAAAATGTTCTTGAGAATGAATAGATGTTGAGTTTAGTAGGCAAAAAATATCTATTTTAAATATACACAAACACCTAAAAACCCAGGAAAAGAATGTTTTAACAAATAGAAAATATCAATAATAATATAGAAATTATAAAAAGGAACCAAACAAATTCTGAAGATGATAAGTAAAGTAGTTATATTGAAAAAAAATCAAGTAGACAGGTTCAGCAGCAAACCCTCAGCAAGCAGAAGAAAAAAAACAGCAAATATGAAGATGGAACAATCAAAATGATCTAATTTAAGGAGCAGAAATAAAAAAGAATGAACAAAAGTAAACAGAGCTTTAGAATTCTATGGGCCATCACAGGCTTTATTCATACCTTTAGACTCAAAATGAAACATTGACTTTTCCCGAATCTTGATCATACCAACTTTTTGACTAAAATGAAAACATTTGTTCTCCAGCTTGCTGACATACCTTGCTAATGTTGGAACTTGCCATCCATAAAATGTGTGAGCCAATTCCTTATAATAAATTATAATAATATATAAATAAATAATAATACAAATAAAGTATAACTTTCTCTGAAGAACCCTGAGCAATATAGCTACTATAAAACAAACAAAAAACCAAAAACCCAGAAAATAACAATTGTTCAGTGAGAATGTGGAGAAATTGTATACATGTAGATTAGAATGTAAATGATGCAGTTACTATAGAAGATAGTACAATGAATACTTGGGAAAATTATAATATGAGCTAGCAATTACAATTCTCAGTATTCACCTAGAAAAATTGAAAGCAAGATCTCAAAGAGATATTTGTATACTCATTCATAGAAACCTTACTTGCATTAGAAAAAAGAAAAACAACTCATCTATCAGTCAATGAATGTCTAAACCTATAGCATATTATCCAGTCTTTAAAAGGAAGGAAAATCTGACACATGCTACAATGTGAATGAACTTTGATGACATTATAAGTAAAATAACCCCATCACAAAATATGAATACTGTATGTTTTCATTAAGATGTCAAATTCATAGGAAGAAAGTAGAATGGTATTTACCAGTGACTTGGAGAAGAATAAAAATGGAGATTTTGCAGGACATAGAGATTCAGTTTTGCCAAACAACAACAACAACAACAACAAAAAACTTCTGGAGATCTATTTCACAATAATGTGAATATACTTAACACTACTGAAATATACATTAAAAAGTATTTAAGATGGACACACACACACACACATTCCATTTGTCCACTGACCTTAAAAAAGTCTACAAAAATTGTTGGAAATTTCAGTATAATACTTTAATTAATGTGCAGAACAACTAGACAGAAGATAAATAAGGAAATAGAGGATTTGAACAACACTATAAACCAACTAGACATAACATATACAGAACATTCCACATAACAGTACTGGAACACATAGTTACAGTATTTTTCTTGTGTATGGTGCTTGGGATCAAACCCAGGGCACTGTCTATGCTAGGCAAGTGATCTACAACTGAGCTACATGCCCAGATCTGGAACACACATCTTCCTAAAACTGCATATGGAATATTCCTTGGGATAGAGCACATAGTAGGACACAAAGGAAGTCTGAATAAATTAAAAATTGAAATCATACAAAGTATATTCACTAAACACTATGAAGTGAAACTTAGACATCAATAACAGAAAGAAATTTCAGAAATTCACAAATATGTAGAAATTAACACATTCTTGAACCATCAATAAATAATGGTTCAAAGGAGAATCACAAGAGAAATTAGAAAATACTTTGAATCAAATGAAAATGAAAACCCAATATACCAAAAACTTAAATAATATAGTGAAAACAGAACTTAAAGGAGAAATCATAGTTATAAACGTCTACACTAAAAAAAGAAATAGTAAGAACCTGGGATCAGCAAGGTGGTAGAATAGGACTTTCCAGTGCTTATCCACCCAACAGAAACATCAATCTGAATAACTATCAGTGTAGAAAAATACATTTACGAGAGCCAAGGAAATCAGGTAAGTCATTACAGCACCTGACTGTAGCACAGAAATAAGAAAAGACATTGAAGAGAGTAGGGAGGACAATTTTATATTGCCTGCATTACCCTGTCCCCAACCCTGTGCAGCAGATCACAGATAGGAATATGCTTGAGGAAAGTGAGCACTGACCTTTGCCTTAGATTTCAATACTGGACCTGCCCTAGTTAAACAGAGTGCTGAAAGACCCCACCACATGGCCACAGATTCCAGGTCACTACCCTTGGACTGAATCTTCAGGTATTCTCCAGTACCAGGTCAGGTTCCACAACCCTAGGTTCCAGATCTGCCTGGTGAACATTGGGATTACTCCACTGCCAGGCTGACCCTACTGGCCCCAGGCTCCAAACTGACTTTAGCACTGGGCTGGCCACCACAACCACAGGCTCAAGGTCTGCCCCTGTGGATCTAATCTCCAGGTCTGCCCAGTGTCATGCCAATCCTTTGGATACAGGCTGTAGGCTAATACCTGTGGAATGAGCCTCCAAGCCCATATAACCACTAGGTGACATTCCACATTCTCCAGGCTGTGGACCTGCCTGGTAGAGTGTCTCAGGCTGAAGCCAGCATCCCCGGGTTCTGGACTGGCCATAGCACTGGGTTAGCACTAGTGGAACTGGGCTTTAGGCCAGTCCTGGGACTAAGCCAGCCACCATAGATTCAGGCATCAGCAGTCCTGAACTCTAGACCAGGCTCAGCACTGAGCTAGCCTCTATTGCCCCAGCTTTCACTACTGGAGCCTAGAGGATCTCTTGCCTCCAAGAGAACTCCTTTGCCAACAGAGATGCAACTATATAAAGGTCTGATGCTCTCTGAAGCGTCCCTAGTCAGAAAGTCTTAGAGAAGCCTGAAGGAGATCTTGCTTGGAATGGCTATTCAGGAGCCTGAGTCCCCACTAACTGTCCAATTTCTGCCATAATAAGAATGAGGACAAGGGTGGCCCCCAAACCCTAGGCATCATTCCAAAACCCATGGACCTAGCCTCTAGAATGGCCTCTGTGAATGCAGACTCTCAGTTCACTCAGAACCAGGATAGGCCCTATGTCCTCAGGCTCCAGACCATCCCAGAGTCAGGTCAGACCACATTGCCCAGGGCTTCAAACCCACTTTGGTACCAGGTTGACACTCCTGACCTCAGACACCTATGTTAGCACCTATGGACACAATTCAGGCCTACTCAGTGTCATGCTGGCAATTGTGATCTCATCTTCCAGGCTGGCCTCTCATAGCCCCATGTTTCAGCAAATCCAGGGTGCAATTCCATCCCAGTAGATATTAGTGTCAGGCTGACTCACATGAATCAATGCAGTGAATCTACCCCTGCATACCCAAGACACAGTATGCAGATAGTCCACCCTCATAGGTTCAGGCTTCAGTACCAAACCAGTGCCCATGGATTCAGGTTCCATGCCTGTCCCAGTGTACACAGATAGCAGGCTTACCTCATTACCTGACTGACTGACCTCTGAATACTCAGTCTCCAATAACAGCTCATTCCCTGTAGACTGGGGTTCAGGCCTGCCTCTGTAGATACAGGTTCCAGGACCATCCTAACAGACTCAGTCAACATATGTACCCCAGTGGGTCCAGGTTCCATGGCCACTCCAAGGAGACAGTCATACCTACTTTCTGACCAAAGCACCAGACCAGCCTGTTCATGGACTATACATATGGCCTGCCCAGAACTTCCAGATGTATTCACTGGTAAAGGCCTGTTCTGGGCAAAGCCAGTCTACCAAAACTGGCACAGACATCAATGTAAGGTAACAAAAGCCAAGGAGATGTAATATCACCAAAAGTACAGAATAATATCCCAATATCTGATCCCAAAGAATTGGAGATATGTGACTTTACCAATAAAGAATTTAAAACAATTGTTTTAAGTAAGCTGAGCAACCTTTAATAGAAAAATAATTAAATGAGATTAGGAAAACAATAAGTAACCAAAATGAGAATCTTAACAGACATTGAAATTGGGCTGGGGATACAGCTCAGTTGGTAGAGTGGTTGCCTCACAGACACTGAAATTATATGTGTAATGAATCAAACATGCTGGAGCTGAAAATGCCATGAGCAAAATGAAAAATTCAATAGAAAGTATCATCATCAGAACTGACCCAACAGAAGTAATCACCTTTGAACTCCAAGACAGGTTATTGGAAAACAGAGTCAGATGAGAAAGGGCATGAATGAAAAATAATGAATAAAGATTACAATATTTATGAGATATCATCCAAAGAGCAAATGTTCAAGTCATGAAAGTTCCAGAAAGAGAAGAGAAAAATGGGTAGAAAGCTTATCTGAATAAATAGAAAACTTTTCAAATCTAGGGAAAGACATAAATATGTATGAATAAGAAAGACAAAGAATTTGATAAAATTAAATCCAAATAAGACAATATCAAGATATGTAATTGAACTGTCAAAAATCAAAGACAGTGAGGCTAGAGTTGTGGCTTAGCATTAGAGTGCTTGCCTCGCACATGTAAGGACTGGGTTTGATCCTCCACACCACATAAAAATAAATAAACAAAGGTATTGTATCCAACTAAATAAAATAAATTTAAAAAAAATTTTTTAAAAATCAAAGACAAAGAATCTTGAAAGCAAAAAATAGAAAAGAAGCAAATAACATATAATTTTTCTCAGCAGAAGCCTTACTTGTCAGCAAAGAGTGAAAGAATATAATCAAAGTGCTGAGGATAAAATAAAACTCAAGAAACAATACTGTACCTGGCAGAGTTACCCTTCTGAAATGTAAGACATAAAGGCATTTCCAGACTAACAAAAGTTTAGGGAGTTCACCACCAGACCTCTTACCCAAAAACAAAGACAAAAAAGCTAAAAAAAGTGCTAAAAGCAGTTGTTCAGGTTGAAAAACTAGATGCTAATTAGTTACACAAACACATATAAAAATATAAAACTCACTTGTTAAAGTAAGTACACAGTCAAATTCAGAATATTCTAATACTTGACAGTGTTGTGCAAAATCAGTTACAGCTTCAGTGTGAAGGTTAAAAGACAAAACTATCCAATATAGAAATAGATACAATAATTTGTTAAGGGACGTGTGTGTGTGTGTGTGTGTGTGTGTGTGTGTGTGTATACTGTAACACAAATATATCAGAAGTGGAATGTGATGGAGTAAAAGTGTAGACTTGATGAGTGTCATCAAAGTTAGGTTGTTGTCAACTAAAAATTGCCTGTTATAGCTATAAGACATTTAATGTAAGTTTCATGGTAACCCCAAAGCCAAGACTTATAGTAGATACACAAAGAATAAAATGGCAAGGAAAAAAAGTATATCATCTTAGAAATCACCTAATTATAGACGAAAACAGCAAAAGAGATAGAAAGGAATTAATGGATAAAATTCTCCAATCAAATGATGCAGAGTGGCTGAGTAGGAAAGAAATATACTCAGTTATATGCTGCGTGCAAGTGACTCACCTCACCAGCAAGGAAACACGTAGGTTGAAAATGAAAGGATGGGAAAAGTTATTCATTGCAAATGGAAACCAAAAGAGTAGTAGTAGCTATAAGTATATCAAATAAAATAGAACTTATATAAAAAATCTAAACTAAGAAAAAAAGGTCATTAAATAGTGATAAAAGGGTCAATTTATTAAGAGTATGGAACAACCTTAATCTTAAGTTACAATTGTAAACTATGCTTTAGACCAAATGGACCAATTATTTATATATATATAACATTCCATGAAAAAACAACAGAATTCACATTATCCTCAGGAACATATGGAACACTGTCAGGATAGATCATATGTTAGATCAAGAAACTAGTCTTAACACATTTAAGAAGATTAAAGTCACATCAAGCAACACTTCTGGTCACAATGGTATGAAACTATAAATCAACAGCAGGAAGAATTTTGGAAAATTCACAAATATGTGAAAATTAAACACCATGCTCCTAAAGAACCAATGGGAAAATGAAGAAATTAAAAGGGAAATTTTTTTTAAATATTGAAACAAGTCAGGCATTGTGGTGCATTCCTGTAATCCCAGCAACTTGGTAGGTCAAGATGGAAGGATTTTAAGTTTTAGGTCAGCCTCAGCAACTTGGTGAGATCCTATCTCACAAAAAAATAAAATAAAAAGGGCTGGATATGTAGCTCAGTGGTAGAGTACCCCTGAGGTCAATCCCCAGTACTAAAAAAAAGGCAAAATTCATGATTCTATACAGTAACAATGAACTATCCAAAAAAAGAATTCAGAAAACAATCCCATTCACAGAGCATAAAAACAACTTAGAATTAAATTTGATCAAGGAAATGAAAGACCTGTACACTGAAAACTATAAAGTAATGAAAGAACTTGAAGACTCAGATAAATTCAAAGATATCCTGTGTTCAAGGATTGGAAGATTTGTTACTGTTAAAATGTCTACCAATTCAATGCAATCCTTATCTAAATTCCAATGATGATTTCACAGAAATAGAAAAACAATCAAGTCATTTGGAACAACAACAACAACAGAAAAGCAGCAAAAGCAATCTTGTGTAAAATAAACAAAAGTGAAGGCATCTTGTCACTTGACTTCAAAATATAATTCCATGATATAGTAAACAAAACAGCATGGCACTGGCACAAAAACAGACACTAGAGCAGTGGGACAAGTAGCAAATTCAAATATAAACCCACAAATTTAAAGTCATTTGGATTTTTTAGTGGTGCTGGGGATTGTACCCAGAGTCTTGAGCATGCTAGGCAAACACTCTGCCACTGTCATATATCCTTTGATTTTCAGCAAAAGTGCCAAGAACATAAAATGGAGGAAGATGGTCTCCTCAGTAAATAGTGCAGGGAAAACCAGTGCTATCATGTGGGAATGTATCAAGTGTCCTCCAAAGGATCACTGTGATTAAAGGCTTGGTCTGCAGGGTAGTGCTATTAGGAGATGGTGAAACCTTTCAGAGGTGGAGGCTAGTGGAAGGTCCTAGGTCTTTGGAGATGTGAAGTATTTCTCATGTGACCCCCTGGTATTTCCTGTAAGAGGGTTCTTACAAAAGAAACAAGGCTAGCCCCACCCAACCTTTTTCTCTCTGCTTCTGTTTGAGATGTGACTGTTTTCTCTTACCTGTGCTTTCACTGTGATGTGCTACCATCTCCTGCTTTCACCAGAAGCCAAAACATGGGGCTGCTTGAACCTGGACTTCTAATTTGCAAAACTGTGAGCTAAAGAAACTTCCTTTTTAAAATAAGTAGCGTATGTTGGGTATTTTCTTACCATAATGCAAAACTAATAGAGAAAATTGTTTCTGAGAAGTGGGGACAGTATACTATAACTATACTGAAAGAAGTGGAAGAGCCTTTTTGAGTTAGTTGATAAGAAGATGTTGGAAGAATTTGGAGGATCAGAATAGAAAGTGTCTGGAATGCTGTGAGCAGAGTGTTATAGATGATTCTGGTGAGGGAATTGAAGATCATAAGCTGATAGAAATGTGGACAGGAAAGGCCATGATAATGAGTTCTCAGATGCAAATGAAGATTCCTTTGGGAATTGGAGAAAAGGTACTCTTTGCACTGTGTCAAAAAAGCTGGATGCATTGTGTTCATATTCAAATTCTTTGTGGAAAGCTAAACCTAATGCTGATAGATTAGTTTATTTGGCAGAGGAAATTTCCAGGCAGCAAAGCATTCAGGCTTCAACATGAGTATTATTGTTCAATTTTAGTTGAGTTTCACAGTGACCAAAAGGAAGCAGAATGGAAAGATTTAGAAAATTCATGGTATGACTATGGAAGAAGCAAAGAAATTAGGTAAGAATGTAGCCAAGGAGTGGGTGGTTGAACAGTGGTTTGCTAAAAAGAGATTAGTAGGAATGCTAATCAATAGGACCATAGGAAAGATGCTTTGGGGGCATCTTGGAAGTCTTTGGGGCTGCCTCTCACTTTACAGGCCCATCAGAGGCCTATGAGTGCAAATTTGTTTCATAGACCTTCCAGGGAATTATTATTCCATGAAAGAGGTCCAAGGGCCAGCTCAGATTTTGGCTTACCAACAAAGTGTTCCATGGTTTCTGCAGCCATGATTCAAGTGGGCCCAGGTACAACTCATGCTGGAGGTAGAACTTGACATTGTTCACATGGTGGTGATAATGCTGATTTTACAGGTGTGAAGAACACAAGGGGTTTGAGGGCATGACAGCTTTCACCAAGATTTGAAAGGAAAGCCTGGGAATCAAGGTAGTGTCCTACAGGTTGAAGTCCCTGCAGGTAGGCCCTGGTAGGGTGATGCCCTGTACTGCTTGGGAATGAAGATGAAGTGGAGCTTGCAAGAAGGTAGATGTGTCAACAATGTGCAACACCTATCAGGCAAAACTGCAGGCAGTATGCAAAACCAGCCTTAGAGAGTTTCCATATGGGCTGTGGCCAACAAAGCCACAGAGCCTTGGAGAACTGCTTTCTACTGTAGTGTTCCCAGGATACCAGCATTGAAACTTTAGAATTCAACATTTGACATGCTACTTCTTGCTTTGGGCTAATTCTTACTTTCTATTTGCCTATTCTTCCCTTTTGGAAGTATAATGTTTACCCTGTGCCACCATTGTATATTGAAAATATATAACTTTTTTTTTTTTAATTTTACAGGAGTTCACAGTTGAAAGAGTTTGCCTTGAGTCTCAGAGGAGAAATTGGACTTGGAGTTTTGAGCAATACAGGAATGTAAGACCCAGAGACTCTGGGGAATAGAATTAATACATTTTGCATTGTGAGATAGACATGAGTCCTTGGAGACCAGGAGTGAAATGTTATGGTTTAAATGTGGTTGAGTGTCTGCCAAGAGTCCATTGTGATTGAATACTTGGTCTAAAGGTTGATGCTATTGGGAGATGATGGATCCTTTGGGAGGTTTGGGAGGTCCTTGGGTCATTATGGGCATGGGGTATTTCTCATGCAACCCCATCAATAATTTTCACAAGAGGGTTGTTATAAAAGAAGGAAGACTGGACTCACCCATTCTCTTTCTCTTTGCTCATGCTTGAGATATGACAGCTGGCTCCTATATGTATTTACTCCCACCATGATATGCCACCATTTGTAACCTTAACCAGAGGCCAAACTTAATGGGGGTCACACAATCTTGGACTTTGTGCCTCCCTAAATATAAATTAAATAAACCTTTTTTTCTTTATAAAGTTACCTGCCTCAGGTATTCTGTTAATAATGATGAAAATATGACTAATACAACTGGATATATAAATGTACAGGAATAAAATTGAACACATATCTCTCACTTAGATACAAATATTAATTCAAAATTGATCAACAATTTAACAATGACCTGAAGATTTAAAACAACTTGAAGAAAACATAGGGGAAAAGCTCAATGACATTGATTTTTGGACAACAATTTTTGGATATGAACCCCAAAGCACAGGCAACAAACAGGAAAATAGACAAATAGGATTACATCAAATAATAGTTCATACAAAATGAAGAAAATAAGCAATAGAGTTAAGATAAAACTTATGGGATGAGAGAATGTGTTTGATAAAGGGTTACTATAAAAATGAATTAGGAACACAAATAACTGAACAGCAGAAAACAACCGAACTGATTACAACCTGGGCAAAGCATGTGAGTAGTCATTTCTCAAAAGAAGGCATAAAAGCATTCAAAAGAGATGTGAAAAAATATTCAACATCACTATTAGTGATATGCAAATTAAAACCACAATGAGGTATCAACTCATGCCTGTTAAAATTTCTACTACTAAAAAGTCAGAAGACAAATGCTGTTGAGGGTGTGGAAGAAAGTAAACCCTGGCAAATGCTTGATGAGAATGCAAATTATCAGAGCCATTATGGAAAATAATGTAGAAATTTCTCAACAAATTAAAAATAAAACAGCCTATGATCCAGCCAAACCCCTACTGGATATATATCCAAAGGAAATGTTGAAGAGATATCTGTACTCCCATGTTCATTTCAGCATTATTCACAATAGGCAAGATATGAAATCACCCTTAGTGTCTATTGATAAATGAATAAAGAAAATTTGTAAAATAACTAAATATGTATATAATATATTACACAAACAAGCGCGCACGCACACACACACACACACACACACATAGAAGAATGTTATTCAGTCTTTAAAAACAGAAGTCCTGTCATCTGTGACAATTTGCATGAAACTGGAGGATATTATATTAAATAAGTCAGGAGCAGAAGGAAAAATACTGCATAAAGTCACTTATCTGTGGGCTCTGATATAGTTGAACTCATAGAAGAGTAAACTATTTGTACCATGGACCTTGACCAGGCAGGGCTAGGGAGTTGGGGAAATGTTGGTCAAACAATACAAAATTACAGTTAGATAGGGGGAACAATTTCAAGAGCTATATTGTATAAAACATGGTGACTGTGTTCACAAAGATGTATGGCATTCTTTGGAGGGGGGTTCCAACAGAAAGACTTTATTAAAGAAAAAGGAAAGATTAAAATTTTTTTTAGTTATGATGATAGAACACCAGAATACACCTCGGCATAATCACAAAAGCACGGAACACAGCCTGCTCTGATTCAGTCCTCAGCACTTTTCCATCACCCCCTATGCCCCTTCCTCCATTCCACCAATCCCTCTTCAATCCATTTACAAGTCATTTTTATTCCCTCACCCCCTTATGTTTGAATAGCTTCTACATACCAGAAAAAATATTCAACTTTTGACTTTTGGGGACTGGCTTATTTCACTTAGCATGATTTCTCCAGTTCCAACCATTTACTGGAAAATGCCATATTGTCATTCTTCTTGATGGCTGAGTAATACTCCATTGTGTATATGTATCACATTTTTCTTTCCCGATTCATCTGTTGAAGGCTACCTAGGTTTGTTCCATAGCGTAGCTATTGTGAAATGTGCTACTATAAACATTGATGTGGCTGCCTCATTGTAACATGCTGATTTTCAATCTTTTGAATATATACCAAGGACTGAGATGGCTAGGTCAAATGGTAATTCCATTCCTAGAATTTTGAGGAATCTCCATACTGCTTTCCAGAGTGGTTGCACTAATTTACAGTCCCATCAATAATGTATGGGTGTGCTTTTATTTCACACATACTCACCAATATTTATTGTTAATTGTATTCTTGTTAATTTCCATCTGATTGGAATGAGATGAAATTTCAGTGTAGTTTTAATTTGCATTTCCCTAATTGCTAGAGATGTTGAATATTTTTTTCATATACTTGTTACCATTCATATTTCTTCTTTTGAGACATGTCTAGTTAGTTCCTTTGCCCATTTATTGATTAGTTTTGTTTTCTTTTGGTGTTAAGTCTTTTGAGTTCTTTGTATATTATGGATATTAATACCCTGTATGAGGAGCAGGTGGCAAAGATTTACTCCCATTCTGTAGATTATCTCTTCATGCTCTTAATTGGTTCCTTTGCTATGTAATTTGCTTTGTAATTCAATGCCATCCTATGTTTTGATTTTTCATATTATTTCTTGCATTTTAGGAATCTTAAGGAAGTATGTTCCTGTGCTAACATGTTGGAATGTTAGGTCTACAATTTCTTCTAGCAGTTGCAGAGTTTTTTTCTGGTCTAATTCCTATGCCTTTGTCCATTTTTTTTTTTTTGTACCAGGGATTGAACCCAGAGGTGCTTAACCACTGAATCACATCCCCAGCCCTTTTTATATTTTATTTAGAGACAGGGTCTCACTGAGTTGCTTAGGGCCTCATTAAGTTGCTGAGACTGGCCTCAAACTCATCATCCTCCTGCCTCAGCCTCCTAAGCCATTGGGATTATAGGCATGCACCACCATGCCCCACTGTCTTTGTCCACTATAAGTTGAATTTTGTGCAGGGTGAGAGATATGGGTTAAATTAAATTTCATTTTACTGCATATGAATTTCCAGCTTTCTTGGCATAATTTACATAAAAGGTTATATTTCCTCAACATATGCTGTTGGCACCTTTGTCTAGTATGAGATAACTGTATTTATGTGAGTTTGTCTCTGTGCCTTCTATTCTGTTTCATTGGACTTCATGTCTGTTTTGATGCCAGTACCATGCTGCTTTTGTTACTATAGCTTTGTAGATTAATTTGAAGTCTGGTATTGTGATGTATCCTGCTTCAGTTTTCTAGCTAAGGACTTCTTTAGCTATTCTGGGTCTCTCGTTTTCCCAAGTGAATTTTATAACTGCTTTTTCTAGTTCTGTGAAGAATGTCATTGGATTTTTGAGGGGAATGACTTTGAATCTCTACAGCACTTTTGATAGTATGATTATTTTGATAATATTAATTCTGCCTATCTAGGAATATGGGAGGTCTTTCCATTTTCAAGGGTCTTCAAAGTCTTTCTTTAGTGTTCTCTAGTTTTCATTGTAAAGATCCTTCACCTCTTTTGTTATATTGATTCCCAAGTATTTTATTTTTTGAGGCTAATGTGGATAGGATAGTTTTCCTAATTTCTTTTTTAGCAGATTCATTATTGGATCCATCACTCAAATATGAGTGTTCATCTTGTATCCTGTTACTTTGCTGAATTCATTTATGAGCTCTATGGCATACTTAAAATTGCTGAGAGTAGATTTTAAGTGTTCTCATTACAAACATGATAAGTATGTGAGGCAATGCATATGTTGATTGGCTTAATGTAGTCATTTTATAAAGTATACATCAAATTAGTATATCTCAAAACATTGTACATGATACAGATACACATTTTTTAATATTTATTTCTTAGTTACAGTTGGACACAATACCTTTATTTATTTATTTATTTTTATGTGGTGCTGAGGATCGAACCCAGGGCCCTGCATGGGTGAGCACTCTACTGCTGAGCCACAACCCCAGCCCAAGATACACACTTTTTGTCAGTTAAAATTAAAAAGTAATATTAACTTAATAAAACTCAAACAACTTAACATCTTAAGGAAATTTGAAAAGAGAACAAAATAAACCTAATTCAATGGAAAGAAAGAGATTAAAACAGATAAGTGAAAAGACAAACAGAAAAACAATGAGAAAAATTAATGAAATAAAAGTAGGTTCATTGAGAAGATCTATAAAGTTCACAAATTTTGGCTATATTGACAAAGAAAATGAGAAATTAATGTGGAGATCTTACTGTCAATATCACATAAATAAAAAGGATTATAAGAGATTACTATAAGCCACTGTACATCAATGAATTGGAGAGTATAAATGAAATGGGGAAATCACTAGGATTACAGAAAATACCAAAACTGACTCAAGAAAAAAATAAGAAATTGTAACAGAACTGTAACATGTAAATCAATTAATTAAGCAAAACTCTCCCAACAATTCCAAGACCAGATGCCTTCACTATCAATCATTTAAAGAGGAATTAACATTTATCTTCCTTAAACTCTTCCAAAACTTAGAAGAGGAGAAAGCGCTTTCTAATTCATATTGAGTCCAGCATTATCTTGATACCAAAACCAGACAAAGATATCACAAGAAAATTACAAATATCTCTTGTGATTATAGATGCAAAAACTCAAAAAATTCTAGCAAATTATTTCAGCAGCATATGAAAGAAATTATACATCATTGTAGAGTGAGATTTATCCCAGGATTCCAAGGATGGCTCAAAATACAAAGATAAATCAATGTAATATAGTACAATAATAGAAATAAGGGAAAAATCTGTTACAATAATTTTAATTGATGGAGCAAAAGCATGTGAAAACACTCAAAACCTTTGTATGATAAAAACACACAGAAAAGCGTTTTCTCAACCAGATAAAGGGCTTTGATGGGAAAAACAAGATAATATGGAATTACAAGGGCTGTAAAAAAAAACAAACATAATTGAAAGTGGAAAAGAGTTGGAGGACTCTCATTTCTGATTTCAAAACTTATTAAAAAGTCACAGTGATCAAAACAATGGGGTATTGGCATAAAAACAGACATATAGACAAATGGAATAGAATTGAGAGTACAGAAATAAACCCATATAACAATGGCCAAATGATTTTTGACAAGGATGCCATGGCCATTCAATGAGAAAGGAGAGTCTCTTCAACAATCTCATTGAATGGCCATGGCATCCTTGTCAAAAATCATTTGGCCATTGTTATATGGGTATCTACATGATGTTGGAGCCTTTCTCACAGATCAAAATCAATTCAAAATGGATCACTGACATAAATGTGAGAACTGAAACTATATACCTCTGTATGAGTCAGGTTCCCCTGAGAAACAAAACCTCTGTACATATATCTTAAGGAATTGACTCATGCAACTATGGAAGTTAAGTCCACAATCTGTAAGGTGGACTGGCAAACTGGGTACTCAAAGAAGAGCCAATGTTACAGTTCAAGTGCAAAGACCAACAGGCTGGAGATTCAGAAAAGAGCTGGTGTTGTAGTTCAAGTCCCAAAACCCATCCGCTACAGAATTTCCTCCTCTTCAGGGGAAGTCAGTCTTGTTCTAATTAGGCCTTCAGCTGGTTGGATGAGGTACACTGATATATTGGAGGGCAATCTGGTTTACTCAGAGTTCACCAATTTAACCTCATCCTAAAATACCCCCATAGAAACCACCAGAATAAATTCTTTGTTGGTTTTTTGTTAGTTTTTTGGGTCTGGGGATTGAACCCAGAGGTGCTTTACCAATAATCTACATCCCAAGCCCTTTTTAATTTTTGATTTGGAAACAGAGTTTCACTAAATTGCCTAGGGCCTTGCTAATTTGCCAAGGCAGGCCTTGAACTTGCAACCCTTCTACCTCAGCCTTCCAAGTCTCTGGGATTACAGAAGTGTGCCATGGTGCCTGGCCAGAATAATGTGGGTTTTTTAATATTTAATTTTTAGTTGTAGTTTGACACAATACCTTTATTTTATTTATTTTTACATGGTGATAAGGATCAAACCCAGGGCCCCGCATGTACTAGGCAAGTGTTCCACCACTGAGCCACACCCCCAGCCCCAGAATAATGTTTGATTACATATCTGGGCACTGTGGTCTAGTCCTATTGACACATAAAATTAACCAGCATAGGCTTTTAGAAGATAATATAGTGATGCATCTTTATCACTTTGTATTTGGCTTTGACTTATTAGATATGATACCTACAGCATAAGTAAAGAAAAAATAAGTAAATCATACTTTGAAATTAAAAATATGCATTATACATGATCAGGAAAGTGAAAAGATAACATACAGAGTAGGAGAAAATATTTTCAATTCATTTATCCAGTAAGGGTCTAGTACCCAGGATATATTAAGAATGATTTTAATTCAACAACAAAAATATAAAAAACCTAGTTAAAATTGGCAAAAGACTTGAATTTTTCCAAAGATGATATATAAAAGACCAGTGAGCACATGAAAAATATTCAATATCATTAGTCATCAGGGAAATACACAATGTGATACAAAACAACTCCCACTATGGTGCATATAAAAAAAAGAGAAAATATGTGCTGATGAGGATCTGGAAAATTGGAACTTTATGCATTGCTGATGGGAATATCAAATGGCACAGCTGCTGTGAAAAGTAGAATGGTGGTTCCTCAAAAAGTTAAACATATGATTACCATATGACTCAGCATTTCCACTCCTAGATATATATCCAAGAGAATTGAAAATGGGCACTTGAACTTGTGCATTAGTTCATAGCACATAAAAGTGGGAAACAGTTCAAATTTTCATCAGTGGATGAATGAATAAACAAATGTGGTATATTCACATAATGAATTGTTATTTACATATAAAAAGATTGAAACACAGAGACTTGCTAAAATGTGCATGAACTTTGACAATATTATGCTAACTGAAATAAGGGGAAAAGTCACATGTTGAATTATTCCTTGAAATATCCAAATTATGTAAATATATAGAGATAGAAAGAAGAATGGTCATTGTCAATGGGCTACAGAGAGCAGAAAAATGGATATATGTGTTTAATTGATAGAGGGATTTCTTTTAAGGGGATAAAGATGTTTTCAAACTTGTTATTCACACAACATTGTAGATTTACTAAATGCTACTAAACTGTAAACCTAAAATGATTAACGTGCAAATCTTAATAAAATTTTTAAAAAATGGAACCAAGTGAAATTGGATTCATTGTGTGTCCTGCTCATTTGCTTGCCTTTATTATATACATTTTATGGCCCAGAAAATTCTCCTTTTTATTTTCTCTCCCTTCCATTAGGATTAGATTGATGAGGAAAAATCAAAGTAGTTGTGAGTTTCTTTCTCAGCCTTTCTTTCCAGGTCAAAGATGTTTTTGATAAGAGGGGAGGGGCCCCAGTGGAATCACTGATCTCAGTGAAAATATAATTACATTGACTGAATAAAGCTGGTGAATGGAGTTGAGGGAAGAAACAAAATACAGGACGGAAAAAAATTTGTCTTGAGCAAATTGTTTATGAAGTTGTCACTTAAGTACATGGGAAAGGCTGGGAAGAAAGGATAGGTTTGGTGACCAAAAGTCTTGAGTCCTCTTTGGCCTTGTTAAATTTGAGATACTTATAAATCAATAGAGATGTTAAATATACAATTAAGTATATGAGGTATCTATTGCCTTTAGAGAGGAGGTTTAATTTCCAGAACTCGGTCTTTAACACTTTGATTAGCTCTTAGCTTCTGAAATCATTTATTCATCAGCCTGTCAGTCAGCATGCAGCAGACATTGGGTTAGGCCACTGGAATACATAGATTAAAGACACAGTCTGTGTCCTTGAAGATTTAATGGTAGAGTGGGAGGGGGGAGAGATACATAAAAGTGCCAATTATAGAAGAGCATGTCACAGACTACAAAAAGTTGAAGTACAAAGTGTGTTGAGGCATAGGGGAAGGAACAATTAATTGTGTCTCTAGGAGTCTGGCAAGAATTCACAGAAGAGGTGACATTTGTGCACAACAGAAGCTTTTCTAGGACAATGCTCTCTTCACCTGCAATGTATAGTAAAATTACAGAGGAAGCCTATGGAAAACAGAAGTTATAGATATAACCTTTGTTACAAAGGATGAATTAAGAAGATTACTCAAATTTCTATTGTATTGATAAATTGTACTGAGAATTTATGACTCTTAAAATCAAAGTCATAAATATTCAATTCTTCAAAACCTCTATCCCACAGCCCCTGCCTTTCACTCTGTTCCCAAGTACAACACCTATGTGGTTCTTGGTGTACAACGCCCTCCTCACATGGGCTGTGAGTATGGGTGATTACACTGATCTCTGTTCAGTGTTAGGTGTTAGGGGTTTCACCATCCCCATAACCCTAGGGTGTGAATCCCTCCATAATCAATGGGATGAACAGGGGGCTGTTGAAACACCCACACAGGAAACCTGATCCAGCTTAGTCCAGCCTCTGGTAGCCACAACTCCAACTGAGTCTCCCATGGTACCCGAGACACATCTATTCTGGACGAGTCCTTAGATATCAGACTTGTCCAAAGGCTACCTAGCCAGTTCAATTCTACAAGCAAACGCTGCACATCTATTGTGTGTTGACCTTACTTTACTAAGCACTGAGTATAAGGATGAATCGGACATCTTCAAGGTGACAGATATGTAACCAATATTTTTCATACAACACAGTAAAGGGCTCAGGGAGAGTTATGTAGGATGAAGTGGGACCAAAGGGAATTTTCTGAAGGAGAGATCATTTGAAGAACATAAATACCACAAGGAAGAAGATAAGGTCAGTTTGGGAGGTAGTTCAGAGAAAACTATGAGGATCAAGTTTGCAGAACCTATGAGTGTGACTCTAAGAAGCAGCTTGGTAAGCAGAGCACTTTCTCCGTCATCTGACCCATCTATCTTATCTCATTTATTTATTCATGTAAAGATGCTTACTCAATACTCACTGTATGCTAGTCAACATTCCAGTTGCTGGAACTCACATCTAGTAGGGAGAAATGAACAAACATTTAAGAAAAGCTCAGGTTAGGATTTAAGCAATGATTGAAATAAACTTAATGATGCTATAGAGAAATTAGTTTGGGGGACACAAATTTAGATAGATTTCTCATAGAAGGATTTCTGGTTAATTTGAGCTGTGTAAATGATAAATGATGTATTAATGGTAAGTAACAAAAATCTATTATTATTTTACATAGATCTGGGGTTTGATTTGGCCTAATTAGCTCTTCCAGCTTCTCTTGGTATTTCTATGTTGTTTCTCCAGCATGATGGTTTCTGCATAGCTGGACTTTTTACATGGTGGGACAGAGTTCCAAGGAACATGTCCCTAGACAAAGACACATAAAACCTTTCATATTTTTCCAGGACTAACCATAGAAGTCACACAGTGACACTTTTTTTTTTTTTTTTTTTTTTTTTTTGCTATTCATTGAGGCAGTCTCAAAGAGCCACCAAATTTTGAATGGATGTGGCCTCTTCTTCTTGATAGTAAAACTGTCAAAGAATTTGAAAACACTTTTTAAAAACACCCTGGATGGACCACTGAGAAATAGTGAATCAGGCTGTGAGAAATCTTGGAGAAGAACGTCAAGTTAAAATAAAATGGAGACTCAAGCCCTCAAGCCCCAAAGGCAAGAAAGGAACAGAAAGGAGGCCATTGTTCCTATATAGTAGCAGGTATAAAAGAGAATAGAATGGTTTGAAGCAGATGGGGGACTTGGTTACATAGTCTATGAAAACAATGTGGATGTTATTCAAATACAGGGGAGAACCAATCAAGAGTTTTAAGCAATGAAATGACATAACAGGATTACATACACACACACAGTATTAGTATTGGTATTTATCTTTCTGTGCCAGGTGTATTTCACATAGCACAATGACCTCCAGGCTCATCCAGATTATATTTACTTCTGTACTAAATAGTATATGGCATACATAAATTAAGAAATAAAACAAACACTTTGTATTCATTACCCACCTTAAGAAATAGAACACTGTGGGCTAGGGTTGTAGCTCAGAGGCAGAGTGCTTGCCTACCAGGTGTGAGGCACTGGGTTCAATTCTCAGCACCACGTATAAAAAATAAAATAAACAAAGGTCCATTAACAACTGAAAAAATTTAAAAAAAATAGGACACTGTAAGTAACCTTAAAGCATTCTGAGCACTCTTTATCTATTACACTTCCAATTTCCCAGAAGAAATCACTAACCTGATTTGTATGTTAATCATTGTTTTGTTTTTCCTTTACAGGTTTACCATGTACATATGTATCCCTAAACAATTTATTGTCTTGGTTTGCCTACTTTTTGACATTTACCAACATGGAATCATAATCTGTGCTGTATGTATTCTGACTTGCCCTTTTTGCTTTACATTATTTTAACCACCATTATTGAGGTACAATTTACATGCAGTAAAATGCACCCATCTTAAGTGTACAGCTAGGTGAACTTTTGAAAATGTAAGCACTCATGCAACCAGCAGCACAACTAAGATACAAACATTTGTATTATTCAAAAAAGTTCAGTCATGCCCCTTCCCAGGTAGTGTTTACCTCTGATTTCTGGTCCTTGGCAATCATCAATTGCTTTTTCTAGCCATAGATTAGAATTTTATTTTTTAGAATTCCAGATATCTAGGATCATATGATAATATTCTGTGTCTGTCTTCTTCACTTTACCTGAAGATTTTATATTTATTCATACTACATGACTTAGTAAAATGTTCCTTTTTTATTGCTAGGTACTAATCTATTGTTTAAACAAAGCAAAATATGCTTAATATTCACGTATTGATTGGCACTTGATCAGTTTCAAGTTCCTGGCTATTTTGAATAAAGCTGATGATGATGCTCACAAATAGCCAGGCATGGTGGCACATACCTATAATCCCAGCCATTCAGGAGGCAGAGGTAGGAGGATCATAAGTTTGAGACTATACTGGGGAACTTATTGAGACCCTGTCTCAAAACAAAAAATTTAAAAAGAGCTGGGAAATAGCTCTGTGACAGAGTGCTTGCCTAGTGTGGATCAGGCCCTGCCTTCAATACCCAGTGCTGAAAAAACTCTCATGAACAAATCTTTGTATAGACATGTGTTTTCAGTTCTTTTGTGAAAATACTAAGGAACAAAAATGTCTGAGCATTTTGCTTTGTAAGAAACTGCCTGTTTTCTGAGTTGGATATAGGATTTTATTTTTCAAAATTTGATTATTTATATCATCATTGGACTGGAAGAGTTTTAAAATTCATTCTGAATACACACCATTCAATATGTATCTTGAAGATATGTTATTCCAGTCTGTGACTTGCATTTTCATTTTCTTAATGGGATCTTTTGAAGAGCAGAGGTTTTGCTTTTGAGGAATCCCAGGGGTTGTTTTTGTTTGTTTGTTTGTTTGTTTTCTACTTTACATTTTTTGCTTTTGGTGTCTTAGAGAATTTTCACCTGTACCAATGTTGTCCACATTTGCATATTACATTTTCTTCAATAAGTTTTAGAGTTTTACCTTTTACATTTAGGTCCATGATCGATTGTGAATTAATTTTTGTGTATGGTAAGAGGTAATGGTCAAGATTCAGTTTTTCCTAGACAGACACAGTTAACTCTACTATGACTCATTAAACAGACTATTGAATTAACTTAGTACTATGGTTGAAAATCAATTTACTCTACACATGTAAGTCTATTTTTGGATTCTATTTTGTTCTACCATATGCCACTATCACACTGTATGATAATTTTTTTAGTATGTCTTCAAATTGGGTAGTGTAAGTCCTATAATTTTGTTCTTACTTTTATAAAATTGTTTTGGCTATTTCAGATTTTTTGCCTTTCTACATACATTTTAGAATTTTGCTTGTAAATTTCTGCAAATGTAATTCCTGGGATTTTGGTCAGAATTGAGTTGAATATTTAAATCAAGTTTGGAGAAATTGATATTCTGACAATATTGAGTCATTCAATGCAAGAATATGGTCTATCTATCTATCTATCTATCTAATCTATTTATTTATTTATTGTTCTCTGAGCAGTGTTTTTTTTTGTTTTGAGTTTTCAGATTGTATGCATATTCAGTTAAACTTACCCCTAAGTGTTTCACATTTTTTCATGCTATTTAAAATTCTAATTTACAATTGTTTATTGAAAAATATGAAAATAAAATTTACTTTTCATGCTGATCTTATACCCTGTGACTTCTGTTAAATTTACTTCTAATTTTTATTTATTTAACATTGTAGATATTTTCTACATATAAAACCATGTGATCTATAAATAGTTTTGTTCTTTATTTTCTTGTCTGCATTCTATTTATTTATTTACTTCTTTATTTAATGTTTTTATCGAACTGTAAGGAATTCCAGCACAATGCTGAATATGAGTGGGGGTGGTGGTTGTCATAATTTGCCTTGTTCTTGATCTAGAGGGAAGGAATATTTAGTCTCTCACAATATTTAATTATGATGTTGATGGTGGTTTTTAAAAAATAGATGCACTTTCTAACATCATAGTCTAATTCTAATTTGAATCTTTTATTGGATGTTGAATTTTGCCACGTAATTTTTCTGGGTCCCTTGAGATAACCACATGGTTATCTTTTATATGTACTTAATATGGTAAATTACAGTATTTTTAATGGTAAGTCAATATCAAAATATTGGGATAAACTTCATTTAGTCATGAAACGTTATTGGTTTTTATATATTGCTTAGTTGGCTTTGCTAAAATCTTTTTAACATTTTGTTCATGAGGGAAATCGGTTGGTAGTTTACTTTTTATTATGACTATATCTGGTTTGATTTAGTTTAAGGCAGGCCTCATAAAAATCAGAGTGCTTGTGTAGAACTGGTATGAATTCTTCCTTAAATCAGCAACAAAGCCACCTCATCCTGGAGTTTTCTTTTTCCCTCTCTTCCCACCCCTGCCCTCCTATCTCTTCTCTTTCTCTCCTTGTGGTATTGGGGATTGGATCCAGACATCATTACCCTAAGTACATGTATGAAGACATCCCCAGCCCTTTCTGAAAGTTTGTTTTGCTACAGGGTCATGGTAAACTGCCCAGACTGGCCTGGAACTTGTGATCCTCCTACCTCAACCTCCCAAGTTGTTGGGATTACAGGCATGCACCACACCCAGATCTTTTTATTATTGATTTTTTTCACTTTATTTTGACTATTCATTCTGATCATTGACAATTTACTGAAACTTATTTTGTGGCCAAATACCTTGTCTATCTTTGTGAAAATTTTGTAGGTACTTCGAAAGAACATGTATTCTAATGCTGTTGGGTGTATTCTTCTATAAATGTCAATTAGGTCAAGTTGGTTGATAGTGTTTTCCAGATTTTCTATATCTTACTGATTTTTCTATTTTATCAGTTATAGAGGGAGGATTGTTAAATCTCTGGCTGTAATTGTCTAACTTCAGAAAATTATAAAGAATTGCCTATTTCTTTTTCCATTTTTATTTGCTTTATGCATTTTTAAAGGTTCTACATTGAGTGCATAAACATTGAAGAATGTTTTGTTTTTTCTGAAATTAACTATTTCATCATTATAAAATATCATTTGATTGTGGAGGAAAGCAGCTGAAGGCTCATCTACATTGTCACAAATAATAATATCACCACACACACATTCTCTTTTTAAGGCTGAATAGAATTCTATTGTGAAGATTTACCACGTTTTCTTTATCCATTCACCTGATGATGGATACCTAGTTTGCTTCCATATCTTAGCTATTGTGAATAATGTTGCAGTGAACACAGGAATGTATATATCTCTTAAGCACACTGATTTCAATTTTTCTAGATATATATACCCCAAAGTGGAGTTATTGGATCATAGGGCAATTCCCTTTTGTTTTTCTTTTCTTTTCCTTTCTTTTTTTTTTTTTAAGAAAACTCCATACTGTTTTCCATAATGGTGTATTAATTTGTAGTCTTACTAACAGTGAAAATATTTCCTTTTGTTTATACACTCACTGACACTTGTTATCTTTTGTCTTTTTCTTCTTTTGCTTTTGATAATAACCATTCTAGCAAATATGAAGCAATATCTGATTGTGGTTTTAATTTTCATTTCCCTGATAATTAGTGTTATGGTTTGGATGTGAAGTGCCCCCCCCCCAAAGCTCATGTGAGACAATGCAAGAAGGTTTAGAGGAGAAATTATTGAGTTATAAGAGTCTTAACCCAAACAATGAATTAATCACCATTAATTGAGTGGTAATTGAAGTCAGGTGGGGCGTGGCTGGGGGAGGTGGGACATTGGGGGCATGGCTTTGAGTATATATTTGTATGTGGAAAGTGAAGATCTCGATATCTCTCTCTCTCTCTCTCTCTCTCTCTCTCTCTCTCTCTCTCTCTCTCTCTTTCCTGATCATCATGTGAGCCACTTCCCTCTACCACACTCTTCCACCATGGTGTCCTGCCTCACCTAGAGCCCCAAGAAATGGAGCCTGCTGCCTATGGATTGAGACCTCTGAAACTGTGAGTACCCAAATAAATTTTTCCTCCTCTACAATTGTGCTAGTCAGGTCTTTAAGTCACAGTCACAAAAAAGCTGACAAAAATAATCAGTGATAATGAGCATTATTATACAAATGTTGTTAATTCATATATATTTTTCAGATGTGGCTATTTAGGTTCTTTGCCATTTTTTAAATTTGATTATTTGTTTTCTTGCTCTTGAATTGTTTGAGTTCCTTATATATTTTTAATATTAGCTCCTTAACAGGTGTATGGTTTGCAAATATTTTCTCCCATTTCCTGGGTTGCCATTTTACTCTGCTAATGTTTTATTTGCTACACAGGAAGTTTGTAGTTTGATATCATCCCATTTCTTAATTTTTAGCTTCCATTTACTGTGTTTTGGGGGTCATATCCAAGCAATCACTGCCCAGACCAATATCATGAAACTTTTCCTCTATGCTTTCTTTTAGGACCTTTGTAGTTTCAGGTCTTACGTTTAAATTTATAATCCATTTTGAAAAGATTTCTGTGTACAGTGTGAGATAAGGATCCAATTTCTTTCTTCTGCCTATGGTTATCCAGCTTTCTTAATATCATTTATTGAAAAGACTGTCCTGTCCTCATTGTGTGGTCTTGGTCCCTTTGTTAAAACTCTGCCCACCATACATGCTTGACTTTATTTCTGGGCTATTTAGCCTATTCAATGTGTATGTTTTTATGCCAGTATTTTGATTGCTATTTTGATTACTATAGCTTTGTGATAGATTTTGAAGTCAGGCACTAAGTTTTGTTCTTTTAGGTTGAAATTGCTTTGACTATTTGAGGTTTTCTGTGTTTCCATACAAATTTTAAGGTAGATTTTCTATTTATGTGAAGATTGATTTTGGAACTGTATTGAATTCATCAATGGCTTTGAGTAGTATGTACATTTTGGCAATATTAATTCTTATCTATGAACATAAGATATCTTTCCATTTATTTGTGTTATCTTCAGTTTCTTTCATCAATGTTTTATTGTTTATAGTACACATACCTTTCACTTCTTTGGCTAAATTTACTCCTAATATTTCATTTTTTGGTGTGATCGTAAATGGGATTGTTTTCTTAATTGGTTTTTTTGGTAATTTGTTGTTAGTATATAGAAATGATACTGATTTTTGTCTTGATTTACTATCTTGCAACTTTACTGACTTTGTTTATAAATTCTAATAATTATTGGTAGAGTCTTTAAGATTTTCTATATGTAAGATCACATTGCCAGAACACAGAGTCAATTTTACTTCTTCCTTTCCCATTTATGTTCCTTTCATTCCTTTTTCTTGTCTAATTGCTCTACCTAACTTTCATTTACTGATTAAATCTTTTTACTTATTAAAGGTCTGTTAGTCACTGGAAGAGGGTCCAAACAGTTCCTTGAGAGGGGGGAAACTCAACTCAGGACAAGTGAGATCCTTGGCATATGTGACAGAAAAGAATTTCAGTATGTGCCAGTCAGAGACATGGTAGAGTTTTATTTAAGAAAGCAAATACACATTCAAGGGAGAATATAGACTAGCTCAAGAGAGATGCACTTTGGGAATAAAGCAAATACTTATGCAAGGGAAAATTCTGGTCATCTAGAGAGTGAGAGATGCTTCTGGGATTTTCAGGCTCTTCTTTTAAAGGAAACTTGGTAAGCAGTGGTCATGGGAAGGTATGTGAATATGACATCAGTCTGTTTGTTCTCAGGATCCTTAGACTGATGTGGTCCCAATTATCTAACAGATAGATAACATTAGAAAATTCCCTAAATTATAGGCTTTTAAAAATATTATATGTGTCTTTGCTTAATCTATTTATTGGTGGCCTAAGTAACAGTCCATAAGGTAATTATCATAATTTATAGTAACTTTAAGTATCATGAATTTATAGTAACTTTAAGATTATAGATTTCTGAGAAATTGGAGAGTTATAGGAGACATTTATGGGAGACAGATTGTCTTGGGGAGTGAGAGGCCTGGAAAGGTATCTGGAAATTTAAATTGTTATATTTCCTTGTCCTTCCTTTTGCTGCCTTTCTATCTTTTATTTCTTTTATCTCATGTTCAGAATTTCTATTTCTTTTTTCTTGCATTATATATTTTTCCAATTTTTAATTTGTTTTAGATATACATGATAGTATGGTATATTTTGACATATTATACTTACATGAGGTTTGTTTGTTCTTTCTATCCAGTTTTACCTCTACTTTTTAGTAATTGCTTTAAAGTCATTGTTCTCAAAACATGGTTTCATAGATTAGTTGCAATAATAATACCCAAATACATTTTAGAAATGTAAATTCAAAGACCTCTCTCATCCTAGGGGCACTTTACCACTGAACTACATCCCCAGCCCTCTTTATTTTTTTATTTTGAGACAGAGTCTCTCAAAGTTGTGTAGTCTGGCCTCAAACCTGTGATCCTCCTGCCTTAGCCTCTTGGGCTGCTGGGACTACAAACCTGCACCACCATGCCTGATCTCATTATTCTGATTTTTAACAAACTCTCCAAGTGATTCTGATAAAACAAAATTTTGAGAGAGTTGATGATCTAGTTTACAATATAAGGATACAACCTACCACTCTACTTTCAAATGATACTACGACTTCATGTAAAATGGCAGTACTTTACAATGTACTTCTATTTCCCCACTTCCATCTTTTGTACTATTTCTGCAATCCATTTTAATTTTAGATATGCTTTCAGCTCCATAATACATTGTTGCTTTTGCTTATGTAGACAACTCTATTTTAAAGACATTAAAAGCAAGAAAAAAGCATTTACATTTTTTCTCATATGTTTGTAATTTTCTGCCCTCTACATTCATTTGTGTAGATTAATGATTCTCAGGTGGTGATTTATCCACTTCCACAGAAACATTAGGCAATGTTTGGAGATATTTTTGGTAGTCACAACTGGAAGGTAATGGTAGCAAGGGATACTGCCAAATGAATGGGACAGTTCACAGGACAGCCCACAATAACAAAGAATTACCTGGCTGAAAATGCCATTCTTTAGAAAATCCTGATGTAGATCAAAGGCTCCATTTCATATTATTTCCTTCCTCCTGAAGAAATTTCTTTTTTGTTTCTTTCAGTGCCTATCTGCTAGTGATGAATTTTCTTCCAGGTTTTCTTTGTCTGAAAAGATTTTTACTTCTCAACCATATTAACAGATATTTTTGCTACTTATAGAATTCCCAGTTAACTGTTAGATTTTTCTTTCAGGGCTGTAAAAATATTCTACTGTTTTCTGATATACATAGTTTCTAATAGGAAGGCTATGATCATTATTATCATTGTTCCTATGTACTTAATAGCTACTGGAGTTATGGGATCATATATTTCATCAAATTTAGTAAACTTTTAGCTATGTTTTAGTCAAATTTTTTTCATTGGTTTGTTCTAGGGCTTCAGTTACATTTATTTTCCATTATTTATGTCAACAAAGCTCTGTTTGTTAGTCTTTTGATTTCTCTGTTTCATTTTGATAATTTTCTATTGCTATTTTTCAAGTTTAATGATCATATCTTTTGCAGTGTCTAATATGCTCTTAATCACATTCAATGAGTTACTTCTTTTGGATATCATTGTTATCACCAAAAGTTTATTTTCATTATATTTGTAAATTGAATTTTTCTCATCACCATGTTCATAGTTTCCTTAGAATATTTGAACATTGCTTATAAATTGCTATCACCTGCTAGACCCATTGCATTTGTCATTTATGAGTTTATTTTTATTGACTGATTTTTTCTTTACTGTAAATTACATTTTCATGCATTTGAGCTTCTTCACTACATTTCAATGAGATGTTAGATGTTTAAAATTTTATGCTGTAGCTGGGCCCTTAGTACACGCCTGTACCTGTAAATTTCAGTGACTCAGGAGGCTGAGGCAGGAGGATTGCAAGTTTGAGGCCAGCCTCAGCAACTTAGCAAGACCCTCAGCAACTTAGTGAGACCCTGTCTCAAAATAAAAAATAAAAAGGTCTGGGGATGCAAATCAGTGTTAATGTGCCCCTGGGTTAAATCCTCTGCACCAAAAAAAGGTTTTTTTTCGTACTGTAGAGTGTTGGAATTTTGCTGTCTTCTTTAAGGAGTGTTGAGCTTTTTTTCTGGCAGTAGTTTAGTTACTTGCTTACTTTGAAATATTTGAGGTTTGCTTTCATGCTTCCGTAGTGAAAGATTAGAATATCCTTTATTCTAATGAGAATTTAGCCACATCACTAAGGCATGGTCCTTTTATGGGCTCTTCTGCATGTTCTGAGTGATTTGCAAGGACTCTTCATTCTTTCTACTCATATCTGTAATGTCATTCAAACTGGTATGAGATTTGTCTCTTTTTTACCCTGTCTCTTGAAGTTCCACTCTTTGCATGCATGTCTTCATTTTCAGCATAAACTCTCAAGGGGATCTCTGCAAATTTCTAGAGTCCCTGTTTGCATTCTTATGGAATTGTGACCTGTAGTTTCTAGTTGTGTCAGTATTCCTCAACTCTGATCTCTTTCTTCAACTTGGCCAAACTACAATACCCTGCTTTGAATAACCCTTCCTGTTCCAGGTTCAGAATGCCTGTGCAATTTTTAGGTTCACCTCACCTTTAAATTTTCATTCATGGATCACAGTTTCCTTCTGCCTATTGTCTAATGCCTGAAACCTGCTGTTTTGTATATTTTCATAGGTTTTCTATTTATTTATGATAAGAGGAATAATCTCTTCAATGTTAAATTTATCATGACTGTAGATGAATATTGTCAACATTAAGTTTTTTAGATCAATATATATCACTATTTATAATTTTAGTTAATTTTTACCTCTGTGAAGTATTCCAAAATACAAACGTATGTATTTTAATTTATTATTCATTCTTCTGTTGCTGAACATTTCAGTTGTTTCCAGCTTTTTTAAATTAAAAATAATTCTACTTTGAACATTTGAATAAATGTATTCTGGTTTACATGCTCAAGATAGTCTCTAAATCAGCAGTTCTAAAAGTGTTTTTCATAGATCCTTGGGGTTCCCCAAATTCCTTTCAGGATGTCTTTAAGGTCAAAACTATTTTTATAATAACATTAAGATGTTATTTGCCTTTTTCTTCTGTTGACATTTGTGCTCATACTTTAAAAGCAATGATGGGTGAAACTGGTGCTGTTGTAGCATGAATCAAGGAAGTAGCACTGTCATGGGTTGACAGTTTTCCAGCATTAAAAATCACCTTATTCTTTGCCACCATGCACTCACAGGTCTCACAGTAAAAAATATGACTGTTACATTTAAGAATGGCCTTGATGAAGCAGTAAAACTTATCAATTTTGTTAGACTTTAACCCTTAAGTAAATGGTTTTTAAAAAGTATTCTATGTGATAAAATGGAAATTATCTACAAAGCACTTTTGCTTACTGAAATGATGGTTGTCTTGAGAAAATACATGTAAACTTTTGAGTTGTCAGATGAACTAGGAGCATTGTTTTTATGGAATTAATTTTTTTTTTTTGGTGCTGGGGATCAAACCCAGGGCCTTGTTCATGCAAAGTCAGCAGTCTACCAACTGAGCTATATCCACAGACCATGGAATTCATTTTTAAAAAACTTTAAAAAATAATGTTCATATGGGAATTTGGGAAATGTTTTCTCAATTGAGCAAATTTGACTTATCACTTCAAGAAAAAAATTTAGTATTTGATGTCAATGATTAAATTTCTTGATATAGTATGTCTGCCATCATGGGTTGACAGTTTTCCAGCAATTAAAGAGGTGTTTTTTCTTTTTTTTCCCTAAAGAGGCTAATAACAACATCCTTGAATTATGCTTTTTTTATTATTAGTTTTTTTAAAAAAACAGTTTAATTGAGTTTTGGTTTATGTAACAGTTTCGTTTGTTTTATGAGTGCCATTTAATGTATTTTTCTGTTTACATAGTTCTATAATCACCACCACAATACAATTTTAGAACATTTTTATTGTCAACAAAATACCTCTCATGCCCATTTGCATTGACTCCACATTTCTACCCTAGTTCTCCAGGCAACCTCTAATCTATTTTTTAAAGTCTCAGTAGATTTTCTTTTCTATACATTTCATGAAGACAAAATCACATACATAATATGTGATCATTTGTGTCTGTCTTCTTGCACTTAATATAAAGTGTTTGAGGTTCATCCATGTTGTGTCAAATATCAGTGTTTTATTTGTTTTTCTTGGGAAATAGCATTCCTTTGTATAGGTATAACTCTTTTGTTTGACCATTCACCAGCTGATAGACATTTGATTTATTTCCAGTTTTAACCACTTTTGGTTAAATAATGCTACTCTTCACATTCATGTACAAGTCTTTGTGTGTATACATTTTTTGTCTTGAATAGAAAGCTAAGAGTTGGGTTAATGTATTTTGGTTGATGAGGAATCTCAGGCCCCCAAAGGGCAAGAGGCTTGCTCTTGATGACCTAGATACTTGTTACTTAAGACAGGACAAGATTCCTACTCTCTTGCTCTCAATATTCTCTCCTTGGGGTTAGAGCCACAATTCCACTTTTGATATGTGCCTTGAGATGCTGTCCCATGTGTATTCAGGTAAATGACTATGTTGCTTGTGTAGTTTGTGGTCATAAAGCGTATCCCTTGAGTTTATTTTTAGTGTTGCCATGAAGGTTGGGAACCAGATAGTCATTTGAATGATTTATTTTCATACACACACACACACACACACACACACACACACACACACATCTATAGGTTAAGAGAAAAAGACAGCCAAGGAGAGGTTAAGAAAAGGTGAAGCAACATGAGAGTGGTAAGGAAGAGTCATACCCTGGTAGTATACCAGAAAGCATAAGTCTCAGATCAGAGTGGTTTGGGCATGTCACATCACAAGACACAGATACTGAGGAAAATGAAAGCTGTTATGAATAGCACAGGAACTAAAGGGTGCCTGTGCCAAACTGATCTTGGGTGAGTGTAGAGGAGTTGTCAAGGGGTAGGTTCTGAAATGACTTATAAACCATACAGGGACTTTAGATTGCAACCTAGAGTGGAGAATGGAAGACATTAATGTGTTCTAAGGTGTAATGTGGCAAAAAGTACATCATATAGTGTAAAAATATAGAATTATAATTTTAAATAAAGAATATTGTAAGGGATGAAAAAAATGAGGGCAAGAATATGGAGCCAAAGTGGCCACACACACACACACACACACACACACACACAAAGAGCCTCAAGATAGATTAAGCAACCACCTATAGGCTTGCATGGGAAATTTAACCAACAATTGATGGAGATTTTAACATACTCTCAAAATCTGATGATCAAACAGATTAAAAATTAAGCAGAGATGGAAATATGTCACATCACAAGACACAGGAGCAAGACTTAAAAGAGCCCCCAATACCTAAATCTGGAATAATTTGAGATATAAAATAAATACTAACAAGGTGTGGTGATACATAGCTATAACCCTGTAACCCCAGCTACTTAGGCTATTGAAGCAGGAGGATTGCAAGTTTGAGGGCCCCCTGGGCAACTTAGTGAAACTCTTTAACAAAATAAAATTTTAAACATTCTGGGTATATAGCTCAGTGGTAATGCACTTGCCTAACATGAGCAAGGCCTTGGGTTCAATCCCCAGTACTGCAAGATAAATAATAATTTTGGTATCCAGAGGACAAAATATCCATGAATCCATACCAATATGAAAAAGATTAAAAGAAAGAAGTAATGAATTAATAAATGGATGAATAAAGAGGAAAAGAGTGAATTTTCCTTACCAAAGAATTCCAACAAATAAATATGGAAGAAATTAGTGAAATAGAAAAATCACCATAAGAACATAACAGTAATAAATGCTGATGGCAAGATTCACTGATCAAAGCTAAAAGTAGTGGGAAAAACTGGTTCTGCTTGTATAGCCTCAAGGTGTATATTTTTCAAATCTATTAATTATTGTGGTGGTTTTAACAAATGTCTACAAATTCTGATACTTTAACTTCAGAACTGGACTTTAATTTCTCTTTACAGCTGGGTGCACACTCCTATAATCCCAGGAGCTCAGGAGACTGAGGCAGGAAGATTACAAGTTTGAAACCAAGCTCAGTAACTCAGTGAATCCCTAAGGACTTAGTGACCCTGTCTCTAAATAAAATATAAAGAAGGGCTGGGGATATGGGGATGTGGAATAGTAGTAAAGCACCCCTGGATTCAGTCACTGGTATCAAAAAAATATTCTCTTTAATTGAATGTGAACTCATCTTAAAGAGACTCACTTCTTATGAAAAGAGATTGGCAAGGGGAAAAGGGTGACTTAATATGTTGGTAACATGTACCACTTCATATGATGTATTGAGAAAGGTATATTAGAGACATAACAAAACATCAGACAAACCCATACTGAGGGACGTTATACAATATATCTGAATAGTTTTATTCAAATTTCTTAAGGTCTTGAGGGACAGGGAAAGTCTGAGAAACTTGCCAATTTGTGGAAACTAAGGAAACATGATTACTACATACAATATTATGTTACTGGATTGTGGAACAAACAAAAAAGACATTAATGAACAAGGCAGAATAAAGTTTAGTTAATAGTATTGTACTAATGTTAATTTTTAGTTTTGATAAATGTATTATGTGTATAAAATGTTAATGTTAAGGGAAGCTGGACAGAGGGTATACATCAATAATTTCTGTATTATCATCTTTTAAATTTTATTGTAAATATAAAATTATTTTAAATAAGAAAATTTTAAAAGCAAGCACAAAAAGTAAATAGAGGGGTTGGGGTTGTGGCCCAGTGGCAGAGCACTTGCCTGGCATGTGTGAGGCACTGGGTTCAATCCTCAGTACCACAGAAAAAGAAATCAATTAAATAAAGGTTTACAAAATACAATAACATTATTAAACAAAAAAGAATAAAACTTTTAAAAAGATATATTGAAGACTTGAAGAATGTATAAAATAAGCTTAAACTATTAACAATGTAGAGTTCTATATACAAGAGTAGAGAATGTTTATTCTTTTAGAGCACACAGGGAATATTCCTAAAAACCAAAAATGTACTAGGCCATAGGTGAAGACTCAAAAAATTCCATAAGGTAAATATTTTTCTGTTTATTTTTGATGACATGCAATACAATTAGAAATATACAAAAAACAATAGCTTAAAAACTCCATGAGTTGATTTACTAAATTTGATTTTACTAAGTAGTCCTTTGAGATTTTAAACTCTTGGGTTAAATAAGAAATTATAAAGGATATTAAATAAATATTTAGAACTCTATGATAATAAAAGCATTCCATATCAAAATTTATCAGACATAGATCAGGCAATATTTAAAGGAAAATGGATGCCTTTAAATGAATACATTTTTAAGATCCACAAGACTTAAAAATAAATTATATAAATATTCAACCCAGCAAGGTGGAAAAAGAGTAACAGAGCAGATGTACATAAGAAGGGAGGAAATAATAAACAGATATAAACAAAATAGAGAATAGTAAAGCCCAGAAAAATTAAAAATACCTAATTTGGTTCTTTAAAAAGGAGTAATTAAAATAGATGAATCTGTGGTGAAACTTACCAATATAAAGATAATATTCAGGGCCTGGGGATGTAGTTCAGTGATAGAGCAATTGAGTGGTATACATGAGGCCCTGGATTTGATCCTCAGTCTGGAGGTGGGGGAAGGAAATATGCAAAGAAACATATATAATAAAAACAACTTTTGATACAACAGAGATTTAAAAGTAATAGAATAACATGAAGAAATAAATGCATGGAACTGGGGCTGTGGCTCAGTGGCAGCTCAGTTGCCTGGCATGTGTGAGGCACTGGGTTCGATTCTCAGCACCACACAGAAATACATAAATAAAATAAAGGTCTATCAACAACTAAAACATTTTTTTTAAAGGAAAGAAATGCTGATAGTTGCAATGTGGCAGAGCTGATGGTGATGTTTCATGGCTCCAGCAGGGCTTTCTACAAGGTATTTCTCAAAGGTGTTCATGAAGACTCCCTCACAGTTGTTTTTGAAAATAATTAATGATATTTTAGCCCTTTGGAAACTAATGCTCACCTTTGATATCCATACTTTCACTAGTACCATTTATAAAAATTTTAAGGAGGGGCTGGGGATGTGGCTCAAGCCCTAGCGCGCTCTCCTGGCATGCGTGCGGCCCAGGTTCGATCCTCAGCACCACATACAAACAAAGATGTTGTGTCCGCTGAAAACTAAAAAATAAATATTAAAATTCTCTCTCTCTCTCTCTCTCTCTCTCTCTCTCTCTCTCTCTCTCAAAAAAAAAAATTTAGGAGGCAAGCTGAAAGTCTAATTTTTTAAGAACAGTAAGAGTTGAATATTCGTGCTGATTTAGTGGCATCAAAAGGCATTTTAGTAAAGTTACTAGTTTCAAATAATTTGAGTATGCTAAATCTGAAAACTAGACATTTAAGGCATACAACAACTATCTACCTTATTTTTAAAGTTTTTTATTGGTGCATTATAGTTATACATAATTGTGGGGTTCATTTTGACATATTCATAAATTCATATAAAATAATTTACTCCATTTCAATCCTCACAGCAACCCCCTTCTCTCACCTCCCTCTCCCAAACCCTTACCTCTAATCTGTTAGTCTTCCTTCTATTAATTTTTAAAATTAGTGCATTATAGTTGTACATATTCATATATGCACGCATAATTTGGTCAGTTCCTCCCCTTTCTCATCTCTCTCTCTCTCTCTCTCTCTCTCTCTCTCTCTCTCTCTCTCTCTCTCCCCCCCCATACTGTAGGGTTTTCCTTTCTATTTTTATGAAATATTATTTTTTAAAAATTTCTCATTCCTCTCTAGCTTCTGCATATGAGAGAAAACATTCCAGACTTGACTTTCTGAGTCTGGTTTATTTCATTTAATATGATGCTCTTCAGTTTCATCCATTGGCCAGCCAATTATATAATTTCATTCTTCTTCATGGCTGAGTAAAACTCCGTTGTGTGTGTATGTATACATACATATACATATATAAATGTATATGTATATACGCATTATATATATATATATATATATATATATATATATATATATATATATATATATGTATATGTATATATGTGTTTTTTCTTTATCCATTCATCTTTTGAGGGACACTTAGGCTGGTTCCATATTTTCCAAAGGGCTAAAATATCATTAACTTTGGTAAAAACTAAACCACCTTAGAGGGGGAAATTTTATCTCTAAATGATGGTAATTTAAATTAAGTCCAAGAGTTTTATTGTGTGATTAAAACCCACTTAAACCCCCTGCATCTGCTACTTGGCAAATTCTTTACACTTGAGTTGGGGCCTGCCATGCCGGGCACTATGATGTACATTGTGATTGAGATTGATTAGCAAAATTGGGTTAAATAAGAAATTACAAAGGATATTATATAGTAAGCATAGTTCCTGCTTACTATATCTATTCAGCACCTCACTTTTGTGGGAATTGTAATAACCACAGTTTTTTTGAATTATAAAGAGAAAAATTAAAAAGTGTTTTTTTAAGAGAGAGAGAGAAGAGAGAGATTTTTTTAATATTTATTTTTTGGTTTTCGGTGGATACAACATCTTTATTTTTATGTGATGCTGAGGATCGAACCCAGTGCCCTGCGCATGCCAGGCGAATGCACTACTGCTTGATCCCCAGCCCCCCAAAAGTGTTTTTTTTCCAAGTAAAGGAATGCATGTTATATGTTTTATTGGAGTGTGATGCTTCTTCCTCTATACCTACTAACTATTCAAGTTAATAGCGTTTACATAGTTTCAGTCTTAGTTTATTTTATGTATTCAAAAATTTTTTGGTAACTACAAAGAAACTTGTTTGCTGTATGTATATTATTTTCAACATAATTCCATTTTCTGAGTACAGATCATCACATGTGTATTCACCATGAAGAAATTGTATACACCATAAATAAGCTGCTTTCAGACTAAAAGAAAGAAAGGAAGAAATTCATGCTATTTGAAAAGTTAGGAGAAATGGATAAGTCACTTGAAAAATATAAAATGCCAAAACTGACTTAAGAAGAAATAAATAATTTTAATAGACAATAAGTATTTAAGAAGCTGATATGGTAATCAAAGACCTCCCTTTGCCTTAAACTCCAGCTCCAGATGCTTTTAAAAATGGGTTCCACCAAACTTTTTTTTGATAGTAGGGATTGAACCCAGGGGACCTTTATCATAGAGCTACATCCCCAACCCTTTTTTGTATTTTATTTAGAGACAGGGTCTCACTAAGTTGCTTAGGATGTTAAGTTGCTGAGACTGACTTTGAACTTGGAATCCTCTTGCCTCAGTCTCACAAATCACTGGGACTACAGTCATGCACGACCATGCATGGCTCCACCAAACTTAAAAAGAAGAGTTTGTTTATTTTTCATAATGTTTTCATAAAACAAAAAATAAGTGTAAGCTGTAAATTTATTTTATGAGATTAGTGTAATCTTGATTTGAAATAAGTTAAGAAAAATACATGCTAAGAAAATGATAGGACCATTTCATTTGAGAATTTAAATATAAAATGCTAAATAAAATTAGTTATCCAACATCAATAAAGACTTCAACAAGTAAAATTCACCTTGATCAATGAGTTTTATCACAGAAAATGCAAGATTGGTTTAATAACAAAATTTGTCATATAAATTCATGTTACTAAAGAAGAAATCCACATAATTATCTCAATAAATGCAGTAAATTCTTTTGACAAAGTGCAATATATGTTTGTGATAAAACATCTTTACAATCCAGTAATAATAGGCAACTTCTTCAATTTGAGAAAGTTTCTCAAACAAAAAATCATAGCAAATATTTTACTTCTAAATGAGAAACTTCATATACATTTCCTTTGATAATGGGAACCGAATAAAGATGCCCAGTTTTAACTATTACTGTTTAATTTGATACTTGAGACTTTGGTCAATATTGGGAAAAAATGAATGATGTGGAAAAGGATTAAAAGAAAAGAAAGAAAACACTCACTTTTTAAATTTTTTTTTAGTTGTAGATGAACACAATATATTTATTTTTATTTATTTATTACTTTTTATGTGGTGCTGAGGATCGAACCCAGGGCCTCATGCATGGGAGGCAAGCATTCTACCATTGAACTACAACCCCAGCCCCAAACACTGACTATTTGTAAATTATATGATATGCCCAGGAAAACCAGTGAATTAAATAAAATATTAAAAACAATAACATAGTTCAGTAGTCATATAAAAGTAAAATTATCAAAACCAATGACATTTCTTTACATCACTAATAATCAGTAAGAAAATAAAATGAACAAGGTATCATTCACAATAGCATAAAATACTACACAATTTTAATAACTCAACAATTAGAAATATGTAAAATATCTGTATAGAAAATTTCCAATTCTAATAAAGAGCATACAGTATATTCTGAAGAAATGTAGAGGGTAACCATACTCATGACCAGGATATGATATTAGAAAGGTATGTTTTCCCAAATTAATATTTGAATTCAATGTAATTCTAAAACATGCAGTTGAGTTTTTTGAAGTATTAATAAACTTATTCCAAAATTTATTTGGAAATATAAAGAAGTAAAAATAACTAAGTTAATTTTAAAGAGAAAACAAAGGGGACACTTGCTATATTAAATATTAAAATACATACTATACTTATAGTAACAAACTTAGCATTTCATTGCACAAAAGCAGATTAAAATCAATGGAATAGAAACTTCCAGGAAAGCAGATATGTATGTGTGTGCATTTGCGTGTGTGTGTGTGTGTGTGTGTGTACTCAGGTGTACCTAATTTATGATGAATATGGCACCACAATCAGTACTAATGATTATATAGGAAATGGTGATAGGAAATCTGAATGTTATGGAGACAAAAATAAACTGCATTCCTTCCTAAAACCATGTCCAAAATATGTCTTTCAGATAGATTAAAGATGTCAATGGCTAAGGATGGTACAGTTATTAGAAGATATAGGAAAATGCATCTGTGTCATGGGGCATAAACTGATTTTGTGAAGCAAAACTTGAAAGAATACAGAGATTTATTTGGCAGTTATGGGCAGTGGAGTTAACACATGGTAGAATAAGAGGAAATAAAAAGATTAAATCTAGATACACAAAGAACTGCAAATCAATAAGAAAAAAGCCACACCAACAGAAAGTGTGACAAAAGAGATGAATACATAATATTCAAAGAAAACTAAAGACCAACATACATTCAAAGATCTGTTCTAACTCATTAGTAGTCAGAGAAATGCAAAACTAATTATAAGATATCACTTCTTATGAGTTAGACTGGTAAATACTTCAAAATTAAATGCTCAAGTGGTGGTGTAGGAGGTATTTAGGAACCTTTCATGGTTAATGAGAGTAGACTGGTGCAGTTATTCTGTAGAAAAATCTTGTACTACTAAACAGGATTAATTATAAGATACAGAATGACACAACAGTTTTGCTCCTGGAAGTATTTTTAAAAAATATTTCCACACGTGCCCATAAAGGGTCAAGTCTAAAGATAATCATTGTGAATTTGTTTCTGGTAGTGAGAATTTGGGGTAATCTGGATGACTATCACTGGGAGTGTGGATAGATAAAATATGATGGATGCATCTTACGTAGTACTGTGCAGCAGTTAGGAGAACTTATACATGTAACCACATAGAATAGTCTTAAAATCAAGGCTTAGTAATGGAAAGTAAGGAAAAAATGATATGCATAATACAATATTTATTGAAATTTAAGATCATAATTACAAAATGAACAATAAATATTTTATAGCAAGAAACAAAAACATATGTATTAATCACAATAGAATGGTTACCTATGTGTACAGAGAGAAGGGAATGGGAAGTGTTTTAGTCAAATTTTTTCAGCATGACCAAAAGACCTGACAAGAACAATTATAAGGATGAAAAGTGGATTTGGGGCTCACAGTTTCTGAGGTGTCAGTCCATAGGCAGCAAGTTCCATTCCTCAGGGCTGGAGGTGAGACAGAATGTCATGGTGGAAGAGTGTGGTGGAGCAATGCAGCGCAGGACACCACACTTGGAAGCAGAAAGGAAGAACTCCCCTTACCACCCACAAAATTTAAAGGCACACCTCCACTAACCCAGCTCCTCCAGCCACACCCTACCTACCTATAGTTACCACCCAGTTAATCCTTATCAGGGAATTAGTGCACTGTTTAGGTTAAGCCTCTAATAACCCAATCCTTTAACTTCTTAACTCTCTTACACTGTCTCATACATGAGTTTTTGGGGTCACCTAATATCTAAATCATAAGAGGGAGAAATAAAATGAGAGGGTCTTGCATCAACCAATGATGACAATATTTTAACAAAGGAATATGATTAACTTAATCTCTGCTTCTGATGTCTTGGCATAGTGGTAAGCCAAGGTAAGGGTAAATGTTATGGAGTAAATTTGGTTTACTGAAATCAACTGCAAGCAATTTTCAAAAGAGAATTCTAGTAGTGATGAGTGGCCAACAATCTCATTGTTGAGGATTGCCAAGATCAAAAAAATTGTTGAGTTGATGACTTCCACGACAATGACTCCCATGATAATGGTCTCTTATAGTTTCTGCCACAGGCAGGTGATGTAAATCCTCCATGAAGAAGTTTCTCCATGGAATGTAATCCCTGAACACCAGGCACTGGCAGTATATTCCTTGAACTAAACAATGATATATCAGAGGGCTACTTAGAAGTCCACCTTAGTAATGTAAGAGATCTTTAGGTATTTTCTGACCTGGGCATATAAGAACAGGGATTCAGGGAAGTTTCAGGGGATATAATAACAATCATAACAAGAATGGTTATTATTGGTGGAGTGGTGCAAATTGTGGATGTCAGGTATGTGGAAAAATTACAATATGTACAGATATAAACATTAGAATGTTTTTCATTGCTTAGAAGGCAGCCTAAATGTGTTGAATAAGAAGTGAATATCCCTCTACAGGACCTTGAATAGCCCCTAGAAATAAGGGAAGACATACTCATCAGAAGTCTGTGACTCACTACATAGAGGAGGTTGAAAATCCATTGATAAACTGAGTGGTAAGTGGTTGAAAAGGATTAGGACCATCTTTGTGAGTGTCTTGTGATAAAATTGGAGGTTGGGAAGAATGCAAAGATGAAAACTAATTTGTTGTCATCTGAAGGAATTTGGGAAAGTATGGCAGTATGGAAGTAGAAGGCTGGATGAATATAGGCTCTGAGTTTGCATCTGTATACTATGGCCATGGTCTTACTCTACAAGTCAAGTCCTGTTTTACCAGAATGTAAGCCACAGCATAACATGGTAATATTAAAAAACTGGGTGATATGCAATCTGGTAGTGCTAGATAGAGGTCATTACCTAGGGCTCTGAAGTTTTATTAACTGAGACAGTTGTGATTTTTGTGGTCTAGAAATGCATACTAGACTGTTACAACAAAACTCACAAAATTAAAACCACAATAGTGTGCCCTTCATCATAGTTACTGGTAAAATTGGCAGCATTAACTAATACAATGTTGGCAACACTGGTAAATTCACTTTTTAGTTCTCTTAGCTTTTCTGCAGTTAAATCAGATTATTTTACATAGACAATCATATCATCTGTGAATAAAGACAGTTTTACTTATTCCTGTCTAATCTGTATGCCTTTTATTTTTGCCTATTGCAATTACTATAATTTTCCATGCAAAGTTGAAAAGAAGTCAATATATGTACCTTTTTAATGATCTTTTGGACAAAGATTTGGTAGTTCTTTGAGATTATTTGTTTGATTTTAATTATCCATACCACAGTGCTCCATTAGTCATAGCAATCAACAGTATTTCCTTAGAAATTCTAGATGCAAACAGGGATGTATGGGATATATCACTTTTAATTGTGATGATAGATGTAGGATTTATATGAGATTCTTTATCAAGTTGAAAATTTTCCCTTTCATTCACAATTTTCTGAATGTTTTCATTAGAAATGATGTTGAATTTTTCAATTGCTTTTTTATCTATTTAGGTGATCATGTTTTCTCTCATTAATATCATGAATCACATTTATTTTTAATTTTTTTGCATTCCAATGCACCTCTTATAATTCTCTTGTGCAATTATAATTGAGATGAATGTGTACAATAATTCCATCCTGAGAGGGATATGATTTTTTTCCAAGGGCTCAGATCCCTCAAGAATTAATTTTCAGATAATAAGTTAGATCAGCAAGACTTGCAGAGGTAATAGCTCAGAGTGAGGGGGGGGGGCCTTACAATGGATAATAAAAGATGGAGAAGATGTGCAACATTTATTGTCTGAAGACCAATTGTAGCAGTGTAGGCTGTAATTCATCCCACTAACTTGCCTCTTTTAAATTTCCCATTCAAATCCCATAGTAACCATAGAAATGTTGCTTTCTGAACCTGGATGAAGAAGATACAAATGACACAAGGATGGAATTTGGCAGTCATAGGAATATGCTCTTTCAGTCTTCCATAGGGAGAACCTGCTATAAAAAATGCACTTAGCTGGAAACCTCGAGCTGCTACACCTTCTGGGTTCAACTCAGCATTCATGTAGAGATTACACTATCTTCAGAATATTCCCAGTCTGCAATTGAACATGGTAATGGTATACTAGGACAATCTTTGCTCTTGTGCTGCTATTACCTTGGTGGAAACTCTCAGGACTACTTTGACAACCTGAAGTTCTTGCTATCCACCCTCCTTCCTTTCCTCAGTCTTATTTGGAATTTCAGCTCTGTTCATAGTGTGAGGCTCTCCTTGCCTACTTCTGCTCCTTCTTTTATTGTTCAAGGGCATTTCCCCAAATTCTTGCTCTTTTAATTCCATCTTGGTGTTTGCTTTCGGGAAGACCTTAACTAATGCAATATATCTGACAAAGGACTTATATTAAGAATTTCAAAAAAACCTCAAAACCTCAATTATGAAAGACAAATGGTCCCCTTTCTTGCTTGAAATGGGCAAAATAGTTGAATTACATTTCACAGAAAAACAGAAATGAATGCCAAATACGCACATGAAACATAATTTGTTATCAGAGGAAAGAAATTTTATACAACAATGGTATACCAGTACATATCTACTGGAATGTCTAATATGACTGATACCACCAGTTGTCAGTGAAAATGAAGAACAACCAGAAATATGCATTTCTGTGGGAGTATAAAAGGGTACAACCACTTTAAACAAAGTCTTGAAAGTTTCTTATAAAATTAAATATGTATCTGCTCTATAATTCAGCAGTTCAATTTCCATGTATTTTTCTAACAGAAATAAAAACACATGTCCACAAAAAGAGTTATACATGAATAATCAGAGCAGCCTTATTCAAAAGAACTAAAAAGCAGAAAAATCCTAAGTGTCCACTAAGGGGATAATGGATAAACAATGTGTGGAATATTAATAGAATGGAATATTCCCCAGCAATTAAGTCTAAGTAAAAGGAAATAGGCATAGAGTATGCCTCCATTTATATGAAGATCAAGAACAGGCAAATCTAATCTATGGTGAAAAATCAGAATGGGGGAGTCTGGCTTTTTCTGGGATGATGAAACTGTTCTATACCTTGTTAGAGGTATGAATTATGCAAGTATGTGCATTTGCCAAAAGTCATCAAATTGTACTCTTCAGATTTTTGCATTTGTGCATTCCACAGTATTTAAATTTTACCAAAATAAAATAATTGTTAACATATATTGGACTCTAATTGGTAGGTTTCTTTCTCACAGTGGTATATGATAGCACTTGTGAAACTGTTTTCTATGAGTTCTAAGTTTGAGCAAATGAGTAAATAAATTGAGGAACACATGAGCCAGGTTTTTTTCTTTTGGAGAGTGGAGCTGCAAATACAGAAGGGGTAAGTTTTGAATGTTCTCTGTGGTTTTGGTTTGAAATTTGAGATACTAATGTGACCACATATTTTTTAATAAATGTCTTTGGGCAATTTCCTTCCACATGGATTGAGAATGCTCCATGATTTACTCAAACCAATAGAATGTGGCAAAAGTGACCATTTCAGGACTTCTGACCCCAGACCTTTTAAAAGGTCTGGAAGCTTCCCCTTTATTGGTTTTGAAGTCCCTGAGCTGCCATGCAAGAATTCTGACTACCTTGCTGGGGAGATTAGATGGAGAGACCTCATGGAAGAGGAGAGGCCCAGAGATTACATTGCCAGCTATCCTAGCATCACAGTTGAGCCTGCAGATAATGCTAGCACCAGCTACTACCAGACTGTAACGGTATGTTTGAAATTGTATTTTAAAAAAGAAAATTAAAAGATATATAATGTTGAACTGAGAGAATTATAAATGCTTTTTTAAAACAGCTCTTAGGTCTAAAGAGTAGTAGGTTGAATTAGAAAAAAGATAGGAAAAGACCCTCCATGATTATTCAAAAGAATACTATATTTCCTAAAATACTAAAACTTAGGCTGGGCTTGGGGCTCAGTGGTATAGTGCTTGCCTAGCATACGCGAGGCCCTGGGTTCGATCCTTAACATCACATATAAATAAATAAATAAATAAAATAAAGGTATTGTGTCTAACCAAAAAAATAAATATTTAAAAAAATACTAAAACTTTTATAAATAATTATTTTAAAATACAACATCAATTAAGAATTACCTGTGGAACAAACTGTTTTTTAAACCCTTATAATGTGGGACAAAAAAATGTCTTGAATGTCAAAATGGCAACAAAGAATGGGGCACTCAACCAGATGCAAAACCACTCAAATGTTAATTGAATTAAAGGCAAATAAGTAAATAGGGGGATCATTCATTAGGTGAACTGGTTTGGTGAACTGGTTTAAAGTGGTTTTCATTTAGTTAAATTTAGTTCAATTGAAAAAAAGAGATTCAGATGAATCAGGCTAAAGGCTCAGACATATCAGGAACCTTACCAGCATTCCACCATCCTGATTAGGTAGGACTTGAAGAATGTCACTTGCTTTCATAATTTGAACCTTGCCTGGCTAATTTCTATACATGATCCAGATTTTAGCAATAAACTAGGTAATTGGGTAGGCTTTCCATTAAATGGTTATTGGATAAAAACAGCAGAGCATTGCTTGTTGGCGGGTAAAGGATCTCAAATTTTTTACCTTTGCTTTTAAACTGTGGCATATGGTTCCATATTCTTCTTTTTCTCAAAGGCAGTGATGTTAACATATATCAGGTAAAGTAGAACCTTTGTAGAAACCATACTCTACCATTAGAAGGGCTCATAGGAAGGCCAAAGGAACTAATATCAGCCTCCAAAATTCTTCTCATTTTTACCTCTGTAGTCCAGGCAGGAAAAGAGGCCAACTGAAGAGTAAAAAAGCAAGAAAGAGTGAGGGACTGGGCAACTCTTTCCTGTAGATGCAGATTAAAGTGTTCAACATCTCTAGCAACTAGAGAAATGCAAATCAAAACTATACTAAGATATCATCTCACTCCTGTCAGAATCGCAAGCATTAAGAATACAGGCAACAATAAATGTTGGCGAGGATGTGGGGAAAAAGGTACACTCATACATTGCTGGTGGAACTGCAAATTGGTGCAACCGCTCTAGAAATCAGTCTGAAGATTCCTCAGAAAACTTGGAATGGAACCACCATTTGACCCAGCTATCCCACTCCTCAGTTAATACCCAAAGGACTTAAAATCAACATACTAAAGTAATGCAGCCACGTCAATGTTTATAGCAGCCCAATTCACAATAGCTAAACTATGGAACTAATCTAGGTTGGTTAGATAGATGAATGGATAAAGAAAATGTGGTACATATATTCAATGGAATATTATTCAGCTTTAAAGAAGAATGAAATTATGGCATTTGCCAGTAAATGGATGGAGTTGGAGAATATCATGCTAATCAAAATAAGCCAATCCTGAAGAAACAAAGGCTAAATGTTTTCTCTAATATGCAGATGCTAATTCACAATAAGGCAGGGGGCACTAGAGAAGAATAGCATTACCTTAGATTAGGTAGAGGGATGTGAAGGGAGGGGAGAAGAGGGAATGTGGGGATAGGAAAGATAGTAGAATGAAACAGACATTATTACTTTATGTGTGTGTGTGTGTGTGTGTGTGTGTGTATGACTGCATGACAAATATGATTCTACAACATGTACATTCAGAAAAATGAGAAATTATATCCCATCTATGTATGATATATCAAAGTGCATAAATGCATTCTACTGTCATGTACAACTAATTAAAACAAATTTAAAAATTAAAAAAAAAGATTGGGTTACTAAAACCAAAAAATGGATAGTACAAAACCAAAGCCAGATCCAATAAGTGTGACATTTAAGTTGTCAGTCATGAAGCTGAGGTCACAAAATCCCATATAGTAAACCCATCTGCAAGTAAACTCCATTGAGAAATCAGTCCAAAAGACAGGACATTTAGTTCTAGTTGGATTCTAGTTCAAGCTCACCTAAAGAATGAGCTTGTAGTGAACCATAAGCTAGTGGTTTGGAGGTAGGGAGAGTTATGTCTTAAATAGTTAAAGGTAGCAGCAAAGATAGATTGAGATATAACCACCATTATATTCCCTTTCCCTAGGTTGTAAAGGTAGAGATTTCTAGTTGGGGGGATATTGAATTATGAGACAACAAGTGATGAGGGCCTGAACTGCATCAGTGTAAGGCAGAGGATAGAAGACAGATTCAAGTGATATTTTGTCATTTGGTCAAAATATATTTATTGAGTTCCTGTGAGATGCACACAATGTTCTAGGTACTAGGGTGAATTTACATGGTGCATTAGTCCACTTTTCATTACTATAATGAAATATCTGAGGCTGGGTAACTTTATAAAGAAAAGAAATTTATTTAGCTCACAGTTCTGGAGATTTGAGGGCATGGCACTGTCATCAGCTCAGCTCTGATGATGGCCTCATGACAGTAGCACAATAGTGGGAGTGCATGCATGAGCAAGAGATCACACAACCAGACAGGAAGCCAAACAGTGACTCTAGGGGCAGACTCAGGAGATATATATATATATATATATATATATATATATATATATATATATATATATATATATATATTTTACTTGATTTATTTTAGTTTATTTTTAATGTGGTGCTGAGAATTGAACCCAGTGCCTCATGTGTGTGAGACAAGTGCTCTGCTACTGAGCTATAACCCAGCCCCCAGACTCAGGCTTTTATAACAACTTGTTCTCATGAGAACTCACAACAGGAGATCAACATTCTCTTTGGAGGGCAACACTCCCAATGACCTAAAGACTTCCCACTAGGCTCCACCTCTTAAAGGTTCCATCACCTCCCACTTTGTCACACCGGGGACCAAACTTTCAACACATGAACCCTTGGTGGACAAATGATATCCAAACCGTAGCAGATGGTAAAATTGGGGATAAATTGAATATGAGAGCAGAAGGAAGACAAAGAATCAAAGATGGAATGATTTATAATTCAAACTCTTTGCCCTAGCATTCAAGGCCCTCTGAATCCTAAATCCAATCTGCCTTTCTAGATTTTGATCCTACCACCTCTCAAAGTGTACCTTCTATCTGAGTTAGACAAGTCATCTTCCTCTTCCCTAAACCCTGCATAGTCATACTTGCTCCTTAATCTTTTCTTGTGCTGCTCTTACCACTTGAACTGCCCTTTGCTTCTTATGTGCCAGCTATCCAGAGCTGTTTAGTTACTAGGACCCATCTCAAATCTCTCTTCCTCTATGAAGGCTTTCCTGAGAACTATATTCCTGGAAGCAGTATAGTTTAATGGTCAAGAACATATACTTTATAGTTAAATAGATCTTTGAATCCTTTGATTTCTCACATTTAAGAAGGGTATGATATCTCCCTTGTAAGATTTTTATAATGACTTAAATGTGACAACAGTCTGGGTTTCAGTTTTCTCATCTATAAAATTGGATCAGGCCTCGGGATATAGCTCAGTTGGTAGAGTACTGTCTAACATGTACAGGGACCTGGGTTCGATCTCCAGCACCACAAAAAAAAAAAAAAAAAAAAAGAAAGAAAGAAAGAAAGAAAGAAAAGTTGGATCAGATCTTAGGAGTGTTCTAGGTCTTATTTTTGATGGAACCTTGTTTTTTTTCTGAATTTCAAAACTCTTTATTGAACCCTTTCTGTTTGATGCATTCCAGATTTGGGGGGCTGTTGAGTTCTCTTCCTTTTTATACTCTGTTCTGAGGAAAAGCCTCACTTTTAGGACTTAAACCATCCATGTGAGTGGAATAAATCTTGGGCTTCTCATTTTGAGCCCATTCCTCATCGGGAAATTAAAGGGCTTGAGAATAGGGAAAGGGTGTTCAGGCCTCACCCAACCTAAGCGGTACAGTTAAAAGACATTAATGATGGCCCTTGGAAGAATACTAGTTGGCAGACCATCTGTTTCCTTGTGCAGGTTATTATAGTTATGGGAGAAAGAACAACCAACTCCAAAGGCATTCAAGGATACAAATAGTCACAGACTGTGGCCAGAAATTTCAGGCTATCGAAATGAGTGGAGCTCATTTTTTTCCAACTCTCCTATTATTTCAGATAACTCATAATGCAGGAAGTTAATACAGATTCTTCTCATATCCCTCATTATGCCGACTCCCACCTACCTATAGGTGAAAGGTCAGTAGATAACAAATATCTATTGATTCCCAACTGGAGGGGGAACACCTAGGGATGGGGAAATGGAAAGTGGTGAAATTCCCTCCCTGCAGGTATAAATCAAAGCTACTAAGATAAAGGGGGACTGACTGGCTGTGGGCATGAAACAGCAGGGCTTAATACAGCAAAATAGTACTTGTCTGCTGGCTGAGATCTCAAGAATTAGCAAAGGGGCTGGGGTTGTGACTCAGCAGTAGAGCACTTGCCTGGCACATGCGAAGTCCTGGGTTTGATCCTCAGCACCACATAAAAATGAATAAAATAAAGGTATTGTGTCCAACTACAACTAAAAAAAATATTTAAAAAATTAGCAAAGTAGTGTGGCCAATTAAAATGACAGAGGACAGACACACCAAAGCAGGTTTACTGCAAAAAGATGTTTGCTGAGATATACCCAGTCCAGAGTCAAACAGGAGTCAATAATACAAAGGTCAATTCCTTGAAGTATGTTTTGCCAGATGTTAGAGCAGGGAGGAGCCCTCAGTGACGCCAGAATCTGGCAGTAGTCGTACAGGATGGAGGTCAGACTGAGAGAGGCTGAGAAATCCGGAGCACAGTGATGGAAAAACAAAGACTAAAAGGGAAAGCCAAAATCCAAAGCCAGGTAACGGTTCACTAAGAAGGGAAGAGAGGCGTCACCAGTTTTGTCTGACCTCAATCATCTCTGAGACTCCTCTGATTTTTAAAATGACAAGTGTCTGAGAACAATTCTGGGAGCTGCCTGAGAAATAAGAAGTCGGGGTCATATGGCAGTGCCAGATACTAGTTCTGTGAAAAAAAAGGAAACAAGGAGGGTGGCCATCCTCATAGACAGCAGTAGAGAATGAGTTGGAAAGTTAGCAACTAGATAACATGCCATATAATAACACTCTGCTCCACACCCTACCCCTAGACCTTAAAGGTCACTTAGAAACTCAGAAATAAAATTGAAAAGGAATCAGTGATGGGGAAATAGCTCAGTGGTATAGTTTTTGTCTGGCACATATGAGGCCCTGGCTTTGATCCTCTACACAACAAAAACAAATAATAAAAAAGAGAAAGAATAACAATAGTGCCTGATGGGACTATTGAAGAGATGTAAGATAATAAGGATACCAAATGTAAGAGAATAAGGGTACCTTTCCAAATTGTCTCTTATTCCTTTTCATTATTAAAATCTCAAGATGTAGCTAGATGCTATGGGAGACAGCTGTCTAATAATCACCTCTTCTAAGCAGCTATTGTAGTGTGGGGACAATCTGTTCATCAGCAATTACAGGGATGTTACAGAAGTGGGGTGAATGGAGAAGGACGTAGGTCTGGGGATGGTATGGTGCTTCTCTAGCCTCATGTTCTTGCCATAGCAAACTATTTATAGTTTTCCAAATGTAGTTTTTCTTTTCCCTTACTATATCTTTGCATATTGTGCCCTATTCTTAGAATACTCTTTCCTCCTGTTTATCTGAAGAGGAACTTTTCATGCCTCCATGAACCACTCCCACTCACCAGACTCTTAAGAACTATATTGAATTACTTATTTAAATGTTTATTTTTCCCCTAATTATAAGTTATAAATCCATTTTGAGAACCTAATGGAAACTGTAGCTTGTCCACAGAAAGTCAATATTTTTCATGTTTATGGATTCCTTCCTCTAGATACCATTCATCAAATCCCATTGATAATCAATTTTACACTGTGAGCTCCATGAGGCTAGGGTCCATGTCATGTTCATATTTGAATCCCTAATACATAGCATTGAGTTTGACAAAATAAATCAGTGAAAGAATAAATAAGTGAAAGTTGGGCACTGTGGAAGAACACAAAAGAAGTATGAATCATGATTGTTGTCTTCAAGAGGCTTATAGTTTAACAGGAGGACCATCTGCCATCTATGGCATTGTAATTAACTATAAAATATGAGGTATGTATGGTGATACAAACATGTGCTGGAAACCCATAAAGTCCCTGCTGTTGAACCCTTGCCTTTCATCCAACATCTCTTGAATTCTGGAATTGATCCAGTATGAAGATAATTACTGTCTCACCTGCTCTCACCATCCCTAGTCATATCACTATAATTTAAATGTGAAACTAATTTGGTTCTGATAAATTGCCTCAGACCCCCATGCTGCATATCCCATTTGAATATACTTTTCTGGCTTGAGTGGAACACATCCTAGTGCAAAATCTGAAACTATGGCTAACTTCCACCATCCCAACTCAATCATGCTACTATACCTATTCCCTGCTAAAGCCTAGTAAGTCAAATTATCCAGAACCTATCATTTCTCATTCCTACCCAACTGTGGCCTCCCTATCAGGGAAGCATGTCATACACACCTTTTTGATTGAGTGCATAGACATCTTTGAACAAATCTTCTATTTTTCCAGTAACTTAAGGAGGTTATTAACTTTACTAAACTTCAGTTTCTCATTAGAATGAGTAGTAAAAAGAACTCCTTCAGAAGGTTAAGTAGATTACATCAGATAATGTGACTAAATATAACTTTAAACAGCACAATATCATCAGCATACTAATAAAAATACAAAATCATAATAACTTTAAGATACTGAGGGCTCAAGGAAGAAAGAGGGCAGCACAAAATTTTTCAGTAAATAGGAGGAAGGGAGCTTTCTAAAAGTGTTAGTAGATTCTTCCATTCTAAAAGCCCTGATCTTCTAAGACAGCAAAAACCAATATTGCTTGAAAGTAGAGGAATGGTTTAGAGTGATCCTCACACTTGTAGGTACATTATAATCACCTGAAGGGAGTCTTATGACAGAATTCTAGGCCTTACTCTAAGAGTTTTTATTTGGAAGATCTAGAGTGAGACCCAAGATGAATTTGTGACAACTATCTACATGATGCTGATGCCATTCTTGGAACCACACTTCGAGAACCATTGGGTCAGACCTAGAGATCTTGTTAAAATGTATATTATGTTTTATCAGGTCTAATGTAAGAAGCTGTGCTACTAATAAACTTCTGGGTGATGTTAATGGTGCTGGTTCAGGGACCACACTTTGAATAGCTAGTGTCTAGATTTCAGATGACTCCAATGTGCATTAAAGTATGAGACATGCTGTTCCACAAGACCTCTTCAGATCCTCCAGCTTGAAGGTCCTTCAGTTTTGTGCTAATTTAATGGAGAGTATTATTCTGTCATGTTCACACATATTTTCATCTATATGCACAATAACTTTGGAGAAAAATAGGTAAAACTCCATCTTTCACACTTCTAGCATTTTCTCCTGCAAAAATTGATTACTTTAGGTATAAAACTGGGTCAGTAGGCTTTCATCAATGACAAATCAATTATTTCTATTTTTAGAGTTGGTCAGGAACATTAAAATAATGGAATTTTATTTTGATGAAAAACTTGAGTTTACTTTCATTTAGTAGATGAAGAGCAAATTTTCACTTTACTATCCCATAACTCTTAACATAATATTAGTAAATAAATATGTGTGAACAGATGAAGGGTAAGGCAGAGTGTGATGTTCACGCTCACTGCATGTGACTCACTCTAAAAGGGTGAAATAGCACTGGAGGTAAGTGACCTGGTAAGATAGGAGCATTGAATCTCATCCTAATCATTCAAATAAGCCCAAGATAAATACTTTTTTGCTAATCAGGGGCAGCAAACTATACACATTATACTGAAGGAATACTTTGATAGAAGCATTTATTTAAGTTATACTGTGCATCATAATTATAAAATGGCTTGAACAGTTCCGTTTAACCACCATTTATAAGACAGATCAATTCTTTATGGAGCCCCAGTATAGGTGGGAATATGTGGGCAATTTAGAGAGATTGGTAATCTAGTGCTTGCACCTGTGCTGAGCCCAGCTCATTGTTTTGGCTGAACCAATAAGAGGTATTCCAAGAGTAGAGCAAGTTGAAAGAAAGCAACTGAAACTCCAAGAATTAATTCAGAGAAAAGAAATTTTCCAAGCCCACGTAAAAGCATGTGTCTATCCATGATTTCAGTCACAATGCCTCTCAGAATTCCTGTACCATTCCTCTTCAACATGCAAACCATAGACCAGCAGTTTTCAAACTTGGCTGCACAATGAAATGACAGGTGGTACTGGTGAACAATAATTTTTGACTCTGACCCCAGATTGACTGAATAAGAAATTCAGGGGAAGCCAGGCACAGTGCACACGCCTGTAATCCCAGAAGCTCAGGAGCCCGAGGCAGGAGGATCACAAGTTCAAAGCCAGCCTCATAAATTTAGGGCAACCCTGAACAACTCAGTGAGACCCTGTCTCTAAATAAAATATTTTTTAAAAAAAACGGGCTGGGGGTGTGGCTCGGTGGTTATGCACCCCTGGTTTTAATGCCTGGTACAAAAAAAGAAATTTGAAGGAATAAGACATAGAAATTTTATATGCAGCCCAAATTATTTTGTGTTTAGCAAAGTTTGAGGAGGATCACCGTAGCCAGAAATTCTTAGGACAATTTTTTTCTCAGCTAAGGTCCTTTTTGAGATGTCTATCATTACTTTTAAACCTTGAAAAATCAAGAATGTGACAACTGTGCTAGGAAGATAAAAATATTTACCCACGTATGATCTAGCGGTCTAAGAGAATTCCTAGCCCCTTATTTATCAAGAATTTTGGTGGTGTTTTGCAATGGTCATACAGGAGATTTGAGTGGAATAAGCAACTGTTCCAGGAATTCTGCCTGAAAAAAATTATTGCCTTTGAGATTGATTGAGCTTAACATCTAGAGTTGTACTCTAAAGCAAACAGGCAGCTGCTTCAGAATTTGCAGAAAACAGAAGTCACATGCTTAGAACACCCTTATTCTTAGGGGATAAGAAAGGAGAAAATGCACCTGGGGCTTATGAGGGGAAATCCCTATCTGGAGAGATTCTTTGCTTCCCAAAATTGGGGCCTTTCACCTGCATCTCTATTACCAGTTTCAGTTCCTCATAAAAATACATGCACATGGGCTGGGGTTGTGGCTCAGTGGTAGAGTGCTTGCCTAGCACGTGTGAGGCACTGGGTTCGATTCTCAGCACCACATAAAAATAAATAAATAAAATAAAGGTCCATCAACATCTAAAAATAATTTTTTAAAATGCATATACACACAAAAAATCCCTTTACTGTGGAAGTTTTCATTTAGATTTTAGGGATTTTGCATTTGAATACACTTTCTTGAAAAACCATAGCCTTGGTATTGAGGAGATATCCAGCCTTCACTTTTGCTTAAAGAGTAACATAGTATAATGGAGTGAACACTGAGGTGAAATCAAGTGGCCTATGTTCTAGTCAAGCACTTTTATTTGTGAACTTTGTGAACTAGAACAAGATGTTCTTTATCTTCCCATTCTCAGTTTCATCATTTGGTAAGAGAGTTCTGCAAGTTGATTTAGAAGACCTCTCAGTTAAATTGCTCTGCTTTAGTAGCTACCTAGCTCTCATGAGTCAAATGCTATGATGCTTAAGAGCATAGGCCTTGGTGTCATGCTGCATAGGTTCATATGCAAATCCAATTACCTACCTGACCCTGGGGAAACTTTTAAACTCACTGAGCCTCAGTTTTATCATATATAAAATGGGAATAATAGTAATATTATTATAGAGTTATGGAACAACTAGACAAATGTCTGGCATGTGGCAAGCTTTCAACAAGTCCATTGTTGTTACTATTATTCTGATTCTTATTACTCCCTTGCCAAATTGCCAATCTCATAAGACATCAGTATTGAAAATGTGGCAGTGTCTCTGGAAATCACAATAAAGGTTCCTCCAAAGACTAGGAATGGAACCACTGTCTGATCTAGCTATACCATTCCTCTGTGTTTATCCAAAAATCCTAAAGTCAGTATACTATAGCAATATATGCATATCCATCGTATAACAGCACAATTCCCAAGAGTCAAATTATGAAACCAGCCTAGATATACAGCAACAGATTAATAAATAAGAAAATGTGGTATATATACACAATGGAGTTTGATTCAGTCATAAAGAACAGAATTATGCCATTTGCTGAAAAATGGATGGAACTAGAGAGGGTCATATTAAGTAAAATAAGCCAGACTCAGAAAGTCAAGGTTTGTACATTTTGTCTCATATATGGAAGTAAGAGGGGAAAAAGAAAAGAAATGGAATCCCATGAAAATAAATAGAAGGGAGACCAGTAGGGTAGAGGAAATGAATCAGGGGGAGGGAGGTCAGGAGGGTAAGGGAAGGTACTGGGGAATAAAATTGATCAAATAATGTTATGTGTATGTATGAATATGCCACAATGAAAGTCACTATTCTGTATAATTATTGTGCACTAATAAAATTAAAAGAAAATAAGATGTGAAAGTGGCCAAGAATGTCCCCCAACAAAGGTACTTTCTCTACCATCTCAAATTATAGCTCTAAAGTGTTTTAGCTGGTATGGTGGCACATGCCTGTAGTTCCAGCTACTTAGGAAGCTGAGTTAGGAGATTCACTTGAGCCCAGGATTTCAAGACTGGTCTGGGCAACAGTGAGACTTCAGCTGAAAATGAAGAAAGAGGAGGAAGATGATTAATGTTAGTTATCTTATTATGTGCTAAAAATAAAACTGATGAAGTCATTTTGCTCCTTTTTAAATAAAGGCTCCCTATCATCTACAAAACAAAGTCCCAACTCTTTGGAATAATAAGCAAGGTCCTCCATGAAACAGACCCTGCATAACTCTCTAGTTTTACTTTTCACCACCCTTTCATGAATTTTTGTTCTGGTCACAGATGCAGTTCCTCACATACATCCTTCCCTTTCTTTTTCTGTGTCATTATTTTAGCTATTTTTTAACCTAAAATGTCTTCTCCTGGTATTTCCAACTTTCAAAGTATGGCCAGCATTGAGGCCTAGCTTGAATGATGTTTTCTCCACAAAGTTTTTCCTACTCCTTCAATTCATGGTCTTTTCTCTTCCCTCCAAATTTTCAAAGATCTTTGTAACCTTTGGTGCTTAAATTATGCTGACAGAGATGCTCCCAACCTATGCTTACTGCAGCATTCAAACAGTAGAGAGTAAATACAAAGACTAGAACAGGTAGGTTTGTGGTCAGGTGAAGCATTATCTTATCAATTTTAAAGATTGTAGTGGGAAGGGATAGTCAAAGAAGGCTTCCTGGGGAAGAATAAATTCTAACTTGGGCTTAAAGAAGTGAGGAATATAGATTTCTAGAAGTGATGAGGTTAGGTGATGAGAAATTGGAAAATGTTCTGGTGCTCTAAAAAATGATATAGATTTGGGATAGGAATAAACTAAGTTGCCTTGGATGGTATAGTAAGTTTATGTTAGAGATGGATAGAATGTGAGAAAAATACTACTGTTGCTGATAAAAACGACAAAATATCTTTGTAGATGAGATAGAAAATGTAGTTCGAGTAAGAGTAATTAGAAGGATTCATATTTGAGTAAAATCTGAAAAGCATTAATCAATGTTAGTTTGGTGTATGCTCATTTCCTTGTATTTGAAACTCTCCTACTATAACTTTGATCACTTTATCATAGATCAGAAATTTCCAGTACTCATATGGACTGTGTCAATAGAATGTGAAATGCCCATCCCTGGAGATAACAAGAGGCAAATATTCTTTTTTAAAGTTGTATCTGTTCTTTTTAGTTATACATAAAAGTAGAATGTATTTTGACATATCATACATACATGGAGTATAATTATTCATTCTTGTGGTTGTACATAATGTGAAGTTACACTGGCTTTGTATTCATATATGAATATAAGGGAAGTTATGTCTGATTCATTCTACTGTCTTTCCCATTCCCATTCCCATTCCCTCTCCATTCCCCTCACCCCAATCCAATCAAGTGAACCTCTACTACTCCCAGATAACATTCAGCCTTTGATTTTCTGGGATTGGCTTATTTCACTTAGCATGATAATCTCCAGTTCCATCCATTTACCAGCAAATACCATAATTTCATTTTTCTTTATGGCTGATTAATATTCCATTGTGTATATGTACCACATTTTCTTCTTCCATTTATCTGTTAAAGGGCCCCTAAGTTGGTTCCATAGCTTGGCTATTGTGAATTGGGTGGCTATGAAGATCGATGTGGTTGCATGACTATAGTATGCTGATTTTAATTCCTTTGGGTATATGCTGAGGCGTGGGATAACTGGCTCAAATGGTGGTTCCATTCCAAGTTTTCTGAGGAATCTCCATACTGCTTTCCAGAGTGGTTGCACCAATTTGTAGTCCTACCAGCAATGTATGAGTGTACCTTTTCCCCACATCCTCACCAATATTTATTGATACTTTTATTATTGATAATTGCTATTCTGACTAGAGTGAGATGAAATCTCAGTGTAGTTTTAATTTGCAAATGCAAATAATCACTAATTGTTAGTGATGTTGTACATTTTTCATGTATTTGTTAACTGATCCTATTTTTTCTTCTGTGAAGTGCCTGTTCTGTTCCTTTGCCCATTTATTGATTGGATTTTTTTTTGTGTTAAGTTGTTTGAGTTCTTTATATATCCTGGAGATTAATGCTCTATCTGAGGTGCAGGTGGCAAAGATTTTCTCCCATTCTAACATTTTCTCCCAGCCTAAGCTCTCTCTTCATGTTATTGTTTCCTTTGCTGTGAAGAAGATTTTTAGTTTGATACAATCCCATTTATTGATTCTTGATTTTACTTCTTGTGCTTTAAGAATCTTGTTGAGGAATTCGGTTCCTACACCAACATGATGGAGATTTGGGCCTACTTTTTCTTCTAGTAGGCTCAGTGTCTCTGGTTTTATGCCTAGGTCCCTGAACCACTTAAGGTTGACTTTTGTGCAGGGTAAGAGATAGGGGTTAAATTTTATTCTGCTGCATATGTATATCCACTTTTCCCAGAACCATTTGTTGAAGAGACTGTCTTTCCTCCAGTGTATGTTTACTGCTCCTTTGTCTAGTATGAGAAAACAGTATTTATGTGGGTTTGTCTCTTTGTCTTCTATTCTGTACCACTTGTCTACATGTCTGTTTTTGTGCTAATACCATGCCATTTTTGTTACTATAACTCTGTAGTATAATTTAAGGTCTTGTATTGTGATGTCTCCTGCTTCACTTTTCTTGCTGTGGCTATTATGAGCCTTAAGAGACAAATGTCATTTAAAGAAAGTATATAGTGGGTGGGTAATTGAACTAGACAAATTTTAATTCTCTTTCTAAATCTAAGATACTTTGGGTCTATGATCTTTTGACTACTCTGAAATGATGGGCGAAACAAGAAGAAATTTGAAAGGTATGAGTTTTTTATATTTAAGTTTCAAAAGTACATAAATATAGGTTAATTGGGAAAATGGTAGGACTTCAATTAATGTAGCTTAAGACTGAAATGGCTTTTGTTCTTTAGAAGATCATTTAAGTTTTTAGCTATGGTAAAATTGATTGACTGGAAGCAACCAATCCTTCCATTTTAGTTTGAATTAGTGATAATGATTAAGGCAAACTCATTTTAAGACAGATATTCTAGATAAATGCTTCATGTCATTTTATCCCTCCTTCATACCTGATGAATTCTTTCAAGTCAGGCAAATTGCTGGTGTGGTCGCACATGGCTGTAACCCCAGTGGCTGAGGCAGAAGGATTGCAAGTTCAAAGCCAGCTTCAGCAACTTAGTGAGGCTCTAGCAACTTTGCAAGATGTTGTCTCTAAATAAAATATATAGAAGAGCTGGGCATGTGACTCAGTGAATGAGTGCCCCTGGGTTCAGTCCTGGTACCAAAAAAAAAAAAAATTAGGCAAATGGAGTACCATGTTGAGAAAACATTCTGTTCTACAGTGTTCTTCCTCAAACATACTTTGATATAATTGTTGTAAATAAATAATTGAAATGCCCTTGGAGCTATAGTTAGATTTAGCATTTATTTTAAATGAATGAGGGCAGTTATAGTTTAGTATTACTATTTTATAGAATGTTAAATGTCATATTTTGAAAAAATGCATAAGTACCTTGAGTCTACAAATTTATATGGCATCTGTAAATGTGAAGAATATTATGCCAATGACTTTCAGCAGTAATTTATAATTTCTACTCCATTAACTAATTCATTTATTTGTTTAGCTAATAAAAACTGTATATATATTAAGCCCCTCTCCTACATGTCAGGCACTTTGCTTGGTGCTTGGAAGACAATAGTGAGAAAAATCTTATTCTAGTCTATTAAAGGAGATAGGGAAAAAACTGAATGAATATGATATAACTATGATGAGCACTACCAATAAGAGATTCTTGGCACCATGAGGGCCTATGTCATGGATAAATGATCTACCTACAGAGGTGAAGGCTTCTCCTAGGAAATTATGCTTAATCTATGATGTGACAGAAGAGTGGGAAGATAGTCAGATTGGGGTGGGGAGGATTTGTAGAAGTAAAGTGAGTGACTTCCAGCCTAGGGAATAAAATGGTTTCTCAGGAAACATAGGGAGCATGGCAACTGTGGTGTGTCTGAAGTTTGAAATTTGAGAGAAAAACTGATGTGAGATGGGTGAAAAGATATAGGAATTATCCTATATCTTAGAACATGTTAAAGATTTTAGAATTTGCTTAATTGAAAAGTTAAGGGATATGGCCATTTTGAAATACAATTTGGCAGTATATTGAATGCTAAACAGTCACATCATATGATCCACAATCACATGATTTAAAAAGGTGTCCACAAGGGCTGGGATTGTGGATCAGTGGTAGAGTGCCTGCCTAGTACGTATGAGGTACTGGGTTTGATTCTCAGCACCACATAAAAATAAATAAAGATATTATGTCCATCTACAACTAAAAAAATAAAATAAAAATAAAGGTGTCCACAAATTCTACCCCTGAACATTTATAGAAACTTTATTAACAATCACCAAAAACTGGAAACAACCAAAATATTCTTTGATAGATAAATGTATAAGAAAACTGTGGCACATCCATGTAATGAAATTCTATTTAGTGATGAAATAAAAGGAACAAGCAGTCATGCAAGAACATGGATTAATCTTAAATGTATGTGGTAAGTGAAAAAAGCAGTCTGAAAACTCTATATATAGTGTATGATGCCAATTACATGGTATTCTGGAAAAGGCAAAAATGTATCTCTGGTTATTAGGGGCAGGGAGGAAAACGTATTGGTGAAACTCAGACTTTTGAGAAATTCTGAATGATACTGTATGAGTATACAATACTATGCATTTTTAGAAGCCCATAGAACCTGATAGCGCAAAGACTGAAGCTTAATATATTCAAGAAAGCATCATTTAGGAGGTTGGGGATTCCATAATGTGATGCAGAGTGTGACAACACAAACTAACAATGTTATAAACATATGAAACATCAATGAAGGGTATGGGGAAAAAAGGCACTGATCTAAGTAACTGTAGAAATGAGTGGAGTCAGTAACGGTAAAGGCAAAAGAAACTATTCAAAAGTACTGTCCTGTAGTTGATAAAGCTATTTCCTATGAAAGTATGGGTTAACAGTTCTGATACTGCTATACAGGTATACTGGAAGTGAATAATTAAGCAAATGGATGGTGGATGGTAGGAGTCAGATTTTTCATGTTGGAGTAGAGTAAGAATTTGTAAATAAGCAAAAGGGGAAGGCAAGAATGATCCAGATGGTAATGAATTAGAGCTGGAGATATCAATATGAACTCATATTTAGCTTGAAATAGATATAAATTGTTATATATTTTATACATATGCAAATTTATACATTTGCAAATTAGTAAACACATATATTTTCTTGATATGTCAGCTGAGAAGGCCTAAAAGAATCAACACAGCAGTAGCTAGAATGACCATATTCAGCACCAGATTTTGGTTTTAATAACATTCTCCAATAGAAGAAACTAGAGCTCCTTTAGTCTTTGTGCTATAAAGTTCTATGGGTTGATTTCAGAACTGGGGTAGGAAATATACAAGGTGATACTGAAGTATCTTATAGTGCTACAAAATAAGGATCAGAAAAGGGTCCACAATGTTGGTGTTATGTCAAAGGATACAGGAGCCAACTGAAAGAGTTTTCAATGGACAAAGTTGGAATTTTCCGAGCAGCAAAATAAAGTAGTATTGAATTATGTTGCATAGTGCAAAGTAAATACAATGACACCATACTGATATGAATAAATAATTGAATAAATCTATGGTGCACAAGAATTACATATAATTTAGTAGATACTCTATGTTATGGTTTAGATGTGATGTCCCCCAAAAGCTCACATGTGAAACAATGCAAAATTTGGAGAAGAAATGTTTCAGTTATAGCCTTATCTAATCAGTGAATTGATCCCTGATGGGATTAACTGAGTGGTAACTGGGAGGCAGGTGGGGTTAGGAGGAAGTGGTTGATTGGGGGTGTGGCTGTGGGTTAAGTATTTTGTATCTGAAGAGTAGAGTCACTCTCTGCTTCCTGATCATCATATGGCTGGTTCTCTTCACCACACTCTTCTGCCATCATATCCTGCCTCACCTTGAGCCCTGAGGAATGGAGCCAGCCACTTATGAACTGAGACCTCTGAAACTGTGAGCCCCTAAATAAGCCATTCCTCCTGTACGGTTGTTCTGGTCAGGTCTTTTAGTTGCAGCAGCAAAATAGCTGACTAAAACACTCTACCATCAAACAGGTGTGGCATAAATCCCATCTTCTTTAGTGTGGTCTTCTCATGGTAACTTCCTTCTATAATGTACAGTGTTGAAATGTTAATAAAGAATAATTTCACAGTGGAGAAATCTGACAAAACCCTACCTGAGCTAGGTAATCAGGGTCAATATCAACAGTGATAGCTAATATTAATTGTATGTGCTCTTGCTATAATCTGAGGAGAATGGCACTTTACCTCTGTGGTTTTCTCTGAACGTATGACTCCAAATTAATCCTGAGGAAAAAAAATCATACACTCCCAAATGGAGGGATATCATACAAAATTCTAGATCAAGATGCCTCAAAAATGCCATCAAAAACAAGGAGAATATGAGAAACTGTCATAATCAGAAGGAATCTAAGGAGGGCTGGGGGTATAGCTTAGTGGTGCTAGCATGTGTGAAGCACTGGGTTTGATCCCCATCATTAAAAAAAGTCTAAGGAAACATGATGATGAAGTGTAATGTGCTGTAACTAGAAAAGTAGAAGAAATATGAATAATGTATGAACTCTAGATAATAATAATAATGTATCAACATCAGTTAGTTAATTGTAATGAATATGCTGAATTAATGTAAGAAGCTCATCCTAGGAGAAACTAGGTGCTGGATATGTGGGAACTCTATTATCTTCACAGCCTTTTTTTGTAAAGGAACAGTTTTGAAAATAAAGTTTATTCTTGGCATTAAAATGAAACTTTCTGAAAAGTTACACAGGGCTCAGCAAGGTAACCTGGAACCTCAACTAGCCTCTGAGATTTATTATATAGAAACCATGTGTTCCAAGAATGGAGCAAATTATTCAGGAACATAAAGATATATTCTCAGGGGGCTTGGGCTATATCTCAGCAGTAGAGTGCTTGCCTCGCACATGTGAGGCACTGGGTTCTATCCTCAGCACCACATAAAAATAAATAAAATAAATAAAGATATTGTGTCCATCTTTATAAAAATCTTTTTAAAAAAGATATATTCTCTTGGGGCTGGGGATGTGGCTCAAGCGGTAATGCGCTTGCCTGGCATGCACGGGGTGCTGGGTTTGATCCTCAGCACCACATACAAATAAAGATGTTGTGTCCGCCGAAAACTAAAAAATAAATAAATAAATATTTAAAAATTCTCTCTCTCTCTCTTAAAAAAAGATATATTATCAGAACACTACCTCAAAGCTCTTATATGCTTATCTCTGGTACCTTAGTCATTGGACAGTTCAAATTCACTATTAGAGGAACACCATGCTAACATGTAAGGAAATGATTTTCCCAATTCTGACATATGCTTCACAGAGCTCTATGGTTGGAGAACCACATAGAGACAGAAAGATATAGAGTTTCCATCCACCGTTTATAAAGCCCTCCATCTCCCTGACCACGAGTGTTTTTTCTAATGTGTATGCATTGAAGTTTCTATGTATTCTTCCAGTGATGAAAGTTGAGGATAAGTGCTATAAAAATGGACAAAAGCATCTTAAAGCATACTTGAGGAACATTTTGTCTGTTAACAGACAAAAGGTCAAGTAACTTGGCTTTACTTAGCATTAATTTTGATATAAAACTATCTGGATTGTTTTGTTGTACTGGAGATCTAACATAAAGGCATTTTACCCCAGAGCTACATCCCTAGCCCTTATCTTTTTAAAGTGCTAGGCAAGTGCTCCTACCACTGAGCTACAACCACAGCCCCCAAGTTATATTTTTTGGTACTATTGATTGAACCCAGAGGCGATAAACCACTGAGCCACATCCCCAGTCCTTTTTTTTAAAAAAAAAATATTTTTAGCTGTAGTTAGACACAATACCTTTATTTTAATGTGGTGCTGAGGATCAAACCCAGCACCTCACTCGAGCTACGCAAGCATTTTACCACTGAGCCACAACTCCAGCCCTTTATATTTTATTTCACTAAATTGCTTAGGGCCTTGTTAAATTGCTCAGGCTAGCTTTGAACTTATAATCCTCCTGTCTCAACCTTCCAAATTTCAGGGATTATAAGTGTGTGCCACTGCACCTAGCTCAATCTGGTCTTAAAGGTGGACATATATATTAAACTTTATGCAACTGAGTCAGAGCTTCCTATAGATATTTCAGAAACTATTGAAAATACCTAAGATACTTTAATAATAGGCTTTCTCTTATGTTTGATATTTGGAAGAAACAATGTAAGGTAAAGCACATAATCACTGAATATCTTCGCATACTGGCCTCCCATTGAATAAATCAGCCACTTATCATTTACCTATTTAAATGGCCCCTCTGTTAACTCTCATGCCATGAAGACCTGTCTATGATTTCAGAAGATAGCATTGAGAGTGCCAGACATCACTTCTGTGTGATCTCTGCTAGCAGTACTCTGAAATTGTTTTAGTTGTGTCATTTTATACTCATAGCTGGGTATAATGGTACACACCTATAATCCTGGCTACTCTCTCTTTTTTTTAATTGTAGATGGACATAATACATTTATTTATTTATTTATTTTATGTGGTGCTGAGGATAGAACCCAGTGCCTCACATGCTAGGCAAGCGCTCCTACCACTGAACTATAACCACAGCCCCCAAGTTATAATATTTTAGACATAACATTCAGCATTTCTGTGGATCCAATTGTCAAGGTATTATCAGTTTTTTAAACAAATAAATTTTGAGAAGGTATAAGAGGAAGGAATAAAATGTGACAATGAAGCCCACCATTAACCTTTGATTAGTAGTTGTTTAAGCATGTTGTTTAAAAACTGGAGTTAAGGAATTACTAGAGAGGTTTATGAGCCCATCAAATAAGAATTTTAGTCTAACTTTCATCTTTATCAAATGAACTTAAAGAAATAACTTACAATTAATGTTTCAATGAAAGAGTTTGTCATTGTCCCATATCTTGGTTGTTGCTATTTACATTCCTTTGAGCCTGAATCTTCATAAGCTTTTTAGCCAGTAAATTGGAACACTTCTGTTTCATTGTCGAGATAGAATCAGAGGCCATGTATTTTTCTGTGACAGTATCTACTGCTTCATCCTAATATATAAGCAAAAACTGAAAATCTACAAAAATAAATGTTTTGTGGTTAACCTAGAAATAATAAGGAAAATACTGCTGTATTGATTTTTGTTTTGGCAAAGGAAATCAATTGTGTATAGTTTATTTCAATCTAAGTAAAGTGTGAATTTGTTTAAAAAATAAATCTTATTTTTAAAAAATTATGGGAACTCATTGATGTATTTTAAATAGGGATGGAGGACTGGGAATGGTGTAATGTTTTTGTTTTGAGAAGATTATTCTGGCGGATGGATTCAGAACCTCTGAAGCAGTGTAGAAATAAAGTAAGACAAACCAAATGAGTAAAAACAAATGCAGTTTATTCAGAGCTTACTATTGAAAGTTAGTCAACCACCATCATTTGCATTTTGGCAGACTCAAAAGGCAGGCAGAGGAGTGGGCAGGTTTTATAGTGGAAAAATATAAAGCTTCAGGTGTGCCTTGATTGGAGGCTGTTGGCAGGGGGAAACTGTAGGTAGGCTAACTAGGAGTGGAACATCCTATGTGATAGGTTAGAGATGCAAACTTGGCTTTCTTTTGTTGGCACTAAGTTGGAAACCTCCTTCATATTAAGGAGGCTGTCACTTATTAATCAAGTTATGGCCATTTGGAACCCATCATTCTGGAAGTTATTGTTTTGCTTCCTGGATTGGTTACTAAAGATAGCCGTCTGAATTTCTATAAGTCTGACAAATAGATATTTGGCATCCTGGGTTGGGTGCTGTGGTTTGGATCTGGAATGTCCCCCCAAAAGTTCATGTGTTGGAAACATGATTCCCAATGGAGCAAAGTTCAGAGGTGGGGATTTGGGGCAATGATTAGGTTTCTGATCTCATCAGTGGATTAATCCATTGATAGCTAAATGGACTACTGGGAAATTGTATCTAGTTGGAGGAAGTGGGTCACTGGGGACATGTCTATGGGGACAATATTTTGTCCCTGTCCCCTACCTCTCTATCTCTCTGCCTTCTGTTGTTATACATATACTGATCCATACCCTTCCACCATGATGTTCTGCTTCACCTCAGGCTCAACAATGGAGCCAACTGACTATGGACTGAGGCTTCTGAAATCATCAGCCAAAATAAAATTTTCCTTCTCTAAGTTGTTCTTGTCAGGTATTTTGGTTAGAGTGTCAAAAGGCTAACATAATTGATTACTGTAAATGATAATTTGGTTTCCTAGGCATGTTGCTGCAGGTTGTGGATCAGAGTTCTAATTTAATATATAGTCTGGCCATTGTCTGTCTGTATATTTAGTCTCTCAATTGTATGCATGAGATCTATAGGTGCTTATAGACTATAGAGCTATAAAGAAGAGGAGGTAATGATAAAGAAGTAATACCTAAAACTTAAAGTTGAACACATCTCTGCCTTGAAATCTTGAAATGTCCTAACCTGAGGTGCTACCAGTAAAGTAGATGACTTTATCTTTTGGGATTTCTTGCCTTTTTGATTTTCCAGCTATTTTTTGGTGGTTCATACTCCTATAGGAATCTCCCTTTATCAGGCCCCATTAATACTGCTAAAACTGCTACTTGGAATTCAGGACTCTAACTCCTCATACCCTTTCTTATCCTGCTACTTATCCCATACTCTCCAGTCCAAGAGAAAGACTTATCATAGTGGTCAACTGGTCAAAAATTCATACTCACATATAGAAAAGGGCTAGAAGTTTCCATTATTATCCAGCAACATGTTACATTTCACCTAGTAACAAGCCTCTTATTATCTGACCCAGGAGAATAATTTAAACTGTGGGCATTTGAGCCTTGTAGGAGAGAAGGGTGGGATGTGGAAGAGGCAAGTATGGAACCATGGTCTTCAAATCAGACTACATAGGTAGATCTTGCCTATTCTGCTTATGTTTAGGATAGCTTCATGATTCAGACAGACTGAGTTAAACATTTTCCTAAATTTGCTCACACTCCTAAAATGTGCTTTTGAGGCTTTAAATTACACACTACATTTCCAGGAATGTACTGGCATGTTTAAGATTTCATGCACTTCCAACCACCTTGGTATCTTTAGAAGATGTCTTACCAATTTAGCACTATCTTTATTTACTGTTTCCGTTATTCCCTAGAGGAGCACTAAATCTTTATCCTTCTTTGCCCTCTCTGTTCCTAAATTACTAAGCAAAAATATGGTTGAACCCTGAAAAAGAAATTTTTTTCATACCTGATATGACCAATTAACCTGTTTGATTTTTATTTTCCCCTTTCAACACACTGTACCTATTTCAATCCTATGGAGTGGGTGGGCATCATGGAAAGGTGATTTTCACTTGAGGCTAATGAAATAAATCTGCTGAAACAGTCTCAGAATTAGACCAAAACCAGACTAAAGCAATGGGCTCAGCCTCAAAAGCTTAAAGTCAACTGCAGCAATTTTTGCAAAAAGGAGAAGCAATGCCTAGTCTTGGAGTGCTTCCTGGGTGTTTCTCTGACCTACTCTGGTTACCTCATGGTACCACCTGTGAATCATTTGAGCTCATCCCAGGTTGGGTTCCTATAGCTAAACGAAACCTGCTGACATTTTGCTTGCTAACCAAGGCCACCATGTGGCCTTCATCAGAAATGTGATGATTTTTAAATATGGCAGAAGAAAGACATAAAGAGAAGTTAACTACTGTGATGGAATTTCCCCAAAGCAGAATGCTGCCTTTGCTTGCAAGCCATGAAGCACTGACTCATTTTATTTTTGAAATTGTAGCTAATGAGCTAGACAGGGAAAAGAAAAGATGAAATTCAAACTCATTGCAGGAGGAATCAACTCCATTTATTGTTAGAGTTTGGAGTTCAACCACACACACACACACACACACACACACACACACACACACTTTACATCTTGCATTTTTATGATTCATTATAAGAATCTTTATTGAACAGCAACAACTCTACTATTATGTTTTATGGACATGCTCCCTTACTAATTTTCCTTCCAAAAAATTATGTTTGCCTACGCATTCCCAAAGGTATTTTTTTCTTCTGAGAAAAAAAAATCAAGCAGAAACATTGATATAAGTCCCATTTATGGAAATTTGGGTTGATTTTCAACATTTGCCCTGGAATGTAGTTGTAACTCAAGTATGCTTTCTTCTAAGGGGACACCATAAATAAAAATGTTTTCTCATCCTTCCAGTGCATAAATACAAATATTGCTGGGGAAGCTGAGCCTGTTGATTGTGCAGGAAAAAAAGGATAAAGGGATGGAAGGTGAAGAGGTGAGATAAACAGTAGGTGGGGGAAGGGTAGAATTTAAGTCCTCATGATAAAAAAGTCTGACCCCCTGTGGGATGAAATCTAGGGCTTAACACATGCTAGGCAGCACTTCACCATTGAGTCACAACCCCAGCTAACAAAAGGACTTGTTTATTGGTAGTTATTTCACATTCATACACACAGAAACCCCATAATTATCTTCATAAACCCCATACTACATAATTTTTCTTTTCTTATTTCCCAAAGCACTTGGCAGAATGATTTACATATAGAAGGTTGCCTGCATGGTTATTATAAAACATTTTAGAAACAGAAATTGGCAGTGGTTTTAGCTGAAGGCTAAAGAGAAGCAGGTCAGTGATTTAGTAATATAAACCTTAAATTGAGGTTATTTGTTAACATTTTCTGAAAAAACTATTCGGCTTGTAGGTTAAGGTTCTTCACAATTGGGTCTAATTTTTATAAAGGAACGTCCTTTATTTTCAGGCATGAACCTTCTATTGGAGTCAGTTTTTCTATTTATTGTCAAAATATGTCATGTGCCTTTACATTTTTACTTGTTATATACACTCCCTAACTTGAATTTCTCTTATCCCTCTCTCCTCTCCATCTATCTGCATGTTTCTTAGACTTCAAGGTTCAGACCACATGATACCTTTCCAAAATTTATTTCTAATATTCAATACCACCACTAGCAACCATAGTGATGTTCCCTGACA